>NC_067403.1:53380750-54090750 GCF_016432865.1 Antechinus flavipes
TCCATTACATTCATATACCAGAATTTATTCAGCTCTTCCCCAATTGATAGGAATCCACTCAATTTCCACCACAGAGAACAGCAATACTATTAATGATAGTGTTAATATCCCACCAAGCTCTTAAGAGCTTGAGAATATATCTACAGAACTGGACTATATCTAGAAATCACTTTGTATAGAGGAGATCGGTTCATTTAATTCAGAAAAGAAAAAGCTATAGCAACAATAACTTTTCCCAAACATCAAAAGGCTGTCACATGGAAGGAGGAACTCAGACATCTATTGCTCCAGAGAGTGGAAGAAGGATTAAAAAAATAGAAGGAATATGGACACTGATTTCAACTTAAAATAAAGAATAAATTTCTAATAATTAGAGCCAACTGGAGATGGAATGTGCTGTCCTCTTAGACAATAAACTCTCCATCACTGGACAGTTTTAAGAGGAAGATAGTCCTGTCAAATGGTTTGAGAGTGAGGAATTCCTGCAAGGGGTGAAGATTAGACTATATGAACTAGATCTTTTCCAACTAAGATGCTATGTAAAAGTGGGGAAAGGAGAAAAACAGAGACAGAGAGAGAGAGAGAGAAAGAGAGAGAGAGAGAGAGAAAGAGAGAGAGAGAGAGAGAGAGAGAGAGAGAGAGAGAGAGAGAGAGAGAGAGAGAGAGAGAGATTGAATGGGAATATGAAAGAAAGAGACATTGAGAGAGAATATGTGAGACAGAGATAGAGAAAGTCAGGGGGGGAAAAAGGGGAACAGATAGACAGACAGAGCAAGGAACCACTCTAAGTTTGCCACATCATACTTTTAATGTTAATCTATCACATGACCAGAAGCAGGGAGTTTTTCACTTCCAAGACACCCAAATGCTGAACTGTATACATTGGTCAATCAAAACCAGGCAAGAGACATTGTTTTTTGTATAACTCATATGGAAGAATCTCTACCTTCATCCAAAGCTCAACTCATGTGTTATTTCCTATAGGAAGCCTTTATTAATTTTCCTGGTCATTAGTGCAGTAAAAAATGTATTAGACTGAGAATCAGTAGACTTGGGGTCCAGGACTTCTTTTCCTGTTAATTGAATTGACCCTGGATAAACCACTTAACTTTTATGAATCTCATCTCTCTCTTTTTCATTATTTTCTTCTTTCTCTAGCTGATCTGGTAGTTACATGGGAGAATAATGGATCATTTTACCAAGGCTCAATGGTAGAACACTCAGACATTGTACTTCCAAAGCTTTGATGAATTCTGTCTAGCTTAGCTTGGCCCACTTCCCATTGTAGGCAACGGTTGGGCAGAGTGGGCCCAAAAGGGGCACACAAGAAAATCATCCAGTCCAATTCAATCCATTAAACATTTATCAAGCCTCTGGCTTTGGTCTGGTCTGGTTTTTGCCAGGCAGGGTGATGGACACTGGAATACAGGGGACAGGGAAGGGAAGAGGCCATTCGCAATCAGGGTGAACTGCAGGAGATGCTATAAGAGCTGGGCTCTGAAGGAAGCTAGATTCTGGGATCTGGGTCATCCAGAGCATGCGCAGCTTCCCTGCCCGTGTCCGAGTGACCACATGCATGACTCAGCTTTGGGTGCCTGACAGCTTCTGGCCATGGGATAGAGCAACATTAAAAGGATTTCGGTATGATGTGGCAAACTCCCAGAGCTCTCTGTTGCTCCTCCTCTCCCTTCCTCCCTCCTTCCCCTACTCCAGAGTCAGAATACAGCTCAAGGTAAAAGAGACAGCTCCCAGCTATGTCTCTTACTTCAGCTTTCCCATATGACAATTAGTCCAATATCTGTAACCTGGCAGGCAGGGGGCTTTCTTACAGGGAGGGGGCGTGCACTTTGTCCTGACGTTTCCTCTGCTCCCATGAAGAGCATGGACTCGTCAGCCAAAAATTGTGAGAAACCTCAGCTTGTTGGAGGCCAGACTCTCCCACAAATGAATCTGGTCACAAGAATGGGTCCAGAACAGAGAGGTTTCTCTGGGAGATCTTGGATCTAGCATCCTGCCTCCCTGAGAGAATTCTGGGGAAAGAGCTCATTCTAAGGATGGAAAGCAGCACAGGTGAAAGGAAATGAATGCAGAATTCAGGAAGCACCAAATTTCCCAGATATGAGGAGAAGTCTTGGAATAAACCTGAAGGGGTAGGTTAGAGCCAATTTTTGAAGGTCTTTAAATACCAGAATTTATATTGTCTCCTAGAGGTAAGGGGGAACCATTGAAGCTTCTAGATCAGGGGAATGACAAGATCGGACCAGCTTTAAGAACCTATTTTGTCAGCCATGTGGAAGATGAAATGGAGAAAGGGAAAAAAAAAAAAAAAAAACAAAAAAAAAAAAAACTGGAAGCCAGGAGACCAATTAGGAGGAAATTGGCAAGAGTCCAGGTGAGAGATGATAAAGGTCTGAACTAGAATGGCAGCCACACGTGTAGAGGGGTCCTAATGAATCTGAGGGATTTGGAGATAAAATAAACTAAGTTAGGCAACAGATTGTCTTTGGGGGTGGAGATGAGGGGGAAGGGAGAGTGGAGGTTGTGAACCTTGATTACTGAAGGATATTGGTGACTTTGAGAGAAATAGAGAATTCTGGAAGGGTAGGGGCGGTATTTAGGGTCCAGAGTTCTCATTTGACACCATGACATTTTATGTCATTGTTACCAGCTTTGGGAGGGCAGTATTTAGGGGACAGATTTCTCATTTGCCTCCATGACATTTTATGTGATTGTTACAAACTTCTAGGACCCCGCTCCGGTCCTTTTTTGAGGCACCGGGAGAGTAGCTTACAACCCTTGAGGGAATACCAGGGAACGATCTGGGCAATTTGAAGCCGCCCGTTTTTGTTTTGCCAACCAGTGGCCATGGAAGGGCAGCAAATGCTCAGGTCGCGGAAGCCGCTTCCTCCAGGTATTTTTACCTTTGTGGAGGAAGCTGGCTGCAAAGCCAGCAGTGGTGCCCTTCATCCCCTTGCAAGCGCTCTCTCCACCACCTGCTTGCCACCAGCTCGATTGCCAAGTGTTCTCGCCCCCATCCTTCATCCTTCCTTCCCGTGTCGCCTCTCTGCCGACTTGCCAAGGCTGGATTGGCGGGGGAAATGGGTTTGGTGCCACGTGAACAAACCCCAGCTGCTCCAGTGCCCACGTCTGGGTTTGACAGGGTGTTCCATGACGCACCTGCTGCCGTCAGAGTAGCTCCCGTGTAAATAAATGGGTGAAATCCTGCCCAAACCTGGTCTTGACAAAGAGCAGCTTAAAAAACTAAAGATGTTTACACACGACCTGCTATCTAGAAGCTGAGCAAAACCACTTTCTTTGAGCCCCGGGGCAGATAATGAGTCCCTCTCCTTCTGTCCCTTCCCCCCTACTCCCCCACCTTTTTTCTTTTCACACCCGTGTCCCCCTGGGGATCGAGGAGGGGGAGACGGGAAGACAAAGGCAGAGCTCTCAGCTGGCCGGAACGGTCCCGATGAGGGTGCCACTGTTTTTTTAGGGCAACCTCTGAAGGTCCTCGCCCAACTTCTTGGCAGCCGGTCAAAGAATTGAACACAGCGCACTTTGTAAACACGAATGCACAAAGTCCATCTAAAAATAGCACAACTCCAGTCTTTGAATTGGGTGAGCGCTAATTGTTGCATTGTACCCCACAGATTACAAAGCAAGGGACTCAATGGCGCTCTTCTTACAGGCTTCCTCTGATTGGGTTAAATAATGCAAACCCATTTACCCGAGCGCACGATTGTTCTGTTTATCTGTGCTCTGGGAGAGAAGACACAGTTTATAACAGACAGATGTGTGATTTCTATTTTCTGACAATCAAAGAAAAATTTTGTCAGTGAGATAAACGATATAAGGCATTTAAGATTATAGGCATTCATGCTGGAGAGTGTTGATGTGATACAGCCGGTAATATATTACAGAATTTTGGCTTAGATTAGGAATGAGGAATAAACCCGCTGGGACTCAGTTTCCCCATCTGAAGAATATTTTGTGGGAGTAGATGATCTCTGGACTTCCAACTCTAAGTGTTGATCTGATGGGGTTGATCACCTGAGGGGTTATTATTTCTGGGACGTTTTCTTTGGACCACTTGGGTAACATCCTCTACATCCCTGGGAGTATTTCATTTGCGACCAGAGATAGTGGGCCCCCCCTTTTCTTACAGTTGAGCTGTGCTGGAGATGGGGATGTGAGGAATGTGTCTCTAACAGGTACTAGAGGCAAAAGCTGGAGAATCTAAATTTAAAATGAATTCCTGTGTCAGGTATAACAGAAAGGAAACAAATAATAATGGATAATAATGGATCATTAATTATTAAATTATTATGTATCCATTATTAAAATAATAATAGATAAATAATAAAGGAAATAAATAATAAGGCTGCTTTATTCTGGAGTAAAAGGAAATTTTTGAGGATCCCCAGGAGTCTTGAATTCTAGTTCTCATTTCCTAGAAACATAATTTGTAATTGGAAAGAAGATCAGAGGTCACTTTGTCCAAATCCCTCACTTTGCCAGAGCCAAGGTACAACTCAGCCATGTACAGCTATGGTTGTACAGGTAAAGATTTGGACCCATTTCTTCTATTCCAAATTCACCATTCTTTCTTCTTACATAATTGCTATCTTAGAGGCTTGTGTTTCAGAATCAGGAAGACCTCAATTGAAATCTTGCTTTGGACTTTTATTAGGTATATAAGATTCTGGACAAGTGACTGAATCTCAGCTTCTTCATCTGTAAAATGAGAATAAATAATACCATTTACCATCAAGCACAGGATTGATGTTTGGATCAAATGAGAGAAACTGTGCAGAGTGCTTTGAAAACCTGAATGTGATTTAACTTGTGTTTAATGTAAATATTAGTATTATTGTGTTTTTTCCCATATTTGAGGAATGCCTTCCTATCATACTACCTCAGTCCTTAAAAATAGCTATGGGATTTGGCAGGGGAGGGAGAGTTTCCAAAAAGCAACCATACAGGCCGGTAACACATAAAGCAATAAACCTTGATCACCTCCCATAGCCGCACAAAGGCAAGTTCAAGGCCTCAAACAGAATACTCTTTTGGGGCAGGAATGGGCAGAAATGGGAACAAAGAGGGAAGACTGCAACCAGACCTCTGGAACACTGCTCAATCAGTTACAGTGAGAGGAAGGGGGAGGGTCACCTGCTGTGTGACTCAGCAGTCTGAGCTCTCCAGAGATCCTTCCTGCAGGGATATTCTGAGGGATGCCCACCCCAGAATCATCCTCTGAGCTCCCTGGGCAGCTGCCCAGGGATCCTGCAGGGAGGGGGCAAGTTCTCAAGTCAGGTAAATCTGGTTGGTTCCTAGCTCTAACAGCTCTGTTCAGGGCCTGGCTGGCTCCAATAGGGTGCAGAAAGTTTAGGATACAGAAGTTTGGGGGAAAGGGCAGGAAGTAGGAGCATATTTCATATCCAGAGCAGATGCCAAGAGCATAAAATAAAACTCTGTAAAATAGCACTAAAAGTCCTCCTTTCTATAATAATTGTATTATTGCAATTATAATAACTGTAATTATAAAATTGTAAAAATTTAATAATTGCATTATAATCATTGTAATTACAAAATTGTAAAAAGCTAATAATTGTAATTATAAAATTGTAAAAATTGTAATAATAATGCAATTAATAATAAATTTCTTACACTTAAATTTTTCAAAGTTATTTTAGAAATGGTATCTTATTTGATTCTTACAACAATAGTAGTTATTATTATCCCTATTTTAAAGAAGAGGAAACTGAGGTAAAATGAAGCTGAGTGATCTCACAGATAATAAGTATCTAAGGTTGGACTTGAAGGTGATACAGAACTCAAATCCAGCCTTGGACATTTATTAGCTGTGTGACCCTAAGCAAGTCATTTAATCCTGTGTATCTGTTTCCTTCTCTGTCAAATGATCTAGGAAAGAAAATGGCAAAGCACTGCAAGATCTTTGCCAAGAAAACCCTGATTGGGGCATGAAGAATTGGACAAGACTGAAGAATGACTTCCTGATTCCGAGTGCAGGGCTCTGTCCATGGCACAATCTGGCTTCCATGACTTCTCTTTGCACATTGTAGGTACCAGCCAAGTGCTGGTTGTATTCTTGTGCTGTGCCCCACTTCTGTGCTTTCACAAGGGCTATTGTCCTCTGTGCGTGGAATACATCCACATCGCCACATCTTTCTAGCTGTTAGCTTCCTTCAAAGCTTCAATCTGGTACCACTTCCTTTGTGAAAACTTCCCTGATCTTTCTAGATTAAAAAAAAAAAATACAAACTCTCTCTCCCTTTAAAATTAATTTTTTTTTCAATTTTATTTTCTTGCCTTAGCCTTCCTCCTCTTCTCCCCTAGTTGAACAACAATACAGAGGAAAATTCATATAAAAATATGCATAATGAAGGAAAGTCAATTTCCTCTCTGGACTTCTCCAAAAGTTTGCGTTTCTCTTTGTACTCTAAGCCCCTCCCTTCACCTTTCTGATTAGAAGAGGTATTATATTTCATCTTCAATCCTTTGGAATCATGGTTTATCATTATCAGAGTCCTGAAGTCTTCCCAAATTGTTTTTCATTATGATGAAATAATGGTATAATGGATTGAATGTCAGGCAAGTAGTCTGGAAGACCTGCAATCAAATTCAGCCTCAGATGGGTGATCCTGGACCAGTCATTTAATCTGTTTGTCTAGGCATTCTCATCTATAAAATGGGGATAATAAAAGCGGTTACCTCCCAGGGTGGTTGTAAAGATTGAACAAGATAAAAATTTGCAAAGAGCTTTGCACTATGCCTGGCTAGTGAGTGCTATATAAGAATTGCAATTATTATTAATGTTCGTAAAAATCATATTCTATAAATATGATATGTGACATTATTATAAATACGATAATGTGTTATACATTAAATAAATGTAATTAGGTGCTACTCGCTTCACATATAGATATCTTCCCAATGTCCTCTGAGACGTCATTTCATCATTTCTGAGGTCACAAGAATATTCCATTATATCCTGTGCTATAATTTGCCCATTTCCCATAGTTTCCAATTTTTCGCTACTATGAAAAAGTGAGCTTTCTCAACTTACATTTTCTTGTAGTTTTTTGTCCAGATTTCTCCTTTAACTTAACTGCATTTCACCTTCACTGAATCACGGGTTCAGACTTGGAAGTGAACCCATTTGCCATCTAATCCAATCCTACCTGAACAAGGACCATCTCTACAACAACCTGCACTAGTGTTACTCCAAGATTGAATTAAATACCCAGTAAAATGGTTCACTACCTCCCAAGTCAACCCAGTTTACTCTGGATAATTACCATTGTTGATAACTATTTTGTTACATCAAACCTAAATTTGTCTCTCTAAATTCTACCCATTTCTTCCTTTTTCAGGCCTCTGAGGACAACCAGAAAAAGTCAAATTCCTCTTTCAAGTGACAGTCCTTCAAATATTTAAACACACTTATCCTATCTCTCTTTTCCTCTTCTCCACTAAATCTTACACACTTCTTCTGTCTCCCTCTTCTTTTTCTCCATTAAACCTTATGACCCTTGAGGGTAGGGACCGTTTCATATTTGTATTCCTATACAGTTCCTTTCACATAGTAAGTACTTTAAATATTGGTTGAATTGAATTGGGCCTGTTTTAGGATTTTACAAAAGCCAATATTTCAGTCACCCTAGATTTTCCTCAATCACATATTTTTTTCTTTAAAGAAAAAGATCATAAATTTGTTTACACATGGTGAATGTTTACACACATCCACAAGAGTCTTGGAGAGCACCATCCCTTTCAGACTCATGTAAGAAATTTAGACTGAACTTTTAAATGTGTGACAAGCACATGTGGATTTAAATGAATAGACTTTTCTTTGGTGCACGCTCAGGAGTGAGTAATATAGGTTCTGACACAGGCTGATACGGTTATGTATATGTGAAGGACCAGAGCATTTTTAAAATTCACCATACAGCTAAGTAATTTGCATACTCTAGTTTAGAAGGCCAGGTGAAAGATCGTGCAAAGAGAAAAAGTTAGACAATAACAAATAAACTATGGGAGCATGTTCTATTTGCACGGATACTCAATTTTTAAGATTCAACTCAAGCATTTATTAAACACCTATTGTGTGTAAGACAGAGTAAAGAATTTCAAAGAAATATATGAGTGAGAAAATATGATGGGCCAATCAATTGATGTGAAGGAGGAATAGCTGATGAACAGCCCACATCATTCACTGTTATCCAAGAGCAAAAGAAAAGTTCCTACCTTTTGGATATATTCTCTATGTCAAACCTGTGTAACAATATAGACAACAGTTGCACAGGATGAACACCCATGGGTGAGCTATAATCCACACCAATAGAGGGCATCTATAGATTGGGGCATTCATAGATCCATTTGATTATGTAACTACTTGCAAGACACAAGGGCAGGTGACAATGAATAAAATAGTCCTTGTCCTTGAGTGTCTCTTCCACTGTAGCATCATAAAATCATAACTGTAGAGTAGCTATCACTACTATTCTCATTTGAGGCTGCTATGCAGTTTTATTATTAAGTCCCCTCAGAGCAAAGATATACAAAACTATCATTCTATTATTATTATAAAGTTATATAATAAACAGAGTAATAGATTCAATGTCAGAAAGACAGTATACAAAACCCACTGTCACTTACTATTTAAACCATAAATTTATTCCTCATTTATAATCTGAAACTTAGTTTTCCTTGGTTGTAAAATAGGGACAATATTATGCCATTAATATCCATTTCCCAAGGGTTTTTCAAGACAGGATTTTTTAAATCTTACATATAAACTTATTAAGTCTAATTATAACAATAGGGAAGAATCTTTGCTTCAGTTTCCTCATTTATAAAATAAGGCTATTAATCTCTGTATTATCTGTTTAATAGAGTTGTTATGAAGCTCAACCGAGATAATACAAACTTCAGAGCACTATGTAAATGCATATTATTACATATTGTACAGATAATCAGTTCTATCACCATTCTTTTATCATACTCAAATATTAAGAGATTTCATTTGGGAAAGAATTTTGGAAAATTGATTGAACCGATTCAGAAAATATGATTTGATAGATAACCTTATATGTATTTGATGTACTATGACATCATTATTGTCCTTGGGAAACTTCCATTCAAAAAGGGATGGAATATACAAACACAGTTGAGAAAGAAGCATTCTACCTCAATTCCAGTCACCTGGATTTACTATGGGCCACTTATGCTCAGCATTTTGTTTGACAGTGCAGGGAAATAGGTATATGCAACACTGTTCTTTTTGTCAAAAAGACATAAAGACATAAAAGACATAAAAATTATGAACAATAAAGTAATATTGAACTGTGGAACAGTAGTTCAAGAGCTAAAGAGGACCTTAGAGATCCAACTCCTCACTCTGTGTCTTCTCCAATATCTAATCTGTTGCCAAATCCTGTCAGTTTTCCCTTCCTAACATCTCTCTTACAAGTAATTTTCCTAAAGCGTAGCTCTGACCATATCAGGCCTGCTCCCCTTATTCAATACCTCCAGGTACAAATATGAAATCTTAACTTTAAACTCATTTATAACCTGGTCCCTTTCTGCTTTGACAGCCTTTTTATACCTTACTCCCATTTAGTACTTTCTTCGCCATTATTTAACAAGAAGCTCCATTGCCCAGCTGTGCATTTCCATTGCTTGACTTTCCCATTGCCTGACTGGCAGTCTCACACTGATGGAATGCTCTCCTTCTCTGACTTTCTTTAAGCCTCAGCTAAAGTCCCACTGTCTGCAAAAAGCCTTATCCAGGCCCCTTAGCGCTAGGACCTTCCTTGGACATTACCTCCAATTGATCCTATTATTTCTACATAGTCATTTCCACATTGTGTCCTAAGGCCCCACAGCTGACAAGTAGCAGAACCAAGATTCAAACCCGCTTCCTCCAATGCCCAAGCCTCTTTCCTCTGTTCCATGTTGCTGAGATCAATTTTTCTCACTGCTAGGGATGTCACAGAGGTAGTTTTGTTGTGTTCTGAAGCTGTATGCTATCAGTGCATCAGTTAATGGAGACAGAAGCTTTTGGAGATCTTCTCCTTAAGTAGCAAGTCTCTTGTTTGGACTTTGCACAGAACCTTTTCACCATTAGTGAGCATATATCTTTGTCTTATATTTATACAAATTCATGTCAATAATCAAGAGATTATTAAGTAAAGTTATAATGATATAGGGGATAGAGCCCTGGGTCTAGAATGAGAAAGATCCCTTATCTGCAAAATGGGGGAATTATGTGAGGATCAAATGAGTTATTACTTGTAAAAATGCTTAACACAATGCCTGGAAGTTATGATGATAATTATGATGATAATGACAATGATGAATCAACTCTTGCTTTCAAGAAAAGGACCTGCATTTGTTTCTAATGAGTCAAATTTTTTTAAAAAATCATTTGATTTATCTTTTAATTAACTATATGATTATAAAAATCCAGCATTTTAGAGGAAATCAAGTGTCAGTCTTTTGTCTTCATCAAGGATATACTTAATGAGAACATATGTCATTCTCATATACAACAACAGTAAACAATGTTAATAACAGCTCATATTCACATAAGATTTTAAGATTGACAATGCACTTTCTGTAACATTTTTCTCTTTTCCTCCTCACAAGAGCCTTCTGAAATGGAAGCTATTAACTCCATTTTATAGATGGCAAAACTGAGATCTAGAAAAGCTAATTGACTTTCCCAGCATCTCACAGATACAAAGTTTCTAAGAAAGGATTTCTCAGACAAATTCTTCTTAAATCTAAATCCATCATTCTATCCATAATGCAAAACTGCCTTTCCCTATATTTCCTATCAACATTTCATGGAAATATAAGTTCAGTATGAGTCGAGAGAATAGTAGAGGAAGAAAAAAAAAAGCTAATGCAATCTTTTACTGCATTAAAAGAAGCCATTTTTTCTTCTTTATAACTTTTGATTTTATTGATGTAAGGAATACTTGGTAAGGAAATCCCCTTTACCAAAGCAGATCAGCACATTTTTTGGGATACTTCTAGTCTTAGAGTTGCCTGAGGGCACTGAGAAATTAAATGACTTCTAAAAGAAATGATAATTCCACTGTGTTGCCCTGATCAAAATATATGTGGTACGCTGAGTTCAGTTCTGGTTTCCACTTTGTGGGAATGCTGATAAACTGAAGAGCATCCAGATAAGTGTAACCAAAATGGTTTAGTCCATCCCAAATCACTATCAACTGAAGAAATAAAGAAGCCTATCAGTGGAGAAAAGAAGTCTTACAGGTCATTGAAAGGTGTTGTTAATTAATTAATCAGTAAACATTTATTACGTACTTGTTATGTACCAGGCACTCTGCTGGACAAAACAGGACAAAAACCAGCCCCTGCATCCAAAGAGCTTACAATGTAACATGCAAAACAAATATATATTTTTACATACATACAATGTAATAGGAGAGACAACATACAAAACAAATATATATATTTTTACATATATACAGAATAGATAGGAAATAACAGAGGGAAAGCACAGGAATTAAGGAGCTGGAGAAAGCATCCTGTAAAAGGCAGGATTTTAATTGGGCCTTAAGGGAAGTCGGGGAAGTCAGAATAGAGGAGGGAAAGTGCTCCAGACTTGGAGAACAGACAGAGAAAATGCCCAGAGTTGAGAGATGCAATGTCTTATTGTTTGGTAGAATAAGAGAGGCCAGTGTCATTAGTCTCAAAGTACATATTAAAGGCTAAGATGTAAGAAGACTGAAAAGGTTGGAATGGGCTAGATTATTTAGGACTTTGAATGCCAAACAGAATATTTTGTATTTGACTCCAGAGGCAATCAGGAGGCACTAGAGTTTATTGAGTAGAAGAAATGACATGATAAGACCTGCACTTTAGAAAAATCACTTTCGTGGGTTGAATGAAAGCTGGATTGGAGTGGGGAGAGGCTTGAAGTAAACATCCACCAGCAGACTATTTCAATAATCCTTGTGCTAGAATGGTTCCAGTGTCAAAGGAGAGAAAGTAGCATCTTGGAAAGATATTGCAAAGGAGGAATTCACAGACTTTGTGAATACTTTGGATATGGAGGATGAAAGATAGTGAGGAATCCAGAATGACCTTTAGATTTTGAGCCTGAGGGACTGGGAGGATGATATAGCCCTATACAGTGATAAAGAAGGTAGAAGGGGGGGGGGGGGGGGAGTTGAGTAAGAAAGAAAATAAGTTGTCTTAGACTTATTGAATTTAAGATATTTATCAAACAGCAAGTTTGAGGTGTTTGAATGACTATTGGATATGCAAGACTCGAGGTCAGCAGGATAGATAGATTTGAGAATCATGAGGATGGGGATGGCAATTAAATCCATGAGAGCTGATGGGATCAAATAAGGTAAGATAAATGGAAAAGAGAAAGTCCAGATAGAACCCCTAAAGTCACCTATGGCTAAAAGGTATGATCTGGATGAGGATCCAACAAAGGAGACAAAGAAGGAGTAGTCAGGTGAGTGAGAGGAAAACCATGAGAGTAGTATCCCAAAAACCTACAGAGAAGAGAATATTAAGGAGAAGAGTGATAAATAGTTTTAAAGCTTATAGATAGGTCAAGGAGAAAAATGATAGAAAAAGTCATAGGATTTGGCAACTAAGTGATAACAGATGACTTTAGAGGGAGCAAGTTAGGTGGGATGTAAGGGGTTAAGAAGAGAATGAGAGGAGAGAAAGTGGACACATTATTGCATAGAGTCATTTAAAGGAGTTAAACTACAAAGAACAGAAGAAATATAGGACAATAGTCAGCAGGAATGGGAGGATCAAGCGAGGGTTTTTTCAGTATAAGAGAGACATGGGCATTTTTGCAGGCAGTAGGAAATGAGACCGTAGAGAAGAAGAGATTGATAAATGAAAGGATGGTGATGACCAAAAGGTAAATCTGTTGGAGGAGATGGGACAGAATGGAGTCACTCAAACAAGTAGAAAGATTAGGAAGTAAGGAATAAGGCCATGTCATGAGATAAATGTATTAGATTTGTCCTATTTGGCCCAGAGGGCAATGCTAGAAATGTATATCAGATTTGAAGTGTGGCTGTTTGCATAAGATTTTTTCCACTGGAAAGAAGGACTATCCAATGCTCTGTACCCGTGTGAGAGATGGAATGGACCTGACTTGGGAGAAGGGAGATTCCTTCTGGTTTCTGGCTTTGAAGCTTTGGTTACAAAAATAATAGGTGGAAGCTGCAAAAGGGCAATTTTAGTTTAGATAGAATGAAACCATCTCTCTCAGGAGGAGTGAATTCCTTTTCTCTCTGAAGGACAAATGACCATTTGTTGAGTTGTTGTAGTTTAATGTTTTTCTTGGGCATGAATTGTTTAGATGGCATTGAAAATCTTTTCAATGATGAAATTCTCAGGTTCTAGGGAAAAAGCAGGCAAACAGGATGGTAATTGGTATACATGTTCTCAATCACTCACCCTCGTAGCTCTCATTTTTTAAAATGAATTTTATCATTGCTTTTTCTTTTATAATTTTTATCAATCATTTCCAGATGTAACCCCTATCCCTTCCTTTCTTTTTAAATTTTGAAAGTATCATTATGGTTTTGCCCAGTTTCTTGGAATAAATAAAATATAATCAAGTTCTAAAATGTATGGTAGAGATGTAGCAGTTATGACAGACAGGCAGAAGGGAAAGATTCTAGGCTTATTAATAGGAGTTGAAGGGGGAAGATTCCATGAAAAAAAGGTAGATTAAGCAGGGCCTAGAAAGAGCAGGAGTAAAACTTGAAGTGGTCCTATAATATTTCAGGGAAGAGTAGCAGAAAGATTGAAAGCAATAGTTATCGAGGGAAATGATAATCTGTTTTAAAACTAAGGTACAATGCAAAGGATAAGACACTATAGAATATTTAATGACATTATTGAAAATCTAGAATTTATCTGCACTCAATAAGGGAGATTTTACTGCTCACTTGTGGCCTCTTGATAAGTTCAACCTTTATCTTCTGAAGATAAATTCCAATATTATAATTATAGTTATGAGTTGTTTGAAATTTATAACACCCTAGAGTTACCTTCCTGCCTGCCACATTATTTTTCTACTATTGAAATACAATGGATATAGATGATATACACTGGATACTGGAAACATTTATATTAATAGTAGAGACATAGAGATGTGATTTAGTCAACTAGAACTTGTCAGTCAAGCAATTCTCATTATCTGTGAAACCATAGTCCTGTAATGGAGTAGATTCCAATTGGTGGAGAAACATGACAGGGTCAGACGCCTGTGCTAACCAATTGCATTGTCAACTCAAACCTGAGCTGTTATGGAGAGAGGGGAAGGAAGATAACTCATCCCCAAACCTTGAAACAGACGTTTTATATTTTACTGTGGACATTACATGAAAATGCCACATTTTTAGACAAATGTTTAACACTAGAGTGTATGGACTTCTCATTTAATAGATAAGAAAACAGAGGATTATAGACATGCGGTAAGCTGGTGAAGGTTTAACAATTAACTCATTAAAAAAAAGAAGAAGAAAAAGAAAGAAAGGTGCTCAACACATAATTAGATTTAATCTGCATTATTAATATTTTCTCCTTCACTTTCTGAAACCTAGATAAATTTACAAAATAACAAATCAAACCCTGATTTTTAGTGTTGTGGATTTCTGAAGCATAAACACTTAACCCTGATAATTTAACAATTGGCTCTTTCTACCAGATACATCTGGCTCTTTTAACTATAGAGATTAGTTGTTTGCCCAAAGTCATACAGATAGTACATGTTAAAGTTGAGATAGGAACTCTGGCCCTTTTAACTCCAAATCCAGTTCTGTTTTAAGGCATTGGGGTCAAGCACAATTTAAGTCACTGGTTATAAAGAGACTATTTCAGTGTGAATCTGACCATCTGTAAGTAGCTGAATTGAACAAATGAACAAATGATCAAAAGATCGAATAATGAAGGAAAGAAAAAACACTTATTAAGTGTAAACTATGTGCAAAGCACCTAAGAGCTAGGGATATAAATAGAAATATTCCTGCTCTCAAGGCACTCACATTCTAATGGAGGAGACAGCCCATAGAAAAGGTTTCAATTGTAATTCAGATGCAGAGGTCCCATGGTCCATAGATTTCAGGAGCAAAGCAGATGGTAATGTATCTAATCTAAGTAAACTTGAGAATTTTTATGTTCCTTTCATCACAGAATAGCAAGATACATTTGAAAAGGAAAAAACAAATCACAGATTATGAAAGTCTAAACTAGGAGAGATCTTAAAGATTATCTAATCTAATACCTTCATTTTATGGATGGAGAAATTATGGTTCTGAGAAGTTAGATGACATTGAAATCACCTAGCTGGTATGTATTCTTTTCCTGAACTCTGAAGAAATGTGAGAAGTAGAGGAGGAACAAAGCTCTCTTCTCTGATGTTCTTACATTCTGGCCTAGTCTGGCTATATCTGGAATATTGTGCTCAGTTCTAAGCACAACGGTTTAGGAAGGACATTAACAAGCTAGAATATGTTCAGAGGAAGTAACCAGGATGATGAGGAATTAGCGATGATACCTGATGGGGATGGTTGTAGAACTGGAGACATTTAGCCTAGAGAATAGAATACTTAAGGGAAAATGATTCAGAATTTACTTAACAAGAATTTATTAAATACCTCTAATACATCAGGCACTATAGTCAGTGCTAAAAATACAAAGAGAAAATCAAGGTCATCTTTGCTCTCACTATACTAAGAAAATACAATATATTCACAGACAAAGAAATATAGGTTTATACACACAACCCACATATACATTATTATATTATATGTGTGTGTGTGTGTGTACATGAATAAGTATACATACATAAATGAAGGAGTGATTAAGGGAGCCTCAGATCAATTTGCTGAATTCTTCAACCAACTTAATGAGATTTTTGTACATGAATTTTTGTTTGAAGGGTACTTCCTATGGACATGTGAACTGTACCTTACTGAGAGTTTTAATGAACTCTGGTTTCCAAATGGTTTCCAGCTTCCAATAAAGCTGCCTTTAAGTTGATTGGTGATTGAAAATCAGGAGAGAAAATTTTGGAAGAATCACCTTACCTTTGTACAAAAAGCCTTTTTTTTTTTTTTCTCTTGGATTTCCAAACTGCTGTACAGAAAAAAGGAAAAGGAGTTTCCAAGAAGGAAAAGAAGTTTCACTTCCTCTAATCCTTACAAGCACTAATGATGATTTATGGGGAAAGAATGGTAATAGTCCCGATAGAAATAGGAAAATTAGGAGGAGAGGTGGGTTGAGGGTGAAAAATAATGAATTATGTCTGAACATCCATGATTAAGATATCCATGATTCATCTAGGTGGATGTGTCTTGGAGACTGTTAAAAATGTGATCCAGAAGAACTCAGGAGAAAGATGAAGACTGGATTTGTAGATCTGGGAATCATTTACTTAGATGTAATTTTTAATCCATGGAAGCTTCCATTATTAAAAGATGATAAAGAGAGGACCCAAGACACAGTTCTAATGTATCTTCATGCATAAAAGCAGGTTATAGGTCTCTCTATCTCTAAGGAGGAGGATGCTATGTTCCCTTACCTAGCTTTTTACGCTGCTTATCAGTACAAAATAGTTAATAGCACTGCAATTCTTGAGGTTAGAGGAAAAACACAGGAGGTAACTGAGGGTGGACAACCCCAAATAGGTCATTAAGTCATGGGCTGTGGTATCCTGGCTAAATATGAGGATGACATAACCAAAGAGAGACAACAATTCCCCGGGAGACAATTCCTATGGACTCTTTAAGCATTTCACACCATTTCAGTCTGCCCTGAAGAATAAACACCTCCAGAAAGCCATCCTGTTTGTCGATGCTCCGCGTTTTGGATCTGTTTGACAAACACAGCACCTTTGTTTACAACCATGGAAACATATGTTGCTTGCGCCTAATGTCATACCGTATGGGAGGAAATAAGACGCCTTCTCCATGCGCCATCACTGGCTTTGCTTCCATCCCTTTAAGCAGGAAAAATATTCCATGCGACTGTGATCGACTCACCATGACTTCAGGAAGAGTATTTACTCTCACAGTGGTGATCAGCTGCAAAAAGACACAGCATTTTATGGCCTTCCATGCCAGCAAGGATAGGAACTATACATCTGCTTTACAATTGTAGCATTTCCTTGCTAGGGCCCAAGATTTGCTCTGGGCTCCAACAGCTAAGAAGCCGTCACTCCCTCTGTCTGATGGCTGCCGTTTGCATTCGAAATGTGAGCAGAGTTTGGGGGCAGGATGGGATTGTCTCAGTCAAACAGATGTCAGCTCCCCCAATAAACCTACTAGGCAGCTCGGTCTTACAATTGGCAAAGAAGTGAAGGGGTTCCCTTCCCGTTAGGGCTTTTATCTCTTTGGTTAATAGAAGATGATACTTAAAAGAGACAATTCTCAGGCCATAAATTCAGGCTGCCCATAAAACAAGTGGAGAAGGAGGGAAATTACCACGTAGAAAGTTTCCTTTGTTTACTATGTTTAATTGGAATTCCATACATGAATGAAGCTGAGAGAAGGTTCACTCCCAGAGGAGCTGGGGCGGGGGTGGGAGGGAGAAAAGGAGCTTTCTCTTTCAGTATCCTTTTTAATGTGAAAATTAGTGTGAGTCTTTCCCGACCAAGAAGAACTTATGACTCCAAGTTACTCAGTGGGTGCTCGGTAAATATTAATTAATAAGCAAGATGATTTTCAAGGACTATCTCTCCTCAAACATAGCATCTAAACATTCACATCAACTCTGCCTGCTAACTCTGGCAGTGCTGGCTACCTGGCTCCCCAGGACATGTTTCTTTCTACGTTCTCATATGTATCCTTCAAACCTCACGTCTAGGACAGAGCCAGGAGAGAGTGACTGAATCTTTGCTCCAAAATGTCAAAGAGTTGCTTGCTTTTTCAGTGGAGGAACAAGAGAGGTTAATGAAGGCAAACTACATTTAAAGTCAGAGCACCTGGATTTGCATTTTAGCTTTACCACTCCCAACTGTGTGAACTTGGGCAAAAGGGGAAAATTCCTTGGGCTTCATCAGTAAAATAAAAAAGTTGGACTGGATGCTTTACAATAACCCTTCCAATTCTAAATCAGTATTGATCCAGTTAACATAAATCAGTTAAAATAAGAAACTACTAGAAGGCTGGCTGGGGTGAGTTCCTACTCTCAATCCCACCTTACTCAGATCCCAAAAGTCAACTTCCCTATCAAGAATTACTTCCTGTAATTCTTCAAGGGGTTTCTATTGTTATCCCCCTCAATAAAGAACAACTTTCTTGATTCTAGGCCAGAATGTGATTTGTAGAACTTGCCCCAAGAACAAAAATACTTCCCATCCGCTCTGTTTTCCTTCATCTGTATCTCTACAAAGCAAACCCTATGCCTTTCTAAAGTCAGGTGATACTGAGAGCAAGTGAATAGAATGAGGTTAAATAGTTTATTGGCAAGAAAAGAGAATGAATCCATATAATTCCCACTTAGCCCACTTAAAGTCTCACTATACTTCCTCAGGAAATTCTCTTTGCTGGCAGGTATATAAAAAGGCATTGAGGTTGGAGAAATGTGTCAGGACTACAACACTGATCATGGTAGAAATTGGGTCAGTAGGTGAAGGCTAGGAGTGGATGTCAATATCCTGAGCTGATAGCATCCCGGTCCTCTTCCTCCTCCTGTGCCCCCTATCACCATGACTACCACTAAAAGTGATGTACTTAATGCTCAGGCACTGACCTGACCAACTGCCTTAAGTCTCTGAGCACCAGTTTACACATTTTTCCTTCAGGAAAGAATTGTGTGTTGAGTGGAATCTCCTTTATTTAAAAAAAAAAAAAAAAAAGCCTTTTTAGGACAGGGATAACTCCTTCAAACTCAAGAAGGAATCTTTGATTCCGATTCTAACATACCTTGTCCAAAGCAGGGTTAACAAATGCCAATGATTAGAAAAATATCTAAAGCAGGGAGGAGCAATGTGCATCTGAGGTTGAGGAAGCAGCATTTGAATTGAGAAGAAAATAAAAGCAAACTAAAAACCCACACTAGGCTAACAACAGGATTTCTAAGATCGAAGGCCTGAGAAGAGTACTAATACCAAATCCAACACCAGGAGAGTTTATACAAGATCATTTAAAATATTCAAATGAATCCATGATCCTATTAATTTGCATGTTCCTTTCAGTCATACAAATTGCAACCCATCCATGCCAGTCTATCTTGTACCAGCCATTCCCATCCTCCCACCAGTTCTCCACAAGGGATCCACCCAACATCTTAAAGGATTTCCTTGTTTTATGCTAATAGTCTGATACAGTGCCTGAATCTTAGCAGTCATTTGATAAATGCCCTTGGATTGATACTGTATGTCAGAGCACTCTGCAAATAATTAATAGATACAAGTGGCTACCTTATATTTCTCACCCTCACTAGGAAATCAGCCCCTTTCAATTCTAAATCTGTATTGATCCAATTAACATAAATTAGCTAAAATAAGACACTATCTTTATTCTCCTTTTACAGATAAGGAAACCAAAGTTCAGTGGGTTCAAGTGACTTACCCAATGCCTCACAAGTGAGATCAGGAAACAGATTTGAATCAACCCTTCTCAAAGCCAATTGTAGAGTTGACTCACTATGGTGTCTCCCTTCATTCTTCCTAGGACTTAATCAGAAGTCATAGGCATTATTCTAATAGATATGGAAAGACCAATGGGGAGAAGTGAGAAAACCTGGTAACATTTGCTCCCTTTTTTCTTACTGTTTATATCCTTCATCCACTGAAGCATTTGCTAAGCAAAACTTCTGAATAAAGATTAAACTTGGGCTAATTTCTCTAACCAGGTAGTTTGCTGGTGCTCACAGAATGCTAAGTGACCTAAAGAAAGGCCTCCAGTGTACTGGGTAGAGCTCCAGTGAAGGATTTATAGGAGGATGAGAGTTGAAAAAAATGAAAATAAATGGATAGATTGCAGTCTGACCCAGTGAAGGAAGCACCTTGATGAGATCAAGAATTTCTCTAATGAAGTATGAATGCCTACAAGATGTTCCAAAAGTTTCAGTGCAGCTTTGAGCTATTAAAGCTCATGTGTATGTGAATATTTGTATGTGAGTATTCCATCTAGCCTTTGACTAATGGATTTTTATTAAAAATAAAATATTAAAATAATAAAATAAAATATGAGGACTAGACCTATTTGGCATTTAACAGCAATGGCTTTTGTAAATGTTCCTCCTGTGTTTTCAAAAAACGATCAGTGACATCATGAGGGTGATATCTGGACTTATGCATGAATTGGATTGAAGTGAGACAGAGTTATACAAAGTCATCGATCTCTTTCAGAGTCATCAAAGTCCAGGGGCAAGACAAAAATCAAGATAATTGGTGATGGCTTGGGATGTAATGGATGACTGGTGTTTTCAATGTCTGACCAAGCTGGAAATTTTCCACAGGGCCTTCTTCAGCCACTTTTATAGCTGTTGGAACAAACTGTTCTCATCTGTCCATTCTACAAAAGAAAGTCTTTGTGTGTTTGGGGTAGACATCTCTCTAATGCACCAAACGGTTTGGAGCCTGTCATTTACCCTCAACCATCTGCTGAAAAGGTTTACTTCTGCACATGTCCAATTTCTTGCAGTCACAGGTGAGAGATGGGTAACAGGAAGATCCCAAAGGTGGATAAGCAGCACTAAAAAGGATTTGTCAATACCTCATACCAGAGCTACTGCTCCTCCCTAAATATCTCATACATGCCATACATACACTTTAGTGAGTATCAATATCCTGAAGAATTTCAGATTGATATGGCATCATTTTTTTTCACCATTATTGATAAAAAATCCTAATCTGCTTTCTGCCTACTTTCAGATCTAGCATCAAGTTAATGCTACTTCAATAATTTCTATTTTCTGCTACAAAAGCAAAATAAGAAATGAGGAAGAGAAAGGTATTTTTAAATGTCTTTCTGTTTATGTTGGATCATATAATTCAATTATTTTGTGCTAGAAGGGGCCTTCAGGGTCATTTCACCTAACTCTCTCATTTTTATAGAGGAGGAAATTGAGGCCCTGAGAGAGAAGTTAAGAATGAGAATCTTGCTCCATAGCTAAGAAGGATGGCTAACATTTATATAGTGCTTATGGTAATCACATAATAAAGATTAAGTTATAATGATTATCATCTGCCTCAGAACTACTATCAACATGATGAGGAAAGTCAAAGATCTTCAGGTACCTCTAGAAGACAGGATAGTACTATCCACAAGAAAATAAGGTGCCTTTTGATGCTTGATTAGCAATTTAATGCTGAAGGCTAACAAGTCAGCCAGATGTCAAGCTGACATAACCAATTAGGAGATTTGTCATTTTTTCCAAAGAGATTATAAAGACTTTCCAATATGAGTAAAGCCTGATGACCAATACCTATTTTCTTGATTTGTGTGGGGGGAAATGATACAACCAAAAGGAACCTAAAAAACATTTCTAAGAATTATGAAGTTCTGGACAAGAAAAGGCAGAGGTCATCAATTCATTATTCCTATTGTTTAAGATAGTGACTTCAGAAATTGAAAAAAAAAAAAAAAAAGAAAAGCAAATAACTGGTTAGGAAAATGGTGCTAGAGAATAAAATTAGTTTCTAGACAAGATCCTATACAAAAATTTAAAGAGAAAAGGAAACATTTATTAGGCTTCAAGAAGAATATATTTTACTATATATTTGCAATGGATCAGTAGTCTTTAAAGTGAAATACAATTCAAAGAAGTATACTTTCTATATGATCCATAAAGTCAAATATCACTCTCCTTATCACCTTCCCTCCCCAAAATGATAAGACAAAACAGAAGAAGTATTTAACTGCCTTTATGTATTTCAAATCTTCAGGACTATTGAACTCTATCTCCAATGTACAGAAGGAACTGGTTGATGAGACAGCTGATCTCTGAAAATTATGAGAACTAGGAGAAGTATAGCAGAAAAAGAGATATAGAATGCTATCTCAATTTCAAAAGGACAAGATGGTGGAGTTTTCAAATTATAATCTAGGGAACTTGACTTTGATTCCCAGCAAAATTCCAGAAAAATTACTTGCCTTTATCTCTATATCTCTATTCCCACTGCCATCAATCTGGTTGAGGGCCATACTAATTAATGCTGGACCAAAAAAAAAAATCTTTGTTATTCTCTCCTCTCTGTACCATCCTTTTTACCTATGGCTGGAATAAACTTTATTATCCTGGTATTGGTTATGAATATCTATAAAGAGACAACTGGTAATCTCTATGAGCTAGCATGGGTTCATTTGTTAACTAGCCCCAATTCCTCTTTTGCAGGTTTCTTGTACTGATCGATCAGAATAATGTAAGAGATATGCCATACTCAAGTTTCTAGCAAAAATTTGACTAAGTTTTTTGCAATATCCTTTTGGATACTATGAAGAGATATGAGCAAGATGATAATACAGTTAGGCAGATGGTTTAATGACCCAGCTGAAAGAATAGTGATTAATAGTGTGCGTTCAACCTTTAGTCTTTCTTTCTCTGGGAGTACCATTCATTTGAACAAGGTTGATAACTTTGGGTTGATTTTTACTCCTCCCTTCCCTTCTACTTCTAATCCGTTACTAGAATCTATTGCTTCTATTCCCATAATATTTTTCTCATCTTGACCTTTCTTTCTATTCTCACTAGCACTTTCCTAAGTCAGGTCTTCACTACTTCCTGCAATATCTTTCTCACAGATTTTTCACATGCCCACTTCCCTCCCTCCCATCCATCCTGTAGTTATTATTCAGCTGTTTTAAGTTGGGTTTGACTCTCAAGCTCCTTAAGTTGTGTCTGACCATCTTCCTCCCATTGCTATAATTTTCCTTATAAGCAGATCTGACTATGTCATTCCTCTGCTAAAAAGTCTTCAATGACTTCTTACCACTTGAGACTCTGCACAAACCATCCGTCCCTTCCTTTTCCAATTTTATTTCATATTAGTCCTCTTAATAAACTCTATCTTCTATGCAAATGAGATGACGCTCTGTCATTTCCCCTCCAAAACAAGCACCCAAACAAAAAATGGGCCCTAGATTCTCACACCTTACTGGAATGCCCTTCTTCCCTGTATATGTCTACTGACATTTTACCCATCCTTTAAAGCCCTACTCAAATGTCACTTTCCCCAGAAAGCCTTGACCCGCCTCCTACATTGAAGATAATTTTCAATTTAGACCTCAAAATTGCTTTATAAATCTCTGTCCTAAGTACCACAGGCATTTCAGTGGATCACAAGTTCAATAAGAGAGTCAACAGCGAGATCTGGCATGTAAACAAGGTAATATGATCCTAAGGTCTTGTTAATAGAAGCAGGATATGCAGAATACTCTATTCTGCTCAGGTCACATCCAGATCAGAGTTATTTAATTTTTTTCCCACTCTTGACCCCCCTTTCCACCAAGAAATTTTTACTCAACCCCAGGTATATATGTATGTAAAATCGGTAAATAAATCAAACATTTACAAACATTATATATCATCATTTCATGACCTTTACATTTAGTTAATGACCCCACATGGGGTCTTGACTCACAGTTAAAGTAGATTTGACCTAGAGATTGCATTTGGCTCTGAACACAGTCTTTAAGGACAATTCCAGTGAGTTCAGGGTGGGGGTATCAGAAAGGTAAGGGGACTCAAAGTCACACTTTACAAGCATCAGTTGATGAAGAGGGCAGGTATCCTGAAGGAGAGAAGCACTAGGGGAGCAGGAAGGAGAGCCAATAGCTGTCTCAAAGTATTTAAAGGATCATTATGCAAAAGAGACACTGGATATGTTTCACTTGACCCCAGAGGACAAAAACAGGTGCAACTGGTAGCAGTTACTGAGAAACAGATTTAAGCTTCATGTGAACAAAATTCTTCCCAACAATTAGAGCTATTCAACGGGGAACTAGGGAATGGAGAATGAAGATGCCTTGGGAAATAGTGAGTTTATATGATCTACCATTTGTCAGACGTGTTGCAGAGGGGATTTTGTTGGATTCAAACACCTATGAGCTCTCTTCCATTTCAGACTCCGGGATTCTAAGATTTTAGTTCTTTAACAGAGCCCATAAAAATCACTTGAAAATAAGAGTTGTTTAGCTGCTTTGATGCGAAAAGGGGCTGTGTATAGGGGTTTCTCGAGATCTGGAGTTGAAATGTCCTTGAAGTCCCCTCTCTTCAGGAGTGAAGCTGTGAATGACATATGTTGGGATCCCCCCAGAAGCCAAGATGAGTCATATAAACACATGGTTCTTTGGGGGAAGGTTTGATGATGCTCCTAATTATCTTCACTGTAGGGTAGTGATGAGAGTTTGCTTCCCTTATTGATTAGTCCCATTGAGTGACTGAATCTTTATTCTAGTCTGGCAAATAACCACCTGTCCAGGACAAGTCACAACTTATGAGAAGGAAATAGGAGAAATGAGATACATTTTTACATTTGAGTATCTTTGTATTTTCTAGGGAACAAATGAATTTTTTAAAATGGATTTATTAAAAACATCAAGGAGCTACTACAAGGTACGTGCTGTGCTAAAATGATCAGGCTAATAAATATTAAGACTAAATTAGCCATATCGGTTTGATTCGAGGAGCCATGATTTCATTGATAAAGATACCACTCCCACCAATGCACAGCAGAAATCCCTCTTTATTTTAGTGGACAGTCTTTATAAATTGGCGTGGTTAGATGGTGACTAACCAATCCTCTGTTGATGTATCTCTCTAGATTTAGCAAGTTTAATCCTCACACAATAAACTCACAGTTCAATACTGGATACAAAGTTTTTCTAATGTTATATAATCTGCCAGAGTTTATAGTCTGGTGACCATAAACCATGGTTGTGGAGAACTCATGGCCACCTTCATGTGACAATGTATTTGGAGGACTGTCATCAGGAAGAGATCTAAGACTTGTTCTGATTGGCCTGTGAAGGGGCAAAAGTAGGAGAAAATGTTTTTTGGGTTTTTTTTAATCATTGTATTCTCAGTACTTAAACACTGTTCCTGGGCCCTGCAGTACTTGTGTCTCAGCACTGTACCTGGAACAACAAAGGAGTTTTTTGAATTGAAATTGAAAAAAGAAAAAATATATAGGGGCAAGGGGAAGGGGGGAAGGGAGAAAGACTTTTTATCAATGAGAGTTGATCAAAAGTGGTATTGACTACTTTGTAAGGTAATGGTCTTCAAGGAAAGTTAAATGTTCACTTGTCAAAGATCTTATAGAAGAGTTTCTCTGGAAAATAAATGGATGCCCATCAATTGGAGAATGGCTGAGTAAATTGTGGTATATGAATGTTATGGAATATTATTGTTCTGTAAGAAATGACCAGCAGGATGAATACAGAGAGGCTTGGAGAGACTTACATGAACTGATGCTGAGTGAAATGAGCAAAACCAGGAGATCATTATACACTTCAACAACGATACTGTATGAGGACATATTCTGATGGAAGTGGATTTCTTCGACAAAGAGAAGATCTAACTCACTTTCAATTGATCAATGATAGACAGAAGCAGCCACACCTAAAGAAAGAACACTGGGAAATGATGTAAACTGTTTGCATTCTTGTTTTTCTTCCCAGGTTATTTTTTACCTTCTGAATCCAATTCTTTCTGTGCAACAACAGAACTGTTTGGTTCTGTACCAATATATTGTATCTAGGATATATGGTGACATGACCAGGAGGAAGAAGACAAATTATTGGACAATTCAGTCACAGGTTTACAATACAAGATTAGTTGATATTATATTTAAAAATCAGTAGCACATGGCTTCTCAGTAGAATGGGAGATTTTGTAGATTAAGTGCATGAACCAACAACTCAAAAAGTACTTTTTTTTTTTTTTTTTTTTTTTTTTTTTTTTTGCTGTGGCAATTGGAGTTAAGTGACTTGCCCAGGGACATGCTAGGAAGTGTTAAGTGTCTGAGACCAAATTTGAACTCAGGTCCTTGACTTGAGGGCTGAAGCTCTATCCACTGCACCACCTAACTGTCTCAGTACCTTTTTAAATTCATAGGAACTATAGCCAGCCTTACTTAATGATAGAGCATGTCAGATAAGACAGGAGAGAAAAATCCATAATCCTCCCTGTTAAGTGTTCTCACTGTGATTTCTGAAGGCAAGAGACAGAATTAAACAGAACCCATTTGACTTTCCTGCCATCTCCTGCCAGAAAGCCATGTTCTTTGAGAAAATTCTAGGGCATATTATGAGGAGCCCAAATCAAAATGAGTTTCCTCTTAGTTATAACACCAAATACTGGATCTTCTAGTAGAACTTAAGTTCCTTGAAAGTAAACTCTGATTTCCATTATGTCTTTATGCCTCCAGCGATTAGTTCAATGCTGTATAATTTTTCTCCTCGCTCAGGCCTGTGAGTTTATCAATGTATATTTCTCTGGTCAAGAAAGTCCTTCCACTCACACAGATATGCAATTCATCCATAGTTCATTGCCTTATTTTATCTTTTCTTTTCTTTTTTGATTAACCTTTATTTTCTCTTTCTCCCACCAATCTCCGTAATTTAAAAGAAAATAAGTGGAAAAAACCATTGTAACAAATATGGACAAACAAAAACAAATGTTCATTAGTCAAGTATAAAAACGTATGTACCCTTCAGTCCATATGCCCTTGTTAAAAAGAGGTGGGTAGCATAGCAACATTGGTGCTCTTAGAGAGTTGGCCTAGAGCAAGACTTCTTAAGCTTTTACTATTCTTGACACCTTTTTACCCAAAAACTTTGTAGTCGACCCAGGATGTAGAGGTATACAAAGCAAACATTTATTGATAAATCATAAATTTGTTTTAAAACAATTCTTTGGTATATATATCATTTTACCAATTATTAAAGGAAAAATAAATTTGCAGGCTAATGAGACGGATGGGTTTATTTACTTAGAAAGAATAAAATCTTGGGGGAATATTAGAAGTCTTGCAAGGTTGGCTAGATTTTTCCGGACCTCCACACTCAATTACGTGATTAACGTATGAGATCACGACGCACAGTTGGAGCTGCTTGGACCCAGAGCACTGACTGGCCAACCCGTGCTCCCCTGGTTCCTGTGAGTGTGCGTGTGCGCATGGGCATTCTCAGAGGCTGGTCTTTAAACCCAAGTCTTTTCCCTCCTGGACCTGTTCGCCATTGACCAAGACGAAGTACGGCGTTCCAGGTAATTTCGGGGCACCAGGAATTAATTAGGGAGTCTGGGTCCGGGGTAATCCTTGTGCGCCTGCACAGCCTGAAGCCGCGGTGGCGGCCGCCACGTGGCCGGAGCGCCGGGCTCAGGCTCTGGCCTGGGTGCCCCGGGAACAGTGGGGAGGAGAAACTGAAAGAAATGGAGGCGCTGCTTGGGCAGGAGGTCTTGGGGCGCCCATGTCCCGGCCCATCATCACCGCTACCTCGTACGGGCAGGGCCGCAGAGGCCGCCACAGGCAGTGTTCCGGCTGTGGGGTCCCGGGCCACTTTGTGGAATCTGTTGGATTCGGCCCCGCGGGAGAGCACGGCTGAGCGGACGGCCCCGAGGCCCGGGATGGCTGTTGTGTGCCTGGCGGCCTCAGCCCGTGGTTCTGTGGCTGCCGCATCGGGTCCTGTTAGGGTCTCCCCTGCCTGGGCCCATCGGCACCCCCATGATGCTGTTCCTCAAGGCCCGGGCGCCCCCCTTGGCCCGATGGCGACCCTGCAGCTTCCCGGGGAGGAGCCTGTGGCCCCTCTAGAGCTGGGCCTGGGCCGGGGTTAAAGGAGGAGGTGGCGGCTGCTGTGGCCGTGGGGGTTGGAAGAAACCACTGTGGCTGTGGGGCCCAGCCTCTCCCTGCGACCTCAAGCCCTTGGAAGTCGTCCAGGTTGCTCCTGTCCCTCCGGCCTGCAGCGCCCCCCGGGATTCATGGCCCTGGAGGTCCCAGAACCTCTGAGGGAGGACAAGAAAAAAAGGACGCCGGAAAAGCTCCAACGCTGCATCCAATTGGCGCCCGGGTGAAGGTGGGGGAGAGGCAGCTGGGAAGATCGCGGCTTCCTGTAGTGGGCTGCCCCTGACTTCTGCGGGACCTGGGCAACAAGGTGAACCACGAGGCCCTGGCCCGGGCTTTCTGCACTTCCCCCGTTCCTTAAGGTCACGGTGATCTAGGGCAGACCCTTGGGTTACGGCTTTGTCAGTTTCCCGGAGCCTGAGCACCACGTGTGCACCACGAGGGAAATGACGTGGCGGGAGGGCCCAGAAGCCGGAGGCGGCGTGCAAGAAGCCAGAGGAGACAGACCAGGGCTCAGAAAACCGCACTCGGAGCCCCGCGACCTCCCCCCAGGCCCCAGTCCGAGTAAATGGACTGTGAAAATGGACTCGGCCTTTCAAAGAGCTCACAAGTCCGCCGGGGAGGAGGGACGGGAAGGCGTATGGACCCAGGTAAGCAAGTGCTGGAGAAATCCAAAGGAGCTTTGGGGGACCTCAGCCTGGGAGGAGCGAGTCGCTTATGGAGTGAGCCGAGGAACTGAGCCTTTGGTTGGCTCCTGAGAAGCCGGGATTGGCCGAGGGCCGGAGGGAGAGCGTTCCTGATAGCAGAAACCGCTTGTTCTAAGGTAGGGAGAAGGGAGATGACGCCACGGGTCAGGGAAAGCAAGTGCGGCGCTCGTGATGGCCGTGTGAAGTAGGAACAAGAAATCAGTCCGGAAACGGACTTAGGCTGTGTTGCGAAGGACTTTTGGGGCCCTGGGATGTAGTAGCTACTTCATAAATGCTTATTGAAAAAATGGCAACCCTTTGCTATCGCTGATTCTTGCTAGAAAAGTAGGGCCAGGGCACGCGGAGAGCCTCTCTTCAACACGTGGTATAAAAAAAAACCATAGGATAATTCACATTTATTGTTTAGAAAAATTCAAACTAAAACAATTCTGAGGTACTCATACCTACCAGATTAGTTGGATGGGAACTTAAATGTCACCTGGTCCAATCTTCATATTTTTCCAGATGAGGAAACTGAGTCCAGGAAAAGCTTTCAGGTTGAGAAAGATAGCGACAGAATTGGAATTTTAAGCCAAAGCTTGTTCTTTCAAATCCAGCAGTCTTTCCACCGCAGGGCTAGACCATTCTTTGTGATGGAACTAAGTGTAGCTTTTAAAAGGATTTTGGGAAATTGCTTTAAACTCCGGCAGTGCTTTATTGAAGCGGGCTTTCCCGCGCTCGGAGCTGATAAAAATAAAGCGCCCTTTGGTGTTACAAGAGGCAGGGATGGAGAGCCACTTAAGGGCATACCCTGTGATGGTGGAAGGGCTCTCCCAGGAGGCCCTGGTTATGGGGAGGCTCGCCCTTGCCCGGAGCACTGAGTGACTCCACCTGCCAGACTGCCAGTCAGAGCCGGAGTTCCCACAGGCCACTGCTCAATGGAAAGGTTTGCCCCGGTTTTCTGCCCAGGATGTTAGATTTGTGTGAATTACCAATCCCAAGTTCAAGTTCAAAAAGAAACCGCACTCGTTCTTGCTCCTTACGGGTACTTTAAAACAGGTCTCCGCGTTGTCCCAAAGAAATGGGGACATTCACATTCTCTATTTAAAGGATTGGAGGGAGTTTGCCAGATTCGGGAGGGCCCGGCTCATCTGTGTTCTATCCAAGTTGAACATTCCATTTTTACAAGGACTCCTTTGTTGTCGTGTTGATACACGGATTCATAAATGCTTGACCTTTTTCAGTGGTGAAGGAACAGTCTGTGCCTCGGCAGCACAATATTGCAAGAAGCTGGAATGTGGAGGAGCCAAGTGGGAACCCCAAGGGACAGATGGGTGAAATATTCGGATGCTGGAAACACATGAGGGAAAAACAGGAAATAAGAGACCTGGGAGGAGGAGTCCCGGACAACTTCTCCAATGTTGCCAGAGAGTTCTGTGGTCAGACTGTAACCAAGGTGGAGCTTTTAAACCTTTGGGACACAGAAGCACAGAAATTTAGCCCATGTGTTCTTTCAGTAGAACAGAATCTATAAAGCTGATTCCTCCCTCCCACTTAAATCATAATTGTTTTGTTTTGTTTTCTGACAAACTGCCAAGTTGATTTCATGCTGCTTGCCCTGGATACCCAAATCTCTAGTTCTGGGTCAGTCATTCTCTATCCTGGGTCCTTTTATCTCTGTCTGTCTCTCTGTCTCTCTCCTCCCTCTTTCTCTTTCTGTCTCTCTCTCTCTGAATCTCTCTCCCTCCCCTTCATTCCTGCTTCCTCTTCCCCTCCCTCCTCTGTTTCTGTCTCTGTGTCTCTGTCTCTCTTCCCCACCCCCACCTTTGTCCCTCTGTCTCTGTCTCTGTCTCTCTTTTGCTATCTTCACACTTGGGTACCTCAGCAGTTCTTGGGAGTTTATTTATCATGTCCCTGCAGATGAATACCACACCCATAAATTCACCCCATCAACTGCCTGCTCCTTGGACTTTTAAAACTGTCTTTTCCATAGGTATTTCAAACTCAACATGTCCAGTGATTAATTCATTAGCTTTCACCCCAAATCTCCCCGACTTCAAAACCTTGCTGTTTCTGTCAAGGGCACAACCATCCTCCCAGTCACCCAAGTTTGCATCTCTACTGACATTATCAGCTTCTTTCTTGTACTTACCTTCCACGTCCAGGTCTGGTCATTTCTAACTTCTCAACATCCCTTGCAAATGTTACCTTCACTCACTCATACAGCCTGCACTGGTCCAAGCCCTCGTTGCCTTTTGCCTGGACTGCTGCAAAAGCTCCTATTAAATCTCCCTATCAGCAATCTTTACCCTATCCCAATACATCCTCTATTCAGCTCCCCAATTACTTTTAAATAGATCTTACCTTCTCACCCTCCACCTCCACCCCCACCAGTAAACTTCAGTGGCTCCTTATTGCTTCTCAAGTCAAACACAGACGGCTCTATTTGTCAAAATCCTTCACAATCAGGACCCTTCCCCCACGTCCAGTCTTCTTACCCATTACTCATTTCCATCAACTACTGCAGTCCAAGTATAATAACGTACAAGCTATTCCATCTCCCATTTCAGTGACTTTACACTGACATGTAATGCACATCCTTCTCACCTTTTCCTCCTGAAATCCCAGGATTTCTTCAAGACTTAGCTCATGGCATCTTCTACATAAAGCTTTTCCAGATTTCCTTAACTGCTAGCGCTCACCCTCCCAAAAATACAAGATTAATCTTTGTTTATTCTAGATATGCTTATATTTATACACATTCTCTTCCTTGTTGAAAATGGAAGTTTCTTGAGAACAGCGGTTCTTTTATCTCTGTTCAGTTGTTGGCTCTGTGGCTGCCATATAATAAGTAGTTAATAAATTCTTGTGATTGAATAATTTTCTGGTAAAAACAAAACAAAACAAAACAAAACCAAAACCTAAGCCTCAGAAAAGTAAAATAATTTGCTCAAGGTCTCAAAGCTGGTTAGTGGAGATCACTTATTCAGGCCTCTTGTCTAATCTTCTTTACATGGCATACTGTTGTGCTTGGTTTGGTCGGAATAAGGAGTGAGAGAAATAGCCACACTATCCTAAGTAGGATCCATTTCTTGGTCTTCAAGTTCACAGGATGTTGTACTGTTTTAACAACTATGAGATTATAAAATTAGTGTTTTAGAGCTGAGAGGAAATTTGGAGGCCATCCAGTCCAACTCCTTCATTTTATAGATAAGGAGACTGAATCCCAAAGCTCAGAAATGATTTGGGTCAAAAGGTGGTAAATTGTGAAGCTCAGATTTGAATTCAAGCTCTGACTTCAGATCTGGTGTTTTTTCTTCCTATTTACCTTTTCACCTCCCTCCTCTTTTTAAGCTACTTTACTTTTTTCTCATTTTCCCTTTCCTAGTCAAGAAATATTACTGACTTGGTAGATAATAATTCTAGAGTAGGGCTTCTTAAACTTTTTCCAGTCATGGCCCCTTTTTACTCAAGAAATTTTTATGCAACCCCATCTTGAATCTAAGCTGTGTTTTGGGCAGTGTTCATGCATCCATGGTGCAACGTGTGCATGTTTTGTGTTCAGAACGAGACTGCAATGGAGTCGAATGAGGCAACATGGCCATCGCTGCCAGAAACACCTCCGATTCACTACACGTGATTTTAATTACATTTTGGTTGTTTCATTCATAAATCTTTTCCTATTGCCTAATTTTCTCATCATGATCCCAAGTGGGGTTACAACCCACAGTTTAAGAAGCTTTGCTATAGAGTAACACCCCCAAAAGCTTAAAAAAAAACAACTCTTAAGTTGTTTGTAGGGGAAAAATAATGGAATTCGTATCATATAACCCCAGAGTTGTCACTGATAATTCTGGCACATAGAATGGGCTTCACTAAGTGCAAGAAAATCACCTCAAAATAAACTAAATTCAGCTTGGAGAGAGACTTCAGACCTTGGAAAATGAGACTTCAGGGGGATGGAGACCCAGGGAACTAATAATGGAACGACTCTTGGGGATTCTCCATTTGGTAGAAGACAGGGATCAGGGAGGAGCTGAGTTGAAGAGCTCACCTTGGCCTTCAGTAGTTTCTTATTTTAGCTAATGATTCTTGCTAACTAGATGCTAAGCTCAGTCTTCTTTAGTTGCTGAGGAAATATCTGTCAGCACCCTCCAAACCTTGGCACCCAGGGCCAAAGTGCTAATCACCCCACCCTGGTTAAAGCATTATCTGACTGCTAAATGCTAGCTGCGTGACCTCCGGGAAGGCCCCACAGTTTCACCCTCTAAATCCTCTGATTTTGTGACATGGCAGTTACTAAAATAGTACAAAATCCTTTAAGCCTGTGAAGAGAAACTCGTCTCTGGCGAGACCCAAACGGAAGGTGGATCGGATCTAGAGGAAGGCCTTCCCATTATCTCATTATTCCGGGGGCTAGTGGCCATGATATAGCTGACCCCTTGTTTTTCAGAAGCAATAGTCCTGGCTCCCATTTGGGCGATGTGTCTGATTGATAGGAGGCCGAGGAGTGCTGGGCTTTGATGCCTCGGTGGCTCACAGGAAAGCTCAGATGAAAGAGAATTTGAAAATAACTCCACTTTTGGTGCAGAATAGCTCTCCTTTGGAAGGTCTGGGATCCTCCCTGGAAGCTGATACCTGGTATGAAGGAGGGGAAACCTTAAGTAAAGGCACTGAGAAGGAAGGGAGGTTGGGGAGCTCAAAGTAACGGGAAGTGATTGGTCTCTGGGGAGGGATGATGAGTGTTTCCACCTGAACTCTCTGCTGCAGGAAGTCATGGATGGGGCCTAGGAGACCCCTCTTCAAGAGAGATATAGAGAGTAGGATCTGGGGTCCCAGGGGGCTCAGGAGCAGTTCCAGCATGCAGGGCTGGGGACATTCAAAGCTTGAGAGAAGACTGAGTCCTGTGGGCTCCAGTTACACCTTTTAGTCTGGGCCCCTTCCAGGGGCTAATTTCTCTGCTTCCAGCAGTGCATCTTTTGTGCTCCATTTCCCATTCTCCATCAAAGCTCAGCCACAACCGTGTGTTGATGAATCCTAAAGATTTGGGGACTTTCTTGCCAACTTAAAGGAAAGTCCCTCTGTTTCCTCATCTGAAAGAAGGAGAGATATGGATCAAAAACCTTTAAGCAACTTTGTAAATGGCTATTATTGCAGTAATCAGGCAGTCCAACCTGTTCTCATTGAGATTCTAAGACTTGGTCAGATGCTGGAGGAAGGAAGGAGCTAGTACCTGAGCCTCATCCCTGGCCTGAGGGCTGTTTACCCAATGTCATATGTACCATATAGGGACATTTACAATTTAACTTGTAATAAATCCTTTAGCCCAAGGAAGGAATCCCTAGTTGTTCAATTTCAAACATTAGCCAGCCAAATGGGGAAGACTGCTTGAGGAAAAAGAGATTATCTCCTAAAAAAATCAGAGTATTCTAGGCCCCTTAAGCCTACATGCATTGCCTGTCTGAGGAAAAGTCCATTCTGGTTTAGGGGCCTCTAACCCTACCTTGTTCATGTTTGCAGGGGTAAAGAAAGTCAGGCCATCTGAGGAATCCCCTGCTGTTTGTCCTTCGTTTTTTAAGAGAATCAGTGATGTCTTGCCTTGTGTGTGGATTAAAGTGAGGCAGAGTGATACAAAGAAGTCCCTTGGCAAGACAAAAGGCAAGTGGCCATGGCCTGGGTTGGTGGATGACCTTGGGGTCCAGGCCTTCCAGGCCCACTTCTGCCACCTTGGCGGCCACTGGAACAAATTGTTCTTATCACGGGCCTGGAAAAGACATCCTTCTAATTTCCTGGCAGGTTTGAGCCCCTGTATCCAAGCAGAAATAAGGAGTCAGAGTGAAAAAAGTGTGACAGCTGTGGTCTGGCCGACTGGACAAATGGGGGTGGAGGACATGGGAGCTACAGACGCTGATATAAGCAGTATTCTAGAAAAAGAGTCCCTGATCTTAAATAGCTCCTTCTAATGAGAGAATATAACACATAAAAGTGAGATGAAAAAGCTGGTAAAGACTTCCTAATCCACCGGCCTGTTACTCTGGAACTGAGACAAGACAGGGACCACAAGACCCTTACAAGAAGTAGCTGGTCCAAGAACTGGGAGAGAAAAAAATGAAAGAAGAGGGCCCATTTAAACTGAAATGTAGGAGAATTCTAAAATGAGTGACTAATGTCAAGGGAGGAAACAATGCGCATGCTCCCACACAACATATGCCAGCAGTTTTATTTGATCCTCACAGCAACTTTATGAGGTAGGATTTATTATGCCTGTCTGACAGATGAAGAAACTGAGGCACAGACAGAATAAGTGAAATATCCATGGTGATATAGTTAGGTATTGCTTTTACTGTACCACCTCACCCCTCAAGATACCAAGATCCTCTCCATTATAAATGATCGTCTCTCTCCCCTCAGAATTTTCAAAATACCTTGCCATACCTTTCCTAGGCATTTATTGTACTCTCATGGTTCTTATTTGTGTGTGTGTAGTTTTTCAGTCTGACATACAGTAAGCTCCTTGAGGATAGGAACCGGGTCTTACATGCTCATTTCTGTTGTCTCCCTCAAGGATAAGTACAGTATCTCACCCGGGGTACATGTTCAGTGAATGTCGAATTGGACTGAAGGGGATCTACTTATTCAATCAGGACCCTGATCGTCTGGCTTTGGGCTTAAGACCCAGGATGCAGGTTGTAGTCTAGGCTGTGAAATTCTGTTCCAGATCCAGGCCCTCAGAATGAGGGAATTGATGAGCTGGGATAAAGCGCAAGAAGTGCCAACCTTGCCACAATCAGGAGTAAACAAATGTTTAAATTCACTGGGCAGACACTCCAGTGACTGTTCCTAGTAAGCTGGACCTCAATAAATGTTTTCAGTGGTGAGAATTGTGATGACAATAATTATGCTGTATCCAGGAAACAACAGTCAAGATGGACAGCAAGATGGTCTTCAACAGATGGAAGATTAAGAGGCCGAGTGTGCCCCTTGAAAACCAGATAAAAAGAGATGCTTTTCAGAAAGGGAAAGCTGAAGCCTCGAATTGCCAAACAAGATTATTGACTGTGCCAGTCTAGTATCTACTGAATGAAAGTGGTAGGAGGGGTGAAGTAATTGATGATAGTGTTTGGGGATAGGGAAATGGAAAGAAAAGCATTATAGACTGAAAGAATCTTGCTGACTTCTTTAAAAAACAAAACAAAACATGAAGTTACAAATTTGTTTGTTGTAGTTTAATTTAAATAGAGTATCTTTTTGCTTTCACTTTCAATCCTAATTTTTTGACTTTGCAAATAAATGATGTATTTGAATCCCAATTTATGACGTAGTAAAAATCAAGGATTTTAGAGCTGGAAGGGACTCTAGAAACCATCAGATTCATTCCCCTTATTTTATCGATAAGAAAACCAAAGCCCAGGTAAATGAATCTCACCAGAGCCTTAGCTAGCATCCAGTTCCATTGTCCTATCCACTATGCCATTTGTATGATTCCCACCACTTATTTTCCTCTTGGCTTTTCCCCTTGAATTACTAATGCTTTGGGGCCCCCTGGTTATCCTCTAGTAATCAACTTTAGTATCCTTAAAATACTCCCATGCTATCTTCTCTCAAGGAAAGTTTTAGGCTTTCCCACATAGATTTTTTTTTTCTTAGATACTTAGACCTGGCACCTCTTCTTTCCTTTCTAATACAAGGTGAATATGTACACAGTGATACTTCACTTATTTGGTATTGTCCAAAAAGTAGAGTTTTTCCACAGAAATTAATTTTCCAAAATGTAGTTAATTTGTGAGCTAATATTTTTAAATTTTTGCCCTCTTGAAAGAAATATTTGTATTGTACATATTTCTGTCTTGTTAAACAGTGTCATTTAGTATTTTCTTGATGATGTCTATGGTCCTTAATATGAACAGCAACCATTGTATTGGGCTGAAATACAGTAATGCCCTGAGGATCTACAAAAGTTAATAAGAACAATGATAACTGGCATTTATACACACCATCTTAAAGTTTGCAGTGTTTTTCATGCATTATTTCAATTGTGTCTCAAAATAGCTAAATAAAGTACTAGATTATGACCCAGATTTTATGAATAAGGAAACTGAAGACCAGAAGTGCTTTATCCATAGCCACACAGTAAATATCAGGAGTGAAATTTCAATCTAGGTCTTCTTGACTTCAGTTCTAGCTCTCTCTCCACAATGCCTCTCTTAAGTAGTAAGGATCAATTTTTGCCCTTTTGTTGAATTCTCCTAAATGCTGTACTTTTTAGTACCAAATTTAATTGATTCTTTCTCTTTGCTTTCACATGAGAGAAGTCTCATCATATAAGATAATATTTGTAAAAAGTGATTATACATAGAGCCTTGCATATAGTAGGTTCTTTATAAATGCTTATTCCCTTCTTTTTCTTCTTTCTACTGTCATTTCTCAGTCAGTTAACTTCTAGGAGCTATTCTCATCCCTCAAGTTTCCTAATATATTGTCTAGAACTAAGTTATTTCATCTTTGTACCCTCAGCACCAATACAGTATCTTGGATATAGAAAGCAGTTAAAAATGTAGGGAAGGAGGAAGAAAGGGAAAAGCATGGTGCAGAAGGGAGAAAAAAAGTTATCACTCAAGAAGAATTGGAGATTGTTGGGCAAAATTAAGTTTGGCAAACCAGATATTGATATTTACAATAATGATATTAAAGAACTTTTCTTTGCCCTACTTTTAGTCTTTTTCCATTTCAGTATATCCTGCATATTATTATTAAATTAATATTCCTAAATATTTCCTTCCTGCCCTGATCAAAAACCTACATCTTCCAAATCTATTCCAAATTACTTAGCCTGTTATTCAAGACACTCACTCTCATTACTTAAACCCAGTGTATTTTTCCCAGCTTCATCTTACACTGCTCTCCTACTCATCCTATACCAAAAAAAAAAAAAAAAAAACAAACCCAAACCTTCAACCAAACCAGACATTTTTCTATTTTCTATATACATCCATACGTTTTCTTTTCTCCCTGACTGCTCACAGTTTCCTCTGCCCAGAATATATTCTTGTCACCAACATATGCACTTACTGAAGTTCTACTCATCTTCAAGGTCAGCTACCTCCTTCTCCATGAATTCTTCCATAGTTGCTATCTAGGAATGGGAATTCATTTTGCAAGTAAAGAGGGAGCGAGAGGAAATAGATCTGTTCAGAACATAGAAGTGGCTTCTTTGTAGTTCAGAGAAAAAGCATACAAGTTTTAAGATCAGAAAACCTAGATTCAGATTCTGACTTTTCCCTTTTATTATTTGTGTAACTTTGGGTAAGCCACTTAATTTTTCTGGGACACACTTTCTTAAAGTGAGGGACCTCTATGATTTCTTTCAAGTGGATTATATGATCCCACACCTTATTTCTAGAATTTTTTTTTGAAGATCCAGGAGTTGAAATGGCTGATCAAATTGCTGATACAGAATACACATGGATATTCTTGCAGATGGTCAGGCAGAGGATCTGATAACATCACCAAGGGGAAATGAGACTCTTGAAAACACTGGTCATTGTAGCAAGCTAGGAATCTTGTTGCTTCTCACAACTAGCTAGAGATCACACCTCAAATGACCTTGCAAGGGGTTTCCAGAAAGAAAGCCTTGTCCTTGGGGGAAACCTTGCTTTTAGGTACAAAGAGGTCAGAGGTCTGACTCTATCATTCTTTTGCTCAAGAAACTTCCTATTTCCTTATTGCCTTTAGGACCAAACACAAATATCTAATATTTAAGCCCCGTTTTTCCTGTGTGTAGTGTCATTCCCCCAGCACAATGCAGGCCCTTCGCGGGGCCTCCCCAGTACGGTGCCTGCCCCCCAGCAGGGACTCCTAAAGGCTCAGGACAGGCAGCAGACAGCTGCCTGAGACTTTGTCCGCTCCCTCTCTAGGAGTCCTTGGTGAGGCAGTGATGCTCGCTAGCTGTGCTCCCCGTCTCTCTGTTCCCTCATTGGTAGAACCAGAGTTGGGTTCAGTGACTTCTCAGATCTCTTTCAGCTCTGAGTCTAGGCAGGCCAGTAGAAGGGGAGTTTCTGGGCCTCAGGTGCCCCCCCCCCCATCTCTTTCCCTCCCACCCTTGCCTCTGGGCCACGGTCTTACACCCACTGGAGCCCACCGTTCTCCCCCGCGGCTTCTGCCCAGTGGCTTCCCCTAGGACCTCCATTAAGGGGCACCTGGGACGCTCCAGTGTTCCCCAGGCTACCAGTTCCCCTACCCCCTTTCCAGTAGCCTTTTGTCCTTGCTTTTTACGGGCTCTCTTCCTTGGCTGGGATGTGAGCTCGGGGAGGGAAGGGACCTTCTGGGTCATGTGTATCCTCCTAGTCAGCCCAGTGTCTGGCACACGGCCAACACTTCATAAAGTCTTGTGGCTGTTGCTCCTTCCTGCGTCCTCTCCAAAATCACCAGACAGACCCTCCATTAAGCGGCAGAGCCGCGCCTGCGTCCAGAAGTGCCCTTCTTTTATTTTTCCGTCAGTGATGAGTAAAACTTTTCTCAGAAAATGCTTTTGTTGTCTTTAAGTCAATGTCTGCTTTCTTCTAAAGAGAATTCCATTGAACAAACCAAATGAACCATTTCACCCACTTGATGACAGTAGATAGAACTAAGATTCTAGAAGTTCATTCTGAGGCTGATGTGAGAGGAAAGGTGCTCGATTTTAACTGGAGCTAGAGGTTCTGGGTTCAAATCCCAGCTCTGCCTGTGTGATCACTTAAGGTCTGTGAGTCTAGCATAGGTGGGGTCAACCAGATCCAAGGATTAATCTGTGATCTTAAATCCCAAAAGAGATGTCATGGCAGAATGGACCCACGAGTCAGGAAGACCCGAGCTCAAATCTAGCCTCAGACACTGACCCTGGGCAAGTCAACCCCATTTGTCTCCAGTTTCTTTGCCAAGAAACCCCCAAATGGGGCCATGAGGAGTCTGACGGGACCAAAACAACACAAGACCTAGATCCATTTCTTTCCTCTGACATATGCTAATCTTGCATGTGATCGTGGACAAGTTACCCTACAAATTGTGAACTTTGTTAGGGCATGGGATTTCCACACTAGGGGTTCCCCATATAGACAAAATAACTGGTCTCTGCCAAAAAAAAAATACCAAGAAAACCTGAAAATTTTCCTTCTCCCTCCAGGAAATTAGGTAATGTTTAAAAGCTCACTTTTTAAATCTTCAGTATTTTTCCAATATTCTATTTTTCCATATCAATGAAGATGACATTATTTTAAAGTTGGTTTACATATATTGTCTTATTTGATCCTCACAACATCTTTGAAGTGAAAAGTGAATCTCGGATTAGGGCCTTCCCGCGTCACCCAGCTAGCGGGACTTGACCCCACGCCGCCAGTACGGAGCGCCATCTACTCTGCCCCCACTCCCAGCCATAGGATGTGCTGGTGGAATTCAGACAGTGAAAGAAGCCTCATCCGGGACAAAGAAGCAACCTCCTATGTGCCCAGATGGCTCAGTTTCCCGTGCTGATCTCTTTTTGTTTGTTTTTCAGTGGGAGCAGGGTTTGTGCGAGTTTCCCGTGATTTTCCCTCTCCCCCAGCCCCTCTGGCTGCCTCTGGAGCTCTGTTCCACAGCCCAGTGACCCCCGGACTCTCAGCAGGGCCTGCACGAGGAAAGCGCCGCTGGCACGCGGTGGGCCCGAACTGCGTTATCCCGCATCGGGGTCCCCTCACAGCCTGTGCTTCGTCCAGTCATTGCCGTCGTTAGCGGGTTTGGCTGACGAAGCTCAGAGCAGACGAGCCTCGCTTCCTCCTCCTCCATCCTAGGCTGGCTCGGTCTGTGCTCGAGCCTGATTCTCATCAAAGGCACACAGGGAGCAGACATGCTGAGGAAGAAGATGCTATTTTTACATAGTGACTTTTACAACCAAAACCACATGATAATACTACGTTGTTGGAATGATCTGAAGCATGCTGAGCTAGCTGAACAAACAAGACGCCTGGGTGGGTCAGAGCGAGAGCTGGGAGAGTTGGAGCCGCAGTCATCGAGCTGGGAGCAGAAAGGGACCTGGGAGAGCTGGTCCAGCCCCCCCTTTTATGGGGAAGAAAGGGGGGAAAGCATTTGGCCAGGGCTACCTGTGGCAGTCAAGACGCTGCCTCGCTGAGACTTTTATCGGGATCAAGTGGAAGTGACACTAGTAAGAGCAGAAAGAGAGGTTCAAGCCATGTCCTGTGGTTACAAGTAGGAGAAATTATGATTCGGAATGGTGGTAGCGTGCATTGGAAGCACGGGTTCAAATTCTGCCTCCGACACCTGCTCGCTGAGTCACTGAGGAACTTGCTTAAAATGAGTTTCCCGTTCCTTGCTTGGAAAGTGTTTTTGAGACTTACATATGTAAGCAAACTTTAAAGCAAACTACCAGTATAACTTTAGGCAATTCACTTCTTGGGCCTCAGTTTATTTTTCTGTACAATGATGGGGTATAGAAGATGGCCTTAGTTCCAATGATCTTGTGATGGAGAGAGCCATCTTACCCAGAGAGAGGACTATGGGAAATGAGGGTGAACCACAACATAGCATTTTTACCTTTTTTTGTTGTTGTTTGTTTGCATTTTGTTTTCTTTCTCATTTTTTCTTTTGTATTAAAACTTTTTATTTTTAAAATATATGAATGGATAATTTTTCAACATTAACCCTTACAAAACCTTGTGTTCCAAATTTTCCTCTCCTTCCCCCCATCCCCTCCCCTAGATGGCAAATAATGCAATATATGTTAAATATATTAAAATTTATGTTAAATTGGAGCAGGTAGGCAGTGCAGTAGATAGAGCATCAGCCCTGAAGTCAGGAGTTCTGAATTCAAATCTGACCTCAGACACTTATCACTTCCTGGCTGTGTGATCCTGGGAAAGTCACTTAACCCCAATTGCCTCAGCAAAAAAATAAATAAATTTAAAAAATGTATATCTATGTTAAATTCAATGTATGTATACATATTCATACAATCTTGTTGCCCAACAAAAATCAGATCAAAAAGGAAAAAAATGAGTAAGAAAACAAAATGCAAGCAAACAACAAAAAGAATGAAATTGTTTTGTTGTTGATCTGATATTTCTTGTGCAACATGATAATTGTGGAAATATGTATAGAAAAATTGCAATTATTTAAAATATATGGGATCACTTGCCATTTGGGGTGGGGTGGGGGAAGGAAGGAAAAAAATTAGAACACAAGGTTTCACAAGGGTGAATGTTGAAAATGATCATGCATATGTTTTGAAAATAAAAAGCTTTCATATAAAAAAAAGGCAGCTTTTAAGGTTTCTTCCAGCTGTAAATATATATATATTTTTGCTCTTCTGCCAAGTCTTTAAGGTCCCCCCTAGAATAGTGAAAAGCTATCTTTGACATTTCCCTTTTATTCAATGCTCTAGCCTCATCTATGTCAGTTGCTAAATATGCAATACCATTTACATCTTGTGACCACTCAAAAGGCCACCATCGTATCCAATTCAGTCCCTCATCACCTCTCTCTAGCGCTGTTGGAATAATCTCTTAATTCTTTGTGCCTCTAGTCTCTTCCCTTTCAAATCCATCCTTCACACAACTGATAAGTTAATTTCTTTAATGCATACATCCGTCCATGTCACCCTACTCTACTACACTTTGGCTCAAAAAATTTTAGTGGTTGCCAATTGTTTATAGAGTAAAATGTAAATTCAGACCGGTAGTTACGGCCTTTCTAGCTTTTTCTCCTCATTACTCTTCTTCATGGATTCTGTGCTCTAGCCAAACTCACTCTGACCTTGATATACCATCTCAAAGCATTCTTGCAACTTGTATCCTATTCCTAGAATCCATTTTCTCCTCATCTCTCCTAGCAATATTTTTTTCCTTAAAGATCTGGCTCAGGTGCTTGCTCTTACTCCTTTTCCTGATTCATTCCTGCTGAAACTGATTTCTGCTTCCTATAGATTTCCTAGATCACTTTGTCTGTTTCTTTTTCTTACCACACAACTCGAGTTCTTAACAGAGCGAAATTTTTTAAGGCTTCTGATAATCCTATGATCCCTTCTCAGAATATTGTTTTTAAAAGCATGAAATAAAATCCATACGATTAGGAGGCAACCAATCATTTTGAAATAGTTATCAAAATAGTCTTTTAAAAGTTTGTAAATATTTTTGCACACATAGGTCTTTTCCCCTTTTTTATGATCTCTTTGGGATACAATCTAGTAGTGATATTGTTGGATCAAAGGGTATGCACAGTTTGGTTGCCCAAAGGGCAGATTCCAAATTGCTCCCCAGAATGGTTGGATAAGTTTACTATTCTGCCAGTAGTTCATCAGTGTCCCAGTTTTCCCACACTCTCTTCAACGTTTATCATTTTCCTTTTTTTTACCATCTTTATAGCCGTCCTTTTTGTGGGGCAAAATATTGGAAATTGAGGAGGTGCTCATTGATGGGGGAATGGCTGAACAAGTGTGGTATATGAATGTAATGGAGTACTACTGTGCAAAAAGAAATGAATAGGCAGATTTCAGAAAAACCTGGAAAGATTTGCACGAACTGGTGCAGAGTGAAATGAGCAGAACCAGGAAAACACTGTGATGTCCCCCCATGAATGACTCAGCTCTTTCATCAACACAATGATTCAACAGAAGTACAAAGGACTCAAGGAGGAAAATGCTATCCACATCCAGATTAAGAACTGGTGGGACCTGGATGTAGATTAAAGCATATTTCTTTCCACTTACTTTAATCTTTTTTGTGTTTTTTTTTCTTTTGATCTTTCTTCTTCTTTTTTTCCTGAGGCAATTGGAGTTAAGCGACTTGCCCAGGGTCACACAGCCAGGAAGTGTTAAGTGTCTGATACAGATTTGAACTCAGGTCCTTCTGACTTCAGGGCTGGTACTCTATCCACTGTATCACCTAGCTGATCCGATCTGTTTCTTCTTTCACAACTGTGACTAATATGGAAATGTTTACATGATAGTACATATATAATCCATATCAAGTTGACTATCGTCATTTTCAGAAGAGGGAAGGGGAAGAAGGAAGGGAGAAAAAATTGAAAACTCAAAATTTTATAAAAAATGAATGTTAAAAATGGTCTTGATATGTAATTGGGGGGAAATAAAATGCTATTTAAAAAAAATAAATTAAAGTTTAGAGACCCAGAATAAGAAACTGATATAGAGAAGTGGATTGTTCACGGTTATGCAACTATTGAATCATAGAACTGGTATTAGAAATCAGGTCCTGCTACTGGGAATTTATCAACAGTCACTTCTTTTTAAAATTCCTTTCAGAAATGTTTACCAAGTGGATGGAATTGCTTTTCCTGCCATTGACCATATTGCCACTGAGGTCATCCAAGCTTGCCAATAAGGCATCCAAGCCTCCTAAGAGGAGGACTCCAACCTGATCCTGGAAAATTTCAGTAGTTTAGAAGCTTCAGGTAGCAAATATTAATGATCTGACCCTTTCTGTTAAAAATTTAGAAACTACATAAACTAGTCTTTTATGCTTTCCCCCAAACTGCTAGAACTTTTCCCTTCACGATTATCTATTTTGACAGAATAGTCAACTATAGCAATCTAGTGTTTGACTAACCCAAAGATCCTAACTTTTGGGATAAGAATTCATTATTTGATAAAAACTGCTGGGATAACTGGAAATTAGTATGACAGAAATTAGGCATGGATCTACACTTAACACCATATACCAAGATAAGATCAAAATGGGTCCATGACCTAGGCATAAAGAACGAGATTATAAATAAATTAGAGGAACATAGAATAGTTTATCTCTAAAACTTGTGAAGGAGAAAGAAATTTGTGACCAAAGATGAACTAGAAACCATTACTGATCACCAAATAGAAGATTTTGATTATATCAAATTAAAAAGCCTTTGTACAAACAGAACAAATGCAAACAAGATTAGAAGGGAAGCAACAAACTGGGAAAACATCTTCACAGTTAAAGGTTCTGATAAAGGCCTCATTTCCAAAATATATAGAGAACTGACTCAAATTTATAAGAAATCAAGCCATTTTCCAATTGATAAATGGTCAAAGGATATGAACAGACAATTTTCAGATGATGAAATTGAAACTATTACCACTCATATGAAAGAGTGTTCCAAATCATTATTGATCAGAGAAATGCAAATTAAGACAACTCTGAGATACCACTACACACCTGTCAGATTGGCTAAGATGACAGGAAAAAATAATGATGAATGTTGGAGGGGATGCGGGAAAACTGGGACACTAATGCATTGTTGGTAGAACTGTGAACGAATCCAACCATTCTGGAGAGCAATCTGGAATTATGCCCAAAAAGTTATCAAATTGTGCATACCCTTTGATCCAGCAGTGTTTCTACTGGACTTATACCCCAAAGAGATACTAAAGAAGGGAAAGGGACCTGTATGTGCCAAAATGTTTGTGGCAGCCCTGTTTGCAGTGGCTAGAAACTGGAAATTGAATGGATGCCCATCAATTGGAGAATGGCTGGGTAAATTGTGGTATATGAACATTATGGAATATTATTGTTCTGTAAGGAATGACCAGCAGGATGAATACAGAGAGGACTGGCGAGACTTACATGAACTGATGCTAAGTGAAATGAGCAGAACCAGGAGATCATTATATACCTCAACAACGATACTGTTTGAGGATGTATTCTGATGGAAGTGGATTTCTTTAACAAAGAGACCTAATTCAGTTTCAATTGATCAAGGATGGACAGAAGCAGCTACACCCAAAGAAAGAACACTGGGAAACGAATGTGAACTATGTGCATTTTTGTTTTTCTTCCTGGGTTATTTTCTGAATCCAGTTCTCCCTGTGCAACAAGAGAACTGTTCAATTCTGCAAACATATATTGTATCTAGGATATACTGCAACCTATTTAACATATATAGGACTGCTTGCCATCTGGGGGAGGGGGTGGAAGGAAGGAGGGGCAAAATCGGAACAGAAGGGAGTGCAAGGAGTGTAATTTTTTTACAATTACCCTGGCATGGGTTCTGTCAATATAAAGTTATTATAAAAAAAATTAAATTTAATTAGATTTAAAAAAAAAGATTAGTTGTTTTTCCATACCTATGCAAGTGCTGTTAGACTCCCTCTATTAGAATAAAAGTTCCCGGAAGTCAGAGACTGTTTTGCATTTGTCTTTGTATCCCTTCACCTAATATTGTGTCTGGCATATAGGAGAGGTTTAATAAGTCCTTAATTGATCGATTTCTCCTTCATAGTCCCTTATTTGTGTGTTCCTGGCTGCTCATAGTCTACTAAGTCCTATTTTGCCCTTTTAAGATGATCCACAATTTTCATTCATTAGGGATCACTAAGTTTTTCAGAACAGTGACCTTAAGAGAATAATTAGTAAAATTTTAGTTCCCATCAAGGAGACTGAACAATTAGGAGAATCTGACTCAGGATGCTCTTTCACTATGGAGCTTCTTCTTTCGAAGATGAAATCAGCCTACATATGGGGACTGCCAAACAGACATTATTTTATCCTGTAGCTCTCTTCCTTCATCCTCTGAGAAAAAGTGGCATTTTTTTTTTCCCCTTTGGACTGGAACATGAAGGGATGAGGGCTTTTGGATGTGAGCCACACTGCCCTTGTGATCTCAGACACATTGTGAGCAGGAGAAATATTGGGTGCAGAAGGAGGAAGGAAGAGCTGTTTAATTCTCACAACAACCCTGTAAAATAGGTGATATCATTATATTATCATTTTACAGAAAAGGATGAGAATGAAAGAGATGGTAATCTGTCCAGAGTCACACAAATACTAAATGTCTGATAGCATTTGAACGGGGTCTTTTAGAATCCAAACCCAGTCCATTCTACTGCTCACTAGCCCTAGCAGGCAAGTCATGGGGCCTCTGTCATCTGTAAAAGAATGATTATTTTGTTCTAGGTACAGAGCAAATGATGAGAGTGAGGAGAGCCATTGGCCCCAAATGTTGGGGTTTGGTCGTTTGACAAATTCACAGTGGACTTTCTCTTTGGCAAAAGGTACTATTATTTATGAACAGAAGTTGCAGATAAAATGAAGAGGTAAAATAGGGGCCAGGAGTGATAAATATGAAATAGATTTGGGAGAGCCTGCAGTCAGTAAAGAAAGTTAACAATGGAAAAGACAAGTTCCCTGGTGGAACTCTGAATTAACCAGGACAAAGGGGATACTCCATGAGGTGGGAGTGTGCCATTAACAATCCACAGAGTAGTTTAGCCCCTTAAAGAGTTAGCTGTAGTAGGAGAAAGGCGCCAAGAGGCATGGACAGGGGATGGCTGAGGCAGGGAACCCAAAGATGGCCTGGGCTGCAGGCAGATTGGTAGGGGAAATGTAGCCTCAGGGGCTGACATCTGTTTGGGTAGTAATGTGGGGTTACTCAGGACTCCTACAGGGGGGGGACCCCGAAGGCTGAGCTGCTCCCCCCCAGTGCCTTCCCTGCTGGTCCCAAAGAGTGATCTCATCGGTACCCCAGGTTCTCTATGCCGACCCCCAGTTAAGGACCAGGACCTCCTCAATTATAGTAACTACCACAGGCTAGTTGGGAGGATCCAGTGAAAAAAGTACATAGAAAAATCAATGAAACTTAAATGTGCAGATCGTCTCAATGGGAATATTCCCTTCAATGATGCAGATTGTAACCGATTCACATTTACCCATGTACAGTTCTAATCCATGTCCTCCCAGAAATTTATCACCAGGAGTCCCTCCAATGTACTGGGGCCTTCCCTCTTTTTCTTGACATAGTCTGCCTGTCAACTGATCATTCTTTACACTAGCCATGTAACCAACTCTTTTTTTCGGGCTAAAACATTTTTCTGGTGATATTCTTTATTTTTCACTCTCTTAAAATCTCCAATTTCCTTCAAAGCTCATTTTAAGCATTAGGGAAAGGCCAATGATAAGTATGTGATTCAGGGGGAAAATAGGAAATTGGGGTTTTTTTTCTGCTCTTCCCCATATGCTAGAACTTTTCCTTTCAAGATTACTTTTCATCTACTTGGTTGTTTTTCCATACCTATGCAAGTGCTGTTAGACCCCCTCTATTAGATTAAAAGTTCCCGGAAGTCAGAGACTATTTTGCATTTGTCTTTGTATCCCTTCACCCAATATTGTGTCTGGCATATAGGAGAGGTTTAATAAGTCCTTAATTGATCGATTTCTCCTTCATAGTCCCTTATTTGTGTGTTCCTGGCTGCTCATAGTCTACTAAGTCCTATTTTGCCTTTTTAAGATGATCCACAATTTTCATTCATTAGATATGAAAGCAAAAGGGGGACAGGTATTCTAGAAGGAGAATAGGAAATTGGGAACGTTTCCTGCCCCCTCAAGATGCCAGGACTTTTCCCTAAGAGGTTACCTAGGTGATGAGGTGAATAGAGCACCAGGAAAATCGGAGTTCAAACTTTACTTCAAACGAGAATAGATTGTGTGGTCTTAAGCAAGACATTTAAACTTCTGTCTGCCTCAGTTTCCTTAACAGTAAAATGAGGGTAATAATAGCATCTACAACTTGGTATTGCTGTGAGGATTGAATGCAGTAACAGCACTTAGCACAGTACCTGGAACATAGTAGGTGCTGTATAAATGCTAACTATTTGCTTTACTGAAGGCTTACAGTTATCTTGTAGCAATGGAAACAAATATTATAAACCTTAAATATTTTATGTCAGCTAAAATCATGGTACAGCAGAGTTTCCAGAGGGGACTATTCCCTATTGACAAAGAGCATGTGATAGCTGGAGAGTCTGCTTGCTGGAACATTGAAATTTGATGACCATTTTTGTGGCCTGGAAGAATCTGGAAATAGGGCATCTGTGTGGGATCAGTAGGAAGGTAAAGATATTGGGTTAAATAGTGTTTGCTTTTCAGTCTAGCCTGCAGCCATTGCAGCAAATAAAATAAAGTAAAATAAAAATTGGAGCTGTTGCAGAAAAATCTCTTCAAAACCTGTATTTCCTAGCATCTTCTGAGGGTTGGAGCAATGGCCTGTTCGTGGCGTCTGCCAACCTGTGTGGTGAGAGATTGCAGAAGTTCTTTGGGAAAAGTAGAACTACCAGAATCCTCCTTAAAGAGTAAAGGGGCCTTCAGAGGTCATCACCCACCCACCCCTTGGTCCCCCAAATGCCTGATTATCCCCGTACTGCATCCCACCTGTGTAACGCGGTGTGGCCGGGAGGCTGCAGGGAGCTCCCATCCGGCACTGACCCCCGAGGGAGGACTGCGCCGCCTCCCTTCTGTCACGGGGTCTCTTCCTGGCAGGTGTGCCCCACCTGCGGGGCTGGTTACCTCCCCCTGCTGCCCCAGCTGCGGCCTCCACACCAGCTGAGACGGCCTTTCTCAGCACCCTTGGCATTCATCAGGCCGCTGCAGAGTGCCTGTGGGCTTCAAGCAGAAGGGACAAGCATTGGCTCAGGACGGTTTGTCTTGTCTGCAGCTCGGGCTGTACGGCCTGGCCTGGCCCGGCCCCGGACAGAAGAAGCAGCCCCGGAGCAGGAGCTTTTCCCAGGCTCCCAGCTCTAGGCCCGGCTTCCCCCCAGTTCCCTGGTGCTGTATTCCGCCGGCAGGCTCCCACATTTTTGGGCAGCTGCTCCCTTTGCTGGCTCAGCCTCAGCCATCCCCGCCAGTGCCGGCTCCCGCTCTCCCCTGTTCCCGAGCCAGAGAGCTTCAGGATCACCAGCTAGGAAGCCGAAGCGTCCCAGGCTCTGGCCCATCCCCTGCAGCGTCCCTCCGGCTGGGGGACAGGAACAAACAGTGAGGCGAGGGGGGTCCAAGCCCAGTGAGCGTGGAGGGAGAGATCAGTAAGTCAGGACGCTTCAGAAGCCAACGGAGAAGAAGCCCTCCGGAGCAACGGTGGATTGGGGAGGCCGCGGAGGGGCTGACACTTTGTCAGGTCCTTTGGTTAGTGGCCACCAGAAAGGATCAGGCTTTGGGAGCTCCCCCACTTTCACCTGGGGGAGTCCTCCTGGAGGAAACAGGGAGCTCCCTGTGGTTCTCAGAGAGCCTCCTGCTCTTCAGCTCCACTGTCTCCGTGGGACAGCTCTAACCACCTAAGGATGTGGGCGTGGAGCCTCCACTTTTGGCAAATCCTGCCTTTTCACTAAACTTTTACTGCCCGTGGGTGATCCCCAGTCATGTGACTGGCACAATGGAACGGTTTCCCAGCTTATAGTATGGGCTGAGTACGTGATTGTTGGCTCACTGAAGGAATGGCAGAACAAGGCTGGATACCATATGTAGCATTTACTCTTGGCAAATTGTCAATAAATACAAATAAACTATGCATAATAGCAATAAAAGCAATGGAAAAATACAATATTGACTATTGGATTGTGTTCCGTCAGCTTCTCTCCCATCCTGAAAGTGCTCAGAGTATGCAAGCTCCTCGTGGGCTAAGGGTTGTAGGAAATTCATAGTTCAGTTTGCTTTGCCCTCAATGTCTCTCCCTCTTCAAATAGGCAAAGGAACATAGATAGCAGCATTCCTAATCTTCACTTTACACATCTAGTAGAACTGGCCATCAATGAACACTGAAGGACTCTGGACTCGGGGCCTCTCCAGGGAATCGAAGGCCAGGGAATTGGGTCTTCTCTTCTAATTGGAATTCCTGACGGTCAATCAATTCTCCAGGCTTGGTTGTCCCATTGCTGGCCCCAATTTCCAACCAATTTCCACCACAGTTTGTTGTAGTTGAAGATGAGTAGACCCAATAGCCATCCCCAGGATGTAAACTTGCTGCTGCGGCCCCAGCATCTCTCTGAACCCCCCGACCTTCATTCCTCCTCCTACAACACACTTTGTTTCTGCAATTAAAACTTGAACGTGAGCAGCTGGGCAGAAAAGGATACTAGCGTTCTACAAGAAGGGTGCCACCCTCAAATAACACTGACACTATACAGTGAATTGCAGAGACTCTCATACCAACAGGGACAAGAACCAGCTGGCACCCTGAGTGTAGGGAGACCTGGTTTGGGATTGGGTTTGTTTTTTTTTTTTGGCTGTCTCTTTGGGCTTTGTCACTATGCTAGCATAATCCTGGATTGGCTAAACTTCCTCAAGTCTGTCCTGATGAATGATTTGGAGACATTCCTAGTCACCTGAATCAGGGCTGGCAGCATGGCCTCCTGGAACGAGCAATGACCTTGGAGTTAGGAAACTTGTATTTGAATTACAGCTCTGCCATTTGCTACCTCAGTAACTACGGGCAAAGTCATTTGCCCTCTTTCTGTTGGTATTTCTTAATTTGTAAAAATGGAAATAATGGTATCCTCAACTAAATCAATATAGTTGTTTATAATTCATTCTTTTGCTTTTATCTTGTTATATTCAAGAGTTTTGTGTAAGAGTTTACCCATTGTTTTGTATATGTTGTGGATGGGTAATAAGTTTTTATAATAAAAAAAAAAAATTAAGCCTATATAATGGGAACATCGATTTTCCCTTTGGATTCAAGTCCCATTATGCCTGCGTGAAATGTAAGGACTTGAGCAGGAAGGTCATGTAATCAACCTATACTTCATGTATAGGGAAGGAAACAAAATCTCAGAGAAGGGATCTGGCTTGTCTAAGTTCACCAAGTAATAATGATAATAACTGACATATATCCAGCATTGTAAAACAACTAAAAAAATAAATGCTTTTCTTTCTTGTCTCCCTCTAGGTCTGTCTAAAATTTTGCCTATTTGGGCTTTGGGCCACTGACTTTGACTTGAATCTGCCAGGAAAGGGAGGGGGCCAAAGAGAAGGGAGTTGGAGAGCAGCCTCAATCTGGGAGCCAAGCAGTGAACTTCATCAATTCCTCGGTTTTGCTGAAATGAGAGACTTGAACTGCTATCAGGTCAATTTTAACTGTATTTCATTGTTGAATAGTTTCAGCGCCTCCTAGGTTGGTAGAAGACTTTTAAATTCCCTCATGAAGGCTGCATTGTGGGCTATTCCTATTGTTCTGAAAGAAAACGGGGGGATGTTTACTAGCGTCTCTATTACTTTGTCAAAGGCATGGCAAGACTGGTTAAGCCGGGTATCGAACCACATCAGGGGTATCGTCGTGGCTGTGATGTTTCTGGGTATCATGCTTTAAAGAGAACCAGAAAAGGTCTCTGGGGGGATTTTAGCTCAGAAAAGAGAAAATGTGTGTGTGTGTGTGTGTGTGTGTGTGTGTGTAAAGACTTAATAACTGTCCTCAGATATTTGCAGAATTGTTATGTGGAAGAGAGGGTAGACGTTATACATTGCTTCAAAGAAAAGTCCTGGAATCAATGGGAAGAAGTTACAGGGAGGAAAATGTTGACCCATTGTGAGGAGGAGTCCCCTCACAATTGCTCTGAAGTGCTTCCGGATGCCTGGTTAGGGAGTTTGCTCTTAGACACTGAAGTGATGTTACAGTCTGTTCGAGCCATGTGTAAGGACATTTTTTCCTCATTAGAGTCTCGCTGGCCTGTTTCTCAGCACCCGCTAAGAGAAGAAGACAGCATCTGTTACATTCCAAACTCTAGGGCAGATCTGTGGGTCATTGGGGAAACTGCTTATTTTGAAGAAACAGGTAGATTTTTAACCAAGGAGATAAAATCAATTTCATAAATCCCCTATTATTCTATTAGTGTCATCTTTAAAAATAATATATTGGATTTTTTCCCCAAATGGGTACAGAGGGGGGAGGAACAAAGGAAATAGATTTTTGTTGATAGAAAAAAATAGAATATATTCTGATGGAAACTTAGTAGAGTTTTATTAGTCCTCCCCTTACCCCAATTCTAAAGAGCTAAAAGATAATGAGAGATATCAAGGATACTTAAGTAGGCAGGATCCTCAAGCTAGATGACCATCTGTTGAAGATACTGTCATGGGTTATTACTGCACTAGGACAGAAGATGGACCAGAAGATAACGTTACATTTCTTTAATAAGCTAAAGTTCTGTGATCCAAGTGTAGTGAGCCTTTCAGGAAGAGGTCAGTGAAAATAGCAGTGGTCTTTGGGAAAAGATGCATGGTGAATGTGGGCCATGTACTTACTCCCTGGGGGCTCACTTACTCAGCTCAACCCCAGAAACATCAGTTAAGCATCTCCAACGGGTTACACATTGGCTGCAAGTATTCTGCACCTCGTGGTGTGGATGAAATGAACTGACCTAGTGAGTCCCCTTCTCCCCCGAACAAGTTCAGATTGATTTAGAAAGCCAAAGGGAGGTAGATGGTGGAGAGGAAAGATCACGAATTAGGCCCCAGAGTACCTGGGTTCCAGGGTTCTTAAACTCTGGATCTCAGTTTTTTCCTTTGTAAATTGAGGGGATTGGACTCTCACCTCCGCCGTGCCGTTCAGCTCTAAACACAAGCTCTTCAGATCAGTTTAGAATCTTGGAGCTGAGAAGGGTCTCCAGAGACCTTCAGACCAAGCGATTCTTTTCTGTAACCATGGATCTGTATACAAACTCTCTGAACATATACCAAGGGAATAACACTATTCTAAAGCAGAAACCCTTTCTCCATATAGTCACCCAAGGATTACACAGTTGATAAGGGATTAAATAATTAACAATAGTCAGCCCAAAGGAGAAAAAGCTCACTGGATTCACCTCCAGCCTACTCTGTAAGCTTCCTTCTCCTGTCTTAGGTTCCTGCCCATTTGCATTACTCAAAGCAGCTGAGTCAGGGAGCAAGAAGCAAGAAAATAAGCCAACTCTAAGCTTTCTATTTAAACCAGATGGAAAGGTGGGGTTTTTAAGTGTGTTTAAAGAGGAAAATGAGACTGTCAGTTAAAAATAAACTCCAGGGATTATGTGCCTCAAGCACATTAGGAATTGCATATGATACATATGTAACCTGTGGCTCGATTCAATTTAATTTAACAAGCATTTATCAAGAACTCACAGTGTGCCTGGCACAGCAAGAGATGCTGGGATACAAAGACAAAAATGAAAATAACCCCTGCCCTGGAGGAGCTTACGTTCTGATCTAACGCAGAACCTCAGCTCTGGGCTGATTCTCCGGAACGTTTCTCTGATAATAATCATTTGCCTCCTTCCCTTCTTCCAAATGAATACTGGGAAACTCCAAATTTGTCTTATTTTTAGTGCCTTGTGAACCTCGATCCCCTGCAAACACTCCAAGCTAATAAAAACATGTAAATGTTGAACAGGGGACCACAAGAAACTTGCATCTGAGCCCATTTCATAAAGGAAAGCTACTACAGCCTGACAAAACTCCCCATCCTACCGGGCAGTGGGACCTGAGAAGGGTGAGCTTGTTAATAAAACAGTATCATGGGGACGACACATGTCTGGGAGAAGGGAGACCCCGGGGCACGGGCTGGCCGCCCTGGGCTCCTCGAGCCCGCGGGCCCGCCTCAGTTCCTCCTCTCTGGGCACGGGCTGGCGGCTCTGGGCTCCTCGAGCCCGCGGGCCCGCCTCAGTTCCTCCTCTCTGGGTGCGTCCTCCGCAGCTGCCCCGGGCCCCAGTGAGCCAGGCCCCGCCCCAGGGCCGTCTGGGCTCCTGCAGGTCCTTCTTGACCCGGGCCACTGTCAGACCGGAGCCTCTCCCCTGCTGAGTCCTAAGTGCGCAGTGGGAGCCCTCGGAGCCTGGTCTGGTTGGCAGCCGGAGCTCTGCTCTCCTCGGTGTCTCCATCTCACACCGGAGGAGGACGCTCGACCCCTCTGGGGGTTGTTGGGGGCCGGGGGACGCCCCGTTTCCCTTCGGAGCATCCTCATTGCTTGGCCCCCTCTGTCACGGGTTCCTTGATCCCCACCCCCGTCCCAGGCCTCTCTCTCTCTCACTCAGCCAGTCTCTTCCCTCCGTGTCTTCCTGTCCGGCTCCCTCCCGAGGTCTCAAACCCCGGCCAGGCCGAGTCAGCGGCCTGAGCCAGATCTCGCCAGTGCCCCCGAGCCCTCTGGGGCAGGAGAAGGATCACCAGCTTGGGGGATTCACCCTTATCCAGAAGCGAGAGGAGGACCCGGCCCCTCCTCTGGGGGCAACACAGGCGCCTGCTAGTCATCAAACGGCCATGAGATAGAGGAAAAGTGTAATTTCCTGTTCCCTGTTTCATTCGTTCCAAGAACTCTTAGGAAATAGATCTGCATTCCTTTCTGTCCACTAAATATGGTGTGTTCCACGTGAAGTTCCTGTTCTTCCCACTATCAGTGGAATGTAACTTAATGGGACACAAAAAGACTCTCCTCCACAACCATCCCCAAAACGATCAGCCCTCCTTTTTTGGAAGAGCTACAATAACAGGAGAAAGCCCAAGCCCTTACCAGGCTGTTATTCCTTTCTGGATCATCCTAATGGTTAGGAAATTTTCACTTACAAGAAGGTTGGGTTCAAGTTTTGGCTCTGACATTCACTAGCTGGGTAACATTCCTGGGCGTCAGTTTTCTCATGTAAAATTTAGTGTAATCATAGCCCTGCGTCCCATGATCTGGGCTACCACTGACCTAATCCAATTCTAGGGGTAGCCTCAGAAATCATAGTCTTTTATGTTGTTGTTTTGCCTCTATATACGCTTCTGAGAACTCTCATAAAATAATTCAAATATATCTGGAATTTCAGTCAGCAAAAATATCAGTTCTCAGGTCCAATACAAAAAAAAACACAAATAAACCCAAAAAGAACCCCCCAAAACAAAAATAATACTGCATATTATGGTACAAGGTGTTAAAAATTTTATTTTACTCTGTAGAAAAATATAGAAAGCATTAACAAATGAGTAGCTCAAAAACAATCACTACAATTCTCTTCCCTCCCTGGTGAGTCCCATCTTTCCCTGGGTTCCCTTGACAGCTAGCTGTATTCTTTGGTTTCAACACTTTTGCAAGGAAAATTAATTTAGGGTTACTGAAAAGCAACTCCCCTGATATTCCTTCCATTGAGTCCTACTTTTCCTCCCAAAGACCTGTGTAGACCATTAACTTTACTGCTCTAATGGCTTGGATTCTTTCTGTACGGAATACAGATTTGGGATTTCTGAAAAAACAAACTCCTCATAATATCAGCTCTTGAGGGAGGGGAGCTTGTTTCCCCGGCAGGGTTTGCTCCCCATCCTCATCCCACAGAACCCAAGCCCACTCTTCTCTTTGTATTTTCTGGTGGTATAGAGACTTGAAGTTAAAAAACAAACAAACAAAAATAGGTTCAGATTCCACTTCAGCAACTTGCTAGCTATGTGATCTTGGGTTAAATCACCCTGTGCCTCAGTTTCTTCATATGCAGGGGATTGACTTGACTTACCACAAATTCTCTGTTCTCTCTGTGTCCCCATCCCCCACTCTTGAGAGAGGGACAGACAGAGAGGGTTGAACCTAGAAGGATTGAGGATTCCCTTTTATGGGCCTGGCATAAATCCAAGCCAATCCAGTCACCCACAATTTCTGCAACTCAGTCTGCTCTCCTCAGTGAAGTTGCACCAGGTCCAACAGTGCCAGTAGGCAGAGTGGGCAAGCCCCCTCCCCTCCCCACCAGGAAAATGCATCCCCCTAGAACAGGAATTCTGAAGTCTAAAATTATGGACAGATTTCAGAGGATCTATGAACTTGAATGGGAAAAAAATACATATCTTTCTTTTTACTGATCTCTAAATGAAATTTGTCATTTCCTCCAATTATGAATGCAGGCAACAAACTACAGTAGCATCAACAATTCCTGTGACTTTGTCACTGGTAGAAATCATAGATATTTTCATATCATATTACAATTGTGGCAAATGTCTCAAAATATCACTTATACCTATCACTACTTCAAAATTACTATAGTTATTAGGCCAACACTAGATTGCACATAATCACAGTCTTCCTGTGTATGATAATCTATTCGATATAATTGGTTTCCTTTGGAAACAAATGGATTTGTAAATCCATTGTAATCTAATTGATTTTATTTTATATATTTAAAAATATAATTCCGACAAAAAATGTTTAGTGCAGCTCTTTATGTGATGGCAAATTGCATGCTTGTCAATTGGGTAATGACTGAACAATTTATTTCATGTATTTATTCATTTATTTTTGACATTCTTTTTTTGTGAGCTTTAAATTCTTTTCCTTTCTACAGCCCCTTCCCAGCCATGGAGAAGACAAGCAATTTGATTTCCATTATACATGTGAAGTCATGCAAAACATGTTTCCACATTAGCCATGTCACAAAGAAGCAAAGAAAATTTTAAAAAGTGAATATATGTATATATATTTCATTAATATTCACAGTTATGATTATTGCATATTTCCCTCCATGCAATTTTCTTCTATTTATCCTAATTTCTCTTTTTACCTTATTTTTCCTCAAAAGTCAGTTTTGCTTCTGAACGCTACCTCCCTTTCTTCCTTTTTTCTCCTACTTTTCTGTTGGGTGATTCTATAACCAATTGAGTGTGTGCATACATATATATTCTTCTCTCTTTTTCACCAGTTCTGATGAGAATCATTTTCAAGCATTGCCTGCCACTGATTTTTATCTCCATTGTAAATGTTTTTCCTGGTGTGCCTTTTGTGAGATAATTTCCCCTGTTCTTCCTCATCCTTTTCCCTTCTCTCAATTCGTTCTTCCTTCACATTCTTTCATAATATTTTGCAATTATCCTGATACAAATAACCAATACCTGTGCCATTTGTCTCTATAGACTTCTTCTAATTGCCTTAATCACAAAATTCGTAGGAGTTAAAAGTTTAAAATTTTAAATTCATACAAGTTAAAAGTTTAATCTTATTAAGTTTCTCTTTCAAGTTTCTCTTTTTATGCTTCCCTTGAGTCTTGTGTTTGAATGTCAAATTTTCTGTTTAGAGCTGGTTTTTCATTAGGAGTTCTTGAAAGTCCTTTATTTCATTAAATATCCATGGTTTTTTTCTTCTGATGTATCATACTCAGTTTTGCTGGGTAGGTTATACTTAGCTGTAATCCTAGCTCCTTTGACTTAGAAATTTCATAAAACCCTCCACTTCTTTAATGTGGAAGTTGTTAAATTTTGTGTGATCCTGACTGTGGCTTCATGAGATTTGTTTCTGTCTGTCTGCTTGCAATATTTTTTTTCTTGACCTGAGAATTCTGGAATTTGGCTATGATATTGCTAGGAGTTTGCATTTGGGATCTCTCTTGGGAAATGTTTGGTAGATTCTCTCAATTTCCATTTTACCCCTTGGATCTAAGATCTCATTTCCTTATGTACAATTAGCTTTTTTATTTTTGTGACTTTCCTTGTAGATGTTTTTGAATTGTTGTTTTTTCTGAGTTTGTGTCTTGATCCTTTCTGCCATGGTAGTAGCTTTTCATGGCAAAGTTCTTTTTTCAATTGTTTGCCCCTTTCTTGACTTTGAACTTTATGTTAAAGTTGGGATGGCACTGTCCCAAGCCTTGGCCTTTTTTTTTTTTTTTTTTTGCCCCTGTTTTCAGAGTTAGTTCTGGGGATCTGCAAGTTTTCAAAGCTTCCAAGATGATGTGATCCACAGAGAAATGTTGGAAACTCTTCTCCTAGTCTACACTCTGGTCTTTACCCAGGAAGGGCTCCTGCTTTTCTGCAACCACAGATGGTAGGATTGACTTTGGCCCTGGAACTGTGAATGGGGCCCTTGCTTCCCTGTGACTCACCTCAAGTATTCATCTCCACCCTGAAAAGAGACCCAGAACTGCCTAAAACTTGTGCTCACTCTCAGCTCAGGTTATCCTGTAATCTCTTTCTGACCTGAGAACACTTACGTGAGCTCCTACAAAGCAAAGTGAGCAAAACCAGAACAATTTGTGCAATAACAGCAATATTTTAAAGATAATCAACTCTGAAAGACTTAACTCCAGTCACCACAACTTCAAAGGAATTCATGATCTAAAAGGCTATCTACCTCCAAATTGAGAAGTGATGGACTCAGAGTACAGATTGAAGCATTTTTTGCCTTTTTAAAAATTTTTCTTACTTTTTTTTAGAGAATATGACTAATTCAGAAATATGTTTTGCATGACTTCATATGTATAATGGGTATCTATTTCTTACCTTTTCAGTAATTGGAGAAAGGGTGAAGAGAGAGAAAATTTGGAACTGAAAATAAAAGTAAAATTATAAAACAAAATAAAAACATTATTCTGAAAAGAGTACCAAAGGTTTTACCAGAGTGTCAAGGGAGTCCATTACCCAGAAAAGGTTAAAAACATTTCTGCTCTAAAGGCATAAAAATCCCCCTCCTCCTTCATAACAACCTCACAAGGTTTTTGTGAGGAAAGAACTTTGTAAACTAAAAGCTCTATGCAAATGAGATATTGTTACCCTTATTCTAAGGCCTAGTTCTTAACCTATTTTGTGTCCTGAACCGCTCTGTTAGTCTAGTGAAGACATTGCTTTCCAGAATCATATTTAAAAATGCATAAAATAAAACATAGAGAATTGTAAAAGAACCAATTATATAGAAAAACACAATTTCTTTTCCCACATAACTTCAGCACTCCATAAAATCTGTCCACTATGGTCCTGGTCCCTAGGCTGAGAACCCCTGCTCTAAGAAGAATGATGAGTTAGGCTAATTGACTATAGAATGACTTCACTCAGTGATGTCAGACTCATGGCCTGCAAACCCATGGCTCGGCCAGATTAAAAGGTAATTAGGAAATAGTTAATAAAATAAATGAAAATACAATAGAACATAGATAAGGTTAATATCTGGTTCTCTAAATCAATATGTGACCTGCATTGATCCTTATACATTAGATGGTCCAGCGGCCCCGATTCTGTCTGAATGGCATCACTGCCTTAGCTGATAACAACAGCCAGCCAGCAACCCTGACTTAGTATTGAGCAGGTTTGGTTCTTCGGGCTCTGGACCTGCCCCATCAGGATATATTGGACAGAGTGCTGGGCTTGGAGCCAAGAAAACCCGAGTTCAAATCCCAGCCTGTGATATTTAACTGACTATAGGGGCAAGTGAATGAGATGGCCTCTAAGGTCCCTTCCAGTTCAAAATCTGTGATCCTTCTTAGCCATGAGGACAAGTAACTCAACCTCTCTGATCTTCTAAGCCTCAGTTTCTACCCCTATGATATGGAGATAATAATTCTTGTATTCCTTTGCAAGTAACCTGTTAATAGAAAAGTGGACTACTTTTTATTCTTAGTCCAGGAAAAATAAGAACTTTTAATCTAGGGTGATTATTATCTGTGAATGACATTGCTTTGAGGTTTCATGGAGCTGTAGCTTGGTGGGAAAAAAAATTGAACCTTGATTCAGGAGAGATCTGGATTCAAATCTCACTTCTGATACTGACTAGCTGCGTGAGCCTGGGCAAGGCCCTTCAACAAACTGAGGCTCAAAGGTAATTGCACCTATGAGCTCAGATGTATATGAAAGTCTGTTTTTGTATTGATTATTTATATATTTATCATTTATTTATTCTGTAGAAATATATAAATATTTATTATAATAGTCCTGGCTTCCTGCAAGCTCCCATTAAAGTCCCACTTTCAGTGAGAATTCTTTTCTCTCCTTAATGTCAGAGTCTTCCATCTGTTGATTATCTTCAATTTATCCTAAGGATCCTATATCTGTGAGCTCCTTGAGAAGCAAGAAATGTTCTTTGTGTTTTCTTTTTATTTTAATCTGAACTTAGTCTAAGACCTGGCAAATAGTAGCTGCCTAATAAATATTTATTGCCTGACTATTAATATTATTTGTGATGAGCAGATAAAAGTGTTCCTGATTGGAAGGAAAATATTGCAGTCAATAGGATGTTTTTCTGTATTCTCCTAAAAAGATTTTTAAAGAAAAAAAGAAGAGAAAGGAATAGAAGGGAAAGGACAGGAGAAGAGGCAAGGAATAGGGAGGGAAAGGAAGGATAAAGAGACAGAAGGGAAAAGAGGGGAGAGGAGGGATAGAAAAAGAAGGGAGAGGATGGGAGGAGGAAGGGAAGGAGGGAAGGGGAAAGGAAATTGGGAAGGGAGGAGAGGAGAGGGGAAATAAACTAAAACAACCAACAGACATGCCTGAAAATGTCTTCCTGAGGAATCGTTAACCAGATGTGTCCTATGTTTAGGGCTGGAAGTGACCTGGGAAATCACTGAGACCAACTGCCTCATTTCACAGAAGGGGAAATAGCCCAAGGGGTACGCTGTCCAGGGTCACAGGGTTTGAAGCCCGGTGTTCTTGGTTTTAAGTCCAGCACCCTATAGTCACCCTCTATCCTAAGAACAAAGTTTTAATAATCCCTGTGCTTCTCTGAGACGTAACCCCAAGTCACCCTGGTGACACCTCCTGCTTTTCTGCCTTCCCCCCAGAAGGAAAGAGTAAAACAAATGCTAGAGCTCCTTGTCCCTGGCTCCCGGGAGGGGAGGAGGGGAGTAGGGCCTGGGGCTTGCTGAAAGAGCATGATGTGTCTTGAGGATCTGGAAGCCAGAGTGGGATGAATTAGAGTTTCTGGGAGGAAAACCAGATTATCGAGTACTGTTGGCAGGAAACTATGGATGTCTGCGGGGAAGAGTGCGACTTCATGGCAAAGGAAGTGTCAAGCTTGGCGTAGACCTGAGGGAGGGAAGGAGGGAGGCAGGAAGAAAAATCACTGAATTTCAAGAGTGGATGTGAGACGCAGAGGAGTTCAGGGAGGCCCGACTCCCGGCGGGGATCCAGAGGGACGCCATTGCCCCATCCTCCCTGCCTGCAGTGGGATGGACCCCCGCTTCTCCCAGCAGGCCGCCCCCCAAACTCCACCAAGTCTGTGGCCTGTGGCTGGGTGTTTCTCCACAGTGCCAATTAACAGCTCATAAACGGCTCTCCAGCCAGCAGACTCGGAACTCCAGGGGCCTAGACAGGTATTTCTGGCAGGGACCCGCCAGCAGAGCACACTTTTCTGTGGAAACTCTCCCTGCAGCCCTGGTGCAGGTGGCGAGTTCCAGGCCTGTCAGCCCTTCTCCAAAATGAAAAGCCAGACCCAGGGAGTTTGTGATGGTTGAGACCCAGCCACGATCCGGAGACTTTTTCTCTTGGTTTCATGCATTATCAACTAAAAGATGACTGAAGATAGGGATCGAGTTTTGGTTTTGTCTTTATACCTCTAGTGCCTAACCCAGTATCTTCCACATAATAGACATGTTGGCAGTGTTTTCTGAATTAAACTATCTGTTCTTTCTCCTTTCCCTCAACCCATTCATCAGTTCTAGGCTGATATTCAGGTCCCAGGCTACCCCCCAAGCCACACTCTTCCAAAAGGGAATCCTTCCCTTTGGAAGAGGGGAGACAAGGTATTGGAAAGCCCCTGGTCTTGGGGTCAGGAGAATTAGGCTCAAGGCTACCTGTGTAACTGTGGACCAGTCACATCCCCGCTTTGTGTCTAGGCTAATCTAGCTTTCTAGGCCAAAGTTCTTAACCTGGGGTGTGCAAACTTGGGGTGTAAGGTATGTGTGTGTGTATTGTGTATGTTTAAGTACACACATATATATCTGTATTTTAATATACTTGATTCCCTTTGTAATTATGTGTATTTTAATTATTCATTGAAAAAAAAGGGATCCATAAGCACCATCAGAGTGCTAAAACTATTCATGACATATGCAAAAATTCAATTCAATAAACATTTATTAAGTGTCAGGCACTGTGTTAAGCTCTCTGCTTTAGGGGGTTTTTGAGCTCTAACATTCTGTACTTCTGTTGATTGTTAAAGTGGAGCATTAATACTTCTACAATTTCCTCCACAGGATTGTTGTAAAAGGCTTGGTAAAACTTAAAGCTCCATTTAACTGTGGCTTGTTAAGAACCATAGCAAAATAAATGGCTTCCAGGGAAGAAGGCCTTTTCCTCAATGTCAGGGAAGCCTGGGGAGTCTTTTCTGCTGGAAGCAGGGTTACATCTCTGCCCCTTCTGATGAGCAAAAGGCCCCTGTCCCTGAGCCTCCTGCTAACACTCTGAGTCAAGGAGCTAGGGGCAGCGTGCATGTGAAGTGCAGGAGGAGGACAGGCAAAAGGAGGGCAAGCTTAGAGCAAAACTGCTTTGGGCCCCATAGGTGGTTTAACTCGATGAGCCCCGGATAACAAAAGAGCTTTTGAATAGGAGCAAGATCTTGATGAACCAGTAAGGCAGGAGAATCAAGGAGGTATGGCCAAAGGCAAGCAGCTTCTGCGTTCGATCCCAGGTTGCCAGGGGTTGCCCTTGAATGTCTAATCCTCACCTTGACCAGCCTGTCGCCCCAGATCCTGACACACCACTGACTTTCCTAAAGGGGGATGGAAGAATACATTGTAGAATGGCTGCAAGTAGCTTTTTGGGAGGACAAACCCAAAGCACTAAACTGTGCGTGGAAGTGATTAGATTTGGAACAGACCTATGCATTAGGCAGCTAGGTGGGAGAGCCCTGGGTTGGCCAAATCACCCACCCTGTTTGCCTTAGTTTCCTCCAAAAATCCAAATGGGGTCACACAGAGTGAAACACAACTGAACCACACAGATGCATTGAGGACTGTCTAGTGGGCAGCACATAAGGTAGTTGTTTTAATATATTTTTATTGATTGATTGATTGGATCTGTTAAATCCTTTGCCCTTAAATAAAAACAAATATGTAGCTTAGCCCTGCCAGGCAGAGAGCATGGATATAGACATAGAAATGTTGGGGAAGTTTGATGTGGGAGGTGAAGAAAGGAACTAAAATAATTCTTTCCTCATCAACTTTTGACTCCCACTGTCCACCCAAACCCAACTATTCTTCCCACCCTTGAATCTGTCACCTTAAGTTATAGAAAGCAGGCAAGAGAAGAAGAGTAAAAAGAAAATCAATTTCAGGGATAAAGCAAAGCCCAGCTGATGATTTGCTAAATGCAGAAACATGAGGTGAAATAAGATAGAATGGACTTCCCACCACTCATAGCTTATAGACACAGGACACATATTCAATGTGTTATGATGGACAGATTCAACCAATTCATTAATCAGTAAACATTGAGTGCCCAGTTTGTGTACTAAGTTCTGGGCATAAAAATAAAAAAGGCGTAAGTCCTCAGGGAGCTCCCAATCTAATGTACACAATACATTTTTTTATTTTGTCTAGAATAGTGATCTGAAAGCAAAATAAAAATAGGGGCCTTTTATCTGTATAGAAGGTTACCTGTGGACCACATACTGACTTAGTTCTAAAATTTAATGTTTTATTAATATTTAGTTTTTTGTTAAATATTTCCCAATTATATTGTAATTTGGTTGCTGTTTAATCTAGTAATTTAATCACAGCCCACAGGCGATGTGTTTGACACCTCCAACCTTTAATATGCGGGGTCAGATGGACAAACTATAGTCCTTGTCAATCAGCATCTATTTTTCTAGACAGACATTGTAAATAGACAGGTTGGGTCCAGAATTAAACAGAAGCAGCAGCATGGGATAAATTGCTTTTGAGAAATTGCAAAGCTCCTTTAATATCCTCATACTTCTCCCGTAAACAAAGGCCTATCTTTTTTAATACCAATATTCCACTGCTATTTTTATATTTCTTTGAGACAGGGAATACTGCAGTCTCTGAAGTATTAAAAATGAATATCAGTCATAGGGCAATGGAGAGGTGTAAGTAGGTTACATATATAATATAACAACCAAAAAAGGATCCATGCAAGAGAACTGGAGTAAATGATATCATCAAAGACATGCATGACTGAAAAAGAAGGTAGATTTGGTCCTGTGATGAACGTGGGCACCAACGAGAGTGTGTGGGCTCTGTCCAGGAGATCCAGATGTCAAAAATAGAGTACATTGGCAAGAGTTGCCAGCATGGATCCACACGGGTGGCTTATGATTTATATCATTGGGAATATCCCTATCAGTGAAGGCCCAGATGCTTTTTGAAGGGCTGTTTCCAATGATTTGTTTTTCTTCCTTGTATTCCTTTTTTTTATTGATGTTTTTATTTTTTATATCACAGTAATTTCTAGTTATAGTTCTCTTCGGTCCCAATGCCCTTTCTTGTAACAAAAAAAAAAAAATTAAGCAAAAACAATGGACATATTGTTATATCTGTTACTGTATGCAACATTCTGCCCCAATAGTCCCCTTACCTCTCTACCAAGAGAAGGAAATTTCTATTATTTGCTCTATGAAATCAAAACTAATTATTAAGCCGACTCATACTTTGACTTCCTTTTAGTGTGACAGAGGTGCTACAGTGTAGAGAATACTGGGCCTGGAGTCAGGAAGAACTGAATTCAAACCAGCCTGAGATATAATTGCTAACTGTATGATCTTGGGCAAATCATTTAACTTTTCTCAGTTTCCTTTATTGTAAAATAAAGATAGTAGTAGCACCTATGTCTCAGAGTTGTATGAGCATCAAAGGAGGTAATAATTGAAGAGCACTTAACACAATGCCCAAAGCATAGTAAGTACTAGAGATGCTCATTCCCTTGTTTCTCCTTTTTAGTCTTTAAAAAAAAAATTTTGTAATCACATATATTGCACTGCTTCTCCTTATTTCACTCAGACTCGGTTCATACAAATCTTATCATTTAGCAGTTTCATTGAATAAACACGATCAATGAAAATTCATAATATACTCCTGTCTCTTCATAATACCCAACACTCAAAAATTCTCTCTGCTAAAGAATAGTGGTCAGGGGAGAAAGTGGGCAGAGTCCACTGATATGTGGACTCTGGGGGTTGTTTTCATTGTCTTCTATCTTTGTGAATAGAAAATCAGGTCATAGGTTTAAGAGTTACCACTCAAAGAGGTTGAACTCCCTTGCCTAAAGTCACACAGCTAGGAAATAACAGAGCCAGAACTCAAAGGTAGACTTTCTTCCAACAGATCTAGTGGTTTGCCTGCTGCACTAAGAAACTTCTCAGGCCCCTTGCCTTCATTTCCCTCTGTTCTCCCCTTCTTTGTTCTTAACCTTTTTTTTCTTGTTTCTTCCTCTGCTACAGAAGATTCAGGGGGCAGATACAAAGGATGAGGGAGAGAAAATACTCATAACTGGGACTAAGATAATTACTTTTATTTATTTCTTTTTATTATTTTTATTCCTTTTCTCAACAACCAGGTCAGCTTCTTTCTAATGTATATAAATCTATGTCTTTATCAATTTTTTTGGTCTTTTCATAGGCTAATGTCCATGTTCTTGAGTCTAGTTAATACCCAACCAACCATTTAAGAAAAACTGTATTATATAAATGTAAGATGTTTGCACCCATGTATAATGTATATGTCCACATAATTTCTCTGGCCAACCCCTCTACAGGGAAGACTATGATCTCCTGCTTGAAGGGAAGGAAATAAGGACTGATTCATTGCTCACTCTCCTTGCCAGTTTCCAATAAGGGTGTGGGACTAAAATTATATGACATTGACTGCCCCTTCCCCACCAGTATTGATGGTCTAGACCAATGGGATCAAATTCAAATTTTTAAAAGGGGCCACTATCCTAAGGGCTATTTAGTGATTTAGAAAACCACATATTCTGTTGTATTTTATTTGTTTTATTAAATATTTTCCGATTACCTTTTAATCTGGTTCAGATAACACCCCCCCATTAGATTGGGGGTTCCTTAAGGACAGGAGCTATCTTCTTCCTCTTGTTTGATCCCTAGAGCATAGCTCAGTGCCTGATACATAACGGGTATTTTATCAATGTTTACTGCCTCTAATTCTGACTCTGCATATGACATGATCTAATATAACATCAGATAACATAACATGATATGATAGTTTGGGAAAGAGTAAGCTAGGATGGGATAAAATATCAATTACTCTGTCCATTCTCTGTCCCTCACACACAACATGCCATCTCTCTGCTTTGTACCGGCCATTCCCCATACCTGAAATTCATTCCCTCTTCATCTCAGCCTCAAAAATTGCAGCTTTTGCATTTGCAAAAAATGCCTCGAAACTCGAGGCAGAGAAACCCGCCATTGTGCTCTGGGTTGGGGCGGGGAGAGGGATGCGGCAGCGGGACGCGGACAGGGAGCAGCCGGAGCTCCTGCGACGGGCCTAACACTCGGAACAGGGCAGGAGGCAGTGCTGGTGGGGGCTGGGCCGAGGAGACAGGGCCCTGCCCGGTACCCAGTTCTGGGAGAGAATAATTGGGCCCCTGGGACTTAATGTGGTCACCGAGAGAGAGCGGAAGGAAAAAGATCGCGACAAAGTATAGCCGACAGCTAGCGAGCAGAGACAGGCCGATGACCCCGCCAAGGGAAGCGCGGAGAGACCAGAAAATTAGGAGAAGGCCGAAGGGAGAGCAGGGCCCCGAAAGCTGCAACAGTAGCGCTCAACCCTTTTTGTGTCTTTGTCTCCCGTGGCCAGCCGCTGAAGCCTGCGGACCCTTCTCAGAATATTTTTAATGTAGAAAACAAGAGTTGAATGATCACAAAGGAAATTAATTATATTCAAATGCAGCTGTCGGTTTTTTAAATGTTGGTTCATAAAGCCCAGGTTCTTAACTTAGAGAAACACGGCCCCCCCCCCCCCCCCCCAAATGTTAAGCGGACCTCTCCTGAAGTTTGGTGAGAGAATGACTCCAGGTTAGAAGGCACGGGTAGGTTGTTACAGTGAGGAGGTGGCCAGAGAGAGCCGGCACTACTGATGGGAGCAGCTCCGCCTCAGGGGCCCACCCCTGTGGGGTCGTGGGTGACCCCTCCTTGCCACGTCCAGCCAGAAAGCCGACTTGTGTCAAACCCCTGAGGTTACATTTCCCTATAAATCCGTCCATGCAGATAAGCTGAGGCTGACGGGAGAACCTTAGAGGTCCCCTAGTGCAGAAATCATAGTGTTTTGTGTGGCTGTCAGACCTCTTTGGCCACATGGAGAAGCCTGAGGACCCGTCTCAGAATTATGTTCTAATGCACCACATAGAACGCACAGCATTATAAAGGAAGACAATTATATTGAAATGGTTATGGATACTTTGAAACAAGTTCATGCATACCAGGTGAAGAACTCCTAATTCTTGTAGTCAAATCTTTTCATTTTAAAAGAGAGATCCTGAGATCCAGAGAGAATGTATAGAACTGAGACTCTTCCTCCAGGCTCCTGATTCTCCACTTGGACCCAACAAATGATCATTCTAGCTATTCCTTGTGCCCAAGACTCCATCTTCTATATCCTTGCTTTTATAGATGGGTGTGGGACCATTCTCCCTCCTATTGAGAGCCTAAGTCAACAAGCAATTGGTGAACGGACATTTCCCAAGTGCCGCATTCGTGCCTGGCACTGAGCTGAGCACTGGGTATACAAGGTAAATCAAGGAATTCACAAGTAATGGGGGAGACAGCGGTGTCCAGACTGTACACAGGATAACTGGAAATCTGCAACAGAGGGATTCTCTGGCCTGAAGGGAGATGGGGGAGACTTCTTGTGGAAGGGGGGTTTTAGCTGGCACATGAGCTCTGGGCTTCTGGGCCTGCCCGGTTCTGCCATGAGACCCCCTTGAGGGGCATGCATGGAGCTTGCGAATTCCCTCCTCCATGGGCCTGAAAGCTGTTTGTGTTTGGAAGTTTTCATACTCAGTTTCAGGTGTTAGAGGCTACTCTCACAGACCAGAATGGTCAGGCCGTGGTGAGCAGGATTGTAGCCCAGGGGGTAGAGAAGCCAGCCCTGCATGGAAGCCTTGAGAAGCCAGATGCTGAGGACTGGGGTTTTAGAGAGTAGGGAGCAGTTGGGGGTGGGGGGGGTTATTTTTATTTTTAAAGACTTGGAACTGGAACTGTGCTCTCTGCACATTATAAACTGACTGAAGTTGTGTAGGGGGGAAGGACATTTTGCCTACCACATGTTGGGATGAGTAAATTTGCAAATTGATAATTACACCTCTAGAAATAGATATTCCTTTGAAAACAGTCCTGTGGGTTACATGTTTAGACTTTTTATTTGCTTATCCCTGTATACCTTGGGTCCACCCAGTAGATTATAAACTTCTAGAGGGTAGCAAGTGGTTCATTTTTGTCTTCAAATCCCCAACAGCTAATACAGTCCCTAGCACATATAAGGCTTTATTAGTTGTTTGTCAATGGGATTGGTTTGGATTGGAATAGATTGGAATAGCTTGGTTTGGCTTGGATTGGACTGAACTGAATTCCACTGAGGCAACCAGACCTGAGCTCTTGATCTTCAAGGCTTAGCAAGTACTGCAGCTAATTAGAATAGTGTTCCCAAGTGAGTAAAATGATACAGCCTCTGTTTTTAACTCGGGCATAGCATTAAAAAAAACAGTAACCTCCACTACAGCACCTTCCAGGTACTCGGTGCTCGCTCAGCCTTCCCCCCACCCAAAGCACTTTGGGTGGCCCCACTGGCAGAGTGTTCCAGTGTTTCTGGAGGACTGTCAAAGGCCTAAATTTAAGGATAAAGGAAGGAAAAGTTGAGACACACTAGCCACGTTTTACACAGGGTCTCTGGAGGGGGCTGATCTTACCCCTACAAGGTAACAAAAATCAAGACACAAGTGATCAGAATTCATTAGGAGACAGGAGGGTAATAAAATGAGAAGGCCTTAGATGAATGGTAATAATACAGTAATTGGCAGTTCTAATCCTTCTTACTTTTCAAAGTTTTTTCCCCCTGTGGCTATCCTTTACTTTTAATAATAACTCGTCACACTTTAGAGCTCATCCATTTATGTGTGAGAGAGAATTCTTTTTAAGAATCTTTGATTTCCCAATCAAGGCAGTTGAGATTAGGTGTATAGGTATATATAGGTAACTGTATAAAGATATATATATACTTTTTATATAGGTAACTGGTGTGTGTGTGTATGTATGTAGGGATGTACAGAGACAGAGGGAAATTTAAATATTCACTATGTGCTGGGCACTGGGCTAAGTGCTGAATATTCAGCATTTGGGCAATCCCTACCCTCAAGATGCTTACAGAATAGGAGAGGAAGACAACACCCAAAAGAAAGTTGAAAAGCAGGCTTGGGGGGAAGGTACATGATTAGGGCAACGTGGAGTAGTTTGGGGTGTCAGAGCTGGTCCTAGTTGAGGTGGCTGGTGTGGAGGAACTCGGCAAAGAGAGGAAGAGGCCCGAGGAGGGGAGGTTTGTCAGGACAGGAGGAGGATACTGGGATGAAGTTGGAGATGTGGTCTGAGATGCTAAGTGATTTCCTTAGTGTTCCTCAGTGGTTACAGGTCATCGATGAGATCTGGCCCTGATGCAGGCTCCCTGTGCCATTCAGCCTTCACCATTATTCATCTTATTCAGCTCAGGTAGTACTTATTACTACAATAGGTAGCACTATCACAAGAGGCAGCTTGGGATTGTGAATCCCATTCTGGCTTTAGAGTAAAGAGAGACCTAGGCCTCTGTGTGACCACAGTTAAATCAATTAACCTGGAAGAGCTTCCATTTTTTATCTGTAAAATGGTTATAATAGATGAACTACCAAAGAGGTTCCATGGTATAAAAATGGTTAAGAACCCTTGCATAAGAAACTGAACATGGACAAATATTTCATACCATTTACCAAGATAAAGTCAAAAGGGATGCATCTAGATATAGATTTTTCAAGAAATTTAGAGTAACACAGAATATACAAGAGGCTGGAACCAGAAGAAGTTTAAAATTTGCTGACTCTCATTTACCAAAGGAGAAAAACCAGGGTTGCAAGAGTCAAGATGATTTGACCTTACTGCTACAAAAGTCACAAGTGATCAGAATTCATTGATAGTCAGGAGGGTAATAAGATGAGAAGACCTTGTTTGAATAATAACAGTAATGTCTTGCAATCCTAATCCTTTTTACTTTTCAAAGTTTTTTCCCCCTATGGCTATCCTCTACAATGTCACAAACTTAAGTGGCAAAACAGAAATTTAAATCCACTTTTTTCTGACTCTAAATCTAAGGCTCTTTCCTCTATCCAGTCTATGCCAGACTTTTATCAACTTAAAAAAAAAAAGGATAATTATACTTCAATAATGTTTCTTTTGTGATACTACAGGTTTTTATCATTAAAAATTATTCTGAGAAAAGAGTGCATAGGTTTAACCATACTACCAAAGGGGTTATAAAAATAAATAATATATATACATTTTTTAAAAACCATGCATAGATGCCTACATCATATTAAGTGACTCTCTTTCTCCATGCTTTCCCCATTAAACCAAACTAAGGACTCAGCAACATGCATGGCTCTCTAGTTGGACTTCAGGGATGCCATTCAAGTGTAATCTTAAAAAGTTATCAAACCGTGCATACCCTTTGACCAAGTGTTGCTACTGGGCTTATATCCCAAAGAGATCTTAAAGGAGGAAAAGGGACCCACATGTGCAGAAATGTTTGTTGCAGCCCTCTTTGAAGAGGAAAGAAACTGGAAAATGAATGGATGCCCATCAGTTGTTATAGAATATTATTCTGTAAGAAATGACCAGCAGGATGATTTCAGAAAGGCCTGGAGAGACTTACATGAACTGATGCTGAGTGAAATGAGCAAACCCAGGAAATCATTGTATAGGCAACAAGAATATAAGATGATTAATTCTGATGGACAGGACTCTGTTCCACAATGAGATAACTGAAACCAGTCTCAATGATTTTGTGATGAAGAAAGCCATCTACCTCCAGAGAGAGGAGTGTGGGAACTGAATGTGGACCACAACATAGCATTTTCACTCTTTTTGTTTGCATTTTTTAAACTTTTTCTGATTTTTTTTGTGCAGCAAGATAATTGTATAAACGTGTGTGTATGTGTATACATATTAGGTTTAACATATATTTTAATATGTTTAGCGTATATTGGATTACTTGCCATCTAAGGGAATGGGTGGAGGGAAGGAGAGAAAGAAAAGATTTTTTAAAAAAGAATAAAGTTAGATTAAGAACAGCTCTGAAACAAAAAGCATGATCTTGAGTTTTCTTCTTGAGTCATCCCTAGGCAATCTAGCTCACTTAGTTCTACATGGCCCCTTAGAAGAGACCTTGAACGTATTTCTCCCCCAGGTGGCAGATGCCCAATAGCTATGGAGGGGCCCTACAGAAATCTTCACTTTGCTTTGCTTGGCCTGGACCTATCTGGGAAGTTAGCTGGTTTGGGAGCTCTGCATCCATCGCCGTCACTCGCAGAGCTGGCGTTCCAGGCTGGTGTCCAGGGGGCCAAGAGAAAACTTTCTTCCTTCTTCCTACTTCCTTGTCCAACAAGGCTCCCATCACCCCAAACAAGCCGCCAGGAAAAAAATCTGGTTCCTTTGACATATGCTCCCCCTCCCTCACACGGAGTGAGTCAAAAATATGCCTAGTGGCCACTTGACTTCAGTCTTTTTTGTTGTTGTATTTTTGCTTTGAAGAAGGAAAAGGCAAAAACTTCATGGCATAAAAGTAGAAATGACAAGATGGCAATCCAATTATAGAACTGAAGTCTGGAGAAAAGCCCCAGACATGGAAGGGCTTAAAAAACATTGTAGAAAGCTGTTTTTCTAAAAACAGGTTTTGTGGCACTGATTTACGAGGCTTGAAATTTCTCCTTTAAAAAAAATAAGTGCATTAAAAATTTTTTTTTCCTTCTTTGATTTTGATCAGTTGTCTTAAAGACTCCAAGGGAAAACCCTTTGGGAATGAAGGCTGTAAAATGGTGATGAGAGACTGGAATGACAAGATAAAAAAAAAAAAAAAAAAAGCTTCAATCCCCACAACCCAGGAAGCAGCTGCATGTAGCATAGAAGCAACTACCCAGCCTGATCATCATCACCCATTACCCAGGAGTTAGAGAGAAAGGATGGTGCCCTTTGTAACATGAGCTTTTAATCCTTTACGACTTAAAGAGACAAAAAGGAAAATTAGGGAGAAATAAACCACCCTCCACCCACCTTATCATTCTAAATCTCTCACAGGAAAATTTCAAGCTTTAATTGTATGATGTGATTTCAGCAGAATTTGTATTCTCTTCATTGATGAAAATCACAATCTTCTTATGTCATAGTAAATGACTGTTTGTGCATTATTGTGCCCCCACCACAAACTGGCCAAGCTTTTGGGGGTGGACCTTTAGTCACAGATCTTCAGATGGTCACAGATATGGGATGGTCAAGCCCATATGGGAAGCTTTTCAACTTCGGTAGGACTTGGTGAAATTTGCCCTAATTTGACAGTATCTTTATAAATCCAGTTATCTTTAAGCCATGATGAGACCTCAGAGGATGACATTCAATAGATAGTCTTCAAAGATAATTCTGTCAATTTAGTGTCTCCTTACCATTGAAAGGCACCTGGGTTTATCGGTAATTTGTTCACATATTTTCATTTTTAAAGTTTTGAAGACCATTTCATTTTTGGTTTCACTAGGTTTCCTAGTTTATCTTATTGATTGTATCAGAAGCCAATGGAAAAGGAGTCCTGCTTCCTTCCTAGAAATCTGAAGTGTCGTTGGACTCCAGCCTAGAGCTCTAACGAGGAATTCTCCCACCGTTTGGATGGAGTGTGTAGGAGCCTCATATGCTCCTACACCAGAAACACGCAGACCCTCCCCAGAAAAAAACAGGGGATCTCGTATAGTACAGCCTTTGGTCTTTACCCTGCTTTCTTGCAGGGTTTGGGTAAGGGTAACCCTCCATGGTGATTCAGTGATGAGGTGTCTGGGATAGTGGGATTAGGTACTACCTGGGTGGGAGAGAAAACGTGTCCTGTTGATATTAGTAGACAAAGGCAAGATCCTTATCACCTCACCCAAGTGAGATCTCTGCCCTGGACCAAGTCTGTAAATTGGCTAAGATTTCGGTTTTATAAAGCTCAACTATTTTTTCATTGGCTCCAGTCATATTTCTAACTAATGAGCTGATCAAGAATGTCAGTGACAGATTCTTCCGATTTGCATATGATGAAATAAAATCAGAGATAACCATTCTTTCTGATTTCATGTCTGTCCATCCAGCAACGTCACGTAAATATATTAATGATTGTGTATGCATTTGTGTGAAAAAAAAGCCTTACAGTGCTCAGGATTCTATCGATCCAATATGATCCAGAAAGCCTTCATTAGGCACTTGCCACATGCCAGGGATGCTAGGTCCTGGGCCGCGAGGACAGATCAAAAATCGTCCCTGATCTCCAGGGGCTTCTATTCTAATGGGAGAAAACAGCATGCAAACAGTAAATACAAACATGATAATTTGAGGAGAAGGAGAACATTAATAGCAGGGTTTGTGCGAACCAGGCTAGTGATTCTGGTGTATCAATGACACTTTATCATCATCAGAATGGGAAGCTCACACAGTCTCTTAGTGAAAGCGGGAGGCAGACCATAAAGGCTTGATAGGGTCACCTTCCTCAGCACGCTCATCCTGTCAGGTGTGTCACTCTCAGTTCCACCTGTCCCCGTGGCCTACAGACACTGGGCATGGTGCTATCATCAAACACAAAGGAAAAGAAGCAGAAAATCGCTAGTGCTGCTTCCTTGGGCACAGCTCGGGAACTCAGAAGCAATTTGGCTAATCGAATCCTCCTTCTGCAACTCCTGTCAGAATGTGGAGTTGTTCCTGGGGCAACTCTTTGCCATTCTGGTAAGTCCCTTATCCCTACATAGTCCTTTACAGAAATCCAGGCCTCCTACTATCCTTTCAAAAGAAAAGTAAATATACTTTGGGATCTTGTGAACAAACAATCGCCTTTGCGACAGGACCTATGTTGTCAAAATAACTTTCTAGTTTTGCTTTCTAACTAGGATGCTACTCAGGAACTTTGGAAAAGTCTTTGTCAGAGAGGATAGTTCTTAGACAATGTTCATGAACCATTAATTCTTGGGTGGAGAAAAGGGGATTTTGAATTCATTAAGCATTGCTATCCTGGCCTTCTAACCAAAGGAAGGAAAGTTCCTGCACAATGTCACTCTGATAGGTTGCCTCTGGAGTAACCCCAAGTATGAGAATTCATATGTCAAACTTTCCAGAGAAAGAAAAGGATTTCCTGATGCAATATGTTTCTTCCACGGTCTTCATAAAAATTATCAATTTTCACAATGCTTCCATTTCAGTGGCTTGGAAAACCTGGTTTTGGGATTGTGCCTCTCAGACCACCTGAAAATACATGCGCCTGCCACATGCTTTCCATTTCTTGGCTGGGAGGTAGAGAAGAAGTCCCCTGTCTCTCTATCATTACATCACCTTTGCTGTGCCCTGAAAGAAAGTCTTAAGGGAAAAGGTGAAAGATTCCAAAAGAAAGAATGAACAGGTGAATTGCTTTTATAGACCAGGGAGAAGAACAGTTTCGTTCATGAAGATACTCAACCAGAGGGAAACATCTTGTTATATTAACTCCTTTTCTTTTACTTTTCTCAGGAAAATTTCAGATCTGTTTATCTGTTGTATTCACAGCGATTGGAGCCTCTGTTAATTGCTCAAGCTCCTGTAGGGTTAAAATTCCTTCTTTCTCTGTCTCTCTCTCAATATGCCTAATTTTGTTTTCTGGGAAGTAAAAGAATTATAAAGGGATTCATTATTTGGAGGATGCAAAGGTATCTTTTGACAGCTCAACCCCACATCAGCCGTAACTTTTGATGGGTATAGACTGGTGTGCATAGAGACAAGGATAAATTTCAGAACTCCTGAGCAATAGGACTTGAGAGAGGGAAAAAGAAACACCAGGGAGCAGTGCAAGCCCTTAAAGTGTATGAATTGTTTCAATTTTGTCCTTGTATCTCCGATGTATAGTATAGTTCCTGGAACATATTAAGTATTTCACAAATAGGTATTGATTGATTGATTGGATCTTCTATCAAAGCTGCCACATAATTGATCCCAAGACTTCAAGAAACTGATACCCAAGTTGTAACTGGAAGGGATCTCAATGCCAATGGTTCTATCTATATCAGAACAAACATTCCCTACACAGAACTCTACATCTGGCCAAGTGAGGAGAAACCCACTCTGTTCTGAGGCCACTATTTTTACCTTGGGATAGCCCTAACTAGTAAAAGTTTGTTTTTCCTATGTCACCAAGTCTAAATTTGCTGATTTACATCGCCTATCTATTGCTTCTCATTCTATCTTCTGTGTCCAAGCAGAAAATATTTAATTATCCCTCTTCCATATGCAGCCCTTCAAATAGTTGAATCCTTCACATTTCTTTTTCTCCCAGTAGATCATCCTCCATTCCTTCAACCTATTCTCCTTTGTTATGAGCATATAAACTCTTGTCATTCTGGCTGCCCTCCTAGATTCTTTCCAAATTACCAGTCTCCCTCAAATGAAATGCAATATTCTAGCTATGGTCTGAGTAGAGAGCAGTAAAACAGGGAGTATCATCTCCCTAGTTTTGGCCATCAGATTGTCAGATATGGGTCAAGAGGACTAGGGCTTAGTTCAGAAGCTACTTGAAGACTATCACCTGTTCTCTGTCTGAGTTCTACATGGTTCTCCCTGAAGGGATCATTTCATTTTCATGAGCAATAAAACTCATCAGACACATTTTTCGAATGAAAAGGAACATGGCATTTTGCATGTAATTGCAGAGTAGGCTAGACATGCAGATTTAAAGAGAAAATAAAATCGTCCTTGCTTTCAAAATAAATTGTCACATCAGAATCATAAAGCCTTATTTCCTGAAAGCAAAGGGCCATTGAGAAAAGAACACTCATGTGCCCATCATCTACCTGTGTGGCGGCACGTGGGGACGGGAAGAGCTAAGAAAATCAGAATGGGTAATGGAGGGTTTCTGAGCTATGGAGTATCTAAGATTCCTTGGAGATAGATGAATTTTCCTTTCAGGCTTTTCTCTTCTGCATGTCCTCATGTTAGTAACCCCACCTCTTTTAGTCAGTGATTTATTCCATTATTGTATATCTTCTAAAGGGACGCTTGGGGCCACGGGGAGAGAGAAATCTCACTCTTCCTCATAAATCTGACCGAGCTTCTTTTACCAGATGTAGCTTTTGAACCTGCAAATACTGAATGGAGCAGGAAAATCCTGTTACAATCAATCAACATGTACTTCTTAAGCATCTACTATGTGGTGCTATTGTACTAAGTGCTAGGAATACAGATAAAAAAGCAAAGCAATCCCTGCTCTTGAGGAGTTTACACTTTTTGTGGAATTACAAATGCAGTTCACAGATAAGTAAATATAGGCTATATACAAATAAATACTAAGTGATGGGAATGGGGCATATTAATAGCTCCATTAATAGGAAAAAAACACTCAAACTGAACATCTTAGACAGCTAAGAGTTCTAAAAAGTGGCTGTGAGGAGAGTTTCAGGAATAGGAGAAAGCTTGTGACTATGCACTCTCGGTGCTTAGCCCGGTGCCTAGCTCCTAGTAAATACTTGACAAGTGCTTATTGATTGCTTTTCTGACTGGAAGATGAAAAATGGAACGTCAGGTGTGGAGCACAACAAAAGTAAGATAGTTTGTCTGAAGAGTGACGTGCATGAGGAAGGGTAATATGTAAATAACCTGGAAAAAACAAAGTCAATCCAGATCGTGAAAGGCTTTGAATGCCAAAAGGGGCATTTGTGTTTTATCCAAAAGGTAATAGAAAGTCACTGAAGCTTCTTGAGCTGGGCATTTCATTGGTCAGACCTTGTTCTTTAAGAATATCCATTTGGCAGCTATGTGGAGGATGTGCTGAGGACAGGCTGGAGAGAGAAAAGATTAGTGCAAGACCTCAAGGCAAAAGCTATTACCATATTCCAGACCTAGGAGGGGTTGTAGCTCGAGATACATATGAAAGAAATGGAGGATGTAGAGTCAACAAGATTGGGCAACTGATGGGATTTGGAGGGTTGAGAGTGAAGAGGTAAAAATGATTCAATTGAAAATCTTGGTGACTAGAAGAATGATTATTGATCTTGACAGAAATATGGAAGTTAATAGGAGTGCCTTTAGGGAGAAAGATAATGAATTCTGTTTTGAATGTGATGAATTATAGATGGCTATGGGACATGAGAGTGGAGATGTCCCTCTTGCAATTAAAGATATATACTGGAGTTCAGAAGAGAGATAAAAGCTGGATATTTAGATCTGGAAGTCATTAGCATAGATAGAGTAGTTAAATCCACTGTAGTTGATGAGATCACTGAGAGCACCGGGAATAGAAGAACCTTGGGGTATACTCATAGTTAGGGGTGGACCTCGGATGAAAATCTTGCAAGGGGAGAAAGAGAAAGATCAGTCCTTCCGGGAAGAAGAGAACCAAGAAAGAGTAATATCAGGAAACCCCAAGGAGGAGAATATTCAGAAGGAAAAGTGTCAGACAGGGCCCCAGAGCTGTAGAAAGATCCAGACTCAGGAGGAATGGGAAGTCATTAGCAATAACAAAAATGATGGCAATTTTGGAGAATTGCTTCCCTTGAAGAGTTGGGACAGAAGTCAGTTAGATTGTTAGGGATTAATATAGGGATTAATAAGCGCAAGGTTGCTGGGAGTTAAAAGCAAGATGTTGACTAGACCAAGGAAGAAAGTTTGAGCACATGCTGAAGGGATTAGTAAGGAAGGGGGGGGGGGGGGAGGTGCGGTCTGACCACCTTTGTTGGCCAAGCAACCCTGTCCTCCTCTCCAACCTTCTCTAACTTTGCTACTGCTGCACAGAGCTCCTCCACCGACCCCATGCTTTCCCAACGGTCCTCTTCAAGTGTAGGGGCCATGGCTGCCTTTCCTTCTGGGGACAGGAGCCATTTGTAGAGGGGTAAGAGATGAAGGGAGTGAATGCTTGTCCAATTTGCAACCCTGGGAGGAAAGCTGAGATGTTCCTGTCAATCACAGTGGCAGGCATGTGGCAAGCACTTAATAAATCCTCCTTGATTAATTGATTAAATTACATATTCAGGTTACAGAAAAGTCCTTGATAGACTAGACGGATGAACCTAATCTAATAAGATAGAATTTAATAAGGGCAAATGTAAAATGTGCATTTTGGTTCTGAAAGCTCATTTTAGAAGATTATGGCCTAGGACCAGGCAACAGTTCCCAGAAGAAGATCTGGGAACTTTAGTGGATTCCAAACTTGGGATAAGTCAGTAGTGTAAAATGAAAATATCGGCTTGTCTATACACGGTAACAAGATTATGAGATGATAGGCTCTCTTCAACAATGAGACAATTCAGGCCAGTTCCAATGGTCTTGTGATGGAGAGAGCCATCTGCATCCAGAGAGAGACGGTGGGAACTGAGTGTGGACCATGACATAATGTTTTAGTTCTTTTTGCTGTTTTTTGCTTGCAATTTATTTTGCTTCTCTTTTTTTCTTGTGTGGTACAATATTTGTATAAATATATATACACATATGGGATTTAACATATTTTTCTTCTATGTTTAACGTATATTGAACTACTTGCCATCTAAGGGAAGGCTGTAATGCTGGAGAAACTGAGGCAAGATAGAGATTAGAGAGTTTTTAATATTTTATTTGAGAGGGAGAGATTGTGCTGGGGGCATGCTGCCCCAAGGGCTGATGTCCAAAGCATCCAGCAACCAACGTGTGCTTCCCATGAAGTCTATGTACACATGTCTGCAAACTACCAGGGGGTAGACTGAGGCAGGGGTCAGAGCACTGACAGCAGGAAGGGACTATCAATCCTGTTCTGACAGGGTGGGGGGAGGCACTGGATACTCTGTTAAATAGGCAAGGTCTGGGGTCATGATGTCTAAGATAGAAGGTCTTTCTACTTATTTGGATCATGATGATTAGAAGAGAGAGATGATGTTGCAGGATTAAGCAGAACAATTAGAAACTGAGGCTGAACAATTCAGGGAAACCGAGGCAGGACAATTTAGGGAAACTGAGGCGGGACAATAAAAGGGAACTGTGGCACAACAGAGCATGGTAGAAGGGGGGGAAATTGGAACACAAGATTTCACAAGGGCCAATGTTGAAGAATTGTCCACATTGTTTTGAAAAATGAAAAGCTTTAATTTTGGAAAAAAAGAAAGACAGAAAAAAAAAGTACTATCTTGACTGGTATGTCAAGTGATTCATGATGGCCAGAATGCAGAACAGTTATGGTATACTGTGTCCTGGTTGGTGGCTTAAGGCTCCACAGTTTAAGAAAGATATAAACTAAAGAACATGAAGAAAAAGCATCCACGGTGGTTAGAACACTCATGAACATGTCTTATGAGGGTCATTTGAAGGAACTGGAAAAGAGAAGACTTAGGGGGCATATGAGAGCCATCTTCAGTATTGGAAGGGTTATCATGTAGAAGAACTGGACCCCTAGAAGTGATGGGGAGACATTTAGGTTTGCTGTAAGAAAAACTTCTTACTATTAAAGGTATCAAAAAGTGGGATGGTTTGTTACTGGGGAAGTAATGGGTTCATCCTCCTTGGAAAACTGCAAGCACGTTCTGGTTAACAAACTGGTGAGCACCTTGTCCATGGAGTTCCTACCCAGTCCAATCACGAAACATTATTGTTGGCCACTGTACCCCGGCCAGTGTGCTGAGAACTGGGGATGCAAAAAGAGGCGGAAGCCAGCCCTGCCCTTAAGGAGATCACACTCTGGGAGGGGAGACAACATGCCACAAATCTATCCCAAGCAAGATCTATGGGAATGGCAGAAGGAGGGGAAGGTTTGCTGTGGCAGATGAGATTGTAATTGGGACATAAAAGAAGGCGGGGAGGCTGGGAGTCAGAGCGGCGGGCCGGGCAGGTGCACAGCCAGAGAAGTGCCCAGTGTGGCAATGGCCGCACCAGCGTAAGGTTGTGCTCCGGTGCTCTGAGAACGACGGGCCGGCCAAGAGTTACTCCAACTGATGGGAAGGAGGAGGGCAGGAGGAGAAGAACATGGTCCCTTGTGACAGCAGCACTGGGGGGCATCTGGGGCGGGCTTGGCAAGGGCTTAAGGCAGTTCTGAAAGATGCGAGACAGAAAATGCCAGAGAGAGAACCGCCAGTCTGGGGCAGATCCAAGCGCGCTGCCTTTCCTTGGGTTGTCGCTGCTGTGTTTTCTCATGTTTTCCCCTTTGTTGTTTCTTCTTTCACAACACGACTATAGGGCTCTATGCACTGGCCCAACTAGCTGCCCCCAACCTGTCTATTTTTGCTGCTTTGGGGGAGTGAAGGGGAGGGAGAGGGGGAGAAAAATTTGGAACTTAATATCTTATCATATGTAATTGAAAAAACAGTACTAATTCAAGGGAAAAAAAACTAAGAAAGGGACAAAGAGAAATACCCAGGGCTGAGAGACAGAGGGTTTTCCACCTGGAATAGCCAAGAAACCAGTATCCCTGGATCAAAGTGCACCTGTTGGCAAGATGTGAAAAGACCGGGGAGGGGGGGGAGAGGGGGCAGAGTAGATTAAGAAAGACCGAGTGCCAAATGGAATGTTCTATATTTGACGCTGACAATAGTTCTAGAGTTTATCGGGGCAAGGGGTGACATGATTAGCCCTGCACGCTAGGAAAGTTATTGCAGTGGCGGAAGGAAGGGTGGGCTGGAGTGGGAGAGACTTGACAAGCCCACCACCAGGAGGTTACTGAAGTAGTCCAGGCCTGAGGGCCTGCGCCAGAGTAAGTGTGAGAGGAGAGAAGGAGCCTCTCGAGGCGGTGCAAAGGGGACAGGTACTGGCAGGCTTTATCAGTGGCGGGATGTGGAGGCCGGACAGTGAGGGGTGTGAGGAGCTCAGTATGACACCCAGGTTTTGAGCTGGAGATCCCGGGAAGATGGCTCTCTGCAGCAATAAGGAAGGTAGGAGAGTGAAAGGGATTGGGGAGGAGGTGGGTTCCGATTTGGACATACTGAGTTTAATATTTCTCTGGACATCCAGTTGGAGATGTCTGGCAGATAAAAGGAGGAGAGATGAAATGCAAATAGATCATGTTCTGGTAAGTGTTTTTCAGAATTCTTGGACATAGAGATGGTACATTTGTCATATTCAGATATAATGACTATGACCGCTGAGGGCTCTCCCAGTTCTGTGATTCTGTGATCCTATGAAAGTATGACAGCTTTGTGAATGTAGTGTAGAGAGAAAAATGGAGCTATGATTCCTCTGTTCTTCCCTTCCTCACAATAATAATAATAATTATTGTAATTAACAATGACAATCATTGTTATAATTATCATTATTAATAATCATTATCATTATTGTTATAGCTAGCTTTTATGCAGGGTGCTCCAAAAGTTTTAGGGTTTATTTTAAGCTTACATTTTGTGAAAGCTTAAAATGGTCCTAAGAGTTTTGGGACACACTCTATATAGCTTCAAGGTTAGCAAAGCAGCATTTTGAAAATATCTTATTGATTCTCACAATAACCCTCAAAGGTGGATCTATGATTATCCCATTTTACAGATGATTAAACTGAAGCACAGTGGTCAAGTGACTTGCTCAGAGTCACAGAGCTAATAGATGTTAAACGGCAATCAGGTATTTTATTTTAAAAGAGCTATTGGACAAGAACCAGATAAAACAGTTTTTTGTTGTAGACAATTTGTTATTACCAGATAAACAAAGCATAGTTTCATCTGCTAGAACGTGAACACAGTTCTTTGTTATATAGAATGATTCTTGATAATGGTTATGTTGTAATTATACCTGCTTTTATTTTGGAACTAAAACTATGCCTTCACAGCATCTTTACAATTACTTTGGCTGATATGGGAATGTCTGGGCTGTGAGTTTTATATTTAGAAAAGTATCCAAGTCTAAAAAAAGCGATCCACTCAAAAAAATGTTATTTCCTGGTATCAGTGTCTTCATATGAGAATCCTGAATTACTTAAACAAATACATCTCCCCTCAAGTATTTTCCCTTAGCATCACTATCCTTATTTTTCCCCTCTGCTAGAATTTAGACATGGAAGGAATCTAGTAAATATTTTCATCTTACAGAATAGGAAACTGAGACCCAGAACTATTAATTGACTTGCCAAGGCCATTAATTACTTAGTGGTTGCCCCAGAAGCTGAGCTGTGATATTCTGAGTCTAACAATGTTTTTAATACATCACATTGATAGCTTATATTACATATTGTAATGCTGTATTTTAATTTAAATTTTGTGGGTGACAGTAACATTTAGACCCATTAAGCTCAGGTTAAAAAAGAGGCTATTTATTTCTTTATTATAGGTACTTTGCTTGAAAGGAGAGAAAGATGTCACTAGATCTGAAATTTAGGATTAGAAGGGCCCTTAAAAGTTATCTAAACTGGATACTCGTGAATATAATTTCTTTTACTTATATATACTTTCTTAAACTGTTAATTTGTTATTATATATTTTGACTCTCCCTGATGTTCTGCTGGGCACATGACTGTTTTCTTTTATGTCGTTTTATTTTGTTTTGTACTCTTTTTCTGTTTTTCTTTTTTTTTTTTTTAATAAAGTATTTCTTTTAAAGTCATCTAGTCCAACCTTCTCATTTTACAGAAGAAGAAATGACCCCTTGGAAAGGTGAAATAACTTGTTCAAGGTCACATACATAGAAAATGACAGAACCAAGATTCAAATCCATGCCCTCCTACGCCAGACCCAGAGCTCTTTCCACTTCACACATCACCTCCAGTTTCACACTTCTCATCCACACTAGTCAAAGCTCTCTGTTCTGGTTCAGTTTTCCTCTCTATACCGCCCCCAGTCCAAAGAGCAGACTGCACCCACAGATGGAGCCTTGTAGCAATAACTCAAGTGTTACATCACCCGTCACTAAGAAAAGGCAAGTTTCTTTGGTAATAATTGTATTTCACTACAAATTCCCAATGACTGGTTTTGCTTATCCCCCCCCCCCTTTTTCTACTCATGATGCCATCATTCTGGGTGGCAGCTGATTACTTTCAGGGAGATAGAGAATATGGAGACAAAACAAAACAAAGAAGAAACCAGATTTGCCCATTGGATAGTCAGAATGGCATGGGGTGGGACACAGTCATTATTGAACTGGAGAACTCTTACGATTCAATTGGGATGAATTCACAAACATTTATCGATTGTCTGTTATATGTCAGGCACTATGTCAAGCCCTGGAGTTTACAAATGAGAAAAAGAAAAATAGTTCCTGCTCTCCAGAAGCTAACAGTCTAACTGGAGAAGACAGCCACGAAAGGAAACTGAAAAGCTGGATGAGGGTGAGGGAACGCCGGTGGGTACAGTGTGAAGGGACGCGGTAGAGTCACCAAGAGGAGCCCCTGAGAGAGCACGAGGAATTACCTGGAAATTTTAGCTCTACCTTCCAGTCCTCCAATCAGAGAGGAGAGGCAACTAGGGGAATTCCACGAGCAATGAGAATCCAGAACTGAATCAGTCTGCAAGCGGCTGAGATTTCAGGGGATCAGTTTGTCCCAGTGGATGCAAGATGTTCCCTGGGGGAGTGGGAAAGCAAAGTGAACTGCTTTCCTGGAAAAAAAGCTAATGAAAACTCTGTTTTTCCCGATTAAGCTATGAGCCTCCTTTGCCTTGATACCATTTTCTGAGTCCTTATTCTGTATCATCTGGAATTTGATTATATCTACCACAGATATACCCTTCTCCAGTCCAGATGAACAAAGTAGGAGGGGTTGCATGGCATCCAGGAAAAGAGTGATGATGATGCCTTGATTATGTGGTTTGTGGTCCAAAAGTCCAGGATTCAGCAATATTTGTAGCCCACTGAGAGACTAGCATGTTTTTCCCCCTCAATATTTTTTTTCCTAAACAAAAGTTAAAAAATGAAATTGAATCAGGATTACTAAACACTTTTTAAAAGATGATGTTATTACAAGAAGGAAAGGAAAGGAAAAAGGAAAGGAAAGAGAAGAGTCAGGATAGTTTTAGGTGTTTGATGATAACTCCCCATTTCATAGACCAGAACCCTTGAGAAAATTACTTAAAACTTAAATTTGGTTCATTTCTATTTTCTCTCTCAAAGAGAGAATACAAAGAACCTCAATGCATAATATAAATTAGTATAGGACAGCTATTTATTTCCTTTACACAAAATAAAATTGTATTAAGATATGTGAGAATTACAAGTTCTCATTGAAAAAAATACTTATAAAAGCAGAATCAATGACAACATCACTGTTCCTATATTCTCTCAGCAGGTTGATGGTTAAAACATTAAGACATGAAGTATTTATTAAAAGTGCTAGGCGCTTTACAAGTATTTAATTTTCACAGCAACCCTGGGAGGTAGATGATTATCATGCCTATTTTAGAGTTGAAAAAATGGGGAGAGGTAGGTTAAGTGACTTGCCTAGGATCACACAGCTAAGTATCTGAGGCTGACTCAAGTCTTCCTGATTTCAGGCCTGAAGTGCCGTCTAGCTGGCTGCCCTTGTAAGAGGGAGAGTAATTGCCTCCTAACCCATCCCTCAGGGTCTCAGTGAGTCCTGACTTGTGGCAAACAGGGAGGAAAAGAGGGGAGAAAAAGGGAGACTGTATAAGAGAGACAGAAACAGAGAGAGACAGAGGGAGACAGAGACAGACAGACAGAGAGAGACAGAGAAACAGAGAGAGACAGAGAGAGACAGAGACAGACAGACAGACAGAGACAGAGACACAGACAGAGAGAGAGACAGAGACACAGACAGAGACAGAGACAGAGAGACAGAGAGAAACAGAGATAGAGATAGAGACAGGGAGACAGAGACAGAGAGAGAACAGAGACAGAGAGAAACAGATAGAGACAGAGACAGAGACAGAGAGAAGCCTTCCTGCTAGCAGGTGAATTGCCTTGTCATTTGAAAGCATCCAGCCCTTTGAATGTGGAGCCGCCCACATCCTGGAAGTAGCCAGCATGGGCTCTGTGGGATGGCCCCCACATGCATGCTCAATGGGGGTGCAATCTCCACTATAAAAAAGTAAGAATAAGAAAGGATCAGGAAGAACGTGGTACCTCGGTTCATTCCTTCTTAATGTAGTCCTGTGGACGACTTTCTGTAATCCGGCCCCCCCTGCCTCCAGGACAGGTTATTCTCAGTCCCCCACACTTGGCCCCTTTCTGTGATGTCCTGGACTCTGGATCTCAGACAAGGATTTGTAACTTTTGGGGGGAATCATGGATGCAGTCTGGCGAAATCTACAGGCCCCATCTCAGAATCATGTCTTTAAATACATAAAATCTGTAGAATTACAAAGGAAATCAATGATATTGAATTATAGTTTTCAAAAAAAATAGACATTTACAGATCTCAGGTTAAGAAACCCCATGTAGGGAGGACCTGTGAGCATGAGTCGCCAGTCATTTCAGCCCCCATCCACTGGCCACACCTATTTATTCTACACTCATTGTGTCGTTTCAGTCATTTAAACTTCAAGGTTATATTAAACAAACATTAGTAAAAAAAAAAAAAAAAAAGGTAAAAATCAAGTATTAGTCACTTGAATCATAAAATGTGATGTTTCAAACACTTCCCAGCTCCCACCCCCAGGCAAACTCTCTTCAGATTTGAGTCTGTTTCTACTTAATCTCTTCAGTTTCCCAGGCTGTGAAGAAGAGAGAATGAGCAAGTTTATTTCTTTCAAGCAAAACAAAACAAATCTTCCATTTCCAAACAGTGAAGGAGCAAAGAATTAAAGTAGCTGGGCAGTGAACCTTTGAACCTGGGCCTTGAGTCCCACTCTGTTTTTGTTGGGTGGGCAGCACCCCAGGGCACTCCCAAAGCCACTTCTTTTCCACTGGCCCCACGGTTCCTCTGGGCTCCCCTCCTCCGGGTACCTGTGTACCTCTATGGGGCCAGTGGACCCTGTGCTGTACACCCAGGATCGGGACTTATGTCACCAAGTTCTGAGTCTGTCTGTGTCTTCTTCAAACTTCGTGCATCAAAAGACCCTTGAAGTTATTTTCAAGGAGAACATACTCTCTGCCCTACAGTGTTCCAGGATCTGTAGTCCAGACAGCAGGACTGTTTAAAACTCTTTCCATCCGTGACCCCTGAGAAATTTTTACGTGACCCTGAGCATATAAATATAAATAAAATAGGTATGCAGATCAAACATTTACTGGTCCAAATCATAATTTCAGTATCCCCACATTCAATTCCAAAACTCAAACCATAGTCTAAGAAGCCAGGGTCTAGTAAGAGAGCCATTGCCCACATACATACAAGTCAGGCCTAAAGTTTTCTGGGAAACTCAGGTTCATTGCATTAAATTGTTATTAAATACTGCTTAATCTACCTTTCATTTTCTTTCTGGATTCAATTAGATTGCTTCCTTATAACTAACCTTGAGCTCTTAGGAGTCGTGTTCCTCCCAAAACAATCATGAGACTTCGAGGCAATTTAACATCAAAAGTTTTTTTTTTCAGTTTTTTCCTTAACTTCTAGCGAATTTTCTCTGGCACATTCACAAGTAATGTATTTATCTTGCTAAACTGATTGACTTGAAGTGATGGTCTGGCCATGCCTTTGGCTGGTCTGTTCTCTCTTACTTTGTTCTTTTTTAAATGAAAGAAACTGAAAGAAGGACATTATAGTAACATGGCTACATCCCAACACCCTCATGACCCTGAAATGACTATTTTTTTGCTAAAAATAAAATAAAACAAAGGTTTCTGACAGTGCAGCAGGTTCTTTTCTCATATTTCCCTCAAATGTGAGCTCAAGTTGTGCTCTGAACCATAATTATTGCTCCCCCCGCCCCCTCCTCTGTTTCTGAATCTCTTCCTCATTACCAGTCACTATATTCAGTATATGACATCATGGTAACAGTGGTAAAAAGGTACAATTTACTTAAAACACAAAACAAAATAAATGACAAGGAAGTAAAGTCCAGCAACTTTATTAACCATTTCCCCAAACTACCTCCTCTCTTGCTTTCAGTATAGTCTGTGAGACCTCAGCTTCTGCTTTTTAAGCCAGAACAAGAAAAAACAAACAAACAAAATCAAATTCATCAGCATGGCAAGAGTAGCATTCCCAGCAACCACAATGGTACACTGGATTGCTCATCCGTGAGATGGGATAGGGGATCACAGAAACCCTGGCCCAGGAGAACAGTATTTCTCAGTAATAGGAAGCTCAGGATCTAAATACACCTTTCTCCCTGTCTCCTGATATATCTTTGTGCCATTTCTCCTTTATTGCTTCCTCCAGTGTTCCTTTCAAAACCTCCTACCTTAGAGGAGTTTCTATGCTATGTGCCCACCCATGCCCTCCTGAAGGAAAGTTTCCCTGATCCCAGAGACTTGTGGAAACCTGACAGACTTCTGGGGATGCTCCTTACATTTTTTAAACTCTTGGTAAAAAAAGGTCAAAATACTTCCCATAAGTGTTTTGTATAATCCAGAATTTGAATATAATTTTCTCAATGTCTTTTAATGTAGTATTGAATAAGAACATGCTTCTGACTTATTATTTCATATCATCACTATTGTTATTTTATCATTGAATCGAATGCTGAACCTCTAATCAGGCAGATTGTGGTTTAAATTTGGCCTCAGACACTTGAGAGCTTTGTGATGTTTGTCTCAGTTTCTTCATCCATAAAATAAAGATAATAACAACCCCTACTTCCTGGGGTGGTGAGGATCAAATGAGATAATAATTTTAAAGCATTTACTCCAGTGCTTGGTACATAGTAGGTACTATTTAAATATTAGTTATTTATATATAACTATGCTAATATATAAATACATGTTATAAATATAAATATATTTACATATAAATAATGATAAATAAATTGTTTTTTATTATACCTGTAAGTGATCAAGAATCCTAATCCTATCAGATACTCAACAACCTCTCATCATCATCATCAACATCAACTACTCTCTAAATAGGTGGCCCTCTTCTATTTTAGTCTCTTTTAGGATAGCATTAATTCTTAGGAAGTTTTTCCTTTATATTAAATTAATTTGCTCCCTTGTAAAGCATAAATATTATTGGATGAGAATATCTATCTGTCTATCTATTTATCTATCCATAAATAAGTATATATATACATATATATATATATATATATACACACATACACATATATACATTTACAAACCTGCGTGTGTGTGTGTGTGTGTGTGTGTGTGTGTGTGTGTGTGAGAGAGAGAGAGAGAGAGAGAGAGAGAGAGAGAGAGAGAGAGAGAGAGAGAGAGCAGGAATAAGAACTGGACCTTTTGTTGTTCTAAAACATCTAAAACTCTAAGGTTTTCATGTTTTCTTTTGTTTTGCTTTGTTTCTGCCCAGGATAGCATATATCATTTTAGTGGTGATTTCTAGGTTCCATTTAAAAGGGAAGGAGGATAAGTTTTTTGATAGTGCCTACTATTTTTCAGGCCTTGTGCTAAGTGCTTTACAAATGTGGTCACATCTGTTCCTTACCACAACGCTGGGATTTTAGGTGCTGCTATTATCCTTTTTATAGTTGAGGAAACTGAGGCAGACGGGCTCAGCGGCTTGCCCAGAATTACATAGCTGGGAAGTGTCTGTGGCCAAATTGGAACTCAGAGCTGTCCTCCAGCTCCAGCACTCTCTCCCCTACTATTTATCTTCATGTGAATACCATAAGTACCTGTAATGTTCTCTCTAAAATGTAAAGTTCTCTGTTTCGGTTTCCTTGGGGTCTCTGGGAGCAGCCTTCTTTTCAGTTCAGTACTCACCACAAGTGCAGCAGGGGTTAAAGTCCAAATCCTTTATTGTCTCTTTCTAAGTCTTGCCTCCTTCCCTGGAGCCCCGTTAGCTTTCTTACAGTCCAGGCCTTTATCATCTCCTTCCTGGGGCTGGGCAGCTTTCTGGAGAGCCTTTCAGTCTGCCTTGAGCTTAGTGGGGAAGTGCAGGAGGCCACGCCGGCCACCAGGAAGATTGAAGATCAAATTGAATTTCTCTCCTTGGTGCTGAGAGCTTAAGCTCCTGCCGCCAGTCCTTTGCCTTCTCTCTGAATGTCTCTGAATCTCCCTGCTGAGGCTCCTAGCTTATATGCCCCACACTGAGTATAAACCAATCATCACTAGGAAACCATTATTTGTTGTAGGATTAAATCAGTGCTAACCTAGATTTAACCACTGTTTCCTCAATTCCACTCAGTACCTTGTTTCAAGTTCTGGCCCATAACACCTCCTTGTAGGATCAGATCACTCATACTGAACCAGGCTAAATTAGGTAACGATTGTCTCTGTCACTTCCACTGACTTAGCACCTTGTAAGAATGCTTTGTTTCACGCTCAGAGTTCTGGCCCAGATTTAGAAAAGTAATTACGTCACATTCCAGATCCACACCCCAAGAGACAGTACAGCTCTATCAGGTCAACAAATCGAGGCCTCTGAACCCTCGGAAGGAAGCCAGCAGCTACCACCAGACGCCTCTGCTTATTCTGCGTATCACAGGGCCATCTTTCTCCTGTCGGCAACTGCCGAAACCTCCTTCCTTAGAATAGAAACGGCCGCTTCTCCTCGGAGAACTCGGCTCCCCCTCCTGTCAGAAGGACCTCGGGCTCTCCTCCTCTTGGTCACGTTATTCTCTTCCCTAACCTCCTGACGGAGGTCAGTTAGTCCGTAAACATTCATTAAGCACCTACTACATTCGGGCACTGCACTAACACCGCGGGTACAGAGAAAACCAAAGAACAAACAGACAAACATCCCCGCTCTCAGGAAACTCCTGGTTTAGTGGGGGACACAGAATGAAACTACCATGTACCAAGGAGATACATATGGGGCCAAGTGGAAATAAATCACAGAGGGCAGGATTCATTTCTGCCTCTTCGCATCCTTTTGCTTTTCCCGTGGTGCTCTTTTTTTCCCAAAGAAGGCATTTAATCTTTCTTGATGCCCTGGAGACTAGAGAAGCATTCATCTAAGTAAAACCTTATCTGCTTCTAGGAGGAAGGCCAGTCTGCCTTTTGACCATAGACAGCAGTTATTCCAGGCAAAGACAGACCGTACACACTGTATACTCTGCACAATGCCCCTTGCTTCCCACGCTTCCTGGAAGCAGGCTTCTGTCTTCAGTCGGTTCCCCGGGGGAAGCACTTGGGGGCCATTCTCATGGGGAACTGCCGGGGCAAGCTGTCAGCTGGCCCATTTGGGGCCTCATTCCCTGGGCTCCACTGACTGTGTCCGTCCTCCTGCCCTTTCCTGCACGATGAAGCCGACTGGCCGGGTAGAATTTGATTGACAGTTAGTGACAATTTTAAAAGCCAATGAGAACCATAAATGAATATAGGCATAAGTCTATATACATACATGCTCTGTCATTTAAAACTTCTGTGGACTTGGGCAAATCATTTCTGAGTCTCGGTTTTTTCTAATTGAGGGGGCTTGAATTTGATTTCTAAGGGCTCTTCCATCTTGAAATCTAGGATTCAACTAGCTGTCTTATAATGGCAAGCATTATTCTCTGGTCAGCTTAGCGAATTTGGAGTTTGAGTTGTTGCTCATAGCTGCCGGTTATATAGTACTTAAGGACTGCCGAGTATTTTACATATATTATCTCATTCAATTTTCACACCAGTCCTCTGAGGTCAAGGTTAGCTATTGATGTTTCTGTTTTATAGATGAGACTTCTGAGTTTCAAAGAGCCGGAATGAATTGCCCAGGGTTATGTTACTAGAATGCTCCCAGACTCCAAGTCTAGCCCTCTTTCCATTCCACCATAAAAACTCAGAAAGTTGTATTTTCTTAAAGTGGAAAGGAAAATTAGTTGGTTATTTCTGGTTTCTCTATGTCCCTTGTTTATGTATCATCATTTAGCTTTCATATTTCAATTCCATTTAATCAGCATTTATTCAATACCCACTATGTGCAAGGCCCTGAGCCAGATGCTAGGGATCATAGACAAAAATGAGAAAAAAGTAACCATCTCTGTTGCGCACAATGCTTGGCACATAGTAGGTATTTTATATATGCTGCTGCTGCTTCTTGTTCGTGGAGTTGCTTCCAGAAAGGTATTTTTAGACAATACTATATAAAAACATGTACTTATAGTACTATATAAACAGCATACAGAATAGAGTGATAAGCTAAGAGTCAGAACATCCAGAGTTCAAATCTGGACATTCATGTTGATCGTCCCCTTATTTTACAAATAAGGATAATAAAATACATCACAAGATAATTATGTTTCAGATCAGATTATGTATATAAAGTTCTTTGCAAATTTTAAGATACTGTCAATTATTATTATTATTATTATTCAAATAAACTCTCATCCTATTCTTTGACCATATTTATGGGACATATAATTCTGAGGAGCCACCTGGACTACCTTTGGGACAAGATAATCAATTGGTTCCTCTCTATTAAAACTCTTTTTAAATGTCAGTTATTATTAAGAGGTTAAAGCTATCGACTAAAATGAGGCTTGTGAATTTCATTTACCTACTTTATTTCAGATTACTCCTCATTATTGAGAGTATTTCAGGCTCCCAGATACATGTTCTGTTACCAGGCCCACTGGCCCTGGCCCAGGAGTACACATTGGAAGTTGATAATCCTCAGGGTTTGGAAGATGTTTTTTTTTTTTAATTTTAAGTGCTACTGGTGCTTTTTTTAAATACCACAATCGTTTCATCAACATCATCTCAAACACAAGATATGTGACCTTAGGCAAACCACTTACCTTCTGCCTCAATTTCTTCAACTGTAAAATGGGGATAATAATAGCACCTACATTCCAGATTGTTGTAAAGATCAAATGAGATCTTTGTAAAGTGCTTAGGGAAGCAGATGTTACCTACTAAGCTCCATATAAATGCTGGCTATTATTATTATCTCCATTTTACAGTTGGAGAAATTGAAGTAAACATATGTTAAGTGACTTGCCCAAAATCACAGATCCTAGTATATATTCAAGGAAGGATTTGAACTCAAGTCTGATATTTCCCTCATAAAAGAGAAAAGCAGTTAAGCAATAGTGATCAATGTAACCATATCTTATAGTCTGTGGGATATAGCCCCCCCACAATACTACTGAAAAGGAAAAAAAGTTTCATCATCTGTTGTCTAGAACTGAGACTCGTGGTTATCGTTCAGCGCCTTTGGCTGCCTTTGAGCATTTCCATTTACATAATTCTAGTCACCGTCCTCATTGTCCTCCGGGTTCTGTTCTGCATCATTTCATGCAAGTCTTCCCTTGCTTCTCGGAGGACCTGCCGGAGTCCCAGTCTCGTTGGACTCGGCAGCTGCATGAGCTTGGCCAGGGGTGAAGCTGTGTCCCCAGATAACTTCTTGGTGTAAGTCAGGGTCAGATTTACAGTGGAAGGAAATTTAGAGCTCAGCTGGTCCAATATCTTCAGTGTACAGATAAGGAGGCTGAGGCTCAGAAATACTAGACAGAACGCCTTGCAGAAACCTTGCCTGCTGCCTCTGACCGGCCTCCCGCTGGTCAGCCATGCAGCTCCAGCCTGTGTTGTGGCCCGTCTGCTCTGGTCCTTTCCCAGGCTCCTCCATTCCCTCCTGAAATTCTTCCCTTGGATCTGCCCATGAGTGACCCGGATTCACCTTGCCCAGCTCCCGCTCCAATGAGCCAGTCTTGGCAGTTGTTCACCGCCCCTACCTGAAAGTCTTGTTTCTGAGCATCCCCTCCCAGCACCTGCCGCCTCCGGCCCCCGTCTGCACGAGGCAGGGAGAGCCACCATCAGAGATAGTGGGAAGGAGGGTCCCTCTCCAGGCCTGTGGATGAAAAAAAGCAGACGGCCAGGGAGGCCTGCTCAATGGCCCCGATTGTGGAGGGGCAGAATCCAATTCCAGCTCAAGTTCCTGGGCTTCCCCTGCTCTCTCCTGCTGCCTTCTGCCTTCTCCGCCCTCCTCCCCCAAGGACACACCTTCCCCTTGGCCTCCCTTAACCCAGGACTGCCCGGGCAGGCCTGCCCGAGACAAGCAGGCTCGAGGGTACCATGTCCCACACTTGTGCCAGTACAGAGTGGAGGCCTGAGGCCTGAGTCACAGTCTAGAGATTTATGCTCTTTTTATCAGTTTATTTTTTTCTGGTTATACATGTACATTCGTTTTAAACAACACTTTTTTTTTATGAATCATGTTGGGAGAGAAAAATCAGAACAAAAGGGGAAAACCATGAGAGGAAAAAAAAAAGAAGAAAAAAAAGTGAACATAGCATGTGTCTATTTACATTCAGTCTCCATAGTTCTCTCCCTTGTGCTACTTTTAATGGTTCAAAACTCCTATCCAGACTCTAGGAGAAAATCTCCTTTCTGGAGAATCTTTTACTCTTTTCCTAACATGTCATTCAGTCAGGCAATGATTGTTAACATGACCATTGTCATAGTATTCCTTGATGGGACTTTGATGGGGGGCCAGAGATTAAGAACTTTAAAGTCTAAACCAGGTATTTATCACCTGAGCTCCTTAAATCCCTGAAGGGTCTGGAAAGATGTCAGAGGGATTGCTAAATTGGGTGGGGAAAAATACATCTTTATTTTCACTGACCTTTGGTTGCCTTTGAAATTCTATGTAATTTATTTTATGCATTTAAAAAACATTATTCTGTGAGGCTCACAGCATTCCTACCATACCAGAGGAGTTTATGACACACAAAAAACGATTGGGAAGCTATGGTCAAAGGTAGTGATGTCAAATTCATAAAGAAATGAAGGCTACTGAACTATTTATAAGGAGCCCTATGGGTCACATTTTGACTTAGAAAACTGCATTTTAGTATTATCTATGTTTTGTTGTATTTGTATTTATTTTCATCAATATTTCTCAATTGTGCTTTAATCAGGTTCAGGATGCACCCAGGGCTAGGCCTCCTGTCTGAAGTGACAAAGATTTCCCACAAGGGCAGTAGCTGCATCTCTTAAGTGGGAGAGATCTATTGGATCCCTTAGCTAGTGCTGCTCCCAGCTACATTTTGCTTCTGCTACTTAAGAACTTGCAGAGTGATAAATATCTATTCTGGAGGCTGGGGAAGGCATGGATAATCCAGGAATACTTTGGGATTTAGGATAAAAGGACTCGTTGTGGGAGAGATGGAAAGAAGAACTCTGTGAGGGGAGACAAAGGGCCTTGGGTCTCCCCAAAACTAAGGCTGAGGGAAAAGGTAGAAAAGAGTGGGATTGAGGGATATGGAAAGACCATGAGCTATGAAATCCCATGCTGGCCAAGGCATGATATTTTCCTTGTGAGCAAGGATAAACTTTTAGCCCTTCGGGGAGGAGGAGGAAAGAAGTGATGCTTTCTCTTCCCTAGTTTGGGGTACTTTGAAACAAAGCCCCAATTTTTTTCCTAGTTATGGCTCTAGGAAGTAATTGAATTATTGTATTGTCTCCTTAAAAATGGACACATCTCCATCCTCCAGAACTCCTTTTCATCTGAACTTACTAGTAATCACTGAATAAGACCTTATACTTCATTAAAGGGATTTATGTCTCTCCACAATGCCTTACACATAACTCAATTTATTTAACAAACATTTATTCATCTTGCCTCTGATACATTGTCTATATGATCTCAAGTGAGTCACTAATTCTTTGAGCTCTTCATGCAATTCTCAATGCTACAAGTTGCAGACAAAATTCCAGTCTGTGTTGGAGAGGAAATTTCCCCCCAGAAACTCCCTGCAGCCATGAAATCACAGATCTGGTCACAACAGCAACAATAATAAAATGTTAGATTATAAAGATACTGGGATAAAAACAAACATTTCTGCCACCAGTGAACTTCCCTTCTGTACAGTGGAACCTAAGAAATTTTTATCAAGTTGAATTTTGTGATTCTTCTGTGCTTAATGATCCTTCCAGTACAATGCAGATAAAAGATATGGAGAGTACCCCCAAAGGCTTCTCTAAGGCTTCCAGACCATTCCAGTGAGAACATTTCGAGGGCAGACTGTCTTTTGATTTTCATTGTATTCTCAGCTTTTAGCTGGTGCCTGACATATAGTGACCACTTAATAAATACTTGCTGACCTGCAGATATCCCATTACATCACGCAGTACTGGAAAACACTATGAATGGGCCACACATACAAAAAATTACCAAGGAACCTACTTCCACCATAGAACATGGCTGTCTTGACACTAAGTAGCCCACATAGTCCTAGAATGGGAAGTGAAAATACAGGCTCCTAGTAGAATCTAGGCTACTTCAGGACAGGAAGTGGTTTTTGTTTGTTTTGTCTTTCTATCCCCAGTGTTTTAAATTTAATTCAGTTCCATTTGGCAAGCTTTTATTAATCTCATACTGTGTGCAAGATCTTGCAGGTGAGAAAGGGGAGATACACAAAAATCAAAGGAAAACAACTTTTGCACTTAATAAATATTTATTGAATAAAACCAAATTTAAATGAAATGAAAGTATATTTCTGAAATGGAAATTTCTTGTTTTATATATATTGAATCCTTTCTAATGTTCGGCTATGTACACAAAAATGTTCTTTTTTTTTTTTTTTTTTTGCTTGTTTCTCATTTTGAATAAGTAAAAATTGTATACCAAAACCAAAAGTATTTTTCGTTGATTTCCCTTGCCTTGAAGTTTACAGAGATTGGACCCATATCATCCACTTCTAAGATGTGAATAACATTTAATTGTATGCCAGTTCCATTGGTTTTCCTAACCATAATATCCATAGTGTGTACCTATTGACAGATTAAAGGATTTTAAAGATGGGAAAGGAAAATTTTAAGATTTTGCAATATATGGCCTCCACATCAGTCTTGGTGAAGGACCTTTGTGAATCAAGATTAGTCCCTGAAACTCCCTAATGAATTTGAATTACCTTGATAGAATTTTAGGATTGCTGTGTTTGCCTCTATTAATTTATCCTTAAAGGAATAATAATTTTTATTGAGAAATTAGAGGGAAAGAGAAAAAGAGCTCTGGATTTTCAATCAAAAGACATGATGTGTTCACATCCTAGCCCAGACATCATGTGTGACTATTAGCAATTAGTGGACTTTTCGGGTTCTGTTTCCTTACCTATAAGAAGATGGTGGTGGGTTAAATGATCTCCAAGCTCTCTTCTAGCTCTAATCCTAAGAGCCAGTGATGTTCCTTATTTTTCTCCTTCTCCCCTCCTTTGCTGGATTATCATGGCCATTACACACGTACATATCCCAAAGTCTTCTCTTCCCACTTTATTCTTTCTCTCAGTGATATCACCATCTGCCCCCACATGATCATCTTTATGCAAATGATAGTGCTCAAATCTATATGTTCAGACCTCAACTCTCTCATAATTCCCAATCTCATAATTGCCTCCTGGAACAACTCAACCTCAAGGGACACATCCAACTCAAAATTTATTGTTTCTCAAAATCAAATCAAAACCAAACCAAACCAGATCTCTCTTCTAATCCTATTTTGATAGAAGATGCTTCCATCTTTCTAATGACAGAGGCTCATAACCCCAGAGCCATCACCCAATCTTCCTCTTCCTCACCCCCCGTATCCACTCAGTTGCCAGCTCTTATTGATTCTGTCTCCATGGCATATTTTGCATCTATAGCTCCACTTACGTGACCATCCCTTCTTTTACCGGGAGTACTGCAAGAGACTTACAATGGGTCTCTTCTTTGTTCTCTCAATACGGCCAACAAAGTAATATTCCTAAAGCAGAGCCCTAGCCGCCTTCCTTCCCTCTTTCTGCCTGGGATGCTGGAGGAAGACTGGCACTTCTGGCACGAGGGCTGCTGAGCCCTAGTTGGGGCGCTGACTCTCCCCTGTGGCTCCAAGAAGCCCTGCCCCACCCCACTGAACCTTCCCCACAAACTGGCTAAACTAGGTGGAAGATACCTGGCTGTTAGGGGATGTCCACCCCAAGGTGTGACGTCCCCCCAGCAGGAGGGGCAGGTGAGAACACGGTGTTCCCATGGCCGTACAGGCACCCTGTGGGGTGCTTAAAGCTAGGTCAGCCATCAAAGATATCCAGGTCATCCACTGCAGTTCTGGCCACTGCCAGTCATCTCGACTTTTGTAATGACACTGACCTTTGATATCTCTGGAAAAGAAAGTAAGCCGGACAACTTTGTGCAACTGCCTCACTTAAATCCAATTCACAAGCAAGTCAAGACATCAGCCCATGATGTCACTGGTCCTCTCCCAAAACGAAGGACAAACAAATAGCCCTGCCTCCAGGATAAAACACAAACTTCTCTGTCTGGCTTATGGACAGAAGAAGAAGCTCTGAGTCCAGATCCAATCGCAGACACTTAGAAGATGTACAACCTGGCCACGTCATTGAAGTTTGGCCCACTTTCCTCACTACCTGTTGCAGTGGTCGTTGTAGTTATAGTGTAGTTGGGCTATTGTGGGAATCACAAAAGGTGCTAACTGTAAAATGCTCAGCAGATTAGCTATTATTAGTCATTGTTTTCTATTAGGCATTTAAAGCCTCTCACAATCTAGCTCCAATTTATTTTGCTAGATTAAAGGATTTTAACCTCTGGAGACTTTTAAATAAATATTTGAATAACTAAATATAATTTGTTTCCTATGTATTTTATTTTATGTACTTCAAAACATTCTTCATATAGAGAAAGGGTCCATAGACTTCCACTAGGCTGCTAAAAGTTGTTACACACAAAAAAGTGAAGAATCTCTGTTTTGGGGCTCTATCACATTATTCTCTTTTATGCATTCTACATTCTAACTAAACTGACCTTAATGTTCCCCACAAAAAACCATTCCAGCTCCTGCCTTCATTCCTTTTCAACAGGCTGCTTCCTCTCACCGCCATCCCCAATACCTGGGAGGTAACCACTCCACGCCACTGCCTCTTGGAATCCCTGGCTTGCTTTAGTTTTACACTTCCTTCAAGAGTCCTTGTTGGACCCTTTCCAACTTTTAGTACTGATCTAAAAATAACTGTGTTTACTCAATGTGTATTTTGTATTTATTTCTGCATATGCCATCTCTTCCTCAGAATAATACATAAGGGAAAAGATTGAATTCATTTTTACCTTAGCATTTTCATTCCTAACATATCGCTGGTGTTTAATAAATACTTACTGAACTGAATTTCTAGGTCTGCACTGGATATGTTGGCTGAGGTTATTGTTGTTTAGTCATGTCAGAAAACTTTGTGATCCCATTTTTGGCAAATTATTTTCTCCTGCCTTTCATTTTACAGATGGGGAAACTGAGGCAAGCATGGTTATGTGATTTGCTCGGAGTCACATGTCTGTTATGTGTCTGAGACTGGATTTAAACGCGGGTCTTCCCGTCTCCAGAGCAGGCATTCTATCCACTGTACTACTTAGCTACCTGAGGATCTAGATTCAAGTCTCTGCTCTACTAAATACTAATTGCTGGTTATTTCATTGCTCTGGGCAGCCATTTTCTCAATTTTAAAATAGGAGAGGGAAAGAAAGACTAGAGAAGCTATAAAGTTACATCCAGTTCTACATTTTTAATCCTAACTCAACCTCTTGGAATTTGGAGGGTATTAGGAAAGTCAAGTCAGGTAGAGTGAATCAGTATCAGCGAATCACTGCGACAATGACTTTGACTGAAGCAGTGCCTTCTTAAAGTCTATTTAACTGTTTAGAAATATCTTCCATGTAGCTCTGAGTAGAAAGATGGCCACCTCTCAAACTACATGTATCCCAATGAACTCCTCGCTCATTTTTTATCCTAATCCTGCCTGAATTGGCCTAATGCCTGATGCCTTTGGAAGATGATGGGTTCTGGTCCTTGGGAAGTGCTCATATTCAATGCAATTTAATAAACACTTATTATTAATGCCTACTATGTGACAAGCCCTGGGTAAGATGCTTAGGTTTGAAAAGACAAAAAGTGCAATCTCCCCTGCCCTCAAAATGTTTTCTGATAAATCTGAGTTTTTAAAAAATAGTCTCCTAATATATATCAGGGCTCACGCTGACCAGTGAGCCAAATCGAGCCTGCTTTTGTGTGGCCCTGAGCTAACCATTCTTAGCCGAAGATTCACTTTGCTCACCCTTCTCATAAACTTGCAAGCACATGACACTTAGGAGTTTAAGAAGAGCTTCACACACATTATCTTTTTTGATCCTCAAAGCAGTGCTATGAAGAAGGTGTTATTAACTCTATTAATTTTTTTATCCTTAAAAGCAACCAGGTGACACAATGGAGAGACTGCAGAATGTGAAATCAGAAAGATATAAGCTCAGCTCCAACCGGAACCCTGGGCACATCATGTGAGCTCTGTATGCCTCAGTTTCTCCATCTGTGAAACAGGGACAATAGCACTACTTACCTCGAATGGTTCTTCTGAGGATCAAAACACATAATATTAGTAAAGTGTTTAACCCATACAGTATATGGAGCCATTCAGGTCTCCTTCCCTCCCCATTTGGCAGACAAGGCTCAAAGCAGTTAAGTGATTTGCTTCTGGTCACCCAACTAAAAGATGTTGGAGGTGATATTTAAACACACCTTTTCCTTAAGCCACGGGTCAAGTTCTTTTCCACTGTCTCCTCTGCTTCATTTTAAACCTGTGGTTTGCATGAATGCCTGCATGAAAATTGTAGTTCCCAGTGGAATGATGTCTCCATACGTGCATTTTTTACCTTATAAATAGCCTATTGGCTCAGTCTGTAGCAAAGCCCAAATTAGGTTGAGATCAATGGATTAGGCACTAGGGCAGCAGCCAAGTCTCTTTTACAGGCTCAGAGAAGGACATGAACATGGCGCTAATGGCTCTGGGTGGGTCTTAGCCTTTGCAAGAGAGCCAACAGCATGTCAGAAAAAGAAAAAGCCTGGAGCACTGAATCACCCAGTGTACTTGGTACATTTATTTAGACAAGCAGAGTTTAGTTTTAATTATTGATGGTAATAGCTCTCGGTACACTGGTAAATGTCCTTTGGTGTATATTTTGTAAAAGTAATGAAGTCTCTGCTATGTGAATTTCCTTTTCTGCCCCAGGCTAGTAGAAGTCTACTAAAGACCTAGGCAGCAACATAGTACATGTGCCGTGTGCGTGTGTAAATTACCAGCATCAGAAGAGAAGGCTGTTCTTGTTTTTGAGATTTTTCAGAAATTACGTGCAGGTCCTCAGAGTATCATATGGCACAGTCCGAATTGTGTCACTTCTGATTTCTGAGACCTTTCTCTCAGTATTCTTCTCATTTGCAATCCTGTATTTTTTTCTAATTCTTCTTTAAAATGTTGACAATTTTTCACTGTAGCAAAATATTGGAAATTGAGAGGATGCCCATTCATTAGGGATGGCTGAACAAGCTTTGGTAATAGAATATAACGGAATGCCATTGTGCAATAAGAAATGATGAACAGGCAGATTTCAGAAAAACCTGGAAAGACTAGTGCAAACTGATGCAAAATGAACAGAACCAGGAAAACACCGAACACAGAATCAGCAACATTGTGATGATCTACTACGATTGACTCAGCTCTTCTCAGAAACACAGTGATCCAAGATAAGTGCAAAGGACCCACAGAGGAAAATGCTATCCATGCTATTGGATTCTGAATGCAGATTGAAGCATTTTTTTTCCACTTTATTCTTTTTCATGCTTTTTTTTCCTTTTAATCTTAATATAAAATATGTTTTATATGATTGCATATATATACATTATAACAAACTGCTTACTATCTTTGGAAGAGGGGGAGACAGGGAGAGAAAAAAATTTGGAACTCAATCTTATAAAAATGAATGCTAAAAATCTTCTTGACATGTAACTGAAGGAAAAAAATACTATTTAAAAAATACATATATTTTGGCAAGTCTCAAGATAAGTAACTTAGGGTTATCCTGAATAGAACTATAGCAATTCATATTCCTATAGCACTTTAAGATTTATAATATGTCTTACCTAAAATAACTGTATTTGTGTAGAAGGGAGTTTATTAATGTCATTTTGTGGATAGGGAAATAAAGCCTTCAAAAAGTGATAGGATTAAGTCTAGATCATGCAGCTAATAGAAATGAAAATCAAAACAAGGCGGGGACACAAAATATTTGGCTCATCTTCCTCTTTCACAGACATTTTTCAGACAGCAATCCTAGTTCCTTTTCTGATTTTCATTGCAATCCCTGGGTCTTTATTTTTCTTTCCTTTCTCTTTCCTGCCAGTTTTGCTCCCTAACTCCATTTATTTTTTGGTTTTGAGATTCAGTCTTTTACATTGATTCCTAGTCCCTTATTCCATACATTAGGATTTATATCATTTGCTTTCTACCTTTAGGGAAGAATTCTATTTATTGATAGATATCATAGCAGTACTATTCTCAGTTTCTGTATGCTCATACAGCTTTTCTCTCTATCTTCTTCCTAATCTGTCCCCCAGGCCCACCCCCAATGCCGGAGCACTAAATTTGCTAAGTTTTGCTAAATTCCAACTCTCCCACTTTTGATCTTTCTCCTTTCTTTTCCCTTGAATTTCTAGACTTGATTCTCCTTCCAGTTCTGTGGCTCTTTCTTTCCTGCTTCTGTCCCCCATGGTGCATATAACACCCATGAAAGGATTAAATTGCAAAATGTTCTCAGGGTAAGGTCAACCAGGAGAGGGTGCTGTGATGGTAAAAAGGCTTCCATAGTAACTGGTCTTTACGAGGTAAAGTTGTTGTCCCTTTACATCCTAAAGAATTTACTAGACAAAGCCTCTGAAACTTTGTTTTGTTCCCACAAAACCTTGTAATGCTCCTAAATCAGGGATGTGATTGTACCCCTACTCACACATGAAAAGAAACTATCATCCAGTTTGACATTAAGGGAGGAATTTGGAAAGGAGGTAAAATATATACCAAAAAACCAGTTTCACTGTTCAGAATCAGTGTGGGACTTCATTGAAAGAATATATCTTATACCCCACTGGAGGAAGGTTGTACACAACTAGGCATAAGACCTACCTCTAGATCAGAGGTGTGAGCTAGGACTAGTCCTGTTGAGAGAGAGACAGAGACAGAGACAGAGAAACAGAGACACAGAGATAGAGTGACAGAGGAAGTCAGAGACAGGGAGACAGTCAGAGATAGAAAGACAGAGAGTTAGAAAAAGAGAGACCGAGAGACAGAGACATAAAATGAGTGATTTAAAATAAAAAAATATATGTTTCAAGGAATGAATCTCTTCTCTCCTACTTCCCTCTTGAAAAAAGAAAAACTGCATTTTGATATAAGGATTTTGTCCTGCTCAGAAGATCCTGGATTTAAAGTGTTGAATAGAAAATAGCTCCCTAAGACTTTTAGCTGAAAAGATTATTTTTAGAATCTGGACAGTTTGGGAAGGTTAACAGAACTTACCCCAACCCCCAACCCTGAGACCTTCCACCCTCATCATTAGGTGATCAGTGAGAACCAATGAGAAGCTAAAGGGTTTATATAGGTGTCCACTTAGAAAAGAACATTATGTAATTTGAGGTTTTCAGATTTTGGTCATTACACCGAATTTGACTAAAATTTGTTGGCTTTTTGTATGTACAATAAAATGAATTTTAAGATGATTGGATTCCCTCCATAAACGAGCAATGGCACTGGAAGTTTGGATCTCCAGGAGAACAACTGTTACCTCATGTTCTTAGAATAAGCCTGGGGTCTATTTTTCTTCTAAACCTGTAGCTCATGAGTCTCTACTGATGTATTTCCCATAAGCCATAAAAGCCAGTGGACTCAGTTAGATCTTAGAAAAGTTATTTACTCAAACAAGGAACAAAAACAGTAGTTGTAATGCATTATCCCCACAGAGCTGGGGTGCCCTCTCCAACCAACATGCACATAGAAAGTAGAAACAACAGTGGCCTTATGGCCTGGGTGACCAAGACGGTTCACAACTCCAGAAGAAAACCTCAATATAATCATTCCCCCGGAGAGTCTTCCTGAAGTTCACAGCAAGCCCAGGGGTTGGTGACAGATATGGGGCTGCGGTTCTCCCCTGAGTGGTCCTTATAGGACCCACCATTTCAGCTGGGGTGGATGGCCCAGCTGGGCTTGCTCCTTGCCGAGTGCACTGTCGTAGCTCAGTAGCTCCATAGCTTGGCCCTGTGCTGTTAGGCAGAGCTGGGCCAGGCAGGTGACCTGGCTGAAAGGTTGGTTCTTCCCAAGAAGGGGCATTTCTGCTGGATTGGTGAATCCACGGAACTCCCCAGGCTTACTTTTCAATGGGCAACTGTGGTCTCCCTCACCTCCAGTCTTGGCTTAGCTGCCAAAAACTGTTATGTCTTATCAGAAAGAACAGAGAACTTTAGTCTAAGTGAGGTTGGCAGTCACCTCCTAAAAGTGAGAGAGTTAAAACCTTTTCTTTTCATCTTTGGGTTCACAGATAGTACCCTCCATGTGGACCTCCACCACCTTAATTTTGGTGACCAGCCATTTATATTTCCAAGATTGCTGTGTCAGATTTATACAAATGAGTGTTTGGGGACAAAAGTATTGATGCAACATGTGCTCTGGGAGAAATTGTCTTTTCACATACAATTGAATTATTCAAAGTCTCCAACCTCTTTTTGGGGAGCTAGATAGATTAGAGGAAGTCAGGAAGTCCTGATTTCAAACTCTTTCAGACACTTTATGACCCTGGGCAAATCACTTCACTCTGTTTACCTTAGTTTCCTTCTCCATAAAATGAGCTGGAGAATGAAATGACAAACGATTCCAATATTTCTGCCAAGAAAATCCCAAATGGGATCATGAAGAATCTGACAGGGCTGAACAACAAGAACTTCTTGGAACGCTTCACTTACACCTGAAAGGGCCTTCCTTTTACATGGCTGCTATTTCCCCTTTCCACATTCAGCTAAGCTGAAATTTAAGCCAGCACACCTTTGCACTACTAATGGTGGCAAAGACTGCAAGATGCTTTGATGGTACCAAAGATCTGCGATCTCATCACTGTAGTTATTTTCTCCAATAAGGAGGTCACAACACTGCCATATGTTCTCATTCTGATTTCCTCTTGTCCATATCACTAAGCTTTGGGTAAACATGCTTTCTTACTGCTTTTCACTATTGTTTTATAAGGCAATGCAGCTCATAATCTCTCACAAACTTTCTCCATAAAATTCATAAAATAATTTATAACTTAAACCAGGGTCATCTCCAGCTGTCATATTTCTCTACCTGGTGAGTAAATCAACCGACTGGATAAAGCTCTATTTTAGACCCTTTTGGATTCCTTATTGTGGCAGCTGTGTCTACCAATAGTAGCTAAATCTCCTTCCTGAGAGCTAAGAGAGTTGCAAATTGAACCAACAGGCTCAGCACCAATAGGCTGGTCATTAGGCAATATTTAATATTGCTCAGTCATTTTCAGTGGTGTCTGACCTTTCGTTATCCCATTTGGTGTTTTCTTGGCAGAAATACTGGAATGGTTTGTCATTTCCTTCTCCAGCTCTTTTTACAGATGAGGAAACTAGGTCAAATAGAATGAAGTGACTTGCCAGCTAATGAAGGAGGCAGGATTTTAACTCGGGTCTTCCTGATTTCAGGCCTGTCATTCTACTAGGTCGTACAGCCTATGGAACTCATGAAACAAATATGCAAAATTATTCTCAGTCTAGTGAGTGTGAATTATATCAATATTGATATTCTCCTTAAAAGTAACTCCAACCCTAGTGGATGGTGTCATATTTGAAGGCAGGGATACATAGAGAACATAATAGGATGCTAATAATACATATAGTATTATGTACATATATATAATTATAACAATATACATAGAACATGATAGGATACTAATAATGTAATAATGCATAATACATGTAGTACTATTATTATAGTTTTATTATTATTATACATATAGTATACATAATATATATAATGTGTGCAATATTTTATATATATATAACACATATGATAATACATAGGACATTAACTAGACTGTGTCACTTATCGCATCTGCTTCAATTACATCATCTCTAAAGTGGAAATTATAATAATGCCTACCTCCTAGGGTTTCTGTGAGGATCAAAGGGAAACAAATTATACACACATATGTATGTGTGTGTACATACACACATGGTTTAACACTGAAGCACGACATAACTGCTGATTATTGTTTTTATAAATGTCATTAGATGATCACAAAAAGAAGTTGCAACAAAGTGGAAGACCTCACACTTGAATTTTGGAAAATCCCTAAAGATAGAAATTTTTAAAATCTGTTTTCAGACCAAATTAATTCTGAGCCTAGCAATCACTTTGTGACAAGGATATGATTGACTGATATCAATAAGTGGGCACTCTTCATTTAAACCTAAGTCTGGTAATGGTACTATAAGGAAGTTTATCTAAAACCAAGAAACTCCCATGATGTGGACTGCTGTATGGCTAGCCTAGTCTGGGTGTGGGTCTACAAGTTCTAATAAAAAAGTTCAAAACAACAAAAACTAGTGCCTTTAGGTAAGAGGGCAAGGCTAGCTAAAGGGAAACAAAATTTAGTTAAAATCTAAGGGTAATCCTTGACTTTAGGGTATTCACAATTGAGGAGAATGATAAAATAATCTTATGGATAGCTGAGGTGTTTGATGTTACACAGTAAGTTAGAGCATCAATAAATAAATTACTTTGGGAAGTTGGAAGGGATAAGTCTTTGATGACTAAGGAAGGCACCTAAAGGGGAAGGCAGAAGAAATTTAAGGCTCCTTAGCTGGGGCATGTAAATTTGCATTTAAAAGAATTAGATTGTACATATATTGGTTGTTCACAATGGGCAGGCAAGGCATTCCAACATGTGAGATCCCATGGCCTAAGCAAGAAGCCAGGAGGCATGGGAATGAGAATAGAGTGTGTGCATTGAGGCAGGGGAGCAGAGAGCTCCAGGTTGTCCGGAACCTAGAAGATAGGTGGAGAAGTATATGATGAAAATGTGATGTGCCCAGTGGTGGAGGCCTTTAGTTCCAGGGGGAAAAATTTGAGCTTTTCTTTCCAAGCCCTAGAGAGTCACTGAAGACTTTTTAGCAGGTACATAATCAGATCAAGTCCTAAGAAAGACTTTCATTAATGAGGGTATAATGGAGGCAGCTAGTGATTCAGTGAAGACCTGAACTCAAATCTGAACTCAGATGCTTTCTAAGCAGTGCGAACCTGGACAAGCCACAGCCTCTGCTTGCCTTAATCCACTGGAGAAGGATGTGACAAACCACTTCAGCATCTTTGCCAGGAAAGTCCCCTAGATAATATGATCCTTGGGGCCATAAAGAGAGAAAGTGGAAAGACTTTGTAATAGGCTCTTTGTAGCAATTTTCCAGGTGGGTGGGGATGGAAATCCCTATTTTCTTAGTGGCATTGGGAGTAGAGAACAGATAGAGGAAGAAATGAGACACAGTGTGGAGAGGAAATGGATAGGACAAGGTGCTTAGATTAAGAGCCAAGAGAAAGGGAAGAGTTAAAGATACTCCCAGATTCGAAACTAGATAAAAGGCAGTGCTCAGAAACTGCCTTAGAAACAGGTTTAGGGCAATAGCCAACAACTCAGTTTTGCTCATGTTGAATTTGAGGATCCAGTGTTCTTCCCCAATATCTTCATCCTCTTAGCTCTGACTGATGTGGTGGGGGACTAGCTGGGACTGTCAAGTAAGAAAAGGGGGTAAGAGCAGCCAGAAATCCTTACATTTCATTATCTGAGGGAAGGAAGATTTAAAAAAAAAAAAAAAAAAAGCTAGTGTGAGAACACTGGAGAAAAGAGAGCCAAACATGCCAGGATGGCGTACTTTTTGGACAGAATTTGTTTTTAGTTTTTCTGTGAGGAAACTAATAGTAAGACTGCATCTGAGAAGGACTGGTCTCATGAGGCAATTAGTGAAGTGAGAAAGGCTAGAGGCATTACTGGAGTAGAGAAGCCAGCAGATGGATTAGCTGGAGAAGGAATCAATAGACTCTGAGATTAAATCCAGATTTTTGGTGGTTGTCTTTAAGGAGGAGCTAGACCCAGTTGATATTCTCCAAGTCTTAAGTTAAACCTTCTAGAATCTGTGGGGTAAAAAAGCAACTGGGAGCTGTTGCTTATTCCTGGCGGAGGTGGCTAGAAGGAAGGTCTTAGACTAAATAGTGGAATTTCATCGGGAACTCCTGAGTTTGGAGCAGACCTGTAAACTATTTAAGACTTTTCTGAGGTCTGGGAAGAGACACAGTAGCTCCTACCATATGGTAGTTGTTTCAGTTTATTGGATTTTATTCCTTTTAATGAGTCATATTGTCAAAGGGTCAAAGCAGGTCCATTCTTCTATGCCCAAGTGATTAGAATTCGTAGATGCAAATAGAGACGGAAGAAGGCAGACTATTGCTTTAGGTGGAGGCTGAGCCAACAAACTTACTGCATAAACCTGTTGACCACATCCTTGGACTAACAAGATGAGCCCTTCTACCGAGAAGGATTTGGAACTAATGTGCTGATAGTCAAATTTAGAGGGCTCCGTGTTTCCTGTGGTATTGAATAGAGAGCACATAACTGTCAGGATGAGCATGGGACCGTCAGGGCCTAGCCTGCATGTGCTTAGACAGAAGTGTTCCACATGGTTAAATAGATAATTGGAGAAGAGGACCTAGAGCTAGAAAAGAGATAGAGCTTAGAGAGCTTAATTTGAGAATTGCCTATATATATAGATGTTAGTTGAAGTTATGGAAGGAAGTAAATGAGATTGCCAAAACAGAGGAAAAAGGAAGAAGATAAGATGGTCAAAGATAGACCCTTGGTAAATACTCCAGTTAAGAAATCAGAAAGGAGTTAAAGAAGGATGGATCCAAGATGTAGAAAAAAGATCTTGGCAAGAAAGGTGTCTAAAGCCAAAAGAACAGAAAATATTCAGAAAGAAGGCGTTGTCAAGAGTGTTAAAAAATTACATGGGTACAGCAATGAAATATAATTAATAACCTTCAAGAGAGAACTTTCACTAGAACACTAATGGAAGTTTGGCCAGCTGTAAGAGACTAAGGAGAAAATGAATGGTAACAGTGGAATGAATGTAGATTGACAACTTTTCTAAATAAGTTTAGTTATGAAGGGGAAGAAAGGAAAGAAATGGCATCATAGCTAATGGACTAAAAGAATTAAGGGAATCTTCTTGTTTTTTAGTACTGAAGAGACCTGAATATGGTTTATACATGGGAGTCTCATGAATGGCAAGGGAAAATTGAACATGCATGAAAATGGGAATAACTGTAGAGAAAGCAATATTGAAGAAGTTAGGAGGAGATGAAATTAAGGTCTCAAGTAGAGGGTTTAGTCTTAAGTAAACAGCAGGACTGTGTCTTCTGTGACTGGAAGGAAGGAACCAGGAAATCATTAATGACAAAAGGATCAGTTGTCATAGTGTAACAGGCCAGCAGAGATCAGAGACACCAGGAGAATCTAAAATTTGAAAGTATTTGGAATTCAAAAGTCAGAAAAGGAAAATATGATATAAGGTCAAGCAAGAATCAAAGAAAGTCAATTCAATTAAATGCATCAAAAATTATTAAAGCCTACTGTGTGCCAGTGTGAGACAAAGCTAAAAAAAGAAACAATTTCTACCCTCATTTTATTCTTCAAGGGATTATGAAGATGGGGATAAGTATACAAATAAGTCAATATAAGGTAACTTTCAGAGGGAGAGAGAAAACTAATAACTGGGGAGACTCAAGGAAGATTTTAGGGTATAGTAGCATCTACTATGTGCCAGACACTGGGCTAAGTGTTTGCAGGTGTTATCTCATTTGATTCCCACAATAATCCTAGGAGGTAGGTGCTTTTATTATCCTTAATTTACAGATAAAGAAATTGAGGCAGACAGATTGGTTTAGCCAGAGTAATTCTAGTGTCTGAAACTGACTTTGAACTCCAGTCTCAGTGCTCTATCCACTGTCTCCCGATACATAAGGAATGGCTTGTGCAAAATTCATGGAGGCAGAAGATAGATCAAAGAGTTCTGGGAACAATTAATGCTCCTTTTCCACTAAAATAATAGAGTATGTGAAACAGTAAATGGAAACAAGACTGGCCTTAAACGCCTGGTGGAGAAGTTTGTGTTTGATGTTATATGAAGAGAATATTTCCAATACGCCCTATTCAGTGCCTTGACTGTGCCAGTGTTCGTTCTAGTCCTTTTGAATTGGAGACTAATTCTTGTCTTGTTCCTTGATCATCAAAATGAGGTTCAGCTGTGGACAGCTCCCTGCTCCAGCTAGTTTCCTGCTGGGGAAACAGTCCCGAGTTTGTATAGCATCAAAGTATTTTGTCTTACAAGGAGACTGGAAGAACTCACTTTGTAATATTGGAAGATACTTAACAAAATTTTCATTCCCCTTCCCCAATTACATAAGACAGGTTTTTTTCTGGGGAGAGGTTGTTTTAGTTTATACTTTGACCTAAAAAATGTTTTATTTTTAAAGCGTGTTGTTTTTATTTATACTTTTTGTCATTTTGCCACAATCTTGGAAATTATATTTTTCAATTTGGAAAAAATAATAGAAACAGTTGTTCAAGACCTCTAGAATTAAATCCAAACCAGACTCAACTTTCATGTTTTCATTTCTTCTTTATTTTATAATAAGGTATTAGGAGTGGATTTTTAGATGGTGGATTCATCAGTGTCAGCATCCATTATCAGAAAGAGAGCATTAAAGTGAATAGAGTCCTGGGAATCCTCTTGTTTTTTGGGAAACTGAGTTTCTAATCCAAATGTAGATTCTTACTATGTGGCTTATGATAAATCACTTGAGCTTTCTTGGCCTCAGTTTCCTAATCTGGAAAAGAAAAATAATACAATATTAGCAAATGAAATGATGGATGGTAGTAGGGGTGCTGGTGTCTGACTACTGGCACTTTTTGCTTTCTTTTTTCTTTAAAGTTCCCAGTTTTGGAACACTGATGAATTGTTGGTGGAGTTGTGAATGAATCCAACCATTCTGGAGAGCAATCTGGAATTATGCCCAAAAAGTGATCAAACTGTGCATACCCTTTGATCCAGCAGTGTTTTTACTAGGCTTATACCCCAAAGAGATACTAAAGAAGGGAAAGGGACCTGTATATGCCAAAATGTTTGTGACAGCCCTGTTTGTAGTGGCTAGAAACTGGAAATTGAAGGGATGCCCATCAATTGGAGAATGGCTGGATAAATTGTGGTATATGAATGTTATGGAATATTATTGTTTTGTAAGGAATGACCAGCAGGAAGAATACAGAGAGGACTGGTGAGACTTACATGAACTGATGCTAAGTGAAATGAGTAAAATCAGGAGATCATTATATACTTCAACAACGATATTTTTTGAGGATGTATTCTGATGGAAGTGGATTTCTTTGACAAAGAGACCTAACTCAGTTTCAATTGATCAAGGATGGACAGAAGCAGCTACACCCAAAGAAAGAACACTGGGAAATGAATGTAAACTATTTGCATTTTTTTTTTCTTCCCGAGGTTATTTATACCTTCTGAATCCAATTCTCCCTGTGCAACAAGAGAACTGTTCGGTTCTGCAAACATATATTGTATCTAGGATATACTGCAACATATCTAACATATATAGGACTGCTTGCCATCTGGGGGAGGGGGTGGAGGGAGGGAGGGGAAAATCGGAACAGAAGCAAGTGCAAGGGATAATGTTGTAAAAAAAATTACCGTGGCATGGATTCTGTCAATATAAAGTTATTATTAAATAAAATAAAAATAAAGTTCCCAGTTTTATTCAGCTAATAACAATCACTGATACCAAAAGTAGGCTAACAAGAACAGCTTGTGTGTATATATATATATATATATATATATATATATATATATATATATATATATATATATATATACACATACAAGTTTGTATGATCATGGCTTTGAACTACATGTGAATATATGCATGTATAAATGTGAATGAGTGTGCATGTGTGCGTATGGTTCAGACCCATGATCCCATATCCATATGAGGAATCCCCTCCCTAGAGCTTCCCTCAGCAAATGAAAATCAGACATTTTTTTGCAATCTCTAATCTTAGAAAATTGCATTGATCTCTGAAAGATTTAGCGATTTGCTCCTGCTCACACAGCCAGTATTTTTAGGGGGAAGATTCAAATTCAAGTTTTCCTGACTCTAAGCTCAGTCTTTTGTCTATTATGCTATTCTGCCTCTCATGAATATAGACACCGATTGTTTTACATGTTCTCAGCAGAAACTGACTTACCATACATTATTAAGCAGTTACTGTGATTGATTATAGGCCAATAATAAGCTGACCAATAAAAATAAACCATTATTTGGCTACATGAGCTTATCTATGGTTCCAACTCCCACTCCCATCCCCCAAGAAACTCTTGGTATGCTCTGTACAACTCCAAAATTTTATGGAGCACGGTTTGAGGAAATATTGAAATAGCAGATTTTAAAAAGACTTTTTAAAGTATATTTTTACATTATTTCTCAATAACCACAAGAAAAAAAAGATAAGTGATTCTTTACAGATGAGAAAACTGTGGCATAGAGGGATTCATGAAATCATAGAGCTGGGAGGGACCTCAAACATCATTTTTCAGATGAAGCAAGTGAGGTCTAGAAATTGTAATTTGCCTAGGGCAACAGAAGTAATAAGTGGAAGAGCTAGAATTTGACCCCAGGTTCCCTGACTTCAATCCAGTGATTATTCCACTATACCAGCCTGCAGCAGTATGAAATCTGCATTCTATGCATTTGCCAGTGAACATAAGACACATATTAAATAGTTTGTCACAGGTTATAGTTCAAGGTCACATAATTCATTAATGAAGGGAAGAGCTGAAAATAGAACTTAAGTTTCTAGACTTTTACCACTAGAATGTAACACTACTACTAGAATGGACTACTAGTGCCCTAAGTTTGAACACCTAGGTACTTGTTGATCCCCAGTTCATATTGAATGAAAATACATTTTTTGTTTTGTTTGGGACTGGTAGGAGGTGGAACAACCAGGGTTAAATGACTTGCCCAAGGTCATATAGCTAGTAAAGTATCTGAAGTCACATTTGAACTCAGGTCCTCCTGACTATAAGGTTGGTATTCTATCCATTGCATCACCTAGCTATTTTGAAAATGATTTTTAAAAAAGATATTAAGAATTTTACTATTAAGTTTCTTACTAAGTAGTAAGAAGTTATTCCATAAAAGGTTTTTTTAATCTATTGCTTCCAGATCATTTTTAGGAAAAGGAGACCTGAGAATGTGGTCATAACAAAACAGGAAAAGACCGCCATGTAAGATGAAAAATTATCTTTGCCATTTCCACCAAGGCCTTCTCTTGTCCTTTTCTTTCTCTCCATAAAATTATAGTCACCTCTGACTGACCAAGAAATATAGGAATTTCCATCTTAGAATAATAGCAAGACCATCCAAGTGGTAGAATGAGGAGCTAATCATAGAGGGATTTGGTAGAGTTAATTTTTATTCATATGATTTGTTCATTTTTTTGTCCATTCATTTATTAACCATTTATTAAGTACCTATAATGTATTGTGATTGATAGGTACTAAGAGTACATTACATTCTGTTCTTTGTGCCTATTTTAAAAAATCTCTTGTGTACCCTTTCCCTTCAGCTCCTAATTTTTGCTTCATTTCCTTTTGTTAGTTATCATTTATAAAGTTCTTCTGTGACTTTGCAATTATGCCAGCTCTGATTTAAAATTTTATTATCTTTTTAGAAAGGTAATTATAAGCAAAGGGGAAAGAGCAAATGAGAGTGCCTGGCACATAGTAGGTTTCTTAATGAATGCTTAAGTTGGAGACAAGAAAGCGCTTTGTATGAGTTGTCCAGTTTGGCTAGAGGATTGCCCATGTAGGTAAATACCTTCATCCCCTTCCAGCTGCCATTAGTGGCAATTATTAGAATGCAGGGTCCTTGAAGGCAGGGGCTGGCTTTCTCTTTGTACTTGTATCCCCCAGAATATAGCACTGAGTACTATATATATATATATGTGTATATATATATATGTATATGTATAATATGTAATAAGTACTATATATATCACCGGAAGGAGTTTGAACTTTATCCTACAGATAATGAAAAAACCATTGATGTGTGTGTGTGCGTGTGTGTGTGTGTGTGTGTGTGTGTGTGTGTGTGTGTGTGTAAACTGATTAGCCTGTAATTATAATGTTTAGCATGGAGATGAGGGAGGAAAGCTGGAAAGATAGAAAAGCTATGAGCTTAGTATAGAAAGTTAGATCATACAGGAGATAACCACTTTCCATTCTTCCTGATACCCAATGCATTTTGCCTCCTTATCCTCATTCATATTAATAGACAATATAATGTTGAGAATGGAAAGCTGGGAAAGACATTATCTTTTTCCCTTATGGAATAGGACTTAATGTTAAGGTTAAATGACCTTTCCTTCCCCCATTCCCCTAATATTCTCATATATGGTAAAATGAAAGCTTATAATATAACATATATATGTATCTGTAAGTATACATAGATGTACAACTACATATATACTTATATATGAATAATTAATAAAAATTAGAGCTTTTCAAAAAACAAAAGAAGAAATAACTATCAGTGAGACACAAAGTTTGTCTTCCTTGCTTAAAATCAAAACTCTTTCTGGTTCTGAGCACACATTATAGAATCCTTCACATACAATTCTTTCCCAAGGTGATGAATTTGGATAATTCTGACTCTTTGTGGCTTATCTGTCTAAATTCTATGCCAAATTGAATTCTGTGCTACCCAGCCAATAAAATGACCACTTTACCTTAATGATTCACCTTTGCTGATATGTCATTCATATTTCACAGCTATGCTGCTAGGCTAAAATTTAATTTCTCAAATTCAATTTTATGTATCTTTTCCAAAGGGGCTATATCTTCTTTCCCAGTAGACCCCTTCTGGTGTTTATGCCATAGTGATTCAGTTGTAACACATAATATATGACTTTACTTAGCCTACTTTGCATAAAATAGCTTCTTTGAAAATTATTTTCAAATTGCCCTTTGTCTGCTACTGTCACAATTGGACATTTTGTGACTTCTTTTTAAAGGTTTTATCATCAGCTACTAATATTTATCGATCCCCATATAATATGTGAGATTGTAGAAGGCAATTGGAGAATTTAGTTAATGTTAAATGAAACAAACAACTAAAAAAAAATTCTGGTGTCTGCCTTCTTTAAGTTTGTCTTAAGGGACTCTAGGATTTTAGAATTAGAGGGAACCTAAGTAGACATCTGGTCCAATTCATACTTGAAGCATAAATTCCTTCCCACAACAGCCTCAACCAGAGGTCATCAGGTATCTGCTTGCTAGCTCTTAGAAACAGATGATTCACTGCCTAGAAAAGCAGCAGTAAAAACACTATTCTAAAGAAATTCTTTCCTCCCAATGCTAACCTAAGTCTCTTCTGTTTTAAGATGTATCACTTGAATTTAAGGTGAAGAAAAACCATATTGAGTCAGAGTGTCTCCCAAAGAGGAGCCCTCTTCTAGCTGTCCCTTGCTTTCCAACACTCTGGACACAGACCATGAAGCAAAGTAGTCAAAGCAGGCTGAGGATGATGAAGAATGACCAGAGGTCCGGGTGGCCGGAACCATAGCATGCTCGAAAGAGAATCAGAAGAGGTAGGGAGAGTCCAGAGTTTAGAGAGCCCTGAATGCCAGTCAAGAAAGGCGTCACTGAAGAGTTTTGAGTGGAACAACATGATCACATATATATGAAAGGATGCTTGATTATTTTGGGAGCGCTGCACAGGATACACTTCCCATGTTCTACAATCCAAACTGTCCTAGCTGCTCCTCACATATACATCCCCCGTCTTCATCTTCTTCATCCTCTATCTCCCACAATCATATTTTTGCCTTGTGCATGTATCCCTCATCAATAGAATTTGCTCCTTTATCTCTTACTCATAGGCTCCCAAACCTTTCAAGACTCTGCCTAATCACAAACTTCTTTTTTTTTTCCTTTTTTCATTAAATCTTTTTTATTTTCAAAACAAATGCATAGATAATTTTCAACATTCACTCTTGCAAAACCTTGTGTTCCAAATCTCCCCCCCCCCCTTTTCTCCCACCCCTTCCCCTAGACAGCAGGTAATCCAGTGTATGTCAAACAAAATGTAATTCTTCTCTATGTTTCCACAATGATCCTACTGCACAAGAAAAATCAGATCAAAAAAGGGAAAAATGAGAAAGAAAACAAAATGCAAGCAAACAACAACAAAAATAGTGAAAATTCTCTGTTGTGATCCACTCTCAGTCCCCACAGTCCTCTCTCTGGGTGTAGATGGCTCTCTCCATCACAAGATCATTGGACCTGGCCTCAATTATCTCATTGCTGGAAAGAGCCAAATCCATCAGAACTAATCTTCGTGTAATCTTGCAGTTGCTGAAGCACAAACTTCTTTAAAAATTTTTTTAAATAATATTTTCCCAGGTACATATAAAAATAATTTTTAACATTAATTTTTTTTAATTCTGAGCTTCAAATTCTCTCCCTTCTTTCTTCCTCTCACCCTACCTTGAAATGGTAAGCAATTTGATATAGGTTATACATGCTAAGCATTAACTTCCACAAGAGACTTTTCCTGACCCCCTCTGCTGAAGGTTGGGTTCCTTGCAACTATTTTGTATTTATCTTGCCCTTTTTCTGAATACATTTATGTATATTTAAGGCTGGTACCATTTCCCAAACTCCCACTAGTCTTTGCAAGTTAGGTCCCCAGAGGCTGACTGATTACTTCTTCCTCCCAAGTTCTAGGGATATCCCTGAGGGAATGGGAGTTGCTAGTACTATTGTTCATGAGCTTCCATCTGGTATACCACCAATTGATTATTAGAAACATTAATTAGCTTTTAGAAAAGTTATTTACTAATGGGATTCAGTAAGAACTGAGGCAACTAGGTGGCTCAATAGATAGGATGCTACGCTTGGAGTCAAGAAGGCCTGAATTTAATCTGGCCTCAGACACTCACTCACTATGTGACCTCCAACAAGCCACTTAATCTCTGTTTGCCTTAATGCACTGGAGAAGGAAATAGCAAACTACTCCAGTATCCTTGCCAAGAAAATCCCAAATGGGGATAATGAAGAGCTGGACACAACTGAAAGACTGAGCAACAACAAAGAGTAAGAACAGTTGGCACAAAAAACATCTTCCCCATCAAAAACAAAAACAAAAAACAACCTGGGATACAGTCTCCCATGGGAATACACAGAATTCACAGGAAAAGTAGGCCCAGATCTAGAGAATGACAGCACTGATACAGACATGTAGGAAACAGATATGGGAAAGACATCCTCTTTTAGTCTTCATAGTATAGAACTTTGCTAATTCTAAATGGCCCTTTCCCCCTACCCTCCATCATATTCAGGTGGTATATGATAAAATGAAAGAGAGAGGTACGTAGATGATAGATAGATGTTGGATACATAGATGATAAATAATTGAGAAATGCTAGATAGGAAGATGGATGTGTAGATACATAGATGATAGAAGGTAGATGTGGAGATACATAGATGATAGAGCCATAGATATATGCATGATAGATACTTAGGTACATCCATGAGAGATATATGGACACATAGATGGTAGAAAGATAAATACTCACATGATCGATACATAAATGATAGATAATTGATGCTAGGTAGAAAGGTAGATACATAAATGATAGATACATAGATAATTGATGATAGATTCATAGATACATACATGATAGATATATGGATGCATAGAAGATAGATATATACAATAGATACATAGATACAAACATGATGGATACATAGATACAAAAATACACACACAAGATAGATACATAGATGATAGATAATTGATGATAGATACATAGATACATACATGATAGATACATAGATATATGTGATAGATACATGCATGATAGATATGATACATAGATGTTAGAAAGTTATAAACATGATAGATACATAGGTGATAAATAGATACATAGATAATAGAAAGATATATACATAGATATATGCATGATAGATAAATGATACATAGATGATTGATAGATACATAGATGATAGAAAGGTGATAGATCACACAAATGTTACATAGATACATACAAAATAGATAGCTACATAGATACATAGTTGAATAGATGATAGATAAATAATATATTTTATAATTAGTTTTGAGAGAATTTACAACTTCTGGTTGCTGTCCAGAGACCACATTCTTTTATAGTTTTTAAAGCTATTTACTTCCTTGAGTGCTATTTTTTGCATTACTCTGTGTTCATGCCTGTCCTTCCTGTATTTTTCTCTGTATTTGTCGTTTCTTGTGGTTCATTCTTTCCACTGGCAAGGTCAGTGGTAGGGACAAGGGGTAAAGAAATATAACAATTTTTCCCATATATCCCAAGCCCTCTGATATAGTCACAATGGTCTGCCTTTTCAAGATGTTCCTGAACTTGGAGGCTCCCCAAAGTTGGCTGGCTCTGTACTAACTGCATCTCAACTAGCTTATTTCATTAAATGAAGGCCCAGAAGTGAATCTGATTCTTTCAGCCAATCACAAAATATTCTCTGTGTGGCATCATTTGCTTTCAACAAAAAAACCAAAAAACCTTGTATTCCACCACTTCTAAATGGATGAAGACTTACCTGCTCCTACTTTATACCTTTGAGAAGTCTGGATTTTCTGTGTTTAATTGGTATGGGGAAATATAAACCTAAGTATACATCATTTCCCCAGTAGAATGTAAGCTCCTTAAAAGCAAAGACTATTTCATTTTGTAATTCCATCTCATTGGATCACTTTTGGCAAATACAAGGTGCTTAATTAATACTTGTTGGTTGGGTGATTGATTTCGAATGTTTAATTAGCCTGATTTGAGGTTTGAGGGTTTTTTGTTTGTTTGTTTGTTTGTTTTTTTATGTTAAACCTTGAGAATACTGATGCTGTATCCATGGAATTCTCTTTGCCTGTTGTCCAGCATAATATGTAATAACTCTTCATTCTTATCTGCCTGACAAAAACTTGTGGATGACTTAATAGCAAATATTTAAGTTCCAAAAATATGCAACAGTTCAAATAACTACAACACAAAATAAACATGGCGATACAAGGCCTGCTACATACAAAGTACCAGGCACAGAAAGATTCAAAAAATGACAGTTTCTGCCCTCTAATAATCTACATTCCATTAGAGAAAATAAGATGTATATATACCAAACTTCTCCCCCTCCAAAAAAAATCCAAAGTATGATATAAAGTAGAATGTGATAGAGACAAAGAGAAATGCAGAATATTTGACTCAACTCTGGGAGAAAGATCACTTTCAGGTGGGGAGATCAGAAAAGGCTTCATAGAGGAAGCATCTGAGCTGGATCTGAAGGAGAAGCATTTTAAGAGGTATAAATAAATGGGCCATGTGATTACACTTAAGGCCAAACAAACAACATACATTGAGAACCTAGAGGCTGAAGAATCAGGAAGGCGGAAGCATTTGATCAACGGTATGGTTATTTTCAGTTCCAGACCCTCCTCCTCATTGAGAAGGCAAGAAATGCAATAACCATTATCCATATGAAGGCACGTGAAGCATATTTCTGCATTAGCCACGAAGAGGTGGCATTTGAGCAAGACCCAGTGGGATGGTCGGTGTTCCAACAGTCATGGATGAGAGCAGGGCACCTGGGGGTGGGAGAAGTGCCAGACGGCTTCTCGGAGCAGCAAATAGGCCAGTTTGGCCGGAACATAATATAGAGAGGTTGGAATTAGCTGACCGAGTCTGAGGGCCCTGAATGCCTTCGCATACCACTTTCGTAAGCAATGGGGAGCCACCAAACTGATCATTAGGAACAGGACAGGGAATGAACCTGGAGCTTAATTGGTATAGGGAACTCCCTGCTGAGGAAATTCCCTCTCTCCATGCGGGCGAGCACCTTTTCTGCAGGTTATAGCTTTAAACACCTCCAGTCCTGAAAGGCAAGGGATTGTCTGAGATTCCACAGCCACTAAGAAGCAGGGACAGGGCCTGCATCCAGGTCTTACTGGCTTTGAGCTCAGCCCTCTCTCCACTGTGAATATTAATCTCGCAGAGTCGTCAAGCAAGGATTGAGAGGAAAACAGCAGAGATGCGAAGACCTGCTGGGAGACCCCGCTCATGGCTTATGTTGCCTCTAACATTGTGCTGCTTGATGAAATCATTACTGCTATAGAGACATCAACAAGCATCTCCTTTCCAGCGAACAAAGGCTTGCTGGTTTCAAGAGTAGACAGAGCAGAGAGTATGATTTGACAAGCACAAGAAGGAGTATCTCCTTGCTCCCTGAAAGTTCCCGCCCTACAGTCTGTTTGAGTGTTTGGAACTCTACCAGAGGAGATCAATCCCTTTGAATCCTAAAAGCCCATGTCTCCCTCTTAATAGACCAATGGGTCTGCAAGTGTGTTAAATGTGCCATTCAGGCAAAAACAAAAATAAAACAGCCTACAATGAAAAACTCAGACAACAGGGGAAATTTTAAAAACCCATAAAAAAGCCCCCAGCAACTCTTGGGTGCGGGTAACTGGTACGGGGATAGTGCATTCAATCTGGAGTCAGGGAGACCTGAGGAACTCAGGAAGATTTCTAGAAAATAAGAGTAGTAATATACATCCTCCTCAAGCTATTTTGAGGGAAATACCTTGTCAGCCTTCGGATCATCAATTTCCAGTGGGAGAGAGCTCGCAGGGCATCTTGTTTTACAGAGTAAGTAACTGAGGTTTTAGAAGAGAAGAGCTTTGCTCAGACTTTGCAGAGGTGGTCACTGCCATAGCCAGGATATGAATCCAAGCCTTTGATTTCAAAGACTGCTATCTTCTCATGGTATCACACTGCTATGGAAAAGTGAATTAGCATCTTATTCGACCATTACTACCATCCTAGATGAGGAACCTGAAGCTCAAGAATATGGGAAAGTTATCCTTCCAAGGATATACCCATCCCTGCCAAAGATTACTTATAGCGCGATGTAAGAGGCCTTTTCCCAGATCATTCAGTTAGGAGGTAACCAAGCTAGAGGCAAGCTCTCTTGTGATCCTAAGTGTTTGAACATCTGTGGAGGACACCTGTATTAAAGCTTGATAGTATTTATTTCTAATCTTACTCTTTTAGTCTCCGACTCCTTCCCTACCCTCCGCCTCTTCCAAAAAGATGGGGTATAAAAGATGGGATGGGAGGGGCAGCTAGTTGGCGAGGCGGATAGAGCACCAGCCCTGAAGTCAGGAGGATGACCCGAGTTCAAATCTGACCTCAGACACTTAACACTTCCCAGCTGTGTGACCCTGGGCACTTAATCCCAATTGCCTCAGCAAAAAAAAAAAAAAAAAAAACTAGGATGGGATGCACAGAGGGGATGGGGGGAAGAATTACACACCATTCTAAACAAGCCCTTGAGCTCACCTGCCCTGAAAAGGGACCATAACTCAGTTTGGAATGAATGAATGAATTTTATTAAGGGCTTATTATCAACTTCTCCCTCTAGCCAGGGAGATCCCAACTGTAAAAGGTGAGAGTCTGGCAATATTGGCAGCCTGTGAATCCACACCTTCCATCCTCATCCTTCGAGACTCCGGGGGCTTGGCCATGCACAAGCATCGGGGCCACACATCCAGACCCAGACACACACTGTTCGATGAATAGAAAAAGACACTTCAGCCATCCCTGCAGTCAAGCCCTTGTTCAGATTGTTTCTCAGGCCCGAACAAGCCGCTGAGTTCCTTCTGGGCCAGTCAGAGTCACCTCCTCCAGCTTCCTGGTCCCCTCTCCTTGGGCCCTCCCCCAGCCTTGATTACCCCCTTCCCAATCAGCTTCAGCTAGCACCTTGTGTGTAACTCTCTCCTGGGCTCATTATAGGATGTTACACTGTTCGGCATCTGACCCCTCTCTTAGACAATGAGGTGGGAACTGTGCCTTGTGCAAACTAGGGTTCCTAGCCCTGGAAAGCTATGGTGACCAAACCCCAAAGAATCTGGGCTCTCACTGATATCACTGAGCCCTCCAGAAGTACAGTGTACAGCCCCCCCCCCCCCCCCTTTTTGATGCCAGGGAAACTGAGGCAAGACAGAGATTAGTTCTTGTAATCTTTTCAATGTGGAGAGTTTAGGCTATCAGTCTAATGGACTCACGTTCAAAAATCATTCGATCCTGAGCGACCAAAGCAGAGAACTTGTATAGCTGATTAGGGCGGCCAGGACACTGGGTGAATGGACAAGCCATAATTCCAGGAAAGGATCCTAACTTATTCCTGACAGGACAAGGGTCAAGATAAGAAGGGCAGGAGACAGTGAGATGAGGGGCAATACACTGAAATGCAGGGGGAATTATCTTAATAAGGATTGAGATAATGCACCAGAATTTTATAATACAATAGAATGTAAAGTGGCCAGAGCTCCAAAGATCTTCCTGATTCAGTTCTCCCAGTCCTAATGACAAGGAAAAAGGTGAGGGAGGCCATAATAATTTTATTCAGGGCATAGCAATTCAGGTCTTAACACTGTGACTGTTTACTAACCAATCAATCAATCAGTCATCAAGAAACATTTATCAAAAACCTCCCATGTGCCAGGAACTGAGGGATACAAAGGCATTGAGGGTAAAAAGAAGGCTCTAATGGTGGAAGATGACATATAAATAAAAGTTAAAAAGGGGGGGAAAGAGGGCCCTAGATGGGCCCTGGGGAAGGAGTCAGAATGACTCTAGGAGTATAGCCAAGTAGAAAATGATGAAAAGGCTGCCTTGGGCCCCCTCTTTAAGGGGATGCTCTGGGAGGAGTCTTCCACTGTCCACCTGTACTCCATGGAAACAGAGGGAGGAAGGGGCTCTAGGAACAGGAAGTTCTGAGGGGATGGGAGTTTCAATTCGATTTTGCAGGGTAATGAGATTCTGATGAAGAGTTTAGCTGGGTGGGAAATGCTAAGAAGTATTAATTAAAGCACACACTTGTCATTGTCCTAGGTACTGAAGATATAAGTACAAAGAATGAAATGTTGCCTATTATCGGACACTGGACTGTAATGCAGGAAGACCCAGATGCTCAGATCTTTACTAGCTGTGTGACGCATGACTTAACTTCTCTATTCCTCAGTGTCCTCATTTGTAAAATGAGAGACTTGGACCAATTAAGATCTTTGACCACGGGAAATCTGCCCAAGTACCAGAGGCTGGCCTCCAGCTTGACATGGCCTAGGTGCCAGGGGAACAACCTGACTTCCTCAGTCTCTTTATGTGAATATCTCATCTTGTTTCCTGGCAAAGCATCTCTGTATCATTTCTTTCATATAATTCCAACTCATGAACATCATGCCCTTTTGCTTTGCTCTTCAACTTTGGTTTATTAGAGATGGGGATATTCTATGAATGAGATGAGGTGAGATCTTTCAAGACAGTTGTGAAAATCGAGTAAGGCTTCATCTACTTCAGAGTTTGCTTAGGCCTGAAGGACTTTGAAGATTGAGTCAAGGGCATACCTAAGTCCCCTCCTGCTATCCTCCCATGACATCAGCATCTCCCTATTTCAGCCAAATATGGGCAACTATGTACTTATTGGTCAAGTTCAATTTCTTGGGCTGTTCCCGAGTTTAGAATGTAAGATCCTCAGCCAATGAGGATGAGGGTCAATGGTGGGAGGGGGTATTTGCCTTAGGGATTAAAAGTGTTGACCCTGCCCCCTTGGTGCTTCCTCCCTTCGTTTGTCTGCCTAATGGATGGGGCCCCTCTTCTCCAGACAATGTATAATAAGCTTTGCTTTGCTTCTAGAGATCTCTCCAGCTTTTTTATTAAATGGTGACTCCTCACCATTTCTGAACTACACATCTACAACTCAGAAAAGAACCCACATTCCTTCTCCTGCTCTAGTCCAGATCTGACTCCAACCAGTCCTTTAAATCCTATCTAAGGATGCTTGCTATAGGTTTTCCATCCAACTGCATAGCAGAATCTGGACAGAGACAGTGTTCACTCTCAATTTTTTCCATGCGGATAGGTAGGTCAAATTCTTCTGAATGACTGTGGACCTCAATTAGGAGGCTCTGAAATATTCTGGATCTTAACAAATGTTGTATTTTCTTTTGAGCATCGTAGTGAGTGGGTAATAACTTATTCTATATCAGGGCTTCTTAAACTTTTGCACTCGCAATCCCAGGTATATAAGTATATAAATGGGTATACAAACCAATTGTGAGAAATGGATGGGCATTTATTTGGTTTCCACAGTTAGGAAAATTGAGTTGGAGAAATGAAACTTAAATTAGAAAATTGGAACCCATGAGGATATCAAGGAATAATCAAGGGTGGAAGTTAGTTATCTTCCCCCAAGAGAATGTAAGCTCCTCTGAGGGCAGGGACTGACTTTGGTAATCCGGGGTGGTGATCTAGAGAGTAGAAAGGAATCCTTTGTTCTTTGCCCTTAGGCCTCCTCAGTTACCTTTCCCCTTCTAGAATGGAAGCTCCTTTGGGGCAGGGACTGGCCATGTAATGAGGGGTGGAGATTCATGTCTTGTGATTTTTGTAACGTCCAATGAATGGGGAATGGAGAGAGGGACTTGTGCTTCAGGATAGGAGATAAAATGCTTCCTTTGAAGCTACTCACCTAGGCACCATTCTTGCAGGAATGTAAACTAAATCTTTCATACTCATTAGTGAGTTAGTAGAGTTCTCAGCAAAATATTTTGTTTCTTACAAAATATCTACTGATAATAAATCATAAAGAAATTTATTTTAAAACAATTCTTCAGTGTGCATATGTATATAATTTTATCATTTATTAAAGATGAAAGAAAATTTGCATACTAATGAGATGAATATAGTTGTTCATTTTTATATAAAGAATTAAATCTTGGTGTAATACCTTTCACTGTTGCCAAATTTTTCTCAACCCCCATATTTAATTGTGGGACTTTATATGGGGTCATGGCCCATAGTTTAAGAAGCTTTACTCTATATGATGTGTGTGTGTGTGTATAAAATGAATGCATTTCTGAAATGTTCTCAGGCAGCAAGGTGCAGTGAAAAGACTGCCGCCTTAGAAATCAGAGCCTGGCTCTGTCCATTACTACCTTTGTAACTGTGGGCAAAGCATCTTCCTTCTCTGGACCTCAGTTTCCTCCTCTGTAAAATGAGGATTCTGGAGCAGATGGCCTGTAAGGTCCCTGCCAGTTTGAAATTTTCAATCCCAAGGTGGACAAAGTACTTCCCTCACCACATCCTTGGTTGAAAATACCTGCTATTTGATTTATGATTATGATTAATCACGAGATTTTCTCGTTTTTTTCAGAGTTTAGGTTTGTGTGGTACAAAGGATGCTGAACTTGGAGTCAGGAGAATCAAAGTTCAAACCTGACCTTGGATAAATGACTCAATTTACCCCATCTGTAAAGTAGAGATGATACTCCATTTAGTACCTACCACACAAGGTAGTTGTGAGGAACGGATGATGTAATTAGTGTAAAATGCTCTGCAAAACTGGAAGCTTTCTGTAAATGTCAACTCTGATTATTAATGTCATTATCATTCAAATGGCTGCGTTTCTTGTTCATGAATCATTCTGTTTCATAAATCGTTCCAACTTGGGAAAATGCTGAGTAGCCTCTGACTTGCAACATCGCCTTCCCATCTTTTGGCAGATGGGATTTTCCCTTTGTTAGTACTTAACTAGATGTTTCAAAGTCTCCGGGATTGAAACTTTTTTTCATGGCGAGTGGAGGAGGGCCTGGATCTGTAATTTTGTTGTTGAGGGAAAGGCGATAAGGAAAATCTTTCTGCCCGTGCAGATACAGACCTTTGCCGCTGGGAGCCTGAGACATCTGGCCCGAGCGCTCAGAGGATAGATGACTTGGCCGGGGTCTCTTACCCAGATGTATCAGAGAAAAGACCGAGTCCAGGTTTTCCTAACTTCCCAGCCCAGCTGTCTGGTCATCCCGTCATACCGCCTATGACTAGGCAATGGGGGCCTCCTTCCTGGCAAGGTAGCCTTGGTTTCAGTATCATCCTGGGCCCAGAACATGTCTGTTAGGAATGGTTAATGTTTTCCTCCTGGGTAACCTTGAAGCCAGTGAATATTAGCCTTTTTGTGTATGTTTACTTTTTATTAGCTGTAGAACCTTGCCAATTTTCTCTTGCTAATCTCTCAGTCCTATAATTATTACCAAAAAGTACTCTAGCAAATGAACCCCACTTCTCAATGAAGATTTAATAGGAAAGAGAGCGATTTGGAAGGCTCGAGGGATTGTTAGAACAGCTTTGCAAAACACACTGCAGAACACTGACAAATATGCTCTGTCAGAGTCAAAACAACTGCTATTGAAGTCATTAAGGATGGAAATCCCCTTCTCTCCACCATCCCTCCCTCCCAGCATCACCCATTCACTTCGTAATTCCGCACATCCTTTGCAGGAGTGGCTGGCCCTGGGACTCTGACTGTCCCAGTGCTGGGGAGTAAGAGATGCAGAGGGGCGAGCCTACCAGGGCTCTGGATTTAACCAGAGGCCCCCAGGTTGACTTCTGGCCCTGCTTCTCTCTCCAGCTCCCCAGGTGGCTCCCTGAGCTGTGGAGATGAGGAGGAGGAGGAAGAGAAGGAGGAGAAGGGCCTTAGGAGCACGAATGCCCTTTGCAGGCCTACACCTCGGAGCCTCCCTGTCTCAGAAGGGCCCTCCTGACTCTGAGAAAGCCCCGCTCCTCTCCCGTCCGGCAGGGAGCAGAGACCAGCTCATCCACCCCTCCTTTTATCAGATCGTCCAGCCAGGTGCAATGAGTTACCCAGCATCCCCCGGGCAGAAGCAGAGAAGCCAGAATCTGAACTTTGTTCTGACTTGCAATCCAGGGCTTTCCCAGCCGTCCCGCCCTCTCTCCGCAACTTGGCTGTCTCCGGGCTCCCACTAACAGAGAGTCCCTGTATCAGAAGCAATTGATAATTGGGTAGTAGGATCTGAGAGGCCCGCCGCTCTACTTCTAACAAGGTAGAATCAAAAGGCACTTTTCAAATATTTTGATCACAGAAGCTGGAATAATGGAGGAAACTGTGAAAGCTTATTTCTAAAAATAAGTGCTGCAATATCAATGAAAAAAGAGAATCAGGAAAGAAAAAAAAAATTAAGGGCCAACTTCCCCAAGATAGGTTCTCTAAGATGGGTTATCTCACAAGCAAAATGATTAACGTGCCTTAATCTGTGGCTTGACATGAGCCGGCCGTCACAACACCAAGGCCCCACACCCTTCGCCTGGATCTGTGGCCACCTCTGATCTCTGGCTGGCTTACTTATCCCATTCTGCCTTAGGTCTCAAGAGAAAGACCATTGCTACTCAATTACACTGAAATTCTATTAACAAGGGCAGCTAGGTGGGGCAGTGGATAGAGCACCAGGCCTTGTCAGGAAGATCTGAGTTCAAATCTGGTCTCAGACACTTAACACTTCCTGGCTGTGTGACCTTGGGCAAGTCACTGAACCCCAATTACCTCAGCCAAAACAACCACAAACTAATAAAAAATTCTATTAGTGTCTTAAGGGTTGAAGGACTAAGCACTGTCTTATTTACCATGTTAGCTCTTGAACCCCCACCGATTTATTTCTATTTACATAAACCCAGTCCCTCAGAATAAGGATGCCAGTATCTCTTAAATATAACCCTTTACCTAGCATAAAGCAAAAGAAATAATAGTAGCATTATAAGTACTCACATATAAAAGTAAATGCAGGAATACCTTACAATCCACTCATAAACATGGGTCACATTCCCATCCAATGTATTCAATACCTGTGGAGGAAAGGGGGCACATACACACCACCCTCAGAGACACCTGGCAGAGAAAATATGAGCGAGGAAAACCCATGTGCTCGGGGTAATTCATAACTCTAAAACTACCAACTGGCATAGTGAATAGAGCAGTAGATGTAAAGTAAGGAGGCCTGCCTTAGACACTGGCCAGCTGCGTGACCCTGTGAAAATGATTTAATCTCTCTTTACCTTGATTTCCTCATCTGTAAAATGAGAGAGTTGTACTAGATGAACTCTAAAGTCCTCTCTGGCTCCAACACTAAGTTAGTATAATTCAGAGTCCTCTTTTTATCTAAGAAACTGTCCATAAAAGATCGTTGATGAATATAGATTCTCTGTTCAATAGATGCTTCTGCTGCTAAGCTTAGTTGATTCATGCTGGGCTTTATCAACATTTCACTAGAAACATCATCTTAACCACACGAGTGGATTTACTGAGTGACCTTTTCAATTCTCTCCTTCAAAACTTTTATTCAGCTCTGTTGTGTCACTATGAACATACGTTCTCAACAGCAACTGGAAAATCCATCCTTTCTAGCTTTAAGCTTACTTGATACAGTTTTGAATGGTTGTTTTTTTTTTGTGTGTGTGTGTGTGTGTTTTTTTTTTTTTACTTCTCTCTTCTCTTATTTTGCTGGGTTTAGATTCTATATCCTCTTTGCAAAATGATCTCATCTTTGTTTATGGTTACTGAACAAATTCTCATCTTGTATCTGTAATCGTATAAATCACATTTGTTCAACAATCATTAAGCAGTCTTGATTTTCCTATCACTTCAGCATATGACAACTTGTCACATTCAAAATGAGCAAAGAACTATATCAGAACTCTGATTCAGAGACATTATTTCTCTTAGTTTTCTGAGCAGACTTATGCCCTCTCAAAAGTGAACTGTGAGGTCCTTAAAGGCTGGTTTCTTACACTGAAAAAGCCAACCATTCCAACACCATAGATTGAGAATTGCAAAAGACATTAGAGATCCTCTTTTCCAAGTTGAAGAATTTAAGATCCAAACAGGTTGAGATAAACAAGAAAGAAGTAGATTTGAACTCACCATAAAATAATAGGATCATAGACTGAGGGCTATAAGGGACTTGAGAGGCCACCTAGTCCACCAAATCTCTCCTTTATGGAGGAGGAAATTTGCCCAAGATCATGAAGGTGGTAAATGTCAGAGGCAGGATTTGAACCCAGTTCTTTCCATCTCTTATTCTGCTCACTCTAAATCTGGGACACTTTACCCTGTGCCAGGCTGGCTCCCAATTTCAGATCCTGAGCTATGGGATCAAGGGAGGAGAAAGAGTAACCAACACAATATCATTTGTCAGCGCTTTTTAAGTGATTTCTTCGTTCCATTCTCAAGGCGACTTGCGGCTGTACTTTTGCTATAGAGCTCCAGATCAGTCTCTTGTAGATGAATTATGGACCAGCACCTTTAAAATAGAAACTCCCTCTCAAGCACATTAGCGGAAACTGGAAGGACTCTTTGTGTAGCCTGAGTGTCTCCTGAGATCAACCCTAAAAAGAGACGGAGATAAGGAGAGTTGAGCATTAGGAGCCTCTTTTAACTCGCCCTCAGAAGTTGGCTGGCTTTGCCCTGTATCTGGTGATTAATACTAAAGAGATAGTTCACTTCTTGTCAGATGGATGAAACTGAAAGCTTCCCTGCAGGGTCTGCTTCCTCTTTGAGAGCTTCAAAAACAACTCTCCGGCACCAGGAGCCTTACCTTGGACACCAATGCTGAAGAGGAGGGAAATAAGAAAGTGCCAGCTGAGGGTTCACTTCTTTCTGACCGACTCAGGCCCTGCAAGTCATCTCAAAGAGTAATTAAAGAGCAAGAGATGCATCCCTCAGTCATAGCCTGGATGGCTTTAAAAGCTCTCTGGTTCTTCTCGTTGCTGTCAGCTAGGCCATCTTGGACTCTCTGGGAAAGGGACAACTTTGCTTTGCCTCTTTTAGGGGACTTGAGAACATGAGAGGCAATGTTAATGGAAGGCTTACCTCAGAATTCAAAAGAACTGGGTTCAAGTTCTGCCTACTTGGATAATCTTGCAGTTGACAATTAACTTTTCAGTGGCCCCAGGCAACCAAGATCATTCAGTTACAAGAGATGGGAGCTCCATAAAGTGCTGAAATTACAAATCTAAACCCTGAATTTGGGCGTTGAGCTAGAGTGGTGCGAGAACTCTTCAGATTATCTCCCTTAGAAAAAGAATGTATCTGTAAGTTGAGAAATATGGAATAGGAATAGACCAAAAGGAGATAGCTCATTTATTCACAATCTGGCTCCAACTTAACCTTCCAAGACATTTCACCTCAGTCTCCTTCATGTACTGTACTTTCTAGCCAAACTGGCTTACTTGTTGTTCCCCAAATACGACATTCAATTTCCTGTCTCTGTGCTTTTACCGATCTGAGATACACACCTCTGCCTCTTAGAGTATTTTGCTTGCTTTGGATTCACTTCGGATTCAGCCTCCTCCTGGAAGGCTTCCCTGATCCCCTTCTCAATAATTGGCTTGAATTTATGACTCTGTTTATATATCATAACTCCTTAGGAGATCATAAGCTCCTTGAGGTAGGGACCGTTTATTGTCCTTGTCTTCATATCTCTAGTATCTAGCTCAGTGCCATATACATGGTGAGCATTTTGTAAAATATTGTTGGGTTAAATTGAGATGAATTCAAAAGGATTCCTAGAAGTGAGGTCATCACTGATTGATTTGCCCAATAAGAGATGCTATGGATAGTAAGACACATGTGGGTTCAGATCCCCTTCCGCCACTTACTGAGCATGTTACCTTGATCACTTCTCTTGACCTTAGTATCGTTATTTGTAAAATGTAGCGGTTAGACAAAATGATGGCTCCTTCTAGCTATAAATTATATGTGAATCATATAGGATAAGAAAACAAATTATCTGTGAAACTTGCTGTTAAAATATTTTATATTTTTATATCATTTTATACTTTTCCAAGAACTATCACAAACATGAAAGGACTAGGTATCACTGTTCCGAGTGGACTAAGCTACTATCAACCCTTTCAATCAATCCACAAGGATTTATTATCTGCCTGCTCTCTGTAAGGCTGTTAGTCATTCAGAAAACTTTATTATATGTTTGTTATGTGCCCGACACCTTGGATACAAAGAAAATCTAAAGTCCCCTTGCCCTTAGGGAGCTTACATTCTAAGATGTGGTGGATACAAAAAATTAAAGTTTAGTCTCTTTCTTCAAGGATCTCACAACCAAACTGCAGAATCAAACATGGATGAACTATGTAATAACGGGAACTGATATTTCTGTAGCACTATACATTTCTGATCTCATTTTAGCTTCAGGACAACCTTTTGTGGTAAATATTACAAGTGTTACTTATTAGTCCCATTTTATAAATGAGGAAATGGAGCTCACTCAGTTTTTCATCAGTAAAATGAGGATAATACTTGCACCATCTGCCTCACAGGGTTGTTAAGAAGAAATTATTTTGTAAACCTTATTATCACTATAGAAATAGGTATTGGTATTAAAATGGAAGAAATACTCAAAAAAACTTGTTTTCAATAAATTAATAAAACATATCTTCAAAAATGTAATAGTTCAAATGCACTAAATCTCTTTTTAAGGTTTGCAAAATCACTTTACATCTGATTTAATTACAATCCTTTCTCTCCAGCTAGTGGTACCTTCTCCTTTAAAGGTACTTTGTATCTGTGATGTGTATATTTTGTGTGTGTGTATCCGTGCATGTATGTATTGTGTTGTCTCTCCCATCAGAATGTAAGCTCTTTAAAGGGTAATGCATTCCTCTATCCCTCAGTGTTTTTGTGTATCACAACACAGACTCACCACTTAGCAATAACCCCTGCTTGCTGATTAAGGTAGGCATTATTATTATCCCCATTTTACAAATGAGAGAACTGAGACTTTGAGCGGTAAAATAACTTCGTAAAAGTCGTACAGACGATAAATAACTAAAGGCAGTATTTCAGACTTCTTGATGTCAATCCAGCATTGCAGCCAGTACGTTACAAGGCCTCTAAGGGCCAAATGAACAGGTTTTAATGAGCATATTACCACTGATTTATCATGAAATTAAAGAAGAATGAATGAACAGTTATTATTTGGGGGAGAAGAGGGAACACAATTCTGAATTCTAAGAAAAAATGATTTCGGAAGAGTTTATTATATATGTATATCTTTATACACACATATATGACATTTTAGGGAAATGTTTTTAGGACAACTTCCTTGATACTTAGACATGAATCAAATCTATCCCAGAGTACCAGAGAATAAAGCCATCTCCATGCTGTCTGTTTCTGATCCAGGTAATGACTATCCTCAGGGTGTCTAAAAAAGTGTTTGGTCTTAACAGCAAAAAATGAGATAAAGGTCCCTAGTGTGTCCAAAGTACCCCCTGGGGTATTTCATCCATAGGAGCATCATTTTACAAATTGCTTTAAAAACTCACAGGCTGATATTGTCTCTAGTCTGACAAAACACTCTCTTAGAATAGCAATCTCTAGAGATCTGTGAGAGTGCAGGGAGGGATTAAACCTTTTCTGGAATAAGATATGTAGAAATATAATCTCTTAAAGATGCTTCCTGAAAGATTGGCTCAACCTCCATAGCAGAGATAAGCTCTAAAATTGCAACGAGTCTGACAGGTTTGGGTATTTTGTTTTTAGTAAGGTTTTACTGAAGCATTTTTAGAAAAAAAAAAATCACAGACATGACTTGAAAGAAAATAAGCTTGTGAGTGCATTCTGAAAGCCAAAGGCTTTATCTAAACAATCCAAAATACTGTATGAATGGGCCCCATAGCTGAATTTTTCTGGGCTTTATTACATGTACACAAACTGTAAAATAGAATGAGAGAGCCACAAAATGGTTTGTGCTGGTGTATCAGTTGATTCGTCTGTACGATGGGGGAATGATAGCAGCTCTATGCGCTCTGACACGATTGTTGTAGGTGGGATGTACTAAAGCTTGTTGGAAGGCGTGGAGGATTGTACAGGTATCATCCTGGGGTTTGTTGTTGTCCGTCTTCGTGTTAGCGTGGCTAGCAGTTCTGTGATGTTTGGCAGTCTCTTCTGGAACATACCTATTCAGTCCTCCAGGAGTTAACTCCAGGGTTTTTCCCTTTTTGGACTTCTCAAAGAGTCCCTGAAGAATCTTTTGAAAACCAACCTTAAATGATCCTTTTGAAAAATCCCATTGTCCCCACACCATGTCTGTTTGATATACAGGATGTCCCAAAAATCTTGGTGTGGTTTTAAGCAACTAAAGTCCTTTTGGGGAGGGGAGGGGAGAGCAGGCCCAATGAGGAACAGCTCCAGGGAGGCAGATCTTATCTCTTCGGAGCCATGGAAGTGACTGTTTTACCTTTGTAGAGTCCGAGGAGAGGTGTCCGTCAGAAGTGCCTGAGAATAGACTCAGATGATTAGACTGGGGAGAAGATGGAGAGGGGTAGGGGAAACGGTAGCCCAGGAAGTGGGTTTTAACCTGCTAGGATAACCAGATGAGGAATCATTAGTGGGCTGATGCCAGTGGAAGAGACGGCAAGGTGTGCAGGGGTTAGAGGTCTGGAGTGAGGAAGACCGGAACTAAATCAGGCCTCAGACACTTACTAGCTGGGTGATTTTGGACAAGTCACGTAATCTCTGTCTGCCTATCATAATGTTATTATTATAATAGTAACATTTCCACCCAGGGTTGCTGAGAGGATCAAATCAGATAGTATCTGTAAGCACTTGGTGTAATACATATAGTAGGCACTTAATACATGCCTGTTTCCTTTCTTTAGGAGAGCATTCTAGGGATCCGTGTCTGTCTTTGATCTAGTGTTATTTAACATTTTAATCTGTGACTGGAATGAAGGCATCTTGGAGGGAGGGGAGGGAGGAGGGGGGAACTTAAAACATCTGAAGACACAAAATTCGAGTTTTGTTGTTGGATGACAGATTCCAGATCCAAAAAGGTTTTGATCTTTTTCCCTTTTTTTTTTGTTCTGCAAGGCAATGGGGGTTAAGCGACCTGTCCAGGGTCGTATATCTAGGAAGGATTAAATATCTGTGGCTGGATTTGAATTCAGATCCTCCTGACTCCAGTCTGACCTATCTAGCTGCCCCCCCAAAAGGTTTTGACTGAGCTTAACAATGGGCCAACTATCACAAAATGAAATTTTATGAGTAAAATACTACATTTGGGTTCAAAAATACTTATGGCACATTTATGACAGAAGTGCAGCTAGATAACCAGAGGTGGGAGAGGCTGAGTTTAGTGGTCTTGGAACACAATATGTGCTAGGACTTTGACGTAATGAAGAGGTTACATGTCATCCAATATTAATAGCCAGCGTTTAGATAGCATCTACTATCCTGGTGACCCCGCTAAGTACTTTATAAGTTGTCATTTGATCTTCGCAGCTATCCTGGGAGATAGCCACTGTTATTGCCCCATTTTACAGATGAGGAAACTATCCAGGGACACACAGATTTAACCTCATTTCCCTGACTTCAGGGCTCTCTCCCCTCCTCCACCTAGCTAATCACCAGTGACATCAGGGTTCCAGAAAGCCAGAGGCAAGTTTTTGTGGTTGAATGAACAAGGCCCAGAACTTAGGGAGCCAGTAGGGATACCAGTCTTGGTGCTCCCAGCCAACATCTGGGCTCATGTCTAGTGGCAGGGGCTACATTTTAGTCAGAACGATGGTCGCCTGGCCCGGGACGGCCTCCACCCGTGCTGTAGGAACACTTGTGGAAGGAACTGAGACCTTTGTCAGGAAACTCCTCTTTATGGATGAAATGCAAATCCACCTCCCTGCAGCTCCTCCCACTGAGCTTATTCCTGACCTTTTGCAGTAACTTGGACAAAGTAAATTCTCTAACTTTGCAGCACAGCAGCTCTCCGAGGACTGGGAAATGCAGACCAATAACCATGTGCTGGCAAGAGCTCTGAGTTTGCGTATAAGAGGCTTATGTTCAAATCCTGGCTCTTCCATGACTCTCTCCTGCGGTGTTGCACGAGGGACAATCTCTGTGGGCCTCAGTTTCCCTGTTTGTCAGAAATGAGAGGATTTGCTACATGGCCTCTAAGAACTCTTCTCTCTTTCATTCTATAATCAGATAAACGATCTCATCTCCAGGATAAACATTCCTAATTTCCTGCCTCCCCTTACCCTACGTACATCACTCTGCCCATTCCCCGACTCGCCAACCCCCCAGCGCCCCAAATTGAGCCCAGTGCCCCAGGGATGACCCGAGAAGCGCAGAATGAACCTGGAACACCGCTCCCCACGATCTGGGCGGCCCTCAGGCCCGCTGCTGCGGCTCCAGATTGCTTCGGCTCTGCCATTGCCGTGCTCCTGCTGGCTCATGGGTCCTGGGGCCCGCAGCCACGCAGCCCTCTCCTAGGGAGGGCAGAAGGCAACCAGTGCGGTCGGACGGGGCCCAGGTGGGACCCAGGGCAGCATGGCTGCATCCTCCCAAGGGCACGGCCGGGCCAGGGACACGCCTGGGAACCCCCGAGACCCCCAGGTACGGGCCCCTCCTCCTGGTCCACGTGGCCAGCACCCCTAGGGTTCCCGGGGCTCTCTGGGTCTGACCTTCCCGACGTGCTGGGGAACGCGCCCACACCGTCCCTGGTACCTCCTCCGCTTGTCACAGCCTGGTGGGAGTGTGAGGCTGCTCAGGCTCACCTTGCCCTACCGCCCCTCCCCTTTACTGCTCTCTGCTGAGAGATTCCAGTAGGTTCCCAGGGACTTCCGCCGGGAAGAGCTCTGCCATCCTGTCTGCGTAGCTGCTTTTCTGAGTCTCGGTATCAGACTTCCTTCTCCTCTCGCTGGTTTTGGCCCAGAGTTCCAGGCAAGTGAGATGGTTTTGAACTTGGGTTCTGCCCTATATTCTATTAGCTGTCTCTTGCAGTTATGCATCCTGCGTGGAAATTTAATAAGCGCGCCCTCTTGTCCCATCCAATAGATCACAATACAGATTTTAGCAGTTCAATGGGGACACACGTAGAAGTGGGAAAGAAATCCCACATTCCCCATAAGTGGTGAGATTCTTCAGATCCTCCTGTTTGCAGCAGCCTTGTGCTGGTCATCCCGCGCCTGAGACAGCCACCCCCGAGAGAGGTCGCCCGGCCATCCTCAGAGAGAGAGCCACTGTGCGGTAGTGGCCCACAGACCCGGGAAAGCTCCTGCCGAGGGGGGATGCCCTACTGAGCAGGAGAGCAGGTCGGCTCGCAGGAAGGACGGCACCCATCATCTTTCAGCGACCCAAACTGCTGACTTCAAAATACGTCTTAAAAAAAGAATAAACAGTAATGAAGCGACACAGCTGCCTGTCTTGGTACATCAGACTGTATCAGAATTACTGACGGCCAAAGGGCAATGGGGAGCTATTGGGTAAGTGGACGGTATGCTACCAGTGATGAATTGTGGAGGAGGAGGAGGAGGAGGAGGAGGAGGAGGAAAAGGAAGAGGAGGAGAAGGAGCAAGAAGGAAGAGAAGGAGGAAGAGGAAGTGGAAGAGGAAGTAGAAAAGGAAGAGAAAGAGGAGGAGAAGGAGGAGGAAGAGGAGGAAGAAGGAAGACGAGGAGAAGGAAGAGAAGGAAAAGAAAAAGAGAGAAGGAGGAGGAAGAGGAAGGAAAAAGAGGAGGAGGAGGAAGAAAAGGAGGAGGAGGAGAAGGAAGAAGAAAAGAAGAATAACAATAATAACAACAACAACAAAAGAAGAAAAGAACAGTGCTAGGCCTAGAATCAGGATAGACCTGAATTCAAATGTGACTTCAGACACTTGCTACCTGTGTGATCTTGGGGAAAAAAAACAAAACAAAAAAAAAAAACACTTAACCTCTCTCTGCCTCAGTTTCTTCAACTGTAAAATGGGAGTAAAAATATCACCTACCTTCCAGGGTCGTTGTGAGGATCAAATGAGCTATTTGTAAAATTCCTGTAGCATAAATGTTTGTTTCCTCCTTCCTTATGCCGACTATACTACTTCTCACCTGTGTTATTTGGGGGAAGCTGATTAAGCTCTGTGACCCTTAATTTCTTCACCTGTGAAATGAGGGAACTGTTACAAGTCTCTCACTACTGCTTTTTGTGTAATTATAAATATGACGCCTTATGTTCTGAGGAGATAGTCCTCGGTTCTCAGGGAGCAGCCGGTGGAGTCCAGGCTCTGGCAGGTATTGCCAAACTGCAGAGACTGTGAGTCTGGAGCCCTGGCCGAGAGGCTGGGCCCTTTTCCAAGGTCCAGCCTGGTCACGGTCAGAGAGAGGTTCATCAAGTTGGCTGGAGACTGATGAATTATTGTGACCGTGACAGCTCTTAAAAACCAGCAGCTAAATAGTGGCAGAGTTGCAATCTGCAGAGCCATGACTAGGGCATAAGGTAAAGAATGCTTTTTTCCTAGGATGCTAACATTTGGGGGAGGAAGGTTATGTTCCTCTCTGTGGCGTTGCCTTTCCTTCCTCTATCACCCACTGCCCCCATATTTCTCACTTCTCTGTTGGTCTATAACCTGCTCAATTATTTTTGCCTCTGGCACAAAAAAAATAAAAGTCTTTATACTTGTGATGCCGTGTAACAGTAGACAGGGACCCACGCCTAGGAATCACAGGTCTTTGAAGCATTAAAACAAAAATCTTGCTTAGAAGAAAATGGAAACTAATCAATACTTGCAATATTTTCACAATAAAGAATCTTTTCTTTAATTTTTTTGGTAGAAAAAGCCCGGGTTAATGGATCATATCATTTGCCTGTTTTTTTCTCAATTCCAATACCACAAATGTTGTTTCAACTCCTACTCTGAGAACAGTGTGGGGGAGAGAGAGAAGGAAAGATAGCAAGACAAATAAGACACAGTCCTTGCTCTCCAGAAGCTTACAATTTAACTTATTAGGGAGGATAAAACAAGTGCGCCAGAAGCTCAGATCTGATCAGAGCAGAATGTGGCCAGTGAAGTGTCAGAGAGAGAAATGAAATGTGATGGGCACTCAGGGAAAGGAGAGGAAGCTGAAGAAGGAGCCATCCGCCTGGTTCTTGAAGATAATTAGCCCATTTTGGGCAAGAGGAGCCCGCTCACTCAAAGGTGGACAAATGCAGCTGTGTTGGGAGAACCCTGAGTCATCGAGCTTGGCTGTGGTGTAAGGTATGTCTGGGGAGTGGAGGAAGATAAAGTCGTTAGGAAAGATTAGGGTTAAGGACATGGAGGCCTCCGATAATTAGGCCGAAGAATACAGGTGATGAGGAGTCCCTGGAAGACATGACCATTTGGAGCCGAGATGTGATTTAGGAAGATTAATCTGGCAGGAGTATGTAGGTGGGTTGAAGGGTGAAGAGTGGGGGTGGAGGGATCGGTTGGGGTTTTGTAATTATCCAAGGGAAAGGTGATAAGGAAGCCGGGTAGGAATGAAGTACCTAAAGAAAGTCTACTTCCTGGCTATAGGAGTCAGCTCCCAGAAAAATGGACTTAGTCTGGAAGAATCATCCCCCTATGTAAAATCAGCAATCCCTCCATCCAGCTATTGAAGCTCTTTTGTTCAGGAAATTGTTATTGAATACTTCCGTGGCCGGGTACTAACAAATGGAAAGTGGGATCTGCCTGCTAAGAGCTTTTAGCTTATTTACCTGCATCTCATTCTAAAAGAGTCAGAATCTTTGTTCCTTCCAAGGTGACAGCAAGCTAACTGGAGAAATGAATCCTTGGTATTGTATTACTGGTAAAACTATGAGATATCAGAGCTTTAGCTCTTCCCCTTCCTAATGAGACAATGTCCCTTCCTTTGTTGTTTATGGGAGCTTTCATAGTACTGTAGAAATGATGCAAGATTTGGAGCTAGAAGATGTGGATTTGACTTCCAGCTCTTCCACTTTAGGATCTCTGTGACCTTTGTCAAGTTATTTAACTACTGGAAGCCTCAGTTCCCTCTTCTGTAAAAACAGACCAGATGACCTCTAGGATCTTTTCCAGCCCTATTTTTTGGAGGGGAAAAGCATATTAACATAGGTGGGGAAGAATGAGGGGAGGCAACCTGGTCCCTGAAACTCCAGTTAAATCCCATCAAATGGGACCCAGAGCACCTCAGAACCGCCCCCAGACTCATGCCTTTCTTGGCTACAAGAGGCTTTGCACGGGTCTGAAAGGAAGGGAGAGAGTTGGGAAGCCATGGGTTAGGCAGCATGGCTCCCTCCCACTCACCCGCTGGAATGCCCTCTGGGTGCTATAACCCTATCAGTGCTACACCTGGTCTTAATCCCATTTCACAGCGGGAGCTTTAAGCTTTCCTAAGAAGCTTAACATGACCAGGACCAGGTTTTCCTGATTAACTTGCTCTTTAATTTTTTTCTAGAGACTTTTTGACTTAGCTTTTGGACTAATTGTGGCTCTATCTCGGTAACACAAGAAAGTAAAACAGAAGTTCCCAGGCATAATATTTACCCATTGTGACACTTGAAAAAGTTTGAAGTGTTGAATAGCATTGCATTTCCTGTTTTGCCAGACTAGGGGGAATGAGAGGCAATAGGGTACGGGAAAGGAATCACGACTTAGAAGTTATAGGATGATCAGGCAGAGCCCCGAGAGACCCTCTAGTCCAACTCCTCTCATTTGACTTCAGAGCCAGTTATCTGGGCATTGGATTGGTTGATAAACTATGAGAGAATTTCGAGAGTTAACTTATACTAACCTTTAAAAATTCCCCCTTCACTTGAGGATGTTTCTGTTCACAAACGGTCCTGAATGTGGCTTGATGAGGTTCTGTAGGGTTCCCCCTCCAGTTCTCCACCTGTGAATGATTGATGCGATTCTGTGGTAGCTTGGATGGGAAAGGCAGCACTGGGCTAAGTCAAGCGCTTTTGGGGTCTGTTTTTTTTTTAATCACTTTTTATTTATATTACCAGTCAGACTCACTCAGCAATGCTGTGCAGAAGGAGACAGTGGTTAAGGACTGGAACGTTGAACTGAGCATCATTTACATTCAAAGAGGGGAAACGAGCATCCTAGACATAACCTTTCTTAGATGAGAAGCATGGGGCAAGTCTGTGAGTCCGTAACCTTTGTCTACAAGTCTGTGGCCTTTGGGGCCTACCTTTAGGGCTGTTGGGAGGCTTGAAAAGGATAAAGCACATAGACATTTTGCAGACATTAGTGGAATAAAAGATCTTTGAGGGTAGTAAGACATTTTCATTTTTGTCTTTGTGGATCTACAGCCTAGGAAAGTGAGTGGGATACAGTAGGTACTCGATAAATGCTTGTTGAGTTGAACTAGAGTTAACAGCTAAAGACAGATTGGATTCCAGGTTTTAATGCTTTCTGGCCGAATGACTCTGGGAAAGCCTTGGTGCTTTGTTAACAGTTTTCTATATGTGGCCATGCTATTATCCTCCCCTACTTGCAGTGACCTCAAAGAGGCAGGGAAAGAAGCATCTACAAATGTCAGGGCTCAGGGGGCACCTGGGTCTCTTTCCTACTTTAAAGGTCCCCATTGAAGGTCTCCTGTTGTGCGTCTCCTTCCCCAGGGCAGACTTTGCCACACTTCCCCCTCCCCCAGCAGTCTCCGAGAGCTTTCCACCTGGGCTGACCAGTCCCCCCTCAGCCAGCTGGGCCCGGAGCCTGTGGGGCACACCCACCCACACCCACGGGCATGAGGCAAGGGTGGGCCCAGATCCAAAGGTCCTTCCCCAGCAGGCACTCCAAGCCCTGCCCGTTCACCAAAAGAGCCTTTAAGAACCAAAACTCACTTCCCTGCCAGGGAGACAGTGAAAGTCTTAAAAAGGGAGAACTTCAAACCTCAGAATGGAGAGGGAGGAGGGGCTGAAATCCTGCCTGACACTTACTAGTTATGTGAACTTGGGCAAGCCATTTGAAAATTGGAGGATTTAAAGGCCCTTCTAGTTTTTTTAAAGTTTATGACCCTATGAACCCCATTCAACTTGGTTCAAACTTTAATTAAAATTGGTGATTGTTTCCTTTTTTAAAAAAAGTTATTCTTGCAGCACACTGTTAGAAATTAATTTTAAAGATCAACAAATATAGTAGAAGAAGGAAATTAAGGTTCAGGGAGGAGAGATCACTCACCTAAAATCAGAACTCATTAATGGCAGACTTGAGACTAGACTCGGGAGCTCCAAACGTCCTGTGCAGTGATTTTTCCCCTACATCATATTGCTGTCCTTTTTATTGTTTATATGTATACAGATGGCATTCAGCAATGCCTGTGAAATGTTGACTATCTCCTAAAGAATCATGTATGCCTTCAGGAGGGTGGGACACTTTTCTTTGTCTTTTGACTCCGACCATCTCGTGCACAAGGCTCTGTCAAGACTGTTTGTTGCCATAAAGCAATCTGTAAACTATAGCAAAATATACTTATATCAGTTATTGTTGTTGTTGTTGTTGTTGTTGTTGTTGTTATCAGCATTAATTTGTCAGTTGGGAAAATAGGAAGACCTTAGCCCGTTCTCCCAAAGAGTGATAATAACAGATAGAATTCTTGTTTGGGTAGTTTAGGCAATCAGGACACAGAAACACAAGTGATTTCATTAGTTTGGGAGGCTTCCTTCCCCTCTCCAGCTGCCAACCCATTTGAGCCTGGTTGATAAATCCTAGGGAGGTGCCTGAGTCACACAGCCTTCAAGGTTCCTGGGTGGCATTTGGAAGTCAGCCTTCCTGACTCCAAGCTCAAAACTGTGTCCATTTGGCCATGATGCAAAATAAATGGACAGTAAAGAAAAACTGCTCTGAAACCGTATCCAATACCTAGCAGACCACTTTGATTGCAGAATTCTCCCTCGTGCAAAGCTTTTTATATAACGTCATTCATATTCTTGGCTTTGACTGCCAATTAAAGCTCTCAAGTCCCAAATTGCTTTGTTTGCTTTTAAAGAAATCTGCCCACCTTACAGACCAAGAAGTTAACTAACCTGTGTTTTTGTTCCCTAAAGGGCTTCATTCTGTCGAGTTCCTGCCAGCTCTTACCTTTAAATTGAAATAGTTTGAATGTGTGTTTTCAGTTTCTGTGCTTCTAAAACTGAGAATTCATTACTTCTGCCTTTGTGCCAACAGTGTCCCTCTTGTGTTTTTAAAACGAAGACAAATGCTCAGAGCTATAACTAGCAATTTTGGCACCCAGGGCAAGTGGCGTGCAACAGTATCCCCAGATCAGTTTTTGTAGTGCAACTCATGTAAGGGAAGATGGAGATCAGAACATGGGCCCCATGGCAAGAGCCTGGGGGACCTCAAGGTCATTGGTGGAAAGGTCGCCTTGGAGAGGGGTCTGGGAGTGAGGTGGGATAGGGTCAGAGGCAAGTTCAGTGGTACCGAAAGAGCTGTGGAGAGGAGAGAAAAGTGTGCCAGCTGGGATCTTCCTATTTTATCTGATTATTCTCGCTAACTAGGTGCTAAACTCAGTTGCTTCTATGCTAATGAGGGAGTATAAGTGCCATAAACACTCTTTAAACTTTGGTGCCTTAAGGAAAAGTCCTGGTTATTTTATCCTCATTATGACTGTTTGTTTGGATGCTGTAGGGTGAACTAGAAGATCTGACTCATAATTAAAATCAATAAATCAATCAGCACTTATTAAGTGCTACTGTACCCCGGCACTGGACTACATGCCCAAACAAAAACCATAAAGCTTCTCTTCTACCAGATAGGAGTCGCCAAATGTCTGCAGCCGCGCCATATGCTGGACAGAGGGCCTCCCCGGGCCTCCTGATCTCTCTCTGCCCACTGGACCTGGGCTCTGGAGGGAAAACGAGGCCGGGGCCTGGCACAGCCCTCCTCCCTTGGGTCCACTTCATGACCCCTTAAAGTCAGAGGAGCCTTCAAAAAAGAACAAAAATCACGCGGTAGCCATCCAGGAAGTTCAGGATGTGCTGGCCCCAGCAGTCCCCATGGTAGGTCTCTTGGGTGAGTCACATTAAGCTAATGGAAGGCCTTGGTCAGCCTGCCCGATGGCTGGAGACGGGGCCCGATGGCCGGTAGCTTCTGGCGATGGCACTGTCCTTCAAGGCCCCGCCGCGTGTCAGGCTCCTGTGTGGACTTCCCGGCCTGGCCAGACCTGCCCTTTGGCCTTCCCGGTGACTTGTCACTGTCCCGCTGGGAGGGCCTTCCCTCTCCATCAGCTCTCACTTCCTGGGATCCCGCGACTTCTGAAGATGTGAATGCTGCTTAAATGCTGCCTCCTGTGGGAGGCCCTTCCTCCCCCCTCCATGACCTTGCGTTTATTTTGGATATATTTGTGCTTTCCTTGGCTCCTCCCAAAGAAAATAAGTTTCTGGAGGGCAGAAGCGATTTCATTTTTCTTTCTGTATCCTGAGAGTCTTTTATAGAATATATAAAATATATATGTGTGTATATATTACATATATATATATATATATTTCTTTATATATAAAAGAAAAGTATTCAGATTTTTAACCTGTTGTGAGAGATTTCCAAAACTTTTGGCATCCCTCTGGCAATGTGATTAAAATGCTGTTATCATTACAGTATTTAACTCAGGGAAGCTCTCGTCCAACAGAACCAGTGATGCTGGCAGTTTAAAACAGAGACAGAACTGCCCTCCTCGGAAGGACAGAGCCAATGCCAGGCAGCTTTTGACCCAAGAGGCAAAGCTTTTATTCTGTTGACGAGTCACTTTCCAATCTCATATCCAGGGTTGATAGAAACACTATTCAAAGCTGGGTTAGAAAATGGAAAAACTTGACCAGGACAAGGGCTGAATGTAATAGCGAAAGGGAGACAAAAAATCAAAGGTTATTTCCTTATAACTTGTGTCAGAGTTAAGATGAAAGAGTATAAGGCTCTTTTTAAAAATAGAAAAGAAAATAATATGCTCTATTGAATTAGGATATAGACAAAATTGGAGTGACTAGGATTAGAAGTACCCAGGAAGAGGAAGCTTCCCAAAAAGAAGTATTTATTGTTCCTTCTGCTTACTGGTTAGCAACAATAACAAAAAATTACTGTTGTAGGCACCCCTATAGGCCAATGTAAGAAAAAACATCAGACAGGTAGTCAAAGGATCTCCATTTGAATTCCAGCTCAGTTATTCACTACCTGAGTGATCTTGGATATATTACTTCCTTTCTGCAGATCTCAGCTTTCTCATCTGTGAAATGGGTTGCAATTTAACAAACATTTATTGACCACCGAGTTATGAGCCCAGCACTGTGCAAAGGATAGAGGCCAAATAAATAAAATGGTTTCTCAAAGGTCATACATTCAACAAGGATATATTACGTGGACACAGATATATAAAGAAAATGGTTAATTTGAAGGAAAAAGATGCTAGCTACTAGGGGGATCAGAAAAGGCTATACAAAGGAAGGGGTATTTCGACTCAATTTTAAAGAAAGGTAAGAATTGCACACACTAGGGACAGCATGTGTGAAGGCAGGGAAGGAAACAGAATTTTGAATTTGGGGGACAGCTCGTAGTTCAAGTTAGACAGAAGAGTAAATGAATGGGAATATTACAAAATAATGCCAGAAAGGTAGGCCAGAAACAGATTGTAGAAAGCTTAAAATGGCCAGACTGAGGGATTACTATTTAATCACAGAAGTAATAGGGAGTCACTAAAGATTTTTGAGCAGGAGAGTGACATGCACAGACCTTAGCTAATGAAGATTATTTTGACAGCTGTGTAGACAATGGATTGGAGAAGAAGAAGACTAGGAGCCAGGAGACCAATTAGGAAAAAATCAAAATAGTCCAAATGTGTGATGAAAGTTTGAACTGGGGTATTAGCATAGGAATGGAGAGAAGGGGATAGATGCAAAGAAACATTGTATGTGGTGGATCAATGAGATTTGGCAAGTAATTGGATAGGATGGGATGGAGAGCAAGGAGAGAATCATGGATAACTGTAAGGCTGGGAAACTGCGTAACTCAGAGCATGGTTTGGTAAGATTAAAAGAAATAGGAAAATTTGGAAGAACAGAGTTTGGTTTTTTTGGGGGGGAGTAGGGATAATTAGATCCATTTTGGACTTGTGGAATTTGAGCTGCCTATAGGACAAATGGATTGAGATGTCCAGCTGTTGGTGTTGTACTGATATTCAAGAGAAAGATTAAGGTGGACATAAAATTTTTAAAAAATCATCTGCATAAAGATAATTGAACCCATGAGAACTGAAGAAATTAGCAGGAAAAGAAGCATAGAGAGAGGAGGGGCCAAGAAAGAGTCTTGGGGGACACCATGCTAAGGGGGTTAAAAACAAATCATTATACAAGAAAGCAAATCCAGAAGGAGCAATCTTAATCTAAGACTGAAGGAGAAAGAATAGTAGAGAACTAGGAGGAAGTAGAACGGAGGAGAAAGAGAACCAAGAGAGAGGCAGTGTCATGGAAACCAAAGAAAGACAGATTAATCAAGAGAAAAGGGTGGGTTAGCATCAAAAACTGGAGAGAAAATGTAAGGAGAATGAGGATAAAGAAAGAAAAACAAGACGTTTTTCATATCTATGGTAATCAATCAAAATAACTTCCTTCATTGTATATATGTGTGTGTGTATATTTTAAAGCCTCATTCTGCCACTTAAGTCATGAGGTGGGTGGTATGCTTCATCATTGTAATCATGGCTAGTCATTGTGTTCATTAGAACTTTTTAAAATGCAGATAAAGCACTTAGCAAATTTTATTTTTATATATTTTATTTTCCCCTCAATTACATATTAAAACAAATTTTAACTTTAATAAAAAGTTTTATTTTAAATTCTGTCCTTCCTTTCTTTCCCCTTTCTCTCTCCTTGAGATGTTAAGAAATCTTATATAGTTTATACATGTGCAGTCATGTAAAACATTTCCTTATTAGTCATTTGTACAAGACTTGAATAAAAAAGAATGAAAGAAAGAAAATGAAAAATAACAACAAGCTTCAGAATGCATTCAGACAGTGTCAGTTCTTTCTCTGGAAGCAGGGAGCACATTTCATCATGAATCCTTTGGATTGTCTTGGATCACCGTATTACTGAGAATAGCCAAGTCATTCACAAATCTTCATTGTACAAGATTGCTATTAGTGTGCACAATAGTCTCCTGGTTCTGCTCACTTCATTTGCATCAGTTCATGTCTTTCCAGGTTTTTCTGAAATCATTCTGCTTGTCAATGCTTATACTACAACAATATTCCCTCAGGACCATATGTTACAGCTTGTTTAGCCATTCCCCAATTAATGGACATCCTCTTAATTTCCAATTCTTCACCACCACAAAAATAGCTGCTGTAAATATTTTTGTGCAAGTAATGTTGTTTTCCCTTATTTTGATGTTTTGGGGATATAGACCTAGCAATGGTATTGCTGGATCAAAGGACATGCACAATTTTATAACCGTTTGGATGCGGTTCCAAATTATTCTCCAGAATGACTGAACTCAAAACTCCACCAGTAAGGCATTAGTTGATCAGAATTCTTCAAGATTTCAAATTGTTTTTACATTGTTATTATTTTCTGGCTTCTCAATTCACTCTGCATCAGTTTGTCAGTCTTCCTAGATTTCTCTGAAACTGTCACCTTCTTGCCATTGCTTGTGGTACAATAGTATTCTACCACATTTATATACCATAATTTGAAAAACTATTCCCCAATTGATTAATTATCCCTTTAGTTTTCACTTCTTTACTCTTGTGAAAAGAGCTACTATAAATAAATAAATGTGTGTGTGTGTGTGTGTGTGTGTGTGTGTGTGTGTGTGTGTGTTTTACATATGGGTTCTTTTTTTCTTTCTTTGTATTCTTTGTTGTATAAAGTTAATAGTGCTAAGTCAAAAGCCATGTTCAATGTAGTACCTGTTGGAGCATAGCTCCAAATTGCTTTTGAGATGGCTAGACTAATTCAACCCCACTATTAGTATATTATTGAGCCTATTTTCCATAGGCCCTCCAACATGTGTCAACTTTACCAATAATATTTATGTGAAATAGAACTTCAGAGTTGCTTTGATGTATATATTCATAATATTTTTTATATTGCTTTGGAAAGCTGAGATTTCTTCTTTAGAAAATAATCTGTTCATATTCTTTGTCTAATTATCAATTGGAGGAATAGATATTATTTTTATAGATTAAAATCAGTTCCTTATATTTGATAGGGAATCTTCATTAGCAAAATTTGATACAAAGTCGGGTTTTCTCCCTCTGCCACTAGTTTCCTTTATAATTTTAGCTGCCTTGATATTTGAACAAAACCTTTTTAATGTGATGTAATCAAAATGGTCCAATTTACTTTCTATGATCCTCTTTATCCTTTGCTTGATAATGAACTATTGCCCCTGTAGAAAATTAATTTCTTCCACGTTTCTTTGTTTATAATGCTATCCCTAACATCTCAGTTATATATCCATTTGGAGTTTGTCTTGGTATATGATGTGAGATGTTGATTTGTACATACCTAGTTTCTGCCAGACTATTTTTCAATTTACTCAGTAATTTTTGTTGAAACTAAGTTCTTGCCTTCAGGTAGCTTAAGTCTTTGTATTTATCAGACACTAGGCTACTATGTTCATTTGCTTCTTTCTGTATGTTGTAAAGCTACTCTGTCCCACGAATAGACCTCCATAATTCTTAGCTAAAATCAAATTATTTTGGTGATGTTTTGTAGAATAGTTTAAAATCTGGTATTGCTAAGCCTCCATTTCCCCAATTTTTTTCACATTTTCTCTTGAGATTCTTGACCTTTTATTTCTCCAGATGAATTTCCTTGTTGTTTTTTCTAGCTCTATAAAGTAATCCTTTGGCAGTTTGATTGGTATGGAATTGAATAAGTAAATTAAAGGCCATCAGATTTAGCAGTAACCTTTAAAAGAGCAATTTCAGTGAAGTGGTGGAGTTAGAATTCAGACTACAAAGGAATGTGTCCTTAAGAACTAGAAGCAATGAGTAAAGAAAAGTCTTTCTAGGAGGTTAGCAGTGAAAAGGGAAAGATATCAAATAATAATTTGAAGAAATACCAGGGCAAAAGAAAGCTGTTTTAAGGGTGAATGGAAATTATATATATTTGTAGACCTTTCTAAAGAAAAATTAAAGACTGCACTGAAAGTAGTAATGAGAAAGAAGGGATGGATCAAGGGCACAATGAAGCAATTTGACCATAGCAAGGAATTTTATGAGAGAATTGGTTGAAATTATGATCTCTACACTTTCTTCTCTTTTGAAATTCTATGTGAATATGCCATTCATATATGGAAGTTTGTTCATAATGCAAGTGGGGGCTTCTTTGAAAAGTGATCAGGACTCTTTGAAAAGTAATTATGTTTTTTTGACTTGATGGCAAGCTATTGGTGGAAAAGTGAATGGATCAACATCTTTTTTCCCCTGCTAACTCCTTTCTTCTTCCCAAAAGAAAAAAAAATCATTTTATATATATTATATTATTCCCCATTTTCCCTGTCTTTTACAGATTCCAGCTCAGCTCATTCAGCTGTTCTTCAGTCTCTTTCTCACATTCACAAATACCTTCTTCAATTGTGCCTTTTTAGTAAAGGGACTGCTGATAAAAGAGACAGCTCATAACCGGATGTCAAAATTTGTATTTCCTTGCAAGGATATTCAGACTCATCCCTAAAGTGTCATTGAAGATTATCATTTCTTCCTACAGATGAGGAAAAATAAATCTAAAGTGATTTGCCAAGATTATACTGTATAAGTAGCAGAGTCAGGGCTAGACTTCTGTTATCCCAGTGACAAGGTTCATAACTTTCATGCTGCACTAATTTTTTTCTCCCCAAGAAAATCCCGGAGCTTCTGTTTGCTATTTCAGGAGCCCATGGTGGTCCCTTACCTTTGTGGTCTGCTAATGGGCAGTGTCTTCTCTTATCTAGCTGTGAGTTGGCAGTCAAAAGAATTGATGTGATCTAAGGCTGACTAATGAAAGCGTCCGGGACCAAGTAGGTGACATACCCTTTGCACTCTGCCCTTCGCTCAGGCTACACTTAGAGAATAATGTTCATTTGGGTCACCACTTTTTAGAAAGGACATTGATAAGCTGAAGAGCAATCAGAATAGTGAGCTATCCCTAGCTCCTGCCATCCAAAGATTGATTCAAGGAACTGGGGCTGTTTATCCAGGAATAGAGAGGACTTGGGGAGAAAGGGAGATTGGAGATGGGGCAGATTAGTTAGAAGTTTGAAAAGCTGTCATGTTCAAAAGGGATTTTCATTTTTCTGCTTGGATCCAGAGGGTGGAACAAGGATCAGTAAGAAAACACAAAGAGGTGAATTTGGGTTAGAAGTAAGGAAATATTTTTCAATCATAATAACTCTCCCATAGCTAAACAGAGAAGCCTTAGTAGGTTCCCCATCCCTAGAGGCCATTTAGCAAAAATTGGATCACTATTTGTTGGATGTGATTTAAAGGAGATTCTTATATAGATTTAGTTGGACTAAATATCCTCTAGGGTCCATTCTGATGCTGAGGTTCTGTGACTTAAATGAAGGCAACAGCATTATTAGTAAACAAAGCAGGTTAAGTTGCCAGGGCTAGGGGAGAAGTGTAACTTTTAGTTCCCTCTTGTCTTTAGAGAGGGAACTTTCCTTCATGTCCAGCTCACCAAGAATGACTGGCAGAGGTTCAAAAATGAAAACAGCATTACATTTTCCCATACTTTGCTCCTTAAGGCCTGCCATTTTCACTTTCTTGGAGATTTATTTCTAGAAATATATGATTTCCAAATTCTCATGCCAGGATTTTGAAGTCTAGTTCTAGCTTTTGTTTGTTAATCAAACTTTTCATCTCTCAAATAAGCAGTGTTCTCCTCTAAATCATTTCTCTATAAGGCTTAAATAATATACATAGAATTTAGCATTTTTTCTGACCAATAGGGTTTTATTGTATTTAAAATGGATATCTGAATGGAAAGCAACAAAGAAAAAAATAGCTGCCCACTCAGATAACAGCTAATAAACATTTATTAACTTCTAGTTAGTCAATAAACATTTATTAAGTGTTTGCTCTGTGCTAGATACTGTACTAAATACTAGGGTTACAAAAAAAGACAAAAGATAACTCCTGCTCTTAGAGCTAACAGTCTAATAGGGATTAAATGTGGATCATAACATAGTATTTTCACCTTTTGTTGTTGTTATTGTTTGCTTGCTTGTGTTTTTTTTTCTCTCATTCTTTCCCCTTTTTGATCTGACTTTTCTTGTGCAGCATGATAAATGTGGAAATACGTTTAGAAGAATTGCACATGTTTAACCTAAATTGGATTACATGCAGTCTAGGGGAGAGAGGGAAAAAATATGGAATACAAGTTTTGCAAGAGTAAATGTTGAAAATTATATTTGCCTGTATTTTGAAAAATAAAAAGCTATTATTATTAAGAAGAACCCAAATATGAGGTGCAAGGCAGAAAGCACATGTGAAGAATTCACAAGGGCTTTTCTCTTTTCCAAAAGGGATATTTGTTTAAGAAAAGAGGTTACAGACAAAATGAAGAGGTAAAATTAGATTGTAGCTGAAACTTGAAGAGAGCCTGGAAATGGAGGAGAAGAGAGAGAATCTTTCAGACTTGGAGGATGGTCAGGGAACATGCTCCCAGTCATGGATTTTCTTGTTTGAGAAACAGAGAGGAGGCTGGGGTCCCTGGGTCACAAAGTACATGAGAAGGGGTGGGCTAAGGTATAAGAAGACTGGAGTTGACAAGATTGTATGAATGCAAGTAGAGGAGTTTATATCTGATCCAGGAGGAATGGGGAGGAGGGAGAGTATACAATGGGGTCCGACCTGCATTGAGGAAGATCCCTTTGACAGACTTGGGGCCGGGAGCCCAGCAGCAGGATGCTGCCATACATAGCCAATGGGAAGGGAAGGGATGATGGCTGCTTGTTCTGGGCAGTGTCGGAGAAGGAACAAACGCCAGAGAAGGTCCCAAGGTAACTTTGATGGGCCTTGACAATAGATTGGAAAAAGGGGATGAGAGAAAGTGAGAAGTCAGGCTAGATTTTAGGCCTGGGAGGAGGAGGGGGGTCCTGGGAACAGCAATGTGGGGAGGCGGTCCGGCCCAGTTTCAGGGTAGGTTATTACTCCTAATCTCACAACATATTACTTGCTTCCACGCTTGGCTCTCCAGACCCCTCTTAAATTTTCTTTCTACTCCCCAAATAAGGTGGGGCAAGCTGGAGTCGAGGTTGATTCCCCCCTCCCTCAACATTTTCATAGACCACATACCTCCCCAGAGCCAGTGCATTTGGCTGCCAAATCACCGCGTTGTACTCGACCTTGGCAAAAAACATAACACAGGGTGCCAAGTGGCCCCTCAAAGCCTAAAGAAACGACCCCTGTACCAATGGACAGTAATCAACTGGGAATGGTGCTCCCAGTCCGCATAGGGCAGCGGCACACAGCAGAGTGCGAGCATCCGGGAGAATTGCCCTGACTCGCCGAACATGCTGCAGGCGGGTACCGCAGCGGGCACACACATCTAGAGCCCAACCATCCGGTCATACGTAGCACCGGAGCAATTTAAACTGGCCGTGCGCCATCAGTGAGTCCCCAAAAAAGAGGCCGTGGTCAGCCCTTCCCCTGGTCCCGACTGCAGTGGCACGGGGATGGGTCACCGACAGGCAGTGTTGGAACAGCTTTGGTACAACAAGACTGCAGCCTCGCGGGCACGAGGGCGCATGGGTGATGGCCCCCGGGGCCTTGTCTTGCCGTGGCCATCACCCTGCAGGTTTCCATGCTTTCACCCCTAACATTAGTGTATCCGCACCCGATCTGGGTAGGTTTAACTCTCTGTCGGCCCCTGGACATGACCCAGTGGGTGGTAAGGACTTAGTGTAATTCACATTCCTGATGTATTCCTGAGATGACTTGTGAAAAGTCCAGGGGTCTGGGACCCTTCTGAGACTCCCGGAGTGTGTCTCTGCCCGAAGGTCCCGATGCTCAGATCCTGGGCAGACAAGCCGCTGCCTTTGCCATTCCCCTTGCTGGAACTGGGCCTGGGCGAGGCTGTTGTTAGAAGGTACACGGTCTTCTCCCCTGGAAATGTCACTCTCTGAGTCAGCGTCTGGTTAGACAGTCTCTGTACAATCAGTGGGTTGTCTCTCAGACTTAGATGTCAGTCGCAGATCTCCACCTACTCACCGGAGGCCTGCCCGCAGCCTCTCTCATGGTCAGTAAGTGGTGATGCTGAATTGCTAAGTCGCGGAGGCTGCCCTATAAACAGGCAAGTTGCCCAGGCTTTTTAGTTAGGTGTGAACTAGTTTTCCCCAGATCCACTTACTTGTGTTTCCCCTGAATAGAAACGGTTCTTAGCAGGATGGTGGCATTTTGTTGAAGGTCTTGAAAATGAACTTAGACATCATACTCGATTCCAGCAGAGCCCTTCTGGCTTCATACTCAAAAAAACCAAACCAAACAAAAAAAACAAAAACATTTTTCAGCCTTTCTTGGGCAAGACACATACAGGTTTGGAAGAATTTGTCTCTTTCCCATTCTCTGAGACTCCAAAATCATCAGGTAGGTATAGTTCTATACTTTCTGTAACATCCAGAAATTTGATGTAAAGTTCATAGCATCATTCCTGATGGACTGTTAGGCTTACAATAGAAAAGTCATGTATTGACTCCACTGAGATTTTTATTTCAGTCTCACATTCAACAGGCTGTGGATTTCCTTGGGTCAGTCGGTCAAGTAGCATTTATTAAACATAGTGCCAGATATTGGGCTGAGCTCTGGGAACACAGATATTAGTAGAGAGACAAAGTCAGCTCTCAAGGAACTTCTTGAAATATAGCTCTGAAAAACCAGGCTTTGTTAAAGCCCATTGTGATTCAAATAGAGCTACTTGACCATGCCTTTAAATCCAAATCACTCTGGCTTCCACTGATTGGCCAGTAACAGGTTCCAGCCCAAGCCTCGCTTGCTCTTTGTTTGGGTTTTGAGGGCTCTGAGTGAGTGTAAATAGCAATTGTTTCTGTTCTGGCCGGAAACTGGGGGTCTTCCCGTCCCAGACTGATTTTTTTATGAAAGGAATAGGCCTCAATTCTTACCTAGCCTTTCTTTACTTAACGGGCATTGCCTTTTGCCTCAGACATTTGAGAACTGGAAAAGACTGAGCTTTAAAAAGTTAAGATCTTCCACTGTATGTGAGGCCTTCTTTAATCTCCTAGACCTGTATCCTGCTTTGAGGCTGATAACTTTGCACTGCTCTGCCTTACTCAAATCCAATTCACTTGTAGCTCAAAATATCACCCTCCTGAGGTCATTGGTCCTCTGGAAGAACAACGTGCTAATGGGGGATAAAAAGTCTAGTTCTAAACCTCAGAAGTGCCGCTCAAAGCTGTCAGGTCCTTGAGTAGCTTCCTCTCAAGTCTCTCCCTTGTTAGCAGGTAATCCATGTACTTCGGATACTCCTACCATACCAGTTTAGCAACCATGGATGTTTTCTTGCTTCCTGCTCTGGCAAGCATGTCCTACATTGGGAAACGGCCAGTTACCACCAGTAGATGACTGGAGATCCTGAAATCTCCTTCCAGAGAGAAAAAGTCAAACAGAAACCCGGCAGAAGTTTGCTAGGGCTTCTCTTCTCCCATATGCCGAGGGTTAAACACACTGAAATCAAGGCATATTTAGTGAGTCTCTGCTGATGTGATCTGGGATGGGGCTTTGTCACCAGGAGCTGGGGTTCGGCCAGGTGGAGGTCAGAGGTTACAGGCAAAATGAAGGGATATATAGGCACTGGGAAGGTAAATATGAAGTAGAGTGGGAGAGCGTAGGAAAGACAAGTCCTCAAGGGAACTCCCAATTACCCAGTAGAAAGGGAGCCCCCCATGAGGTTGGGGCGTGTCCTTAGCTGGTGGGCTAAATCCTGAAAGAGACTGAGCACCCTAAAAGAGTCAGCTGTAGGGAGGAGAAGTGGGGGGGAAGCTAGGGGGTTAGGGGAGAGATTACATGGCAAGGGAAGGGGAAGGACACCAGGAGGCAGAGTGCCATGGAAGCTAGCAGCCATGGCATGGCCCACTAGTAGATTTTATAAGAAAAATTTAACCTCGGGACAGGACTGGGAATTCTTCAGAGGGAGGGTCTCAGGAGTTTGACATAGCTTAGGTTTCAGACTGGACCACCTCCCCAAAGGGAGGGACCATGGGGCTAAACGGCTCTCTGGCCGAGCCTTCTGCCTGCTTGCCTTGGGATCAGTTCTTCAGTTTCTCCCGGGACAAAACACCATCCAGGACCTGGTCTTCTCCTGTGTACCAAGCACTGGGACAGACCCTCAGCCTTACAGAAAAAAATAGAATAGTTCCTGCCCTCACGGAGCTTCATTCTACCCAGGAGACGCCATGTACACGCGTTCCTGTACACGTCTGCTTTGGAACATCTGTTGCTGTCTTCAGTCAGGAAACTTGGTTCCTCATTAGCCGCAGGCTGTTCTGGCACAGACAGACAGTGCTGAAGTATTTGAGGTTCAGCACCGGATGATGAGCAGTTGGCCCCAAATGCAGGGGTTCACTCCGCAAGAATTCACAGTGGCTTCTCTCTCTGGCAAAAGCAGAAATGTGTTGACTGACCTATTGATTGATTAATAAATGCTTGTTGATTTGAATTGGCCCATCTCCAGAATGCTAGAAGACTTCATGTTTCTCTATGGGACACCAAATCCCAGAGGGCTTTGTTTAATTTTATTCTCCTTCTGCCATTTATGAGAAGAGATTAGAGAACAAAATGAAGAGGTGCAGTAGACACCAGGAGTGGTAAATATAAAACAGATTTGGGAGAGCATAGAGTTAGCGAAGAAAGGGGTTTTAACAATTAACAATGGAAAAGACAAGTTCCTTGGTGGAACTCACAGTTAAGCAGAAGAAAGGTAGTACCCCATTGACTGCAAGGCTAAATACTAAAAAGGATTTAGCACCCTAAAAGGGTTAGTTAGCTGGAACAAGGAAAAAGATACCTTGAGATTGGGGGGGGGGGGAGGAGAGTAAAGAGCCATGAGTTATGGGGGGGGGAGGGGGAGGAGGAGAAAGACACCACAAGCAGGACAGCTTGGCCAGCTGGCCCCAAAGTCATGATGGGCCAGGGGCAGATTTGTAGGGGAGGTGCAACCTCAGGGTTTGACATCTGAGTGGGTAATAAGGAGGGGTTACCCAGGCCCCCACAGGGGTGGGCCCAGAAGGCTGAGCTGATCCCCATCTCTGCCCTCTCCTGCTGGCCCCAAGGAGTGATCTTATCAGTACTGCAGGCTCTCTCAGCTCACCAGGACCAGGACTGTGACCAGGACCTCCTCAGTACAACAGGGTTAACTAAGACCTGCGTTAAAATGACTGAAAAAGTTAATTAATTATTCTGAGCCTAAGTTATCTTATCTGTAAAATGGGGATGCTATTAGGCAGATTTCTCTGAAACTCTTCGTTTTGTCATCTCTAATAGCATATTGACAATAGCTAAATGGCTTAGAGGATAAAATTCCAAGATTAGAGTCCGAAAGACTGAACTTACTGGTTTCAAATCAGGTCTCCCTGCTGTGTGATCCTGAATAAGTCACCTAACCTTGTTTAACTTCAGTTTCCTCATCTGTAAAAATTAAGCTAGAAAATTAGGCCTTTGTCAAGAAAACCCCAAATGAGGTTATAAAGAGTCAGCCAGGACTGAACAACAAGAACCTTTTGGAATTGACAAATTTGTTTTCCTATGTCCCATTTCTGGACAGTCTTTGTTACTTGATCGACCAAATCTTTCTTTTCCAAAGGCAAGCTTCGAAAGAAAAAAAAAAAAACAACTAAAGAACTGTTGTAGCTAGTCATTCAATGACTGTCTCTCTCTTTTTAGGGTACTATCTATCTATTCTCAGTTTCAAGGCACTCCTCTATCATTTTTTTGGTCACCCTCCATTTCTTTGAAGTGTAGCCATTACTGAGGTTTCCTTGGGCATTGAAATGCTGCATTATCTCAATCCTCATTGCCTACCACAGGATTTAGTACTTTGTAGGTGTTTAAGAGAAAGCATGAGAATGATGTCTAATTAATGAGAGTTATTACTTGTCCCACAAATGGCTTCCATCACTTATCCAGTTTGTAAAATACTTAGCACACTGACTCAAATCTACCTTTCTAACTTCATTATATTATTCTCCACACACACTACAATCAAATCAAATTGGCTTTCTTGCCGATCCACATATATCATAATACTATTTCTTTGCTGTCTTCCATGGCTGAAATGTACTCTTTCCTCACTTCACTCTCTTACAAATCTCTCATTTCATTCAAAACTCAACTCTTTTATATGAGGCCCTTGATAAATTCTCCTAAATAATTGCATCCCCCTTACACTAAAATTACTTGGTATATATTCTATATTCACTACAGGTATACATACCGTCTCTCCCAATAGAATGGAAGTTCTTTGAGGGCAGGGAATATTTCATTTTTATTTTTTTTATCTCCTGTGCCCATCATACTTCCCAGTATGAAATAAACAGCCTATAATTGTTGACTGACCTATTGATTGATTAATAAATGTTCATTGAATTGAATTGGCCCATCCCCAGAAGGCTAGAACACGTTCATGTTTATCCATAGGACAGAGAATCCAGATGAATGTGAGGGCTTTGTTTGATTTTATTCTTCATTTGCCATCTGTCAAACAGGAATAATACTGTTTACTTTTCCAGGCTGATTGTAGAATTAATGGTCATTTGTTCTTTGCTTTTTTTCTTTCTTTGGAGTGTTTGTGTGGGTATGGGAACAGGGTGGGGTAAAGTAGAGGGAGGAGGTGTAAAAGTAGAAAGGAAAGTTGCTCAGTGATAAAAGAGGAATCTTAGGAAAAATTGAGCCCAAAGGAGTTTTCTACTGGAATCAGATAAGGGATGGCCCCAGATATCCTATACTTGTACTTGCTTCTGCCAAAGTTGGAGACTTCCAGATTTCAGACTTATCTCGGGGACAAGAAGGCAACTAGAGATAATCAACTTGACCACCCAAGGAGGCAGTGAAAGAGACTCAAAGTCTCTGGTTTGAATTTAGCTTATGCTGTTTTAGGATGGTAGATCTCTGACTGAAAAAGACCTTAGAGATCATTCAATCTGATCTCATTTTAAAGCCCACGCTGAAAGAGAAGAAGCAAGTGATAGAGTTAGGCAGTGAATTTGGGTCCTCCGACTTCAAATCAGCATCTTTCTATTGCATTCCATTAACTTTGGGCAGATCACTTCAATGCTTTAGGCCTCATTTTCTCATCTGTAAAATGGACCAGCTATCTTCTGAGGTCCTTTGCAGGTCTAGATTTTAAGGAGTGTCTATGTAGGATTAAAAATGAAAAGGCGAACAGATGTTGGAATAAGTGAATGGGTAAACTCAAGGAAGGCTAGGAGTGACTTATCTATTTATTTATCATCACATTTATATTTATATATTATTTATATTAATGTCAACAGCAGAGCACTTTTCTGACTTGTTGCTCATGTATATAACTGAGAATTTCAGGGAGGAAACTTTTAAATTTTTTTTTATTGAAAATGTGATTAAATTTGAGATTTTGCATCACTGTATGTTTTTAGTTTGTCACAAATAAGAAAACAATTTTTGAACGTGACCACCAGGTGAGTCAACTTGCTTCTAAGCTATATTTTGTGTCTTTAAATTTGATACATTCAGAACAATCCCTTCATCTCACAAAGTCTGCTTTGGTGCACACAGTACAATAATTCTTCACTGCAATGACTTTTATAAGTTCTTATTCTGCTGGCTTGGCTTTTCATTCCACCAATGTACTCACAGAAAGTCCCCTAGGGGACACGAGACTGTCATGAACTCTAATAACCCTTCCAGTTTAAATCCTGTGTCCCTGTGTAGACAAAATCCTGGTTAAGAAGTTTGGAGGGACAGTCTTTTTTGTTTCCATGACCATGAGGGAACTTCTGAAAGCCTCAGTGGCCTCATCTATAAAATAGGGATAATAATACTTATTAGGCTTTTACTCATAGGATTGTTGGGAAGCAAGAACCATATATATGTATTTTATTATTATAAAAATCTGCATGCATTATACTTAAAAATCATATTTTGATATAGTTAATTGCCAAAAATGCAACCTTAACAAGAAGCCCAAGATTCCCAATTCAACTAAAAATAAAAATCATCAATTTACATCTATTAATATAAAGAATAATTGAAAAAAAATTGAACAGACATTTATAATTATTTAATAATGAGGACTCCTTGAGGGAAAGGACCATGATTTTGCCTTTGAATAAGTACCAATTAACACAGTATGTGGCACATAGTAGGTACTTAATAAATGCTTGTTGTTAACAGCTGGCAAGCTCACAGATTTTTTTAGAATTTGGCTGGCATTATATGCATTTTTTGCCGTTTAAATGTCCTGCATTAAAATGTGAGCTCCCTGAGGATAGGTCTCTGCTTCTTTGGATCCCTGTGTGTCCGGAACTGAAGCTTGAGGACATCATGAGAAGACCCCCACGCTCTGACAGGAGATGAAGGATCTGCCCTTCACAGTGTGCTGTGGCTCACGGCTACCCTACATTTTTGCCATGCCATGAAAGTTCCCAAGATGGGTCCGCTGATGGCGCGCATATTTGTGGGAGAGCTATATCCCAGGTTTATGGGGTGGAATGTTTTGTTGCTTTTTTTCTGAATATTCCATTAAATGCCTTTGACTTGAAACGGAGCTGATGCAGACCCACAGAGTACCTAGAGATTGTCTACTTTGAGGAGCTGGGCGTATATACTTCCCCATCTGATAACTTCCAAACCCTGAGTGATGGGTGCTATATAATTGCCGCCATTTGATAGATGAAATTAAGTATTAGGGTTAGAAAAGTTACATACCCAGGGTCATATAGCTAGGAAGTGCCTGAGTCAGAATTCCAGCCCGAGGCTTCTGAGTCATTTAATTTATCCACAGGGACACTGCTGCCTCTTTGAACACAGATATGGATTCCCCCTTCCCCATTCATATAGACCTACTTTTCAGGTGTTAATGAGGTTAGACTGGTATGGAGCTGGGTTACCTTAGAACCATATTTAGGGCTAGAAGGGAGCTTTCATTCAGTCTTTTCACTTTTTCAGAGGAGGAAACTGAGGCTCTGAGAGATTGTAACCTACAGAAGTTCCCAAGGACCAGGACTCAAATCCAAGTCCTCTAACTTCAAATCCATTCTTGTTGCTCATGTATCATATTGACTTGCACTCAAATTATTTAAAAGAAGCACATGGCAAGGTGTAACTATCAATGTCAAGCAGGCATAACTGACGGATCTGTTGGGTCGCGTCTTGCACGTAGTAGGACTTGTGGAAATGACCGAGTGGGTTAAAAATAGACCGATAACCGATTCGGGAGGTAGTAGTCAGCATAAAAGTCCTACAAGGCAGTGTGACCTTGGAGCAATCACTTCAGATCGGTGCGGTTTCCCCATCGGAAAGGTGTCCTTCCCAGCTCCAGATCTATGGTCCTAAGTAAACACCCGGAAAGCAAATCTCCTGATTCTGGAACCAGGCTATCCCCATCGGGCTTCCGCCTTCTTTTCTTTCTGCATCTCCCCGCGGAAGCTCAGCGCCCTGCCCACAGTAGGCGCTTCCTGAAGGGGGCTGGGTCGCCCCTCTCCCCCGAGGCGCGCTCCAGCCAGGGCGGTCTGGCCACATGTGCAGCCAGGACGCGCAAGGGTTAAGGGAGACAGACAGTTCCTGAGTGCGTCTCTCTCTCCCTCTCTTTCCTCTCCTTCCCCACCCTCCTAGTTTTGGCAAGGGATTAAAGTGCTCCCCCCTGTGGCAGCAGTGACCCAGAAATGAGTTTGATTCACGGAGTCCTTCCTCCATAACAAGTAAAACGTCAGTCAGAGAGTGCCTCCGTGTGCGAGTGTGAGAGTGCGTGTGTGTGTTGTGTGTGTGTGTGCGCGCGCCGTGCGAATGTTGTGTATGTGAGTGTGTGTGTGTGCATGGGTGCAAGTGCAGGAGCCGCTCTCGGCTCGCCTCCCCACCCCGCGGCACCCTGAACTCATGAGGCGCCGGCAGCCGCGCTCGCTCGCCGCGAAACTCCGAGCCCACTGGCGAGCAGCACCATTGCAGCAGCAGGTACCGGGCGGGTGTGTGTGCGTGTGTGTGTGTGTGAGAGGGTGCGTGTGAGCGCGCGGGGGGAGGGGGCGCGGCGTGTGGGGAGGTGAGCGCGCGGGTGTGTGAGTGTGTGTGTGTGTGTGTGTGTGTGTGTGCTGCGTGTGGGTCCGGAGCCCGCGGCGGCGTTGGCGGCGGCTGCAGGACGAGCCCAGCCAGGGCCAGCCCAGCCCGGCAGAGCAGAGCAGAGCAGAGCCGAGCAGAGCTGCACAGCCATATTTGATGGGTCTGTTGCTTTGCTCGGGAGTTCTCGGGAGTAAATTAATGCCGAAGGTCGCTGCCTAGTGGAAATAATCTAGTACGTCATTAATATGGCGCCAAAAGATTGGGTTCTGGATATGTAACCAGGAGGGAGGGAGGCAGGCAGCCAGGCGGGCGGGCGAGCGGGCGGGTGAGCAGGCAGCAGGCAGGCGGGCGGGCGGGCAGGAAGGCAGGCAGGCAGGCAGCGGCTCAGCGCTCCTATCCCACCACCAACTTGGCCATTCATGGCTGGGGCCCCGGGGAGCCCCGGGAGAAGCAAACAGCACTATTTGGGGAGCTTGAGAAATGCTCTAGGGTGATCAGTAAGTTTTTAATTAAAAAAAAATTTAAGACAAATTTTGGAGGGGGGAGGGCCGCTGCGGACTTGAAGAAATCTTACCCCCCCTTTTTTGCATTGGCCAAGACCGTGCTGTCTTAAGGTGAATCCTCCACCGGTCCCAAAGCACCCTTGAGGTAGTTGGCCCTCGGGTGGAAGGTTTTCAAAACCCGTGTGCATTGGGCTGCATGGGAACAGAAAGAAGCATAGTAACAACTTGGTAGACAGATGGTAATGGCAGAAGAGTACAGGTCCTTGTCTATAGGAATATCCAGTCTGTTCGCGGCAGGGTGATGGGGAACATCTCTCTATACGGCCATGTGTATGTGTGTGTCTCTGTGTGCATAGGTACATACATATGTGAGGGGGAGCCACGAGCCAGCTCTTAGAACCGTGACACTAGCAGTCCAAAATATTCATTGCATCAATTCCAGAGTGTACTGGGAAAAGAATTGGGGGAGGGGGAAGATTCTTCGAATTGGGGTTCTCTGTAGCGAAGCTTGTTACTTTTCGAGAGATTAGCGGAAAGTATAAACCCCTCATTCAAAGGTGGAATCGGGATGGAGTCGCTACGGTGTTGTGGGAGGGAGGGAAAGTACCGATTAATCACCAACTTCAGTGAATTGCAAATTGCAACCTTTGGCACCATTTGCAAATTGTGGAGGTGGGGCCATTGACCGTCTCGATCTTGAAATTGGGTGTGTAGCGTACCCCACTGGGCTGCAAGTTGCCAAGACCTTAAATGCACGTGTTGTGTGTGTTGCGTTTAGGAGTGGGGGTGCTGTGGGGCTGTTCCCTCCCCATCAGCGTGCTCTTTGGAGCAGTTTTTCCCAGGGGTTGTTTGGTGCTTGCTTTGCAAATGCAGGGAATAGATGGAATTTGGAATGTTGACCTGGGATTCGAATCCTGTCGGAACGGTCCCATTTGCTGGAGAAATTCGATCCCCTCCACCTCCTTCCCGCCCCCCCTTCTCCCCGCCCGCCTTTGGGGTGGGGGGTGGTGGAGAAGAGGCGGGGCCGCCTCAGGCTCTGCTGCAACTGAAAGTGGTGGCGAGAGTAGCAGCAGCAGTAAAAGGCAGGTGCACTAGCTCCATCCTTCCGAGGTCTGCCTCAACTTCCCTAGCTGTTTGCCTCGGCAGCCTCTCCACCCTCCCACTGGCCGTAGGGTTACCTGGGAGGAAGGGAAGTGGGCTGGGGGTGGAGTGAGGATGGAGAGAAATGGATGCTGATCTCCAGCGGCACGTGGGCAGGTGCAATGTGGCGGATAGAGGGTGTAACTTTTGCAAGCAGCCTCTTTCCTGCCAGAGGGGAGCCGGTGGAGAAGCAGCGTCGGGGGTAGGGGGAGCCTCGACTTACCTAACCTGATTGCCAGGTCCATTGAACAGGCCAAGTTTGGGTTTCCGCGGGGGACTTTGCATAAGCTGCATGGGGTTGCGGACAGAACCCCAGACCTAGTAACCTGGTTCTGCCCTTTAGGAACTGTAAAACCGGGTTGGTGCCATACGCTTTCCCCCCCTCGGCCTCAGTTTCCTTAGATGTAAACGGAGGGATTGCGGTCGATAATATCACGCCAGGGTCCCTTTCAGCTCTCTGATCTTGGAGGGGGAGGGAGGGAGGGATGGAGGGGCTGCCTGGAGTAACGAACGCAAAGGGCCAGTGCCCAGGCCACTTGGCCTGGAGAAAACGACAGAAAGCCCTCCGGGCGTGCACAGTTTGCCGCCGCAGCCTCGGGAAGTCTGGTCCCGGGAGAGCCGGCAGATCCCCTCGGATCCCCTGGCCCAGATCAGGGCGCGGCGGCTGGAGCTCGAGAGAGCCTGGGAGGAGAGGGAGAGAGGCTGGCGTTTGTTTATTTGTTTTGCGCCGCCTTTTTGCTAGATGGTTTCCTGTGACAGAGGTGATACACAGTTTCCAGAACTGTCTGGGGAGGTGGGAGGAGAGGCTGGAGAGACGGGAGGTGAAGTCTCTTCCTCGCTGCCACCGCCGCAACGGCAACCCCCCCTCCCCAAACCGCTTCTCTCGCGCCTCCCCCCCCCCCCTCCGGCATGAATGTGCACGCTGCTTCACCCGGTGCAAGCGAATCCGGGAAAGCTGGGGCGCCTCGCCGGGAGGTGGGGGTGGGGGCCGAGTTTGATTTGCTGCCGGGCCCAAGCGGATTGGTGAAGAGGGCCCGGGGGAGCCGGGGAGGGCGGAGCCGCGAGCCCGTGGGTGGGGGTTTGAGGCTGCTGGTCACTTTGCAAATGCAGCAGGGCGGCGGCGGCGGCACCAGCTGGGGACGTTTCCTTGAGTGAAGGTGGCATCCTTGCGGGAAGGGCTTATTGGGGCGGCTGGGCCGCGAGTTACTTTCCGTCGCCCCTCCTTCCCCTTTCCCCTCCCTCCCCAGCCTCGTTGTTATTTCTGCCCTTTCCGGAAGGGGGGTGGGGATGGGAAGCCGCGGCACACAGTCCTGCGGGCACCCTGGCAGCCTTCGCGCGCTGCATTGGCTTGCAATCCTTGCAGATGCAGGCACTGAACTAATTCCGCGAGGGGTGTGTGTGCCCCTGGGCGGCAGCCGGCTGCGTCCTGGAAGCGTGCCCGCGCTTCCCGCCGCTGCCGAGTGGCCGTGCATCCCCCGCTCAGCCCGGCCTCGCCTCGCCCTTCCTGCTGGAGCCGCCGAGGAGGGCGCCAGGGGCATGCCTGCTGCAGCTCGGGGCCCTCGGCGCCTCCCCCTCCCCGACCCGCCGAGGCGGCTGCTCACACGTCTTCCCGAGCCCCGTTAGGAGCGCTGCCCTCCCCGGGGAGGCCCGTTAAAGGCAGCCTCCACTTGGAGCCCTAATCAGGAGGGAGGTTCCCGGCCTCAGATGAGTAGGAAGATTTGTAGCCCTCTAGCTACACGGGCGAATCCCGCCTTCGTTTAATTATCTCCCGCGATTGTGGCAGCAGGGTATTAGTGGAGACGAAAAGCTGCCTTCCGGGGGGAGAGCATTGGAAACTTCCTCCTGCAGGGATGGAATGCACCGAGGGCTTTGCTCCTCAGGTGGCAGTGGAAAGCCCGGCCGCCCTGGGCAGCTTGCTGGCTGCACGCCGCAAGTCCAGGGCCTGCGGCTGCTGTTCTTCAGCTCCGGACCGGGGCTCAGACACACTCAACAGTGATCCCTTGCTAAGAGTACTCCCTGCAGGAATTGCCATCCTTCAGGTCATGAGAGAAGTACACTCCCCAACTTGAGGTTTGTTCACTGTCCTCCAGCAAGTGTAGGCGAAGACACCAGACAGTTTCCTCTTGGATCCTAGTGGGAAAAAAAAGCACAGATTTGGAGGCAGGGTACCAGACTTGCTCCTCAAAATACTGATGTTTCCACTTAACTACACGTGTGATTTTGGAGAAGCTGCGTCTTCCTTCCGGGCCTCTGTCCCTTCTGTGAAGTGAAAGGATTGGGCTAGCTGATCCCTGAGGTTCCTCCCACCTCCCCAGCTCCAAATCCTTTCATCTATGGTGTACTTGGAAGGTTAAGTCTATTTTTTTTGAGGATGGGTGGGCAGAAGGTGAGACTATTAGGAATTCTGGGTGGGAAACCCTCTTTCCTTCCAGTAGTTGTAGTTCAGCAAGCAAATTAATGTTACTCAGTCTTCCCAGATAATCTCCAGTCTCCCCTTGGATTACTCCTGGGGTGGGAATTTCTGCAGTTTGAGATAGGTCCTTTCCTTAGTAAAAAACTTCCTTAGAAAGTTTCCTGGGAGATGCCTAGGGATTACACAGCTGGGGGGAACTGTAGCTTTAGAGCTGGACCAGATTTCACAGACTATTCTAGAATATCCCCTTATTTTAGAGATGAAGATACCCACAGCCAGAGAAGGTCAGTAACTTAAGTTCATAAGGCAGTCCCAACTGCCTTATGTCCCAACTGAATTGGAATCCAGCCACTCCCAACTCTAACTCTCTCCACCACTTAGTGTTTCTATCTGTAAACCATCCTTATTGTCTCTCTTAAACAGGGATTCCAGCCTTCTGAAAAATTCCCTGGGAGGGCAGATCAATCCGATCACTCCCTAGAGGATTCATAAGAAAACATCTCAGAATCTGTCTTTGAGCACATTCTAAGAATATCTACTTTAGTCCGATAACTGATTTTCTGGAAGGAAGCCCAATTAGGAGGCATCTTCCTTCCGCATCTTAAGATGGTCCTTCTAGAGGCTTGTCAAAAAAAAGCTGTGTGTGTGCTTGGGAGGGAGGGGGGCCGTCAGGGAGGCCTGGGGGTCTGTCTAGTGTGTGGAAGGTTTTGTACCAAAGTGACGAGAGTCCTGGCCTTAGAAGCAAAGGACCTGGGAGTGGCGCCCGTGGGAGCCCGGGCCTCTGTCCTCATTTGTCAACTGTGGAAGGCTTTGGATTAGATTATCTCTAAGTCCCTTTCAGTCATGTAGTCGTTCTATAGGCAGTTATCTAGAGGTTTTAAATTATCTCCTGTTCAGGGAATTCATTCTACATCTTTACTTTGATAGGGGGAGCCCAGTGTTGCTGAATGTGGAGGGAAAAGGGAGAGAGAGACGGGGGAGCAAGACCCACAGAAAGAGGGAAGGGAGAGGGATTTAATCTCAGAATTAGGAAGAGATGGCTTCAAGTTGCATCTCTGATACACACCAGCCCTGTGATGTTGGGTAAGTCCTTTAAGCTCTTCCTGCACTAAGAAGTTCTTTAAGACTAAAATAAAGGGACTTTGCTGGTCTCTTCTGCCATTGTAAAAGGAGTTTACTCAGCAGGGTGTTCCTAAAGACAGTGAAATCACAGATCTCAGTCCCTATCTCTATTTAAACATTTAAAAGCCTTCCTGCTTCCATTACCTGGTAATTTATTTGCATAAAATTGGAGTTTTCATTCAGATCTACTTTAAATGGTTGCTGTGGAGCCTTGAGTTTGGAGAGAGAGGACAAAGTCTGAATTCTGGTTTTGCCATTTTCTGCATGACATTAGGCGATTCACTTAACCTAGAAGTCTCCTTCAATAGGAATGCCTTCCTTAATTTCCAAGATTACTTGTTTCTTTTCTCTGTCTCCCCCTGCCCCCTTTTCTGTCTCTGTCTCTGTCTCTATTTTGAGCAAGGACTATCCTTTGCCTTTCTTTGAATCCCAGGTGCTTAGCAGAGTGCCTGGCACGTAGTAGGTGGTTAAAAAATGGCAGTTGGCTGACTGATTAGGAAATGTGAGAGAGCTTGCTTAGGTGTCCTCCCAGTGAAGGGTCTGGGCATGTTACTAATAGCTGGAGGTTCACCCCGTGCTTTATCTGTGTGATTTCACTTGATTCTCCCACAACCTTGTGAGCTGCAACTATCCCTTGGAGAGCTCAGGACCTGGTCTCAGGATCACACGGAGGCAATTGTAGGTATTTGAGGAGGGATTGTTCTCCCCTAGCCGCCTGCCTTACCCTACCTGCCTTGTTGTTGAGGTCACCTCTCAGGTCACTTTAAGCTTTCTGATACTGTGTGTGTGTGTGTGTGTGTGTGTGTGTGTGTGTGTGTGTGTGTGTGTGTGTGTGAAAAGGCTTCACTAAGGTTGAATCACTTAAACAAGCCAGTTCTGCAGAAGGGGGAAGGCCATAGATTAACAAGACCTTTTGTAATTCTAATAGGAAAAGTTTTATTTTAACCATATTCTTTAATCCATGTGACATAGATTTTTTTAATGGGTTTCCTTCAGGAAATCTCTTCCCTCCCATTAGTAATGACCTCCCTCAGATCTCATGTGACTTTTTTTTTTTTTTAAACAAGGTAACTAATCATACTATTTTATAGTTTTCTATATAATGACTTTGTATACCCAGTGTCTAGCACATTCCTGGAATTGATAGGTCCTTCCTAAGTGATTGATGTCTCATTTTTTAAGAGTACTTATTACTTTATTAGTTGGTGTAGAAATGACTTACTAGAGTGCATTCATGCACCTAGTAGATACCCAGGAAATATTTCTAAATCAGTCTGATTTCTAAAAATATGTTTTATTGCTGCTTTTTGTCTTTGATAATCATTTCTCACTTTCTACACTGAACCCCCTCTTATGAAAAAATCAATCCCCTAATACTTCCTGACCAAATTTTCTTTTGAATAAATCCTGAAATTGGCTTTAGCAGAAAACCTAACTAGGGGGGCAGGATCTGTAGAAATAAAATTCCACTTGGGTAAAATGAGAGAACATTATTTCCCCATTACATAAAAACACACAAACACAGCCTACTCACATTAAAAAATAACATTTTAATGTAACTTCAAGATCTTGAGTTTGGAGAGCATGTGTTTATTTTTTTAAATAAATTCAAGAAATTGCTTTCCTAATAGACTTACTTGTTGGAAAAGGAACTACCAGGTGATCTCTTGGTAATGACTTCAAATTCAGTCTTGTTACTTTGTGCCTGTATTCCTCATTTTCCTCATCTATAAAGTGAGGGAGTTTAGATTAGATCAGGGGTTCCAAAACTTTTGTGTCTTGGATCCCTTTGGCATTCTAGAGAAGCCTGTGGATCTGATAGAAGAATGTTTATTGTCACCTTTCATGATAGAAGGAAATGCTAAGTTTCACTTAGAGATTAGTGAAAAGAAAGTTGTATTTTTTTCCCCTTCCAAGTTCACAGAGACATTGAAATATCTCTATAGGCCATAGGTTAAGAATCCTTGGAGAAATTGTTTAAGGTTTCTAACAACTCAAAGTTTATAATCCTGTTGAAGTATTTTTTCCATATTTATTATTATTCCATACTATATTATTGTTGGCTATCTTGCCCATTTCTTTCCTACTTATCCAGTTCTTTTTTATGATTGTCCCAAATGGAGTGAGCCGCTTCTTCCATGGGAAGAAATGGATTCTTCCTCATTTAAGGCAGGCAGAATCTAAATGATAACTTGTGGAAAATGTATTAAATGTTCCTTCCAATACTGATCATTTTGTAATTCTTAGCTTTGATGGTTTCTGGAGGCCTTTACCGACTGAAAAGAATTAGGAGCAATACCTAGAGATTATAAAGAAGCAAATTAGGTTTGATATTAGAACTTTTCTAACAGAGCTATCCAAAAGAGGAATGGGCAGCTTTGGGACAAGGTAGCTTCCTTTTCATTGGAAGTCGTCAAGCATGGCTTGGTTGATCACTCATGTCAGTAATATAAGTAGCTGACATATATATTTGCCGATCTCAGTTTTGCATATGTTGCTGAAGTAGTTCCTGGATGTTAGGAGACTCCTGAGCTAACTGTGACTTAAGATTCAATAGTCTCCAGAAGCTAGACATTGGATTAGAGGCAAAGGGAGAGTCAATATAAGGGAGAAAATTAGCATTGAAAGCTTTATGTGGAATGGCCTGCCTTAAGAGGGAATAAGTTCCTTCTCATTGGAGGCTTTGAACAAAGGCTTTGTGACCCACTTAGGGGGATGTTGGAGAGGGAGGCACTTGGGAGTTAGACCGAATGGCCTGTGAGGTCCCTCTGGCTCTGAAAATTCTGTCATCCCATGTCCTGGCTTCTGGAAAAGCACTCCCCCCAACCAAAAGGAGTGTTTGGTGCTCCTTGAAGTTGAGTCAGGATGCAGGGGAGTTGAGAGGATTTGTGCCTCAGCTGGAATTCTATTCCTTTCTCTTATTATCTCTGTAGGTGCTCAGGGGTCTTTAATATTACAGTGGCCCCTGTTGACAAGCATTATAGTTAATGGCCCATCAGAGTTTGCCTTAAAAGCCCTAGAGCTGATAGAACTGCTTTGTGATTGGTGAAGGGATTGACATTAGGAAAACCTGACTGTGTGCCTCTTGCTCTTTAGGCGTTTTCCTCCTTGAGAGCCAACACGAGCACTGACAGGGTCTTTGATCTGGACACCGGGGCTCGGGGCTCTGGGCTCTGGGCTCTGGGCTCTGCTCTCTGCTCTGATAGCGCCAGCACTAGTGAACTTCTTCCTGTGCTGAGGTGGGGAAGACGGATAAAAATGTAACAGTTTCTCCTGTTTTTTTAGGAGTTTTTTAGGAGTCCTTTGGGGAGAGACATTCTCTGTACATGAGCATATAGGGAATAAATACAAAATATAAATGTAATGTTGTTAGGAAGAGAAGTTGAAGGTATCAGGAAAGGCTGCCCTCAGGTTATAAGTGTCATATGTGCAAGCCTGCAACCAAATCCCCCTGGAGCCAGATTAAAATGTAATTTGGAAACATTTAACAAAATAAAAAAATCCAGTAGAACAGAGGTCACGCTCATATGTGATTTTCAAGGTCGCCATGTGGCCAAAGCAATCGATGTGTATAGTTTAGTGGCCTCTATTTGTATTTGAATTTGATGCTAAAGCATCTTGAAGGAAGACTAGCTGAGGGACCATGGACAAGGCTACTCTGTGTGACTGTGATGGCTCCCACAGGGATGTGAATCTGGGCGAAATGCAGGAACTGTTACTTCTAAGTGGTGAGCTCATGGACTTAGATCTGGGAAGGAGGACGAGACACATTTTACGCAAGAAGGAACCTGAACTCAAGAGAGGCAAAAATGACCAGTCCAAGCTCATACAAGGATTTGGACAGAAGATGTTTTGAGTCCAGATTCAGTTGCACCATGCTGCTGTGTTTGGCAGGAAGAAATCATTATGACATCAAGTTAACTCTGCTTTTAAAGTCCTCAAGTTAGAATCACTTTCAAACCTTCCTGGGTAGCCTGTCCATTGTGGGTCATATTAATTGTAAGAGATTCAACAGTTTCAGCTTTTTAAAGAACCTATTTCCACAGGAGGGAACCTCGCTAAAATTCCAGCAGACTTATCATTCTTTACTTGACCTGTCAGGAATTCCATTTCTGTTTGCCCATTTGAAATACTGTTCTCCTTTTTCAAGCTTGCCTCCCTAGTTAAGGCCTATAGTGTTCAAAGGAAAGACATGAAAAATCTAAAAGTCTTTTTTTACAGTTAGTAGATCAGTTGATACAATGGCTGTTCCTCGTAGCTTTCAGAGTATTTAGAAAATACTGTCTTGAAGAAAACACTTCAGATTTAACTGAGCAAGCCATTGCCCGTTTGCCTGCTGGTGCTGACATGAGCTAAGTAAGAGGTAGCTATGGACCTTCTGTCTCTAGGGTATTTTTGGAGTAGTTTTTTTTTTTTTTTTTTTTTTTTTTAATACAGTGTTGGTGACCCGGGAAGCAGCTATTGTGTAGTGAAAAGAGTGCTGGAGCTGGAGGGAGAATCAAATCCAGCTTTGTGGCTTCCTGCTGTTGTGTTGTGGGGCAGGCTCTGGGCCCCTCTGTAAGGGGTTCGGACTCAGTGGTCTTTGGGTTAGGGACCAGCCAAAATCCTGCGAGCGCAATGATGCACTGTTGCAAAAGAGGGCTTAAGTTAAGACCAGCTGTGGCTGGGACCCCTTCCCTTGGCTTCTTTACCAGCCAGAGGCACTCTGTGATTTCTGAGAGTTGAGCGGAATCGTCATCTCTGACTCAACCTGTCACCGACTAATGCTTTGGAGCCACAACTCCCCCGCCCCCTTCCTCCAAAAAGAAATAAACCAGACCATATAATCAAGCTGGGCTTGAAAATAGGGTTTAAATCCGGGGGGTAGGTAGCCGCTGAGATGATAAATTTCTTGCAGGCAACAGGATTTTGAGTTTGAAAGAAGCCACCCCCTTCCTTTTCCTCATGTAGAAACTGAGGCCTCATGTGAGAAACTTAGAGTCCTTTATTAAGCCTCATTAATTCTCTGTGCTTGGCATTCAACTTTCAAGTGACCTCCAGATTATCCTCAAAACCTGTTGGATCTGGCCAAATCCCAAGGAAGGGGCTCAGAAGCCACAGTTCTAGTTTTAACTCGCAGTGCCGTCTTTAAAGGGTTATGGAATCCATTCTAGGTCGAAGCATCTTTCTTTGAAATACCACTAGTATTTGTCTTTTAAACGTGGTTCATATGGAATATGAATAGAAGGAGGGCCGTTCAGTCGAGAATTCCTAAAAAAGTTCCTAATTTTTGCAGCAAGATTATATTTATCTGAGTTTGTGGTTCCACAATCCCTGCCAGAGAATTAGGAAAGTGCAATATTGCCCTTCACTTAGATTCTGTTAACTAATGGGTGGAGAGGAGGTCAGGACTGAGGCTGTTTTCATGCTGAGCTCTGTGAAATACTAAATCTCAGCTATCCAGAATACTCTAGGAATGAGTTGGTTTGAATAGGAGACAGTGGAAAGAAAGGGCACTGGATTTGAGAGATAGGAGATGTATTTTAAATCTTGCTTTTGACATTGATTAGCTGGATCACCTCGATTGAGGTTCAGCTTCCACATCTATAAAACAGGGATGAGGTGGTCAGTATCTTGAGGATCCCTTCAAGCTCCCAAAACTCACTCAGTTTACAAGGGAGTTACCCCTTTAGGGTGCTACATTTTAAAAATGTATTTTCATTGGGCTAATTCTTTTTGTGCCTTCTTACAGAGTATATTTGAGGGTAGTTTAACTTTCCTTGTTGATTTAAGGTTGCACTGGCCATCAGTTCTTCCTGATGTCTGTTTACTTTCCTCCATTCCCCCAACTTCTAATTTGTTCTGTCTTTGATTCTATAAGATTGGATAATCTGGTTTCTAATTTTATTGTGAATTAAGAATAAATAGGCTCCTAGTGAGGATTTTAACTGCTTACCTGGGAAAAAAACACATGGACTTTGTTACATCTCTTATGGTCCCTCTCTTTTTTTGTTCATTTAAGGTGATTCAGATAGTTACGTTCCAGATAAGTGTGTTATTATTCTACCTTGGAGGGTTCCTCTAAGATGGGGATCTACTATTCAGGTTCAGGAATTTTATAATAATAGGAAGAGATAAGTTCTATGTAGCACTTTAAGGTTTGCAAAATATTCATTTATTAGTCTTATTAACACTCACGATAGCCCTACAATGTAGGTTATTTAAAATTTCCATTTTGCAGATGAGGAAATTGAAACTGAAATAGGTTAAGTTATTGTCCCAGAGTAACACAGGTAATGTGTGCCCAAGGAGGCATTTGAAGTCATGTCCTCCTGAGTCTATGTACGATCCCTTCTAGCTGCCTTTATGTTGTTATCAGTTCATTTAGAGTTGATAAAAGTCAAGTTATTTTCCCATTAGCCAAACTAATGGGAGACTGATTTGAAAATCAGAATATTGATTTATTAATTTATGGCGAGCAATAAAATTGCCAGTTAGAGGGAATATTTGTAACTGTTGATCAGTGCATTTTCCATCATACAGGGAACTATACTTGAGAAACAGAAATAAGGTCAGAATGCTGCTTGATAAATATGAAAACATGTTAAGGGGAATTAGATGAGCTTAGGGGAAATTTACATTAATACATGCTGTAGAAGCTTGTTTGGGGTAGGAAGGAAGGAGACTGACATCACCTTATGGTGTAGAAACTAGATTTGGATTTAGTAGATCTGGCCTCCGGTTTTGGCTCTTCCATTTTCTAGAAGTGTGACCTCAGAATCTGAGTTTTTCCATCTGTAAAATGATTACGTTGAAATGGATGTGCTCTCAAGTTATTTCTAGGTATGTAGACCTGGGATGCTATAATCCCCCATTATAAGGATGCAATATCTTCAAAGTGGGTTGGACATTGATTTATAATCACAGAATCCCCACAGATCGAGAAGTCCGGGCCATAGCCCAGCATGAATCCTCTCTATGATGCTAAAGATTGCTGTATGTCCTAGCTACTTCTGGAGTTTTTTGTTGTGTTAGACCTAAATTTCTTTTCTTGGAGCCGGGGAAGGGAGAGAAGAGGGCACCAAACCAAACTAAACACTGCTGGCTGGTCTCTCTTCAAAGCAGCCGCCCTGCAAGTGCTTGAATCCGGGTGGCCTTGACTCCCTCAACCCAGCTTTTCCTTCTCTGGCCCTGGCCCCTGCCCTGTACCCTGGACAGCGACCCTTCCAGGTTTCGGCTTGGAGACTTGTCCCTGATACACTACTCGTATGTTACAGTTTCCAAGTTCACACTTAGTTTTCATTGATTGCATTTAGCTGTTTCCTAAGGAATATGGGGATAAAAAGCACCTTGATCTGTTTAGTTGCACTCTCTAAATCACCTTGGAGGGGGATTAGTTTCTGGGAAGGCTTCCTTTGGATTATCTCGTTAGCTTTAATCTCAGAGGGTGACTCCTCATGACCCGGGATCTGGGGTTCATTGGCTGTGACCATCTATTCACTCACTACAGAGGTGGTGCAGTGTACTGAAGGTGGGAAGCGTACTGAATTTGGTGATTCAGCCCTGTCCTATTTGCTCTGGTCTAAAGTTTCCTGCTCTGTAAAACGAAAGAATTGGATTCAGACCACTTTTTACCTGATAGTTGCTTAAGCAGCCTTCATAATAGCCTTAATATAGTTGATTTAGAATCATTCGACAGGCATTTATTAAGTGCTTATTAGTTGCTAGGAACTGTGGTAAATACTAGTTATAGAAAGACAAAAGGCAGAGTCTCTGCCCACCAAGAGCTTAGGGTCTAAGGGGGGAGTCAGTTTGTATATTGCCATATTCATAGCTATAGAGTATATAGCTATATAGAGTATATTGCTATATTCATAGCCACATTGTAAGTTTAGAGGAAATGACATTAGGAAAACCAAAAGAAAGTGGCTTGATCAGTCTTAAAAGAACTCAGGAATTCCAAGGAGTTGAGGTGAGGAGGGAGAATATTCAGGCCTGGGAGACATCGACAAGTCAGGGAGACAGATGACAGAATGTGACAAATGGGACCATACGGAGCAGAAATGAGTGGGTAAGATACTCGGTGAAGACCTTTGAAAACAAGCAAAAGTATTTGTTTTTGATCTTAGAGATAAAGGAGAGCCGCTGGAGTTTGTTGAGGATTTTTTATCTATTCAGATCTCCGTTTTGTCATTTTTAAAATGAAGGATTAAGATGATGTCTGAGCTCTCTTCCAACTCCTAATGCTCTCCATCCCCCTTCTTACCTGTTATCAGTTTGGGTTCCTTGCAGACAGGGCTCCCTTTGAGGCAGAATGTTGTCTGTGTAATACTGGAGCTGGACTCGGCCCCTGACTGGTTTGGGGGGAGGGGGGTCGGTTCTCTCTGGGCCTCGGTTTCCTGCCCTGCATAACCACAATTGGTGGGGGTGAGGCCCTTTTGGGCTCTGGATCCCTGTACCTAGTGGTGCTTCAGGCCAAGATTCACTTCTAAGTGTCCATGTCTCCTAGAGGACATGAGATGTGGAGTGTTTGCCATTTAGGACTGAACAAGTGTTTGCTGGCTGGCTGGCCATTGTCCTGAGGCAGCAGGGCACCGGTCTCTGCTTCCTTCACCCCATCGGGCCTGAGGCACTTGCACTTACCAATCGAGTCTCCCAATAGTGGGAAGCAGTTGTGGGACCCTTCAAATTCAGTGAAAGGCCGGACCCTCACAAGTTGTGTGACCGTGGGCACGTGACAGGGGTCCTCAAACTTTTTAAATAGGGGCCAGTTTACTGTCCCTCAGGCTGTTGGAGGGCCGGACTATAGTAAAAACAAAAACTTTGTTCTGTGGGCCTTTAAATAAAGAAACTTCATAGCCCTGGGTAAGGAGGGATAAACGTCCTCAGCTGCTGCATCTGACCCGCGGGCCGTAGTTTGAGGACCCCTGTTTAGGATCTCAGAACCAGAAAAGGACTCAGAGTTCCTAAGTCTAACTTGCTGAATAATAGGAGGAAACTTGAGTTCCAAGACTTGGACACAGAGGGAGCGAGCAGGGAAACTGGATTTTGAATCCAGGGCCCCTCACTTCACATAGAGCCTATTTCTGGGGGAACTAGATTCAATTGGACATAACCCTTGCATTTCTGTTTCATTTGAAGTTAGATTTAAAAAAAAAAGGAATTTAGATAAAGCTCTAGTTTCAAAATACATTTCATTAGATTGGAGACTGATGTCAAGGTGAATTTTTACCAGAGGTGAATAAACTTAAAACCAAGAACTTCACCTCTGTCCCATCTGTAAAAATGCCCTGTCTTCCAGCATTCTTGTGCTTTGCAGACCTTCAGGTGCTCATCATCATAATAATGTCCATTATTATTACTTACGTTTTTATAGAATCATAAAATATGAAAGTTGGAAAGGGCCTTGGAGGCCATCTACACAATCTCATTAGCACATACTTCTCTGGTCATCCTGCCTCCACTTGAAAACTTCCGAGAAGAGGGAACCCCCCCTCTCCCCACACAAAGCATTCCTCTTCTGGGGAGCTCAGTAAAGAAGCTTTTCCTGTTGTCAAGCTTGACTTTGCCCCTTTACAACTTCTACCCATTGCTCCTAGCTCTCCCCTCCAGGGCCTCAGAAAACAAATCTAATTAATCTCTCCAGCACATGGCAGCCAGCCCTTCAGATACTTGGAGACATCTATCACATTCCCCTGTAATCATTTCTTCTCCAGCTAAATATGCCTCCTTCCTTCAGCGGATCCTCGTATGTCTACATGTTATTACTACCACTAATTAGTTTATATAAATGACAGCTGGACAATAATAAATACTTATTAAGCGTCTACTGTGTATAGGACATAGTCGCTGCTTTTGTTATGATTTTAATTATGAAGTTTGAATACAACAGGCATTTATTATATGTCTGTTGTGTGCCAGGTGTAGTTATCGTACATGAAATATTATATAAATGCCACCTATTTTATTTATTTCACTCATTTTGCAAAACACTTTTCTTGGGTTTTTTTTGGGGGGGGAGCAGAGGGAGTTCCTCCACCTTTCAGCAGTTATTGTTCTTATATATCATTTCTCTCTGGGTGTTATTATCTACATTTATAAAATGAGGAGATTTGGATGTTAAGATTCTTCTTAGTTTTTAAGATTTCACATTAAAAAAAGAGTGAGTTGGCTTGGCTCATTGTTCTCTCCCCTTCTGGGTCAAAAGCTGGACGGGGATGGTGAAGAACTTTAATGTATTAACATCGGTGTAATTATGTAGTGCTTGTTCCTTTTGCTCATGGCCATACCACTGACCTTGGTTTTTATGGTTTAGCCAACTAAAAGTGAATTCATTTATCTTCAGAGAGCTCATGTTCAATAGAGAAAACGTATAGACCTATAAGTATAGAAGAAATTCATTATCGAATATATGATGAATGTAATGAATATAAGAAATATATCAATATATGTGCACGACTAGTAGCTGAGGGAATCAGAAAATGTTTTAGGCCCTTTGATCTGTCGGAGTTTGGAGGAAATGAGGAATTTCAGCAGTTGTGTTCCTGTAAAGCCAGAGCAAAAAAAGCTTCGAGGTTTAAGGAGAGCCAGCCATGTGGCTGACCTACAGTAAGGAAGAACTCAACTCCATCTTCCCGAGTTTAAATCTGGAAGTCACTTGGCTCTGTTTGCCTCACTTTTCTTATCGGTAAAATGAGCCGGAGAAGGAAAAAACAAACACTACTTTGCTACAATAGTGTCTTTGCCAAGAGAAGCCTAAGTGGGGACACGATGAGCCTTTACACAAGTGAAATATGACTAAATGACAATAGCAACAAATCTTATGAAGTCCAGTTGGGCTGGATTGGGTAGAGTGAAGTAAAGACTAGAAAGGTAGGTTGTCCTCAAGGTATGTAGGGCTTTAATTCTTTAAAGGCTTCGAGCTTTGGGTTGTTTGTACCGGAACAGCCTGGATGATTGCGAGCTGACCACGGACACCCACGCTGATGGAAGCCCTTCGTGGACTTCAGAACAGGAAGGAAATTTAAAGACTGTCTCCCCCACCAGATGCCTTGAGCTGGGCTGCATGCAGACAGGTTGGGAGATAGGACCTTTCTGTATCCCAAGGTGGTGGAGATTAAGGTGTCTTGCTCATTTGACAACTAGATCAGGCTTTTGAATGGAAACAAATGAGCTTTGAAAAGAAGACATTTAAATCACTTGAGTTCATTTCCTCAGGGCATATTTTGATAAAATCCCTAGCAGGGGGAGAGATCTTGAAGATATTGAGTACCCTGAATGGATGAGTTGGGTGAGTCTGTATGAGTTAGCTGGAGAGAGAACAGTGCTTTAGAAAGAAAGCTAGAAGGAAGTGATTTGGCTACTAATTTTCTTTGTGACTGCTTAGAGGCTGTACTTTCTGTGACTTTTTTGGACCTCAGTTTACTCATCTGTAAAATGAGGAATTAGGACAAAGTGACCTCGAAGAACTCTTCTAGTTCTAGATCCAAATTATGGTTATATTTAAATAAAACCAATAAATGTAATGAGTTTTTTAAAAAGTTAAAAAATAATTTTTAAACTGAAGTAACAGCCATTCAAAAGGTGACAGATCAAAAATTCTGATGATTAAAAAAAAAAAAAAAAGCAAATCTATTCTTCACTGAATTGTTTTTGACCTCTTGGTTTCTGAATTTAAGAGACGAGTTTTTAATTAACTTCCTTGTCTAAATCCCTGAATCAAGTTTTTCTTTGTGTGGGAGTGGCTCTATTTATGCACATGGGTTGTAGGTTGATACTGATCTTTCAGCATTCCTTGTTATCTCTTCTTTTGCTCCGTCTGTAGCTGAAATAATCACTTTTCCTTTTCATCTGGGAAGGTTTACTTTTGACCTTTTTCAGAAGTGAATAGTTTAGGGAAATCGGTGGGAAAGTTTCTTCAGCCATTTTTCTGATGGACAGTAAGAACAAAATGCTTGTTTTGTTTTTGTTTTTATGTCTTTGTTCTTGCTTTTATAAACTGTTGACAAGAGATTGAAGTACTAGACACTGGAAAGGATTTTGGAGATGATTTCATTGAGTTTTTCCTCGTTCTGAAAGAACATGGTTAAAGGTATGTCCTTGGTATCAATAAGGTAATTAGGTGGCCAGAGTGCTGGACCTGTAGTCAGAAAGACTTCCTGAGTTTAAATCTGGCCTCAGACACTTAGCTGGATGACCCTGGCTAGGTCACTTTAACTTGTTTGTTAACCTCAATGTACTCATCTGTAAAATGAGTTGGAAAGAAGTGGCTCACCCATCCAGGATCTTGGCCAAGAAAATCCAGGTGAGGTCACAGAGTCTGACATGACTGAGAAACGATTGCACAAACCTGGCATTGGGAAGCCCTGTGTTCCTCTTCTGCTGAGACCCAGTGTCAGGTCTCGGGGCAAATGTTTGGGCTTCCTTATCTGTAAAATGAGCTGGAGAAGGAAAAAGCAAACACTCGGCTTGCCTCACCCAGTTGTTGCAAGACTCCAATGAGGTCATACATAGGCTGAGAGCTAGAAGGAATTGCAGGGGTCATCTACAACCTAAAGAGATTAACTTAAGTCTTTGGGACTCAGTTTCCCCTTCTGTAGAATGAAGTGGAGTCAGTGACACTAAACAACTGCTTTTGACTAAAGCTGAATCCTGCCAGTGCGATTTCTTTTGTCGAGAGACAAGCCCCTCAGTGCAGGGGATAGTGCTGGGTGTGGCCGCAGGAAGGCCTGAATTCAGATCTCACACTTACTACTCTTCCTTTGCTTTAGCTTTTTCAACTTTAAAATGGGGCTGCTAAGAGCAGGGTTGTTGTGAAGATCACACAAGTGCAGATTAAAGCCCTGCATAGACGGGCACCGCTACCTTGTTAGGGTGCCCAGTCAACGGACACTTAGCGTCCTGCGGCCCTGACGCCCGATCCCGGCATCAGTTTTCATTGTTCTTTTCCTAATGTGGAAACTAAACGTTTCAGACACACGGCGCAGGGGAGAGGCCCCTTTGGTCGGGGACTGGGACGGGCGGTTTGGGGAGAATTGGATTTGGACGCAGTCCTTGAGTGGGACCCCCCTCCCCTCCCAGGGGGCTGTCACTTCTCCCCGGAACGGTTTTCTCTTGCTTACAGCCAGGAGTTAGAACTAGATGACCTTGAAGATGACATTGGCTCCAATCCCTGACCTTATAAATGAGGAAAGTCTTTGAGAACAGCCCTTGGAAGGAAGGGGCGTGGGCACGCAGAGCATGGCTGCAGCCCCGCAGAGCCTCCCTGGTTCTTGTCCGGGCCCTGCGACTAGGCGGACTGCAGTCTCGTGGGCATCAAGTCATTCACCACTGGCTGAAAGTGCTGGGAAAGGCCCGTGGTCCTCCCCCGGGCATTCTGCCCCAGGCTGCTGTTTGTGGGTGGGATTGAACGGAGAGGGGAAAGGGACAGAACCAGAGGATGGGCGCGCTGCTGGAGCTCCTCCCCATAAAGGTCAGCAGGACTGGTAGAGAGGAGAAAGTGTCGAAGAGGACCCTGATTGTTGAGTTTGGACCCAGAGGCAGAGGGGTGGACGCTCCGGGGTGCGTTCCCTCGGTGGAGGATGGCCACGGGCAGAGGAGAGCGTGCTCGTTGGAGGCCTTCCCGTGGAGTGTGGATGGAGGCGCCTAGAATTCCTTCCTTTTCTAAAGCCCTTTGGGTCTGTGCAAATAGGATTTCATGTGTAGAAAATCAGTCTCTGAGCACCGAGTACCATGCTAAGTAGCCTATGGTGATAGCACATCCAGAAGGGACCTTATACATCCTCTAACTCATTCCCCTTATTTTACGGAGGGGGAAACTCTGGGGCCTCTCTTGAGTGCTTTACCCGGTCCCTGAGCTGGAGAAGTGGGGTCGGGAGCCGAGACGGGAGACTGAGGTGCGGGGTCCAGGTAAGGTCCAACGGAGGCTAGAGATTGTCCCTGAAGGGAGAGGATTTTAAAGTAAGTGGCTTAGGGAGCTTTGAGACCATCTAGTCCAAGTCCCACATTTTACAGATGAGTAAACTGAATTTAAGAGAGGTAAATTGACTTGCCCAGACACGGAGGAGTAAGTGTGATAGATGGAGAACCGGGCCTCAGGAAGACTCATTTAAATCTGGCCTCAGACACTTTTACTAGCTGTGTAGCACTGGGCAAATCACTTTACCTGTTTCAGAGACCATTCCCACTGGGTAACAGCCTAGTAACAGTTTTTCCAACAGCCTCAGTTTCTTCATTTGTAAAATGGGGATCGCTAACAGCCCCTCCTCCACAGCGCTGTGGTAAGGCTCAAATGAGAGGACTTTTGGGAAGCACTTCCATGCGGCCTGGTACAGAGCAGACACTACATAGATGCATATTCCCTTTCTTTCCCTGTTAGAGCTGGGATTTGATTGCAATACATTCTGGTCCCAAATCCAGCTTTTCCCACTCCCCACTGCATCCTACATCACCCTTCTGAGTCCTCAGTGACGGGTTCAAGGGACTGGGAGTCAGGAGATCCTGGGCCTGGGTGAGGCTTGGCTGGGACCCCTGGACTAGGGAAGGATGCTAAGGGCCCTTTCAGCTCTTTTCTTCCTGTATTTTGTGGAAGGCCAGAAAGGGGGAGAGGTTTGAAGTTGGGATACAGGCTTAAGGAGTTTGGACCCTCTCCTGTTGGCCCTGGGAATTCCCTTCACTTTGTTTTATTTCATTTGTTCAGCAAGAGAATGTCTCCTTTGTGCTAGGTACTGAGGATGCTGTAAAGTGACTCATCCAATTCTACTACTACAAGGGGAATAGGGAGTTATTAAAGCCTTTTGAATGGAGGAGTAACTTAGATGAAATGTTTTAGAACTCTCGATTTGGTAAAGGAATTAGAAGAAAGAGATTGAATTTAGGGAGGTAAGTTAGTTGGGCTGTTACTAGACAGTCAGACTGTGGGAATAGAAAATAAGTGATTTTCAGGCAGCCTTCCAGCAAATTCAGTAAACATTTATTAAATGCCTGCTGTATACAAGGCAGAGGAAGTGTGGGGGTAGAGGGGTGGATGACAAATAGACAAAAAAGGTTCCTGCCCATAATCAGGTTATCATTCTACTGAAGGAATCTTTTCTCAATTCTTCTTAATTCTAGTGCTCTCCCTCTTTAAATTCCTTTTTATCCTGCCTTATATGTGTGCATATGTATATACATATGTACCTGTAGATGTATATCTAGATATATACATATATGTACACACATGTGCATATGTTTGAAGTGCTTTAATAAACTTTAAAGCTCTAGATAAGAATTAGCAACTTATTAGCCCCATTTTATGGATGAGGAGCTCAATGAGCGTATTTGTGACTTCCAGATGGGGAGTCAGTGTTGGAGGCAGGATTCAAAGCCTTCTTTTCCTAAGTTTGTTCGGTACTACTTAATATTTCATAATTGGACAGTCAGAATCACCAAGCGAGCTTGCGTAACCCGGACAGATGAACATTAGAGAGCCCTAACTTTTCAGGTCTTCTTATTCCAGCAAGGCATACTGGGTGACTCCCTCTCCACCCAGGGCCCAGCTCCCAAGGACCTCTGCCTTTTGTGGGACCCTTATTGACAACGATCCCTTAAGCTCTCCTGTGGTAGAGAGTGGTTACTTAGCTCTTGAACTGAAGTAATTAGGAGGGAGAATTGGACTACAATTTCTCACTAGCTCCTAATGGCCAGATGTTTACAGCCTGAAACCCTAGGACTATCCATCTGGGAGGCAGTAACATCCGATCTGATTCCTTGATATAGTAAAGAAACTTTGAGGGAGATAAATCAGCCTTTTGTCAAGGCTTAAGTACATCAGAGCTGCAGAGGGGGAAATTCAGTACTGTACAACCCCCATTACAGCCCTGGGGTCCCTGGAGAAATCTTCTCAACCTTCATTACTCGTGAGCTTTCAGTGTGGCTAAAAATGGAATTCATTAGAAGGGGGAAAACTATTTTCATCTCCTTTCACTTGCATAATTTTGCTTAAGAGAGTATTCGAATGCTTTCTGGAGCGTCCTGCTGTGTTGGCCACCATTTGCATTTTCTTTTCCAGTTTACGAATTCTCTTCAGCCTGGAGCTTTGTTGGAAAGCTAGGAGGGCAATTTGCTTTATGAGGAATTGGAAGAGGTGAAGTTGTCTGGACCAGTGAAGATGCAGTAATTGTGTTTCCCTGTTGCTAGACCTGTATGCGGCACATAGTAGGTGCTTAATATATGCTTATGGGATTGGGTCGTGGGATGATGGCTGATTGACCATGACAAATTTAGGAGAGGATACTCTTGAGCCCATGGGGTGAGGCAAACAGCAAACAAGGTGGTTCCTGAGGTAATCTTTTCCCATAGAAGGTTGTGTCACGCTGTCACTAGTGGAAAGAAGGCTGGGTTTTGGGGTCAGAGGACCTGGGTTCCACTCTTTTTGTGATGGTCTCCGTGGGCCTCAGGTTCCTTATTTGTAAAGTAAAGGAGTGGGAATAATTGACCTCTACGAGGGTCTGTCGTTCCTAGGATTGTCACCTTTCTTTTTGCATTGTCCTACATATATTTATCCTCCTGCTTTTTGAAAAAAGTGCATTGTCTTAGACATTCTGCAGCACCAGAGACAGCGATATTGAAACCTCTGTGAGGATGGATGGTGGGTGGTATTTCCCCTTTTTGCAAAAAATAGGCCATTCTCATCCTTTCACTGTAGTCACAGTCTGTTCCCTTTTCTGAGTAGAGAGGTGAGTTGTTCTGCCCTTTCCTTCTCACCTTTTCTCAGCCAATTAGTCAATAAGTAGTTATTAACAATTCCTATTTATGTGCCAGGCACTTAGAGATTAGGCCAGAAGCAGACTGCCCCCCAAAAAGAGCAGGATTTGGTGGAAAGAACGCCAGATTTGGTATTAGAATCTGCTCCAACTCTGTGACCTTTGAGGGTTATTTCCCCTTGTGCCTCGGTTTCCTCATGTGTTCAGTGAGCGAGTTGGTTCAGAACAAGGGTCCTTGACCCATTCTTGTCCCATGGATCCCTTTGGCAGTGTTGGTGAAGCCCCTGTGGACCCCTCTCAGAACAATGTTTTTAAATGCATGAAATAAAAATACAGGATTTAGAAGGAAACCAATTGTAACATAGGGTCATCGGCATATATGTTTTATAAAATGTTCGTGGGTTCCAAGTGAAGAAGAAGGGACTCCTTTATAGATGCTTCCTGAGGTCCCTCCCAGTTCTAAGTCCTGCGATGTCCGTGCTGGTGGGAGACCCCCCAGGGATGTCTCGGCGAGCATAAGCCCCCCTGTGGCCTGTGTGGGAGGGGGCCTGAGAGGAGCCTTTAAGTGGGCCCGGAGTTCTGGGGGTGAGGGCTGGGGGCTGTGAGGGAGATGCCCCTGCAGAACTTTGAAGCGTCTGGGTAAGTACAGCCGGTTGCGGGGAGAAAGAGCCCCTCTTTGGGGGATGGACGGTGCCCCTTTGCCCTCTTGGTCTGGAGGCTGGAGCTCTGCTGCCCTCCTAGGCCCTGCTCCTAGTCCTGGTACTTCAAGGGGCCGTTTTTCTACAAGAGCTCCATGCGGCCAAGAAGTCAGGTATGTGTGAATGCCCATTTGATAGGGGATGTGGCCTTGAGGTTTAGGGGGCTGCCTTTTCCCCAGGACGGCCCTCTCTGTGTGTTTCACTGGGAAGGATGAAGTCCGTTGGCCTTAACCATTCGGCACAATGTACTTCTAATAAGTACTAAATAAAATAAGGAGGGAGCAGCGGGAGAGGGAGATACGCCAAGAGGAAGGCCTTTTCCAGCTCTGAGCCCAGGCTCTCTGCCTTCCTGCTGCCTCATTTGTCTGTGTCTGAAGAACGGGAGCCTTGTGCGTAGTAGGTGCTTGAGAGAGCCTGCTTGGATGGAAAGCACTGGGGTTTAATAAATGGTAGCTGTGGACGGTTGACATCGGGTACCTCTCTCCTCGGCATCTGCTGGTGTACAAGAGCGGTTCTGGCCAGCTCCTGAGGACCAGCTGTTACATTGTGGCCATTAGCATTTAGCCCTCAGAAATCAGCAAACGCTACAAATCACAACTTGATCTTTTGTTCTGTTGGTTGGCCAGACTTATGGGGAAGCTGTTAATAAAACGGATTCCGCTCTGACGTGGGACACGGATAGGGCATTTGGGGAAAGCATTTTTGTTCATCCCTGTGTGAATGGTGAGGGGCCGGCCCTGACCGCGGCCTTCCCCACAGGGGGACGCCCACCGGGTTTGGAGAGCTGGCTGGGCTCACTGAGGCTCTCTCCTCCCCGGGCTCCGTCTGTAAAATGAGCCGCAGAGGGCTCTCCCGGCTCTAGTGCCATGGTGTAGGGCCTCCTGGCCTCGAATCCCAGGCTTCTTGAGGGAGGAAACGCTCTTAAAAAGGGCCTTCCCTGCTAAGGAAGCTGGGTCCACCCTCCTGCTTCTGCCTGCAGGCGGGGAAAGGGGCCCCCACACTGACTCTTACCTCAGGGTGCTGCCGCTGTCTCCCCGATGCACCCTCCCCCGGACTGACAAGGATGCTCTGCTCTGGGCAGCTGGGGGGGGGGTGCCAAGGGCAGAGATTTGCATCCCTGTTGCCCAGGCCCTGCCCTTCCTGACATCCCCGTGGTGGGGGCCCTCGGGCCGCTGGAGCAGGTCACTTTCCAAGCACAAAATTTGCCTAAAGAGCTTCATTATCTCTCCTCCGTGTACCCAGACCTCCCCTGAGCAGTGTCAGCACGCACAGGCCTTCCTGATTCAGGTGCGGGCAGAGTCTGAATGGGCCTGCAGGTAAGCCGCTGGCCTTGCTCTTCTGGTCTCTGAAAGGCTTTCCACACAGGCCCCAGAGTGTCCCGAGTGTCCAGGCCGGGCACGGGCCCTCGCGGGGCCCCCTCCCGGCAGCTGTGCGTGTGTGTGTGTCTGCCCGCGGTCCGCCGGGCTGTGTTGTCACCCAGGGTGAAGGGCTGTCTCCTTGCCTTGCAGGCCGCCCGCTGTTTCCCGGGGAGATCATGAAACGAGGCCGGCTCCCTAGCAGCAGCGAAGACTCCGATGACAACGGCAGTAAGTGGGGTTTGGTGGTGCTGGGGTCGGTGTGAAAGTGCACTTCTGCTGGGGGGCCTCTGAGGACCTGGGGGGTGGTTCCGGGGGGGAGTCCTCCCAGGGCCCTCTGAGGGACTGATGGGCGGTCCCAGGGGACCCTCTGAGGGCCTGGGGGGTGGCTCCAGGGGTCTTCCCAGGGCTCTCTGAGAGCCTGGCGGGCTCCGGGGACCGAGGCACAGTGTCCCACAGAGAGTGTGGCCCGGGCAGGAGATAAGGCCTGTGCAGGTGGGAAAGGCCGGGTGGGAGAGCGAGGAGGTCGGGCTGTGCGTTTTCAGTCAGCGGCGGCTCGTGCTTTGCTCGGTGCCGTGTTGGACTGGGAGCGAGGAGGCGCTCTGCCCTCATCTGTTCTTTGATGCTGAACAAGTCGGTTCCCCCCCCCCCCCCCCCCCCCCCGCACTGATGCTGCGGGCCCCGGAGCGTTGGGGCCCCGTTTCGAGCCCTCTCGTTCCCCGAGAACCTTATGTGGGTGCTCGTTGGTCCCTCCCAGTAACTGCCTCCTTTGTAACCCGCTCTGTGGGTGCTGGGAAGGGCTCCCACGCTGCTGGCCATCCTCGGCGGAACCACTTCTGCTGCTGCAGCCCGGTCACGTCCCGGCTCTTTGGAAGGCGGCCAGGGGCCAGCGGGGCTGGGCGGAGGCGCTGGTCTCCGGAGCCGCGTCCTGAGCTCTCTGGCAGGCAAACCCCCGGTTCACTCTCAGGCTACTTCCTTTTACTTTACAGACAGTTCTAAAGACTCCACCAGGTCATTTGTAGAGCGTTAAGTCAATGTGTTTTCCATCCTTTTAGTGGGGCTTCAGGCTCTTGGAGGATAAGAAGCAGCCGCTGAAATGGGGGGTGGCAGAAGGTTGGAATTGCTACGGGCAGGCCCACCATTGAGAAGTAAAGCTGGCTGGTCCATCTTCAAGGGGGGAGGAGATAAGAAAAGTTTAAAAAGCAGACACAGAGACTTAAAGACAATGAAAGCAAAACAAAACAGCAGGCCACGCCATTGGAGGTAGGAGGAACCTCTCTGGGTTCCTCTAGCGGCCTCTGCGCCAGTAATGGCCGACATTCACAGGGCCCGTTGGAGCTTGCAGAATGTGTAGTATTTGGGAGGAGCCTCCCAGGAAGTGACGCAGGTAATGCAGGTGTCCCTGGAATTTGAAGTCGAACCACATTCACCTGCATCTTCTGAAATTTTCACTGGCTCCTAAGTCCTCAAGCTCAGACCCATCTGCCAGACGTGGCCAGCCCCTGCCTCTCTCCACCCTCCTCTCGGATTGCCCCCCAGCAGTCCCTCCGTCTGTGTCTCCTCCAGGAGCCTAGGGAAATTCTGGGAATTTTCTGCCCCCTCTCCACTGACGCACTGACGCCGGGACCTGCCCGTCCTCCAGGCCTGAGCTTCAGGAAGCCCCCTCTTCCCTGGAAGTCTCCCAGAGCCGCGTCTTTAACTTTGTCTGCCGTTGGCCTGAGCGCGGCTCATAGCTTCTGCTGGGCTGGGCACTGAAGCGCGGCCGTTGCCCCCGTCCTTTATGTCCTGCCCTGGAGTCGGAGAGGGTCATGGCCCGGAGGGGGAGACTCCCAGGAAGGACCCGCTAGAAAGTCTGCTGCAGACTGTGGGCCTTTGCGCGTCATGGCCACAAAAGAGGAGCCTCCGCGGCCCTGCCGGAGGGGAAGGCTTTGGATCCAGGCCCGGAGAGCCTAAGCTGAGAATTAGAAGGTCAGGTGCGACCCCAGCTTTCCCCAGCATGCACAGATTCTAATAGCCAGCCCCTCAATCCCATCTTAAGGTTCACAAAGCTCTCTACATGTTCTCTCATTCATAGCTGCCTGTGAGGTAGGAGTTAGGGTTGCTCCTGTTTTCCAGCTCCTGTTCGCCCAAGCCCCGAGCTGTCTCAGGCCTGGCTGCGTGCTCTTGGCCGGAGAGCAGTGTCCTGGCCCTGGTGGCCGGCCTGAGGGCGCCCGGGGAGAGCGGAAGGCGGCCAGAGGGGATCGGCACCTAGTGGGCGGCCTCAGCGGCCTGGAGCAGGAGCCGCCGGAGTGTTGGGGGCAGGGAGCCACGCTGGCCACCGCCATTTCCCGGATTGCGCCCAGCTCTCTCGGGCTGATGTCACTCAGAGCCCCTCCAGACCAGCTAATAAAAGAGTCTCCTCTACACGGATCCAACAACTAGAGCTTCCACCTTTCTTGGAGATCTCCCATGAAGGGGAACCTATCACCTCCTGACACTGCCCATTTCATTCTGAGTTTATTACAATTATTGTTAATTATTGCTATCGATGATTAGGGGTTTTCCCCTATGCTTAGCTCCTGGTTTATTGTCCAGGTCCCAGCAGGGCCCATTTCATCCATCACATATTGGAAGACAACTCTTGTTGCCCGTCCATTCATCTGTAGCTTAATATTAAGTTCCCACTTCCTTCACCTGGTTCTTGATGCTGTGTTCCTGAAAATTTCCCAGCCATCTTTCTTTGTAAACTCTGGGTTCTCTGACTTGGCGGAGTTCTTCCTAAGCTGTGAGGGCCAGAACTGACCGGGATACCGTTCTGAGGACAGTCTGGCATGGGCTCTTCCCCGGAGGCAGGATCCAAATGGAGCTGGCCAGATCAACCTTAGAGAATGTTGCAGTATTCATCAATCAGATAGTTAGCCTCTTAAATTCTTCAAATTTGTACTATCGGAGCAAAGTTTTTCATTCCCAAGCAGCTTCCTACATAATACTCAGCACAGTACCAAACTGATGGGATCTCTGGAGAGTGTAGTTACATTGCACAGTACAGGTGAGAGTATCAGACAGAGGGATCCTTTTTCACATCTTTAAGGGGCGATTTTAAAAATGTATATTTAAATCAGACTCGTTACCCTAATGTAGTTAGCTATTGCCCAACCAGTGGGCATCTATCTACATTATTCCTTACACGTGCCTGGACATTATCTAAATTTTTACAATCACCAAAATAAGTATCTTCAGCTCTTCAGCACCTCTTGGGAAACGAGTCCGACATGATTTATTTTCTTTGGAAACTACAGAAAAATGAAAGTGAGGGGACAGCCTGTGATCTCCGTTGATATCCTGGAGATTTAGGGGAAGGCCCTCAGTGTGCCAGACAGACTCCCTGTGGAGGGCTTACAGGAGCAGAGTGAGTCCAGGGGAGGAAGCCCGCCTGGATGGATGTTCAGCTCAGCGATGGGTCACAGAATCAGAAAAGTGACCTGTAAACCGCGGCACTCCGGCCTCACTGCGAATGTTTGCACCCGTGTGGGGAGCGCAAACACACGTGTACGGCAGCACGTGGAAAATCCACCGTGTGAGCATCGCTTTGAGTAGACTCCAAGTGTCGCAGCCATTCTGGGACACGCAGCCCATTGAGTTAAGTCCTCCAGAGTGGTTAGTTCTAGCTCACTTAGCTCTCCCTTCAGCTGCTCCTCAAGTCACCCAGAGGATTTGCATGTTTCATTCTGAAACTGCTGCTTAGCAGTCGGTACCCTCGTTCTGTTCCTTCAGTTAGGGAAACAAGCCCTTTGTGGTTTATTTTCTTAGAAAACAACATTTGGCTGTTCTCAAATTTCCTAGGGGAGAGCTTGGTAGGGATGCTGCTTTAAAGGGAGGGATGAATTTTTTTTCCTTAAAGCTATTGCATATAGTTTGTTTATAACTTTATTATTTTTTAAACATTGAGATGATATTCACAATATATTCACAATGATTTTCACATATAGCCATATCTCTTATGAATCCTACATTGGAAAAGAAAAAAATGATGAGCAAAACTGGTAGCATAATGAGGGAACACATGATCCAACCAACATTGCACACCTGTGGTCCTTCTCGGAGGAGGAGTGGGTCTGTGCCTTCTGTTTCCTGTTCTGGGACGCAAAACAGGAGAAACAATGCAGAGAGACGCCCTTGGGTTGGGGAATAGCTAAATTCATTGTGGTAGCAAGTCTGATTTAAATGTACATTTTAACATTTGCCCCTAAAAGATATGAAAAAGATATGTGTTAGGCTAGTATCAGGTCCGAGCAGTAGGGTTGTGGTTGTGCTGCCTTTGGAGAGGTGGCCATTTCTACACCTAAAGCTCCTTGTTTGTTTGCTGGAGAATTTGAGCTTTCTCAGAAGCTCTACTTAATTAAATTTAAATTAATTAAAATGGTTTACTTTGGTGAACTGCTGGCTGTGAAAGGGAGAAGAAAAGCCTCTCCAGCCACTCAGGTTTGTGACTCCAGGTGGCTGGAAGGAAGAAAGGGGAAGGGGGAACCGCAGGGCTAGCTGGGGAGTTTGAGGATTACCCATGCTGCCTCTTGTGTGGGGACCGTTTGGGTCTGGGAAGATTTTAGGGCAGTCAGCATTCTTTTTTTTACCCCTGCCTAAGATCCTGCTTAAAGCTAACATTTAGATTTCTTGTAAGCAATTTTATCTCTTTTATGGACTTCTTTGTCATTGGAATAGTTCTAGGTACCATCTGGTCTGGCCCCTTTAGGCTATTAATCCTTAAACCCCTGCAATGGGAGTGTCTAATTCTTAGGATTTTCTTCCCTCTCTTTTTATTCTTCCTCCCTCATTTAAACAGATCTCTGCTAAGATTCTGGGCTCAAAGATTTTGAGTTGAGGACCTTTAGTCCCTCCTTTTATGGAGGAGGAAATAGATGATTAGAATGACTTAATGCAAAGCCTTGTGGGCAAGCAGGTAGTAGGATTGGGATTCCTACCAGTTGCTGTCTTTCAGAATAAAGCCATTGTGGTTGATTAAAATGAACTTTGGCATTGTTGAGGTTTTTGATTCATTTCCCTCCCCCCCTTTTGCATTGATCCACAGATGGTACAGTTACTCAACTGGAATCTCTTTGAAGGCAGGTTCCTTTTCCCCTTCTCCCCTTCTCCCCTTCTTGGACTTCCCGGAGTCCTCAGCCTGGTGTTCTTAAAGGTGCCTAATACATGAGGGCAGAATTAAATTTCACACACGCAAATGTGATTTGTAATCTGCCAGTTTCGTATCTTTTAGTAGAACTCCTTGCCTTGTGCTGTCTCCCTGTAAGGAGTCAGTGCCTTCCACAAGCAGGAATCCTCTTTGCTTTGGGCCTCCAAACCTGGGTTCACATCCCCCCATGGTGGTTGACTCCAAGCAAGTTATTCTTTGTCTTCCTTTTCTCTGGGGCCTCTCCCTACTTAGATCTTCGATCCTTCCCAGGTTGCCGCATCAATTCCCTCGCCTCCACTTGCCCACCACGAGCTAACCAGGGAGCCCCCACTCTGGGCTAGGCACTGGGAACTCTGCCCTCGGAGAGCCTGCCGGCCATCTGTGGCCCTGTACTCTGGGCATATATAAAATGAGTCCAGGGATGGTGTGAGCAGATGATCAGGCGTTGTCTCGTGTAGAAACTAGCAGTGGAGGTGAACTTTGGAGGGAAGTAGTAGGGCTAAGTGGGGGAAGGGGGGGGTGCTGGTCAACCTGAACCTCCAAAATCTCCACTGTTGGTGAGGAAGAGGAAGGAGAAGGTGGTCTGAGAAATGGAACGTCCTTCGAAGTCATTTACTTCAGTCTGCTTAATTTATAGATTACATTTGCCTCAGTTTCCTCATCCGTAAAGTGAGTTGGAGAAGAAAATAGCGAACCACTTTGCCACGAAAACCCCAAATGGGGCGATACAGAACGAGACAAGACGAAATAACTGAACGACAGCACCTATAAACTGAGAGAATTGCAGTGACTTATTACAGATCACGGGGAACTGAGGTCCTATGACTCAAGGATTCTGTGGTAACCTCCCTGATACTCTTCCTTGTCCTCCCTGAGAACGCTGGGTGAAGGAAATCCAAGGCAACCACTCTCCTGGAGTCTTGGCTCCTGTGAGGGATTTGTTCTGAAGGCTTGTGCGGGCTTAGGAAGACAACAGTACGTGGCTGCTCGGTGCCCGTGGAGCCACGGAGGGCCCAGCCCTGAGATTGCCACCAGACCAGTTGGGCAGCTTCGGTTTGGCCGTGGAAACTTGTGCCTTCCTGTGCTCTCCCTGTTTCTGGCACAGACGTGACAGAGTCCATGAACTCATTTCCCAAGAAGAAAAGCCTGTGGTGTTAACTGCCACAAACTAGAGCCTCTGCACCTGAGGAATGGAGGCTGAGCTGTTCAAGATTTTAAAACATTCCCACTTCTTGTCCGTTTTCTTGAAATCCATCTTTTTTTTTTTTGCTTTAGTTATTATGTTTTTTAATTTTATTTTTAGGGGTGTTTTTATAGCTTTTTATCTTCAAAATATATACATAAGCAAGATAACTATAAATATGTATACACATATTGGATTTGACATATATTAACATATTTAACATGTCTTGCACTATCTGCCATCTAGGTGAGGGAGTCGGGGAGGGGTGCGGGAAGGAGGGGATAATTTGCAACAGAAAGCATTGCAAAGGTCAATGTTGAAAAATTACCCATGAATGTGTTTTGTAAATAAAAAGCTTTAATTAAAAAAAAATCTTTATGCCTATAGATTTTCCAACATTCACACCTGTAAAACTTTGTGTTCCAATTTTTTTTCTCCCTCCCTTTCCCCTACCCCTTCACTTAGATGGCAAGAAATCTCATCTGTGTTAAACATGTGCCACTCTTCTATATATGTTTCCACAATTATGCTTCATAAGAAAAATCAGATCAAAAAAAGAAAAAGAAAGAAAACAAAAAACAAGCAAACATCAACAGAGGGAGTGAAAATGCTACTTTGTGGTCCACACTCAGTTTCCACAGGGCTCTCTCTGAGTATAGATGGCTCTTTATCACAAGATCATTGGAACTGGCCTGAATCACCTCATTGTTGAGAAGAGTTGCATCCATCAGAATACATCCTCATACAATATCATTGTTGAGGTATATAATGATCTCCTGGTTCTGCTCACTTCACTCAGCATCTGTTCATGGAAGTCTCTCCAGGCCTCTCTGAAATCATCCTGCTGGTCATTTCTTACAGAGAAATAATATTTGGAATCCATTTCTTATTTAAGATTCTGTGGATCTGTGAGCCCCTCAGTAGGGCTGCCTTCCTCTCTGCCAGTCTCAACCCATCCTTGTCTGCCCATTCTTAGGCATCTCATCTCTTTGTTTAAAAGAACAAGGCCTTTGTTTTAAAAAAAAGTATTGCAAAGGAGAGGTGAATTGACACTATTGAAATAAAACATCTGAGCTTTTCCTATGGGGAGCGCCACGGGTGCTAGAGTAAGGAGAGAGGGGTTCACATCTCGCCTCCAGTGCTTGCTCGTTAGCTTTGCAGTTTTAATTCCAGTTACTTAACCTCCCTGACGTTTAGTGCCCTCGTGTTACACATGAGGGGGACTGGGCTAGATGGCCCCTACGGTTACTTCCAGGGCCAGATCCCTGATCCTCGAACATTGCACATCCCGGCCAACAGTGAGTGTGGACTGCATTGTGTTACTGCTGGCGTCAATAATAATAATGACGATAATTTTAGTTTCCTGTGTCTTTTCCTTGGAGTAGCTCTTAAAGTGGGCTGGAGGAGAGGGAATCTGGAGCGTGCTATGTAGTTGTATGACATTTAGAAAGGAACAGCATCTCTGGGTCTATTTCTTCATATGAAAAAATAAAACGGTTGGCTCAGAGGATCTTTCGGGTCCCTTTTGCTCTCACCTTCTAGTCAGCAGGCATTTATTAAAGTACATATACACAAAGACCACACCAAAAGAACCTTATCTTCAAGAAGCTTATATTCTGCCCTAATAGGATGGTCTATGGGGCTGTAAGTAGGAAATAACTAGAATGGTAATGATGACTATATCGAACTTTAATTCGAAAGCACTTACTTGATTGTGACATCCAGCTTTATGGGAGTAGATATTACAGAGTGATGGTTATTGATTTTACAGGCTTGTGGGCCATTGAGGTCACATAGCCAGAAATTGTCACGGATTGGATTTGAACTCGGATTTCCCTTGATTCCAGGTGTAGCACTCTGTCCCCTGTGGTCACCCACAGGCTACATTGTGCCAGCCAAAGTCAACCCTGGCCTGGACCAGATGAAAATGTAAATGGGAAAGGGTTTTGGCAAAATAAATAAAAGTACCTTGCAACAGCGACAATGCTCATTTGTAGTTATCTGTGAGCCACGGGGCCCTTTCTGTTTGCTTTTGACACTGTGGTCATAATTATGCTCCCTAAATTTTCCTTCTTTCCGAATGCAATCTTGTTGCATTGCCCCATTCACATGGGAGGGATTACAAATTGAATAGACCACTTGCAGGCTCTCCTCTCTGGTCTGAGCGCTCACCAGCACTGTTGTTGGGCTGGATTGTTCCCGATCCCAAACTCACTCTGTCAGGGGTGGGGTGGGCAGATGGGAGAAGGGTCCTTTGCCTGGTACTAGTTGGTGTGACCTCCCTCGGGTTCATTAGTCACTTCCTTTCTCTGGGCTTCTCAGGTTGCTCCTCTGTCGGCAGAAGGGATTACATTGGACGATCTCTGAGGGGCCCTTCCAGCTTGAAATCTTACAGTTCTGTGAACTTGACTCCTCACAGGTTGCTTGTACTCTCATTGACTGAATAGACCAATTTCCCCCAAGAGCATCCCAAACAGCCTCAGGGAAATGCATGTAGAGGAGCTCCGGGGTTGGGGACTAAGGCAGGGAAGCGGAGCTTCCAGACTTGGGACCAGCCTGCCTGGGGGCTCTGAGGTGCAGATGCCCATAGCCGAGTCTTGTCTCGGGTTTCTCCCTGTCCCTGCCGCCTCCCACAGCGGCGCCCATGGAGGAAGCGGAGGAAGACCTGACTTTTCTGCAGACGCCTCCCGAGCCCTTGAGCCTGAACAGAAGAAGTCAGGATCTCTTGCAAGAGCTGGCTCAGGAAGCTGCTGTCAGTGCCACGTGCCTTTGGAAGCTGCCAGGCTCCGAATACGTTTAAATTTGTCCCTGGAACTTAGAGCGAGACCAGCCCCTCACCAGCTTTGCCACAGACAGCTGATAACACCCTCTCAGACATCTGTACCCAACTTCCCGAGTCTCCCTTCACTCCTGGCAGCAGATCGAAAGCAAGGCAAGACCCCGTTTCTTGCGTTCTCCTAATTCACTTTGTCATCGCGGAGTGTCGGTTCCCCACAGGCAGAGCCAGGACGGGGAGCCAGCCCCACTTCGCCATTCTGGCCTGGGATTCAGGAGGAGCAAGTGCCCGTGAAGGGCCCCGAGACCTCGGAGAGATGGGGCGCCCCATGTCCGTCCGATTCCTGATGGGGCCATGGCGGGGCTTTTGGTGGCCATGTTGTGATTGTGTGTTTTTAGTTCCAGCAAGTCAGAATGAATTTTGTGTTGGAAATGTTGTGAGAATTTGGTGACAGCCTGTAAGGTAATTAGAGGGCTGCCGCTGGAGCGGCGCAGGGAAGCCCGTTCAGTTGGAGCGGGATGGCTGCAGCCGCGAGCGTGTGTGTCTGTGTACACGGCCGGTTTGTGGGTTTCCCGTACTCCTCGCGTGCCTGAATGCGTCCCTTTTGGCTCTCTGGGCTCCCCAGCTCACTCAGGCGGCCGGGGTCCTGAGGGACAGGAGGTAGCTCGCCTTCTCTTCTCAGACTTTTTCGGGCAAAGCTGGCGACCATGGCCTGTGAGGGTGTGCCAGTCATCTTGGCAGACTCCCGTGCTCCTCCAGCGGCCTCCGGCCCCATTCACCCTCCCTCGTGCTATTTCTTCTCCTTTTCTATTTACCTGCGGCCAGACTCACAGAGGGCGCTTGCTTTCACGCGTGTGAGCTCTGAATTGTCTACCTGTGGCTTCAGCCCTGAGCGCACGTAATGTGCTTTAGATCTCACCCGGGCTCATCGTTTTATCCAGGAGGAAACTGAGGAAAATGACTTGTCCCCCGTGGTCCCACAAACAGTAGTAGTGGGGAGGAGATTGCAACGTAGGTCACTTATTCTGTCTTGGTTTACAGCATTCTTTCTCCCATGCTAGTTTCTATCTCTTTCAAAGAAGGAACACAGACTTTTCTAAGAACTTTGGGAGACCATGATCTGGCAAGGAATGATTTGAGAAGTCAAACAGTAATTGCCTCTCAGTCATTCTAGAGGAAATCTCCCAGTGGACAGAAAAGGCCCCTGAAATGGCCACCCAATGTTCGATGGTCGCCTCTAGGAGGATGGAACAAAGAAGGGATAGGACAATCTCTACCCACTGAATGCTGGTGTGGGACGCTGAGGGGGCCTTTGAAATTCTCCCATGTGGCTTCACCTGGCAGGAGGAAGAGAATCTCTAAACTTTGCATGACTTTTTCCAAGTTCCTTAGATCCTTTGTTCTTCCATATCTGGTCCCTGGATCCCAAGCGGTAAAAAGGATTTTTTGTTTTGGGCGTCTTACTGGCAGAGTGGTTTTATCAGTTTGTTTTGTGTTGGGCTAAATCCACTGAAGATTTCTGTCCCCTTTTTTACATGCACCTTTTAAAAATTATTCTTGGAAAATCATAAATGACTGCTATGTCAGTGATTAAGGAAACTGGGGTACAGTTAGTTATGGGGAAGGCTGGTCACCCCTTACTTTACCTCTAGGTAGAGGGGTCTCAGGATAGGCAGAAAGATAACCCCAATTTCCTCACCACCATCCCTCCAAAAAATTGTAAGCGCCTAAAGTAATCTATTAGAAGGGGTCACTCATTTAATGTCACACATTTATGTAGTTAAGGTTTGCAGAGCACTTTACAAGTATTATCTCATTTAATCTCTATTACAACCCTGTAAATTAGTTGCTATTATATCCCCATTTTACAGGCGCAGAAACTAAGGCAGAGACAGACCAGTAATTTGGCCAGAATTATAGTTCTGAACTCGAGTCAGGTCCTGTTCTCAACCCACTGCACCGCTTTGTTGACCGAAACCTTTTTCTGCAAGACTTGTGTCTTTCCTGGCCTCCCTGGCTTTGCAGAGGGTAAAGCTCAGAGCCTTTGGAGCCGTTATTTCATTCCTGAGATTCATCATTTCATTCATGATTCTGCTCACATCCCCTCTGGCTCTGTCCGCCCCAGCCTCCAAACCTTCCCGTCCCCTCATCCCGGGGGCTTCTCGGCCAGGCCTTCACACAGAGGGCATCGTGCGGCCTCGGAGGCTCGGGGCTTACCTCTCGTCGGCTTGGTCGGGGAGCTGCCGCGGAGGTGGACTCGAATCTGTGATCCTGCCGTTATCAGAAGGCGGTCCCCCTAGAATAAAGAAAGGGGAGGGAAAAAGGGGTGCCGGGCCTGAAGGCCAGGTGGGGGTCCTAGTGGGGAGAAGCGGAGGAAGGGATTTAGCAGGCCGCAGTCCAAAAGGGGGCTGCTTGTTGTAGCCGAAGCTTTGCCGAGGCTCCTGGAATGGCTCTGTGGCGGCCTGCTCTAGCGAAAGCCGGTGCTTATTTTTATTCTGTTTGGATTTTATATTTTAAGGATAGGTTGGGGATAATAATTCTTGGTACAACCGCTCATAGTGATATAATGCACTTAAAAAGCATTCCTCCAAGCCGAATAAAATGTTTTCTCCCTTCTCGCTAAGTGAAATGGAGCCATTAACTGACGAGTAGCACGGAACGGAGTGGGAGGGGTGCTGGGGCCGACCCGGAGTCCCAGGCCCGGGGTTTAGTCTCCCCCTTGCAGTTTGCCAGCCAGCGCCCAGCTCTCGGGCCCTGCGGGGACGCCTTCCGCTCCCGGAGGGCGGGACTCTCTTGGGATTGCCCCACTCCCTCTCTGCCCCTGCCCCCTGCCATGCCTTGCCAAGCCCTTCGTTTGGCCTTTGGTAAGTGACGCGGTTGGACTTCCCACTGTTTAATGCTCGCTGGCTGTCTGCTCGGAGAGAGGCAACGTCCGTGCGGAGGGAGGAGAGCTACCTGGTGGGAAGTGCGGGGGGAATAAATGCGCCGGCAGCTGCCCTTCCTTCCCCGTCTGCCTCGGGGGAGCAGGCACCCGGGCAGAACAGCCAGCCCGCCAGTGGGGAGCCGTGGCTGGGAGAAGGGTAAGTCACGGGGGAGTCGGGCAGTGTCGGCCCCGAGATCTCCGAGGGCCTGGTGGCTTGGCCGCTCTGACCCCGGGATCCCAGTGCCCCGCGGACACCCAGGCGCATCCAGGTGCACGCCCCTGGTCCCCGAATCCAGCTGTCTCCTAGGAGACTCCTGTAACCCACGTGTGTGTGGGCACATGCAGACGGACATACGTATGTAGTGTCTGCGTTGTAACCCGTACTGGGTCTTACCCTCTATACACACAGACACGTCTATGTTGGGCAGATTCAAGCTCTGAACATTACGACTCTGGGGGCATCCTGCTTATACTTGTTGGATTGAACTGTGTCCTAAGAGACCACTCTCATAAACATGTCTGTCTGTCTGTCTATACACACATGTAGATATATACATGCCTATAGAATTATACTGTGCAGTCTGTACTTTGTAACATACTAGATCTTATATACACATTACATACACACACACACTATGTATCTAGTATGTATAGATGCGTACATAGCGTGTAGATGTACAGGCACAAGTGGGACAGATTAAGGCTTTAAACCACATTAAGCCTTGGGGCGTCCTGATACGCTGGTTGAATTGAACTGTATCCTAGGAAACCTGTTTTGGAAGTGTAAACGAGAGTTCACTTCTGAAGGTCCTGATCTCAAGTACGTCCTAGGCCCTCATCTCCAAGTTACTTACATGAGGAAAACTCCAGCCTGCGGCTGATTGTTGACAGAACTGTCGGTCGGCCTGATGGAGGGGCGTGTTGGAGGAGCAGGACGGGGCCGGCGGGGGTGGGGGGGAGTGGAGTGGGCCGGAAAGGCACCGGGCATTTCAGGCCAGAAAAGGTGACTTGATGATCCTGCAGAGGGGCTCTGTGAATGATGAGCAGTCGGTACCGTTTTTCATTGCTCCATTTGGATTTTTATACCTTCAGGCCTTTCTACGACCTGGTCCCAGCAGTCCAGATCACGACACAGGAGAAACTCATGTTCCAGACATGAAGACCGAAAGCCCTCTGAGGTATTTCCTGAATTGCATCAGATTTTGCAGGCTCTGGGAAGTAAACACACGTCTGTGCAAGCACACGTACACACACACACACCTGGTTGATGAGTGCATTTCTTCCTAATTCTATTCTCTTTCCTTTCCTGCTCCGTCTCAGCTGGCACCCACCAACTTTCCCTCTGGCCAGGAGATCAGGGATTTCAGCAGCTGCTACAGTCACTGCCAGCCTCAAGTTAGTTTTAGCCCTGACTTTTTGGCTTCTTTGGCACCAACCCAATGTCATTTTGAACAGTTTTTGTTTGGGAATTGTTTTCGAGGTTCTCTCTCTCCCCCTTCCCATCCTCATCCCCCCGTTTCCCCCCCATGTCCTCTCTTCCTGGATCCCTACTCCTCCTTCCTTCCCTTTTGGTAAATACTGGTTTGTAGGCGCATCCCATAGCCCCTCACTGCTGCTGGCCTTGATGTTTGCTCAGGACTTACCTGTCCATCTAGCAGTCTGCTCCTTTGCAGTGCTTTGAGGAATGTGAATCAAGGAAGGAAACGGGCCTTGCTCTTTGGCATTTTTCACAGTGAGCCTCTCTGTGCCAGGGGGATGTGGGGGCCAAATCCTTGAGAAGTCTTTCAGTTTTCTCTGAACAGAACAGACTCAAAGGCAACAGTAATCGTTGTGAGGAGGGGAAGGCAGAGTTCTCAGAGGGATATTTAGTTTTATTTCAGCTTACCCTCTCGCTCCAGGGACTTGCATGGGAAATTCCAGGGAAACTTGGTGGGTTGGTTTGTCGAGATGATGACGAGTTCAGCGGGTTCTCCTAGAGAACGATAATCTCCTGCCTTTAGAATTATGGGAAAACGTGGGAGCAGCTGGGCCCTCAGCAGGGCAGCCTTAGGAGTATTAAGCCTTCCTTTATTGATATTGACCCCTTGGTTCTGGGGTGGCCCTCCGGGGTCCCTTTCCTTCCTCTTGTTCTGAACCCTTTTGAGTGCTTATGTTTGTGTTTCTTTCCCCCACTCCGCTCCTTCCTTCCTTCTTTCCTTCCTTTTCCTTTTCCTTAACTGTTGCACCAGACCTCACTCTTCCTGTCTGTTTTATTTCACTGGAAAATAAGGGGGAATGAATGAGTTAGCTTTTGATGGATTGAAACTCCACTGCCCCAGGGACCACGACTTTAGGAAATGGCACTGCTCCTCTGCCAGAGGGCCCAGAAGAATGTGGTGGAGGGCTCCTGGGTCAAGCAGCGTGGCAGTGGGCCTAAGGCACTTGGGCAGAAATCTTCTCCATGGGCAACTTCTTAGGCAAAATCCAGTATTTAATGCTCCTGGTTCCTTCCCAGCTAAGTCCTTATCTTAAATCATTGCCCACCTAAGATATTTGTGCCGACCCCTCACGAGTGGGGAGCAGCCCTTCTCTTTCCTGATTGCCACCTTCCCATCCCACCCCTTTGGGGGTAAGGGGAGCATACGGATAGAAGCGGTCTCCTTCATCCTTCTCTCCTTCATTATCTCATTTGGTTTCCTTCCTCCCTTTAGCCAAACTCCTCCATAGTTTTCTCTCCTTCAACTTGGTTGGGGGATCTGTAATGAGGCCGCAGGACTTGCCTGCCCTGTAATTTCTGCCTGCGGATGGATGGAGACGGGAGTTGGGAAACTGTCCAGGAGCCGCTGGGTGGGGGCGAGGGTGCTGCTTCCCTTCCCCGTTACCCCGTGATGCTTGTGTAGACAGCTGCTGGCTGCTCCCCACTTTGATGTTGGCGTCCGGGAGTGAGTGCTAGCCCCGGGCTGGGGCCGGGGGAGATGGTGGGAAGGGAGAGGGCTTGCTCTGTGGAATGCTGCCTTAAACGTTTATCCTGGGAGTCCTGGAAAGGGCTGGCCCTGGGGCCGTTAGCATGGGCCTGCCGGGCGCTCCCTGTCCCAGCAGAGCCCGGCCTGGCCTCGGGACCTGCGGACACTGGGCTTGCGGATGCATGGCTGCCTTGGGAGCCAGACCTGGCTTCTGGCCAGTCTTGTTGCCAAGGTCAGAGCTTCTGCATGGGCCCTTGGCAGCCCAGCACCCACAGGGGTCGTTGGGGGGAAGCAGGGCCGGGGCACCGGGGGAGCTTCTGCTCGGGAGCCGTGGCTCCCTAACCTTGGCAGGAAGGGCAGGAGCTCTCCCGGCAGGGGGGCACCCTCGCTGCTCTTGTGCTTGTGTTTTGCTTCGGCCAAATATTTAATTCCCGGGGCTTAGGAGGTGCATTCCCAGTCTCCCAGAGAGGAGGTCGGCAAGGGAAAGGTGGCGGGCCCAGCAGGTGCCCATGCTGTCCCTGATTTAGCGTGGCAGGGCTCTGGCTCTGGGTGCTGCAGAGGCACCGTCTCCCTCCTGCCTTCGGACAGGATTTCCAGAGCTAGAGCCCTTCCTACTCTCAGCCGACACTCACTTTTGCCTGACCGCTCACCCTGGGATAGCTGGGATAGTCAGGTCTGCAGAGCACCCTGCAGGTGGGCGGTCATTTGATCCTGACAAGTATTTTGGGAGTGAGGTGCTATTATTATCCCCATTTTACAGGTGGGGAAACTCTCAGAAAGGAGGGAGGACATTAGTTGTCCATGTTTACAGTGCTGTTAAGTGTCTGAGGCTAGATGGATGGATGGATGGATGAGTAGGTAGTGGATGGAAACAGGTAAGATGGATGGTCAGGTTGGTAGGCGAGCGGAGAAACGGAGAGGTAGTCAGATAAAATAGCTGCTTTGATAGGAAGGTAGGTAGAGACACAGATGGGAGGTGGGTGGTTGGATAGGCAGAAACAAGCGGGTTAGAGAGGTAGGTAGGTGGCTATGTAGGTGGCTAGCTGGTTGGGGAAGTAGACGGACAGATGGACCGATCGAGGTAGACAGACGAGCAGATGACAGGCAGAAGGCAGACAAATGGGCAGGCCCCGGCTCCTTGGCAGGCCGGCGGAGGCCGGAGTCACACCGCAGGTGTGAGTGACTGGTGGGAGAGCAGAGGCCGAGGCTCCCGGAGGCACTCGGGGCGCACGGGCTTTGGAAAGGTGTTACTCTGAGCTCGGCAGTGAACTTTAGGTTTGAAACCGTTGCCCAGAGAAGGTCCGTGACGTAGGGGTTCCCAGTCGCATGATTTCCCCGCCTCCCTCCGGGCAGTGTGGGGCTGCTGTGGGGACTGGCTGCTGGGGTGTGTGCGGGGGAGGCGGGGGCAGGAGGGGAGCCCAGGCGGGGTCAGCGAGCTCTGAGCACGGGCGCCAGGCTTCCCCCTTCCCCTCCCGGCCAGCCTGAGCAGAGGTGTCCGGGCGTCCGGCTCTGTCTCTCTCAGAAGAGCTCAGGTGGTTTTCAGCCTTGTCACTTGCATGGACTCCTGGGAACAGCAGGTATCACTATCAGGTGTCAGCGTCCCTTTCTCTCCTTTTGTAGGTATTCAGGACAGACCTGATCACAGCCATGAAGCTTCATGACTCCTATCAGCTGAACCCGGATGAATACTACGTGCTGGCAGATCCTTGGAGGCAGGAATGGGAGAAGGGGGTCCAGGTGCCCGTGAGCCCGGGTACCATCCCAGAACCGGTGGCCAGGTAGAAACACGCACCTTCCCCCAGCCTCGCTCCCTCCCCGACTTATCCACAGGGGAGCTCCGGGTCCGAGAAACTGTGGAGCAGAGAAATGAGAGGGCCACAGCGAGCACATGCTCAGGGGCAGGGAACCTCCTTCCTGAGTTCTGCCCGTCCAGGGTTTCAGTCTTCTAAGAACCTTATCTTTTTTGTCCAAGGAACTTTTTGCAAAGGTTTTTTTCCTTCATTTATCTGCTTTAAGGATCTAAAAGTTCCTTAGGCTCCAAGAGGGAAATATGGAGACTACCAGGTGCTTCTTCATCTTCTCTTTGATGAAATAAAAACCCTTTATGTGCCAGACAGGAGGTGTAGCAGCCAGGGAAATGGTCTCAGACCCAAGGAGAACTAGTTGGGTCTGTGACACGTCCTGACTTTGGGATCCTGAACAAGGCAATCCCTCAGCTCCGGGCAGATTGCTGAGACCTTACTGGGTGACCCTGATGGATGGTGGGAGTCCCATACCAATCCCTGCCCTCAGGGAAAATGCATTCTTTCAGTTGTTTTTATGAAGTATCCACATCACAGCCAATAATCCTAGCAGAGAAACCAGGCCCTCACAGCTGAGGGACAGTGATACTCAGGAGGGAAACGTGCACTTGCACTCAAAGGACCTGAGTTGTATAGCACAAGAGCCCTCAATCTGGAGACAGGACCTGGTTTTGAGTCTGTGCTCTGCCTCCTTCCTACCTGTGTGACTTTGGGCAAACCATGTGGGACTTAGTCCATTAGTAAATGAAGGGACTGTCCTCTCCAGTTTTGTTCCTATATTCCATTGCCGATTCTCAGTCTAGGGTGGGACTATGAAGGTCCTTGCAGGGAGGAAATTTCAGGAATGGAGGGCATTCTGGTTTGGGTCTGTGATGTGGGAGATCCCTTTGGTTGGTGGTTTGCCCCTACCTTTTGAGGTAGGCAGGTGTGAGGGAGCCTGAGGGATTGGCGTGGGAGGAGAGAACCTGGCTGTGAAAGAAAAGTTATTTATTAAGTTCACCTATTAATGATAATAACAAGGTAAAATCTTAGCACACTGGTTCCTTCTCCTGGCTTACTTATTCATACCCGACCAACCATTTAAGTGGAGATTCAAACTCTCTCTGACTCATTCTCCAAAGAGTGATAATACCAATTTACTCATTGGTTTGGTCCCACATTTTTTGGTCTCGGAGAAGATAAGTCGTAGATTGAAGGGTGAAAAGAGCCTGAGAGTCCATGGAACCACCCTCCTCCTCATTTTACACCCGAGGAAATTCATTCAGAGGTGAAGCGACTCATTCAAAGTGGCAGAGCTGACGTTTGTCCTTGGGTCCTTCGAATGCGAGTCCAAGGTCCTTTCCTTAGTTCCACACTGTCCCTGGTGAGGGAAGGATCTCTCTCCCCTTTCAGAGCCCGGTCTCCCTCCTGACTTGTGATGTGGAGACTTGATTCTGCCTTAACCTCAGCGCTCCCACTGCCTTCCCGGGACCTTCTCGACAACAGTGGCCTTTGGATGCACACCCGAGACTGGCCTGTCCTAGGGGATGGCTCTGGAGACTTTCCTTCTCCCTTGCACCATGCTTTTTTATGTAGAGTTTCTTAAATTCCCTTGAGTTCATAAAAACCTTGAGAAGAAAGATTCGTGTGTATAATATCAGGGCCTGGCGGATAGTGGGCACTTAAGGAATATTTATTAACCACCCTTCCAGGTTCTCTCCACGGACCCTCACTTCCCACCCCTCCTGCTAACACAATATTTCTGCCACCTGGAGAGTTTTGATCTTGTATTATTCGGGCTCAACATGGTTAGAGTTGAATGGGTGGCAATTAACACCCCTTGAGGTTATGTGCACATCTCTATGGCCACAGAGATGCCAGAGCAGATCTCATTACCCTCTGTGAGTGGAAAGCCATTTAAATGGCTGGCCAGGAAGAGTTGGGTCCTTTCTGAGGGGCTTACGGTGTAGGATCCTAAGAAAGCAAAGCCTTTGATGATCACTCATTATGCTGGTGTAGGCATCATAAAGCTCTCACCTGAACAGGTGCCTAGCCAGGTGTTCTGTGCTGAATCAGTGACCAAGGGCTTTTACCATTTAATTTAATTTAACAAACTATTTGTTTGTTTGTTTATAACCTCATTTTGAGTGAGGGTCTGCAAAAAGAGCATCATGGCAGGTAGAAATGCTAGACTGTTTATCTACAGTTTTAGTTGTAGAGTTTTTCCCTGGCTCCAGAGGACAGAACCAAGAACAGTGAATGGCAGCTCAAAAAAGGAATAAATATCAGCTCTGTATCAGGCAAAATATTGCAATGATTAGTGCTGTTTGAAGAAAGAATGAGCTTTACTGGAAATGCACAGGCAGAGGCTGAATGACCACTGGGTAGATAGCTTGTAGCAGGAATTCTTTTTCTTGTGGAGGTCGGACTACGTGGTCTCTGAGGTCCATTTCAGCAGCAAGTTTCTGTCATTCTGTGTTTTTGAAATATGTCCCTTTAGTTTAGCCATCTCAGAGTATGATGTGGATAGAGCCTCCAGCTCCATGAATCTTGGGTATCTAGAAATACTTTTGTGGATGCTTTGGGCAACTTGGAGACATGTGTCCAAACTGCTAAAAATGGACCGGTCTAGCATCATCTATCTGGTGCTTCAAGAGAGGGTCCGGGTCCCCTTCTCTGGCCTCCAGGCCCCCAGACCCTTGGAACAGAGGATAACATTGAGGGCGTGGAGGGAAGTGCAAAGACAGACTGGTCTTCCACTCCTGTTTCCCACTGGTGAAAGGTCTCCTGAGTTTTCCAGTTTATTTATCTGTAAAATGATGATCTCTTCATCTCTTCTAGCTTTCAGTCTCGGATCTCTAGTCTAGGGCAGCACGGGGCCGGGCACATTCAGCAATCTCTCAGAAACTTGGACTTTTGTCTGGACTCCAGTCGGAGCTAGCTCCTCCCTTCCCTGCCTCTGGTCAGGAAGGATCGGGAGTCCTTTGTGCCCACTGATGAGATCCGTCCTCCTTTCCAACAGGCTTATTGGGAATCCAGGGTGCGGGGGGCTTTGATGCAGGAAAATGAGCCCACCGCTGGCTTCCGGGCTTCCCAGATGAGATCTTGCCATCTGTGGTACATGATGAAGCTCACCTGTGTCACGTGGAGAGCATGGAGGACCAGCAGTGTCTGCTTTGTTTCCTTTTTCCCCTCAGAGATGCTGGTCTCTCGCCATGTTCCCAGCTTCTCCTACGTCTTAGTAGCTTTTGTTCTTGGGACTCCTTGCTCGTGCCCGGCTGCTGCAGCTTTTTGCACTGTCCCCCTAAATCTGGGGTCCTACTTAGCAAGGCAGACTTGTTCCAGTGGGTCCTGACAGGGACAGGCAGAATTAATGAGAGTTCGTTTAGAGGTCCCCTCTGATCTCTGGAAACTCAGGTTTCAATGTTTCTCCAAAGATGTGGTGGAGTCCGAGCTGTGGGGGTGGGCCAAAAAGAGGGAGGGGGAGGGCAGGTGCAGGGGGCACTGCAGGCCCCGGGGATGTGGTGGGGGAGCCGAGACCTAGCCCGTGGTTCTGCGAGCCCCCTTAACTGCCTCTGATCTTGGCTTTAAACTAGGGTGATGGTTCCTTTTGGTCCAGACTCTGGTGTCCTTGTTACTTTATTTGTAGTAGGAGTAGTGGGATGGGGGTGGTGAAGGTAGTCGTAGTGGTAGTGAGAGTGGTATTTCTAGTAATAATGGTGGTAGTAGTAATAGTTGCAGCAGCATTAGGAGTAGCAGCAAGCGTTCACATTGTCTTTAAAAAATCACCAGCGGTCTTTAAAAAAAAGCTTGTTAACATTTTAGGTCCATTTTCTGATTTGAACTCCTTAGCTTCTCTTTGGAGGAATGCTGTATTATTTTATCCACCTAATAAAAGGGGGAACAGAGACTCAGAAGCCAAATGACTTGGCCCACATCACCTAGCTAATAAGGTTTTGAGGAGGGGTTCACAACCAGGTTTTCCCCATTTCAGTTCTGTTCCCTCCACCACTCTGCTTCTGCTGTGGAAACTCCCTCATTTGATGAAGATCAGCAATCACCTATAATTACAGTGTTAATGGAATTGCTGGGGTTACTTAGAGGTTTGGTCACTTTTCTGAACTCTGTTTTACTCAGTTCTGAAGTTAGCCTTCTAGCACCTGTATAGTACGTTACAACTCTTTTGTGCCGTTAGGTGTTGGAGACTAGCATGAGAAAGGGAGACAGAGACAAAGAGAGTTTTGGCAACTTTTGTGGCACTGGTCTGTAGGCTTCAATGACTTGAAGAAGCTAGAGGAGTCTTTAATGTCATAGAACTCAGCTTCTTTTTTTAAAAAGCTATTTATTTTTATATATTTTCCAAATATATGCAAAGATAGTTTTCAACATTCACCCTTGCAAAACCCTATAAAACCCAGCTTCTTAAACTATGGTTCATGGTCCCATATGAGGATCTTGTAACTGAATGTGAATGTCATGAAATTATAATATGTTATTAATACATTTTTGGGTTTTTTATACTTATTTTATATACCTGTATACCTGGAGTCACGTAAAAAGTTCTCAGGCAAGAAAGGGTTGTGAGTGGAAATAGAAAAGAAGCCCTGTCCTTCGGGAGTAACGCTTTGTTTTCCAGGCTGGATCGTGAAGGAGCAGCAGAACGGCTTCCTCAGCCACTAGTTAATTTTCTCTCTGTTTCTCAGGGTCATGTCTGAGGAGAAAGCCCTCATGTTCATCAGGCCAAGGAAATACATCCTGTCCTCGGGCTCGGAGCCGCCAGAGCTGGGCTACGTAGACATCCGCACGTTGGCAGACAGCGTGTGTCGCTATGACCTCAATGACATGGACACTGCGTGGCTGGAACTGACCAATGAGGAGTTCAAGGAGATGGGTGAGAAGATAGAGGGCACTGCCCCCCATTCCCCCACTCACCCCCACAGGTTTTCCCTTGACTGAAGACAATGGGGGAACCCTTACTCTTAAGAGGGGAAGGGAGAGAAAAGAAGTCTCACTGCCCATCAAATGAAGTTCAACGGCTTTAACTTGGCAGTTGAAGCACAGGATGATCTGGTTCCAATCTTTCTTTGGCCTTATTGTTTATGCTTCTATTTGAGATAATAGGATCAGAGAATTATAGCTGGACTAATGATCAAACCTTATTCATGTAGGGCTTGAGGCTTGGCTAAGCATTTCACTTGCCATAGCTCTGTGAGGTAGGCAGTACAACTGTTCTGTCCAGTTTGCAGATGGGGAAACTGAGGCTCAGAGAGCTTGCCTATGCTTACTAGAAAAGTCATATTCAAAACCAGGTCTTCCTGGCTCCAAGTTTCAGGACATTTAGAGACTTTCTCTTCTAAAGTCTTCTTATAGATGAGGAAAACTGGAACCCAGGGTCACAAGGTTGCTGGGTAATATGGCAGAGCTAGGATTTCAAATTGACTGCTCTTGTCCAATGAAAATCCCGCCAGGATAGGAACAGGTTGTACTTGAAACATATACAAATTATCAATAGCTACATGAAAAATCTGTGACAATCAGAGAAATGCTAATTAAAAACCACTGTGAGGTTTTCCCTTGATACCCATCAAATTGGCAGAGATAATGAAAGGCAACAGAAAACTGCAGTACGACAGACCCGCTTGTGGGCTCCGGCTGTTAGGGAACCCTCGGTCCCTAAAAATTTGGGTCTTTTGCCCGCTCTGCCCTCTCCACTTCTGCTCCTCCTCTGGGTCCCCCCATTCCTTCTCCAAGTGGGGCTCAAACTGTTAGTCTCTCTCCAGTCACCCCAGAGCCTTCAGCCCCCAGGGCAGGGTCCGGGGCCGGTGACCCGGGCTCGGCGCCCCCCGCAGACGGGCCCTGGGGTCCCTCCCAGTCGTAAATCTTGAGATCTTTTGATTCTCACCATCCCTGACAGGGACATGGAAGTCTCAGGTAGTCTGAGGGACCTGGGGCACACTCTGTCCCCTGTGATGGGCCCGTTTGGGCAGAGATCCGCTGAGGGTGCCCAGAGGTCTCCCAGTATCTCGGGGGGGGGGGGGGCTGTAGAACACAGAAGGCGGTTCTTTGTGCTTCTGTGAATGACTCTAAAATGACTACATGAGCTCATGGGCCTTAAGCACGTTGCTGAGTGTTCTGGCAGCACCCCCTGCACACTGACCACACATGCCTGAGAGACTTCGTCTTCACTGTATTATTAGTCTGGGTTGTAAATATTAATTATAGGGAGGAGGTTTGTGCTTTCAAAGCCAAATGCCTTGAGAACTCCGAGGGAGAACTTGGTCTGAATGCCCCTCCCATGCGGAAGTGGGGCGTGAGAAGATGGACGGGGCCAGAGCCTCTGTGACCACGAGCTCCCGGAGCGTCTGAGGCTCAGGGGGCTTCTCATTCCCTCCCATCTCCGAGCCACGGAGGCAGGTGGGCCTCGGAGATCCCTGGGACGGCAGTAACCCTGACTTGGACACAGAGGTCGGCGCACATGTCTGGGGAGGCTCTGCCGTCGCATTGCCTGCCGAGACCAGCCCCTGGCTTTTTGCTTTTCAAAGCACTAAAATGTCAATAATGTAGTGTCCGAGCCTGGTGGGGTATTTGCTTCTGAAGCTGTTTGTCTGTTTGGGGATTTGCTCAGCGATTTGCAAGCTTATATTGGAGTCCTCCTCGTCTAAAAAGTAGTTGTGATTCACATTGTGACAGCACTTTGAGGGGTATACCTCAGCGTACCTGTGAGATAGATATAATTACCTATCTTGGAGATAAAGGAACAGGGTGCATTTAGGATTCCTTCCGAGAGGGAATGGGATTGACTGTAAGACGGTGGGTATGAATTTGGGCCAATTCAAGCACCTACTATATGGCAGGGCATTTTGCTAATATGCTCTGATAATAATAATAGTGCTGAACATATCAAGTAAAGCCAAACAAAACTGTCCCTGTTTTCAAAGAGCTCACCAGGAAGACAGTGTTCAAACAACTAAGTACAAACAAACTATGTAGCACAGACTGGAGGTAACAAACAGGGAAGGGGAAGGGAAAGTCCCTGTAAAGGGTGGGATTTTGAGAGAACTTTTGAGTTTTCTCTTAGGATGCAGGTGGCATTTTCCATCCCATGTCTGCTGGAATTGTCTTGGGTCATCGCATTGTTGAGAAGAGCTAAGTCTTATCATTGTTGATCTATGATGGACTTTCTTTTCTTTTTTCAAATAATAGCTTTTTATTTTCAAAATACATGCAGAGATGGTTTTTGGACCTTCACCTTGCAAGACCTTGTGTTCACATTTTTCTCCCTCCCTCTCCCCCAGATAGCGAGTAATCTAGTACAGTAATTGTTCTATACGCATTTCCACATTGACGGGATGGACTTTAAAAGCCAAACACAGCATTTGCTATTTGATCCTGGAGGTGATAGAGAGCCACAGGATTCGAGTGACTGTCAGGATGACAGATCCAGCATTCTTTCAGCTCCCCCCTGACACCTGCTGTAAGGGCCCACGTGTGGAACTGTGTTCCAGTGCTGCCTCGGGTGACATGAGACAGCACCCATAAGGCCCTTGGCAGCCTTGAAGTGCTCTGGGACTGCTCGCTGTTCTTATGGTCATGAGCAAGCCACCTAACCTCCGGGCTGCAGTGGGGAGATTTCCCCACAAGGCACCCCCTGGAAGGGCTGTTAGCAGATGATGCTTGTTTTGCCAAAGTTGAAGTGTTTGATAAAGTCAAACCCAGCCTCAGGCACTTACAGGTGACATCCCCGGGCTGCTCTCTGACTGTCCCTGACATGGGAGCCCAAGCAGTGCCGAGAGTTGGGTGGTCTCCGGGACCTCTTGGTTAAGTGGTCTTAGTTTCTCGGCCTGTAAAATGGGGCTAGCCCCCCTTTGCAGGATTGTTGTGAGGATCAAAGGAGATGACTTTGTCAGAGGTTCTTAGCCCGGTGCCTGCTGCAAAACAGCAGCAGTAGGAACTCTAGGGACTCTAGCTGTCACTCATAGTTATTGCAACCCGACCACTGGCAGTGCAACGAAGGGTGCCAAGAGTGCCCCCGCGGAGCGGTGGGGCCCGGGGTGCCGACTCCAGAAACCGCGCTCCGCAGGAGTTCTGAGGCCTCGGGGCACAGAGGGACCAAGCTCGGCCGGGGACTCGAGTCCCCCCTCGGGGAGTGCTGCCCAGTCAGGGTGGAGCCTGGGGCGGCCGTGCAGAGAGAAGGCTCCGGAGGCTGGTCGGGACCGATCATTGTGGGCCCGTCTGCCCCTTGCGCTCCCGGGTTCGGGCCGGCATTTCCCCCGCGGCTCCCAGGCGCCCGCAGTGCCGGCCCTGTCGGGGGGGCAGGGGGCTCACGCGGGGTCTCCCGGTTCTCCCCAAGGCATGCCGGAGCTGGACGAGTACACCATGGAGAGGGTCCTGGAGGAGTTTGAGCAGCGCTGCTACGACAACATGAACCACGCCATCGAGACCGAGGAAGGGCTGGGGATCGAGTATGACGAGGACGTGGTCTGCGACGTCTGCCAGTCTCCGGATGGAGAGGACGGCAACGAAATGGTTTTCTGCGATAAATGTAACATCTGTGTGCACCAGGTGCGGGGCTGGCGGGGCGCGGGAGCGGCTGGGGGTGTGCCCTCGGGTCTGTGCCCCTCCCTTCCTCAGAGCGGGGCGTGTCCCCGGTCAATCCTCTTTGGAGAGCTTCCTGTCTCTGCCCCTTTCTGCCCTGCAGGGGGCGCTGTTTCGGCTTTGCCCTTCCCTCCCCCACTGCTTGCTTCAGCTTCCTGTAGGCCTTTGCCCCAGAGGGATTTGGTGTTTCTGCCCCGCAGGAGGTACTATTTCTGCCGGGGGAAAGGGGTACACTGCTTTGGTTAGCTTCTTGTCGGCCTCTGCCCCTTTCTGCCCTGCAGGGGGCGCTGCTTGGGGGGGGAAGGGAGGAATACTGCTTCGTTCAGCTTCAGGTAAGCCTCTCTCTTCCTCTTTCTGCCCTGTGAGGGCGCAGTGCTTTGGTTAGGTTCCCTTCGGCCTATGCTTCACAGGGATTTGCTGTTTCTGCCTGGCATGACTCACTGCTTTGGTCAGCTTTCTGTCAGCCTCTGCCCCTGCAGGGGGTGCTGCTCCTTGGGGTGGGGGAGGGGGTGAGCTGCTTCTGCCCCGCGGGGGCGCAGTGCTTTGGTTAGCTTTCCTTCTTCCTGTGTCCCACGGGGACTTGCTGTTTCTGCCCTGCAGGGGGCGCTGTTTCTGCCCCACGGGGGGCGCACTGCTTCGGTTAGCTTTCCTTCTTCCTGTGTCCCACGGGGACTTGCTGTTTCTGCCCTGCAGGGGGCGCTGTTTCTGCCCCACGGGGACCGCACTGCTTTGGTTAGCTTCCCTTCTGCCTGTGTCCCACGGGGACTTGCTGTTTCTGCCCTGCAGGGGGCGCTGTTTCTGCCCCACGGGGGGCGCACTGCTTTGGTTAGGTTCCCTTCGGCCTATGCTTCACAGGGATTTGCTGTTTCTGCCTGGCATGACTCACTGCTTTGGTCAGCTTTCTGTCAGCCTCTGCCCCTGCAGGGGGTGCTGCTCCTTGGGGTGGGGGAGGGGGTGAGCTGCTTCTGCCCCGCGGGGGCGCAGTGCTTTGGTCAGCTTCCTGTAGGCCTCTGCCCCTTTCTGCCCCGCGGGGGCCGCACTGCTTTGGTTAGCTTCCCTTCTGCCTGTGTCCCACGGGGACTTGCTGTTTCTGCCCTGCAGGGGGCGCTGTTTCTGCCCCACGGGGGGCGCACTGCTTTGGTTAGCTTTCCTTCTTCCTGTGTCCCACGGGGACTTGCTGTTTCTGCCCTGCAGGGGGCGCTGTTTCTGCCCCGCAGGGACCGCACTGCTTTGGTTAGCTTCCCTTCTGCCTGTGTCCCACAGGGACTTGCTGTTTCTGCCCCGCGGGGACCGCACTGCTTTGGTTAGCTTCCCTTCTGCCTGTGTCCCACAGGGACTTGCTGTTTCTGCCCTGCACGGGGCGCTGTTTCTGCCCCACGGGGGGGCGCACTGCTTTGATTAGCTTCCCTTCTGCCTGTGTCCCACGGGGACTTGCTGTTTCTGCCCTGCAGGGGGCGCTGTTTCTGCCCCGCGGGGGCCGCACTGCTTTGGTTAGCTTTCCTTCTGCCTGTGTCCCACGGGGACTTGCTGTTTCTGCCCTGCAGGGGGCGCTGTTTCTGCCCCACGGGGACCGCACTGCTTTGGTTAGCTTCCCTTCTGCCTGTGTCCCACGGGGACTTGCTGTTTCTGCCCTGCAGGGGGCGCTGTTTCTGCCCCACGGGGGGCGCACTGCTTTGGTTAGCTTTCCTTCTGCCTGTGTCCCACGGGGACTTGCTGTTTCTGCCCTGCAGGGGGCGCTGTTTCTGCCCCGCAGGGACCGCACTGCTTTAGTTAGCTTTCTGTTGGCTTCTGCCCTGCGGGTGACACCCCCACCCCCCCAATTGGGGCACAGCATTTGACCACGTTCTTATCCATATTAGCACCAGGATTCATAAAGCGCAAACCAGGGGATGCCGAGCTGGGCGCCCGGCCCCGCCAAAGCCCCGAAAAGAAGTTCTTTTGGTTGGCTGCCCGGTCTTTTTAATGCCCTGGTCGTGTACTTGGCAGCCATCTTGGTTTCTGTCCCAGCCCCCATGGTCCGCAGGCTCCAGGAGGGCAGAGATAACGCCTTCATGTCCACTCTGTAGCATCCGTGCATGTGTGTATTCAGCCTGTGTTCAGTTATAGTGCCCCTGCTGTTAGTCAGACACAGTTCCCCGCGGTCGGTGGAGCCCCAGGGCCTTGTCCTTCTGCCACGGAGGCGCTGCTGGTCAGGGGCTGTATTCAAGGCAGGACTTGAACGGAGACCTTTCTGGCTTCAGGGCCTGCTTATGAGCTGCGGGGCCTTGTGCCCACAGAGCAAAGGGGCGGGTTGTCTGCTGCCGCTCCCTGCTTTAACAGACAGAGAAACCGAGTCTCCGGGATTTGCTCTTCCTTCCCCCATCCTGCTCTGGGGTTCTTTCTGCAGGGCAGATACTACTTTATGCTGATAGAGGGTAAAACTGCAGACAGGAACCCAGGTGTTTGAGGCACTTGAAGGAAGGAAGCCTTTATTCTTGGCTCTGCCCTGGAGGAGACAGGGAGAAAAGTAAGATAGCCCCTGAGAGACAGCCCAGATGGAGGGCTTCAGCTCCAGGTCAGATGGAAAGGCCCCTAGGTTGCTCACCTGAGGAATAGAAAGGGCACTTTTTCTTATAAAGGCAAGGAAAGAGACACCCTGTGCTAGAATGGGCAAGTGCTACCTCTGTCTCCCCACCACATTTTATCTCCCTTGAAAATTAGTTTTTCTTTTCTTACTCTTCCTGAACGTACCAATGGGAAGAGAGCAGAGTTGCCTGATTTGGATGTATGTAGAAACGTGCGCCTGGAATACTCCTCTCCCGCTGATCGCAGAACCTCGCAGTAGGAAGTCTGAGTTTAGAGTGACCCTGCTGATATTATCTTAAAACATCTCACAAGGCAAAAAGGCAAGCCCAACTTGGGGATCCTTGCTGGGATGTGAATCCCAGGGAAGAAAAATAAGCTCCAGCCCCTGCTCTAGACAGTTTTTCTTTCAAGCTTGGGGGACGTAGAGTGAATCACATCCATGTGGGGATCTCTTGCTATTGAAACTTTCCCCATTGATTTAAATCAGCAGAGCTGTCTCCTTATCAGGGATATTTATTGCTTTAACCTAACCTCTCACCTTGACCCTTTAACTAATTACCATCTGCCTTTTGATCTTGACCAAAAGCCCAGGACTGAGCTTTTCTTTCTGTGCTACTGCTTGTTAAAGCTGGGAGGGGCCAGATTATTTTGCAAAGGAAGAAGCAGATTCCCAGAGGGGGACAGGCTGGCCCCTGGCCCAAGTCTAGGGGTGCTCACTGTTTCACATCCTACTCTACAGTGAGAAAGCCCTGGCCAGATCCCACCAGGCGCCAAGTGCTCTGAGAGGGAACGGAGTTCAGAAGGGCCATTACTGGTCTTGGGGCCGCGAACTTGCCCACGACTCTGGGCCAGCCGGCCTCCACTTTTGTAAAATGAGGGATGGACTCTGCTTTCTGAGGCACCTGCAGCCCCAGGCTCTATTGCTTCTTCCTCAGAGTTCCTGCCCACCCCATTGCTGTTCTCAAGGGATTTTTGGGGCTCAGGTCTATGTAGACATCCTTTCTCCGTCTTGTCTGGCTTCTGGACTTTCAGAGTCTGTTCCTTCAAACTGACAAGATCATGAGAGAGCGTCTTGCCTGGCTCTTTTTAATAGCAGAGGGAACTGGGGTCCACAGGGGGTCTTAGCGCCTCAAAGGGGCCAGTGGGAGCCCCTCAGTGAATGAGGCCATGCAGCAGAGGGGAGGCCTTGCTCTGAGACACGGAATCATCACTTGGTAAGGTTCCTTCCAGCTCTGGTCCAGCCAACAGGTCTTTCCGGAGGTTTGGCCAAGCCCCCAGGCGCTTACCCATGGGAGAGCTGTATTTCAAACCCAAGCCCTCCGACCTTCCCCGCTGTTCTTGGCCGGCGTTCTGCACGTAGCACTCGGCTCCTCCTGACATGGTTTCCGGGTACAATTCCAATCAAACTGTTAAGACCCCCAAGAGTCCCCCGCTCTCTTCTCCCCTGGGCTGCGTGATTTTCTTGGGCCTGGCCTTTATCCTTTCACCACATCTTTATTAATTTAACCTTTAACATCTGTAGTTTCTGTGATTTTTTTTTTTAACCCCTTGTTCATCACTTGTTTTTCAATCCCAGAAAAAGAGCTCACATTTTCTCTGTCTATAGGTTCTTCCTTTTTGAGTCCTTTCTGCCCCCACAGTAGTTTAGGATTGGCGTTGTAAGGTTATGTAGACACATTTTAGGACTTTTCCATCATTTCCTATAGCACAATAACATTCTATTTTATTTCTTTCTATGGTCTGTTAAGCCATTCCCCAGCTGACAGGCGCTCAACTTTGCTTCCAGCTCTTTGCTACAACAAAGAATGCTCTTTAAGCAGCAAATATTTGAGTGCCTCTTGTGTGCCAGGTGCCTTGTTAAGCTGTAGGAATAGAAACTTTAAAGTGTGTGTGTGTGTGTGTGTTTCCTATCCTTGAGGAACACCCATTCTTTTGTGGGTCTAGGACACAGGTATGTGTATATCTGAGCTACAAACATACACACACTGAGGAGAGAGAAGAGATCATGTAAATTCTTCTCCTGGGAGTGGAGAGGAAGCTGAAGATTCCTGGGGCCATTGAAGAAGAAGGGCTGCCAGCCTGTAGAAGGAGGCCTAGGGAGGGAGTTCTGGGGCTCCACAAGCGTGCTGTCTGTATGACGGGAGCGTGCTAGTAAATGTTTAACAAGCAGCTCTCCCCCAGATCCTCCAGGGAAGTTTTTCTTTTCTGTCCTGAGCTTAAAGAATACTGTGAGTTTCTGTTGCCAAAAGTGACGTCAGTGGGGGCGGGGTTGTCTAAGCCCAGTAGTGGCCCAGCCTAATCCTGGTCCTTACTAGCTCTCGTTCCCATCTCATGTCTTGAAGTGCAATGTTCATAAAAGGTGTCATACCCAGAGGCAGGCTCTCCTGGCATGCATTCAAAGGGAAAATTTCTTTTCTTTTCTTTTTTTTTATCCTGAACTTAACTAATATCAAGAAAAGTGAACAAAATTCCCTTTGCAAAAAAGGAATGCACATGAAACCACATACCTATTAGCTGCAGCTTGGTTTTGTAAAAAACAATATGTTGAAAAGTATAAAATCTATTTTAAAGTACACATTAAACATTAACAAAAACATGTGAACGTTTAAGTTAGTATAGCACCATGGGCCTCCTTGTCTGGGCCCCCTTCTGGTTTATACTCTGCTGTCTTTCTTTTTCAGAGGGTATCACCAGTGCCGTGCCTCCCTGCCCACCCATAACTAGTCTGTAAAAACCCCCTTGGCTTGGCTTGCAGATGTGCCCCTCTAGTCTGTCAGCCATCAGGAAGTGGATTGCATGCTTCGTCATTGATCTTCTGGATTTGTAACTGGTCATTGCATTGATCATTGTTCTTAAGTCTTTCAAAGAAATGGTTTTTCTTTCCAATAATGTTGTCATTGTAACCATAGGCGTTGTAACCACTGCTCTGCCCAGAATACAGATGTTTTAGGTATCTCTGAGTCTGTCTTTTCCCTTATTTTCTGTGGAACAATAATATTCTATTTTTTTTTTCATTACAATGTTTAGCTATTCCCCACCTGATGGACACTGACTTGGTTTCCAGTTCTTTGCGATGACCAAAAGTGTTCTTCTTTAAATATTTCTGTGTGGATTGTTCTTTTCTCTCTGTCGTTCATTCCTTGGGATGAGCAGATGCTGAGCAGTAGCATTGCTAATATTCTTGTGATATTCTTTTTCATGAGAGGATGGAAGGGAGGGTCTCTCCCTCCACTCTGATAAGGAAGTTTGCTCAAGTTCTGTTTTCTGATCACTTCCATTGGAAACACATTCATTATTCTAAATACTTGAGGTACCACATTGTGAGGTTCCCTCTGAAGATGAGGGAGTCCATAAAAGGGGGAAGGATGGAGGTTGGAGGCTAATTGTGGGGATTACTTTTAAACCCATCCCAGGGGCAGGAGTAGACAGAAGGCTCACACTTGCCCTTTGTTTGTCTCGTTGGGGAACGCAGGCGTGTTATGGGATCCTAAAGGTGCCCGAAGGGAGCTGGCTCTGCAGGACCTGCGCTCTGGGGGTGCAGCCAAAATGCCTGCTCTGTCCGAAGAAGGGCGGCGCCATGAAGCCCACCCGCAGCGGAACCAAGTGGGTCCACGTCAGTTGTGCGCTCTGGATACCGGAGGTAGGCAGGCCTGTGGAAATCCTCCCACGAAGGCCATAATGGTGAGCTGCACTGGTGCAGCCTGAGAGGCTGCACATAGGTATAGAGACAGCTCATCTCGTGTCCTTTTTTCTTTCCCTTTCTTCCTCACTCCCTCCCTTTCTTCCTTTTCTCTCTTTCCCCCTCTTTCCCTCCTTCCCTCCTCCCCTCCCTCTCTTCCTTCCTCCCTCCCTCTCTCCCTCCCTCCCTCCCTCCCTTCCTTCCTTCCTTCCTTCCTTCCTTCCTTCCTTCCTTCCTTCCTTCCTCTCTTCCTCCCTTCCTTTTCCTCTCCTTCTCTCCTTTCCCTCCCTCCCTTCCTTCTTCCTCATTTTCCACATCTTATCTTGTCATTACCTCTGACTCTTGTAACAGCAGTCTAGAAATAGTATGTCATGGTTGAACAGAAAGAACCTGCTTTATGATTTTATTTACATTTTTATAACTAATCTTTTTTTCTCAGGTCTAGTATAATTGATTTCAGATATTGAACTTGGGACAACTTAATATACTGACTTTGAGTCTGGTCTCTATGATTTAGGATATTTCGGGGGATTTTATTGAAGGAAGGTTTAGGGGCAGCATGACAGAGTGATGTTGAAAAACCAAAGTGAGTTTTTTATTCTCATTAGCACCAGAGACAGATCAGACTGACTTAAATGGAGATACTGTTTGACCCACACAGAGGATGATGACTGCTCCATGGATTTTTTTTTTTTTTTTTAGAAAAACATTCTTATAAGTCTGTTTCATTAGTTTATAACTGGTTTCACTAAGGGCAAGTATAATTGGTTTCCTGTGTAAATTTGTTTATTTAGTTTTTATGCATTTATAAATAAGAATCTAAAAAGGAATTTATAGGCTTTAGCCAGTCAGTTCAAGGTGTTCCATGACACAACAAGAGTTTCAAAGTGTCTCTTCCTCAGAGTTTTCCGTACTCCTCTCAGTGTCTGACATGATGCTTCATACCTAGCAGGTGTTTGACGTTTGTTGAGTAAAACAATGGAAATTAATTTAATCAATGAAATAGATATTAGATTAAACAATACAGTTTCATCAGATCTCATTCCTAGAAAAGTTTTAGAAACATTCATAGATGACAGTTATTTAGTGTGAAGTCAGGGGGTGATGGGGAGCATGGTCACCATTTTATTTGGATCATAAGCAGCTCACTTCTGTCAGATGTCTGGGTGAATACAGGAAAAATACAGCTGGCTATTTCCAAATATCTGGATGTTTGCCATCATATTGACAGAATGTTTTAGTGTTTTCACTATTCAACTTTTATTGGGTGTTTGGGCCAGTGGGCACGAAGTTGCCATGGTGGCCCTGACGGCGGGTCACTCCCTGGGCGTGGGGCAGGGAGGCCCTGGGGATGCTGGGCTCCCTCCTACCCACCCTCAGGAGCGGGGCCTTCACTCTGTGCACTCGTGGCTATGACGGGCCGGAGGGATGGAGGACTCGGTGATTTCTCACACGTCTTTCCTCTCCCCTCTGGTAGGTGAGCATCGGCAGCCCGGAGAAGATGGAGCCCATCACCAAGGTGTCTCACATCCCCAGCAGTCGATGGGCGCTGATCTGCAGTCTCTGCAATGAGAAGATCGGGGCCTCCATCCAGGTAGTCAGCCCTTGACAGCCGCCTGAACATGGTGGAGGAAAGGCCGGTGGGCAGGGGTGGGCCTTTGGGCCGGGGCCGAGACCCTCTCCCCCAGGGCTAGCCGCAGGGTGCCAGCCGCAGACTTAACCACTGCCCCCAGTGAGGGGCTGGGGTCGTTCGCCTTCCCCGGGCAGACCACCAGCAGTTGTAAAGTCCTCACGGTAAGACAGAGAGGGATTGGCCTAGAACCGGCTCCAGGTCAGCCTCCGGCCTCTTCGACTTTGTCACCAGGGCTGATCACAAACGGAGAGCTGCAGAGGCCGTTAGAGGCCCCAGGCCTTTCCTTTGTAGAGGAGAGTCAGGACCCAAGAGAGCAGAGGCAGACCCGGAGCCCGGACCCCTCCGGCTGCCCCAGGTTAAAACGGCCGGACGTCGCTCAGTGTCTGGGCCAGGGGCATTGTGCGTGGAGAGCTCGGAGGCTGGAAGAGGGAAGACTATGTGGGGGCCTCTCTGCAAAGGCCTGACCCCCGGTATCCCTGGCCTCCCCCCCTTACGAGGAGGTTGGCCAGCATTCTTTGAGAGTCAGAAGCAGCCTCGGAACTTGTTGGCTGCTCGCAGCAATCCTCCGCTCTCTCTGCAGAGGGAAGGAGTCAGAGCGCCTGAAAAGCAGATCTATTGGTGTTTGGCTCTGGCATAAATGGAGCACTGAAACGTGATTGAGATCTGGAAAACGGTCGATAGCGTCAACCACTCCAGGGCTCTCCAGGGACGGTGATAAGCTGGCGTGCTTTGGGTAGGGCCATCCAGTGTGATCCAGGGAGTGCCTCTCTAGTGCCCAGAATCAACAGCGTCTCCCAGGACAAGAGCCTGGGCGGTCTTAGCTCTGTCCTCTCAAGGGCACTTAGCGTCATTGGCCCTGTCAGGGCCGGAACTTAAGGCAGGTTAGCTAATATCTGGACGAGAGCAATACTTTCAAAGCTTATCTGGCAGGGGGCACTTCCTTGCAGGCTTCTTTGCCTTACGATATATCTGAGTTAGATAAATTCCCATTATCATGTTCATGTTTTATAAATGTTAAAGAGCATCCAAATTCTGCAGCCCTGAGAAATTCACAGTATTCTGGAATTTGGAAACTGAAGCCATAAGTTCAATTGGAGCAAGCAACTTCTAATCCAGTTAAATCTAACAAATATTCATTGGGTGCCTACCACTCACAAGGCGCTCTACTTGTGGCTGGGGATATAAAAGCAAAATAAAAACAGTTTTGCCTATAAGAAGTTTATATTCTATCCCTGTCGTAATAGCGCAATGTGATCACAGCCAGTGACTGAGCTGTCACATTGAGGGTAATTTCTAACTCGGCCCAGTACATGATTTTCTGCAGCCAGTTCCCACCAAAACTGGTCCTGGCCAATGTGTCTCCTCCCCTTTGGCTGCTGCAGTTCGGTCTCTACCTGCCCACCTCAGAGTTTGGGCCTTCTCAGGGCTGTGAAGAGGGATGTGTGTCTGCTTCTTTGGAACTCGCCTGTAAAAACATGATTGTTTTTACTTCTGGTGTCAGGGAAATGCACAGGTCTAGGTGGTATATGAGATGCTCAGGCTGGTGCTGGAGTCTAGTTCTGAACTTCTCTTTCCTGATGGTTCTGTGAAAAGTAGCATAGCGACAACCATCATGAGAAGGAAATTCTGCCATTAGTATATATAAATACCATTTCTTCTTCAGTTTGTCCCAAATCATTCTAGGGAATTAATAGATTTCTACTAGTAATTATTCTTTCCAGGAAACCTCACTGTCATGATTTAATAATGGATTATTTGATAAAAGAATTAGCCATTTATTTAAAGTCTCTCAATGGCTGATTTTGTTGTGGGAGATATATGGTTGGTTTGCAGTTTGGATAAATTAGAAGGAACCTAGAATTACATCTGGGAAGGATCTTAGAAAGGAGCTTGTCTGACTGCCCATTTTGTGGAGGAAAAAATGGAGACTCATTTAGATGAAAGATGACTAGGTTATGCAATGCTGGAGTATGAGTCCAGGTGCTCTGAAAAGAGGGAGAATCAGATTCATGATCTTGAAAGACTGATGCTGCCTCCTTACAGATACTTTCTGATGTTAATGTTCTGTCAAAGGAGGAGAGGCCACGGGGCACAGGGGAGTCGGGAGGGACTTGGGACACTGACCCTTGCAAAGTACTGAGTCTCTGTGCTCCCCCACTGTTGGAATGGGGCATATATGCGGCCCATTGGTCGGAGGGTGACAGTTCGTGTCATTATTTCTGTCACCGTAATTCTAACTTCGTTAACAATGGGAACATTAACAAGCTGTAAGAATGGCATGGACTCCTCATCTGACAAACATGCAAATTGATTACAGATTTTTAAGAAGGTGATTCCATGCAATAAAGTCACTTTTTTTTGGTACTAAATATTTCTCTCAACAGATCTCTTCCATTGATTGGGGCTCTGTTCATGATCAGATGATAGATCTATAACATTGAGGCTTGGTTGAAAGAACTAAGAGATTAGCTTGGATTGGGACAGTAGGGAGAGAGAAAGGAGAAGGTTGGAAAGCTCATTTCAGGGCTGGCTTGTGAAGGATTAGTCTTAGTGTGCGCTGGTCCTTGAAGGAGGAACTAGCAGCAAGAGAAAATTTCAGAGAGATAAGCTTAGATTTAATATAAGGACAAACTTGGTTAACAATTGGGACTATCCAAGTTTGATGGGCTGCCTCAACAGGTATTCCCTGTCACTGTTCTTCAAGGGAAGCCTGGGTGTTAGCTGGTTTTGGAGGAGTTTGTTAAGGCAAGTCTTCAAGAAAAAAAGATTGAGTGTGACGTAGACAGTGATCTAGGTAAATGTGGAAGGAGAAAAGAGACACCATCCAGAAGTGGTCTTTAGGTATTTGCCATATTTAAACCTGTACTGTGTATATATCAGTTAAGTTTGCATGTATGTATGGGAGTAAACATCTGTGTATCTGCACCTCTGCATCTGAGAATGTATTCAATTTTGCAAAGGGGGGAGCGGAGAAGCACTGGTAAAATAAGGAAAAGAAAGGATATTTTCTATAGAGATCAGCAAATTTCTTTCTGAGGGTCTTTTTTTTTTTTTTTTTTTTTTTGACTCTCAGCAAATCACTGCCTAGTTTATAACTTTTAACTTAGAGGAGATAGTTTTATGAATTTTTTCCCTCACAATTTTTCTTCCCTTATAAAAAAGATCTGATACTTTTTGTGGGGGGTGGGGGAGGAAGGGATTGTTGTTGATGTTGATTTCTTTTCTTTCTCTTCCTATTTCCTCCTGGGGGTTGGGCTGGGATGGGGAGCACATTAATTTGGAGGAGAAGTGAGAGAAAGAAGTTTTGATGGTTTTCCACATCCTTTCACATTAGATTGATTTTGTTTAAAAAAAAAAAAAAGATTTGTCTCTGAAACACTTGCAGCTGGAAAAGCTGTATTGTACGTTTATGTGACATCTGGATGCTGAGTCAACCTGAACAGGAAAACCCCAAGGAAAGCTCTTTGGTTTCTTTATAGAGTTTTGTATAAATATCCGGGTGCAATTCATTTTTTTTTTGAAGGTTAGAGCACTTCGGTGCATAGTTTAAATCAGATATAGATAAATGCCAAATCCATTTATTTCCACTTTTATTTCTTGTTTGGCTGAGGATAGGGGAAGTTTTTTTTTTTTTTTCCCTAATTATTATTAACTTCTTTAATGGTGCTGGCCTGGTTAGGTGTGTGAATGCTTCTATTGAAGCTGATTCAGCCCATTTCTTGGAACTGAGATTAATTGTATAGAAAGTTAGATTTATTTTAGGACACCTGCTTCAGCTTCTTGTGAACTGGGGGTAGCCAAGTATGGATTTTTGCTTGCTTTCTCCTGGGAAAAAGGAAAAAACATTATATTCACTAAAGGAATCATGGCTGAGTTTGAATCATTTCCTAAACTTTAAAATGTTGAGGCGGGCGGGTGATGGGGGTGGTGCCGGAGGAAGTACCCAACTCTGAGCGCTGCTGTGTGCCGTGATGCAATTCAGGATCTCTGAATGAGTTTAATTAAGGCTTTCTTCTGGCGCAGGGCCATTGGATCCCGTTCTCTTCCCTATGGGCCTGGCAGGCTCCAGGGATAACGTGGCCTCCCATAATACAGTGCTGCTTGTAAGGGCCCGGCTGCAGTCACCACAAGCTGCCTTCTTTCAGGGACTTGCCTCTTTATTGAGTAGCAGGGATTTTCTTTCCATCGGGACTGGGCTGGGAAGAAAGTAATCATTTCTCTTCTGCTAATTGTTTCTCTTGTTGATTATTGCCTGTACTAAAAAGCCTGCTCGTAGGTCTGTCTAGGCTCCCCAGGTGGGGATGGAGGGAAGGGAGAGGAGGCCGGCTCTGGTTTGTTTTTGGTCTCAGCGGGGTGCTGAGGGCTGGCCTCCCTGCCCTTGGCAGCCGGGAGTGTCTGGAGCAGGGTCCAGTGCAGAGGGCTGCTGCCCAGACGGGCTGGCCGGCAGCTCCGGCCTCCTGCAGGGCCTCTGAGCCATTCGCCCTTATCTGATTGCCTCTTTCCTCCTCTGCCTTCAGTGGGTGCGGGGCTCTGGCAGCCTCAGAGGGATCCTGGCCCAGCCACATCATCTTTCTGAAAATTCATTTCCCTTATTTTCAGAATGGGGACAATAATAGCACTTGGGCATCTCATTGTTCTATCAGGTGGGATTAAGATGCTTTATAGCTTGTGAAAAGCTCTCTATTAACATCAGTTACTTTGCTAGTGGGCAGCCTTTCACCGTCCCCTCGCTCTCCCAGCTTCTGACCCAATCTCTGTCCGCTTTCTTCCCATCTGCAAGGACATATGTCTTGAATGTCACCAGCTTTAGACTTGACCCTAGGGCATTACTTAGGGAGCTGGCAGGAAGCGCTTCCTGTTCCCTTCAGCGCCCAAGGCCTCGTCCTTCCCTGGGGTGAATGTGCACGAACATGTGCAGCGCACCTACGACTGCCGGGGCCGAGGAGCTGCCTGGGGCTGCCCGGTGGGGGGCCAGCCTCGCGGGGCTGGGAAGGACCGTGGCTCTGGGGTGGCCGGAAGGGGAGGAGCCTCCTGTGCGGCCTGGTGCGCAGGAGCTGCTCTGGAGTTCCCAGCGGCAGCGGCAGTCGGACCCTGCAGGGTTTGGTCACGTCCGCTTCGGGAGGCTCATTTAGGGAGGCCTGAGCTCTAAGGTAGGAAGAGAAGCTTCAGCTCGTGGAGGCCCAAATCCCACAGCAGGAGAAGCCCCTCTAAGCAGTGGAGGTTTTGTCCTTACAGAGTCCCCAGGCGGGTGACAGCTCCCTCGGGCAGACCCCCACAAGTTCCCTTCATTTCTGCTCCCCACGGTGTCCCCCTGCAGTGTCCGGCTGCTCAGTAACCCTTTGTTGTTCCCTTCCTTCCCATTCAGTGCTCCGTGAAGAATTGCCGCACGGCCTTCCACGTGACCTGCGCTTTCGACCGCGGCCTGGAGATGAAGACGATCCTGGCGGAGAACGACGAAGTCAAGTTCAAGTCGTACTGCCCCAAGCACAGCTCCGGCAAGAAGCCGGAGGAGGAGGGCGCCGCCGAGGGCGCAGCGGCCGCCGGCTCGCCCCTGGGCCACCTGCAGCCCTTCGAGGGGCTGGCGCAGAACCAGGCCGAGGCCCACCGCGTCAGCCTGCGCAAGCAGAAGCTGCAGCAGCTGGAGGACGAGTTCTACACCTTCGTCAACCTGCTGGACGTGGCGCGGGCCGTGCGGCTGCCCGAGGAGGTGGTGGACTTCCTGTACCAGTACTGGAAGCTGAAGAGGAAGGTGAACTTCAACAAGCCGCTCATCACCCCGAAGAGGGACGAGGAGGACAATCTGGCCAAGCGGGAGCAGGACGTCTTGTTTCGGAGGCTGCAGCTTTTCACCCACCTCCGGCAGGACTTGGAGAGGGTAATAATTGACACCGACACCCTGTAGGGAGCGGCCTAGCCAGCCTCTGCAGTCCTCCCTCGCGCAGAGCGAGCTCTTTCATTTCTTTTCACACCTGCATCCATTTTGTGGCGGGGGTTTCGGGATGAGCTGGGACTCAGAGGGTGTGTCCACGATTGCCCCAAGGGAGAGTAGGAGCCCCTGCGCCCCTCGGGCCTTTCCCGGCCCCTCCCCCTTGCTCTGCGGGTCCCTGGAGCCCGGGGGATGACCAGGGGTCTCCTCAGAGCTTTTCCTTACACTACAGTGGGAGCCGAGGCGCCCATCTGGCCGGGAAGTCTGCCGGACACAGCCGCGGGGCCGCGCAGGGGCGCACTCGCGTTCTTTCCCCTGCTGTAGCCGGCTCCGCTTCTCGGCTGCCCGGACGAGGAAGGAGGGGACGAGGAAGGAGGGAGAGGGTCCCGGGCAGGGAGGGAGGCGAGAACAGGCGGCCTGGGGCTAGTGAGGAGTTGGGAACCCCCTTAATGCTTAGTGTCATTATAAACAGGATTCGCCCACTGCATGCGTGGATGTTTGAATGCTACACATAGCGGCTAGCCCCTCACCTGCGACGGGCGCCCCTCCTAGGGCCGAGGGCGGCCCGTGCCCGGCGGGCGCTCTCCCCGCCGCTTTCCCTGGGCTCCGAGAGAGGCGGGGAGAGCCGGGCCGGGCGGGTTGCATGAAGAAGCTGAGGCAGGCCCACCCCCTCGGTGCCAGAGCGGCCAGCCTCCTGCTTTCCGGGCCAGCTGGTGTCCTTGGGAGGCTTAGGCAGCGGAAAGGTGACCCAAGAGTGAGAGAGAGTCGTAGGGGCGGCGAGTCCCGACCGAGGCCCCCATGCCATCTGGGGTGGCCCCCAAGGTGGGCCAGCTCCTGTCGGCTTGGGGGCCCCGTCCCTGAGTCAGCCCGGGGAGGCGGGAAGGGGGCCGGTGTTTGGACCTCTCCGGCATGATCCCGAGAGCAAGGAGGGATGTTAGCGTGAGACGCGGGAAGCCGCCAGGCCAGGACCCCCGGGCTGTAGGCTGGGAGCATGAGCCACTCGCTGTCAGCTAGTCCTTGGGAGGAGAAGGAGGTGAGAACCCCAATGTTTGGCTTGTATCTGTCTTACAATCACCACAAAATAAAATTACAGAAAATGCTTGTGGTGTATTGCCTTCTTCCTGTTCCTGAGTTACTCAGCAGGTGAACACTCATATATGATGAAATTCTAAACACCCTCTTTTGGAGTCTTCAGTGTTACTTTTTAAAGTGGAATGTCACCGAGGATAACCGGCCAATCAGGCCCACAAGAGTCAGGGTTCATCTTGAATTCCTGGCGGTTTGCATGTTTACGGGATTAAAGATCCTGAGAGACTTGAGGGACTTTGAGGCTGACAGTTATACATCAGTTGATCAGAATGGAAAAAAAAACCCTAGGTTTTTCAAATATCAGTCCCGGGGCAAACTAGAATGGAGGCTTTTCAAAATCTGAAAATCAAGCACTAACGGCCCCAGCCGCATTCGTCCCTGGTTATTAAAAACAGGAGAGCTGTCATCTGTCTGCTAAAAACGGGGAAGCAAGCAGATGAACTCCTAGGATGGAGTTTTGTTAGGCAAATCTTTGTGGTGTTTTTTCAGTTAGGAGCTCTGTGTTTAATGGTAGCCCAAGTTAAATGTGTTTCAACTCCCGGAGTCCATTTGAACGTGATAGTAGCATTTCATACCAGCTCGGCGAGGGCTGTGCCTGTGGACGTCCGCGTAGGGTGTTGGCCGCCATAGCCCACGGTCACCTCCCGCACCCCAGCAGGAGCAGGCCGGGGTTCCCCTCGTGGTCGCCCTCGCTGCAGCTCACACTCGGGCAGCCACGCGCAGGCCCTTTGGACCAGTAGTCTCGTGGTGATTGCCCCGTGGAGGAGTCTGGTTCTTTTGAAGGAGATGCAGACACGAAGCAGGAGGCCACGGTTGTGTTTTCACAGAGTGAGCGGCGAGTGAGCGACTGGAAGGAGGCTTTATCTGGATCTGTCGCTTACCAAGTAGACGATCTCACCGTTTGATGATTCTTTTTTCCGGCTCAGGGACGTCTTCTCGCAGACAGAGCGCTCGCTCAGCAAGCCTGGGATGCCTTCACCCTGCGCGCGCTCGCTCGGAGCTTGGGCTCCAGGCTGGCTGAGCGAGGCCGAGCTGGAGCTCCCCTCCGGAGTCTCCCTGTCCCTTCCTCCAGCCTCTTCTTGTTGGCTGGGGACATTTGTGTTTGAGGACGGAGAGGGAGGAGAAGAAGAGCAGTCAGGGAGAGACTTGGGGCAAGTCAGGAAAAGCAAGAGAGGGGAGCCAGGTCTTGTGGGAAGGATGGAGAGCTAAGGCCCTCCCCACCAGCACACAGACGGATCTGATCTCCTGCCCTATGCACGGCACCGTTCCAGGGGCTCGTAGGGGCAAGCAGAGAGAGAAAAGGTCAGGGTGAAGATGCGGTTTCACCCGAGAAGTTTGTAGTTTAGAACAGGATGGAATATTGACAATTAGCAATACTCCATCCCACGGATAATGATGAAGCACGGGATGAGTGCCTTCGAGTGAGAGACTAAGTTTGGTGACATGTGAAGGTTATTGGAAGCTTCCCGGAGCAGGTAGCATCTGAAAGGATGAGGAGGGAAATTCAAACACAGGGATCAGAGATGTGAAGGCGCAGCTTATGTTTGGAAATAGAGAGGATTTCTTGCTGAGTTTCTGAAGATTTTGATGGATTATGGTAGTAAAGCTCAGGGCAAATGTTAGGTCGAGGCACATTAAACTCCTTCAGAGGTTCATTGTTATTCTTGAAAATTACATAGGCCCTTCTCTTCTGGCCACTTTCTGTAGTCTGGTTTATCACAGGGTAATAAGTGTGGGAATAAAGGAGAGGGAAGATTTATAGCAACTTCAAATTTAGCAGCTGAGTTCTTCACGTTTGGTGGGGGCGGGGGCTGGAGAGAAGAGGGGACTGGATATTGTAAAGATTAACAAATAGGAAAAATTCTGTCTAAGAGGATTGTGGTCATCTGCATTCTCTGTAGCTACCATTTTCTATGGTAATTTCCAGAAATATAGCTACTTATATAGGATCTCACTAACTACACACAATTTAAATGTGATAACCTTTACAGATCATCCCAAGTCAGAGAACTTGTGTATATAGCCTCTCTCTTAAGCAAAAGATGTCTTCTCCTGATGCCATTTACATTTATGCTTCTCTTCCTCAAAGGGCTTTGATTCCTACTGCTTCTTAAGCTTTATTCCCAAATCTCACGTATATTTTTATAGGGCTTACAAACCTTTTACATTTATCTTTTGAGACTCTTAATATTTACTAGGATTTTTTTTTTTTACAAAGAACTTTAAATTATTAATTTTACCTAGAATTATGGTTGTGACAGAAGAAGCATACTTTTAATCAAGGCTAGTTATGCTTAAGTGATATAACTCATTTTTTACTGGTGGGACTGATTCTTCTTACTCATACACATATGTGTGTGTGTGTGTGTATGTGTGTGTGTGTGTGTGTGTATACACACACATACATATATACACATTCTCAACAGATATATATATGTGTGTATATATACATACACACATATACACATACACACACATATATACATATGTATAAACGTACACAGACGTGTGTGTATATTTAATTAAGAGGATTCCCTAAAAGTAACTTGAGGCAGATTTAGGGGAAAAGCCATTATTTGTTTATTTGAATTTTTAAGGGCCTGACAGTCAGTGAGAAGGTTATTTGCTGGAGATCAGGAAATCACACCGTAACTGAAACGTGAAAAACAGTCATCTCCTTTCTCTCCATGATGCACTCATGTGAACTTGCTACTAAGAAGTCCTTGGCCCAAGTTCAGAGAATTCTAAGTAGAATAACAAAGGGGCAGAATGATCTGATTATTGGTCATAAGCCATGACATAATGACTCAACATTATCACTTCAGATGAGCTTTAGGAGACGTGCCTACATACTACAGAGCATCCCAGATGAATATTTTTATGCAATTTACATTAGCATCGTAGGATCGAATGGCAAGGTCTGTAACCTTTGAGTTACTCTGGCCATTTAAATCGAGTAGTTGGAGGAAGTCGTTTCCAGAATCAGATGAGCAGCCTTGTAGGAGCGTGAGTGAGTAAAGTGAGGAGGATGAACACAGGATTGCCTTGTCTTGTACCCGCTGCTATACAGGCTTACTGAGGGGCCAGGGCTGGTGTGATGGAGATTGCAGCGGAGGAAGGGCTTTGAAACATTTTCCCCTGAAAGGTTTAATGTCAGTGACTGTGCTGCAGGTTCTGTAAGAACTTAGGGAGCAGTATGTTAAACATGGAATGGTTTTAAAATAAATCAGTTCTCCCAGTCACAAAGTGAACGTCGCTAGCCAAGGTCTGCTCCTTTTCCACTTGTAGCTCTAAAGGGCCACTAGAGGTAAGGGTTTAAAAGCTGGGGGACCAATCCCAGGGTGTGCAGTGCTGCAAGGCTGAGGAAGTCCAGTGAGGGGGATTTGGAACCAGACATCAATAGGGGGTATTTGATTTGTGACCGAGTCCGATGGCTGAGCCCAGGAATTGGGGGTGGGGTGGAGGGTGGGGAGGCTTCTCTTAATAAGACTCTTGGCACTTGGATGTGCTTCTCAGTGGCTAACAAAGGAACCAGGAGGAGAACAAGGTAGCATTATCTCCTCCGTTGCCCAAGTAATGTGCTTGGACACATAGAGCTGGAATGTCTTGTGTGGCAAATTGCTGGCAAAGCTGGAGGTAAGACCCCCTGTGTTCTGACCTGTTATGGTATGTGAGCACGCCGGCAATCTCACACCTGTAAGCATTGCTTAGATCCCTGGCCCTTAATGGAGAATCCAGTAGGCGATGCACAGGGGCATCTTGTTTGTGGGTTCCTTCTCAGGCACCCCCAACCCTATAACTGTCTTAGTCTCGTTGGGTCTCAGCGTGCTGGCCAAGCGGACATTGGGCGCCTTGGTGCTAGATTTTTAGCTTCGAAACTTTTAGAGAGCTCTGAAAATGGAGATAGCAGGAAAGGGAAAAGAGTCCTTTGGCAGTTGGAGGGCGGTCCTGGTGTACTAACCTTCAAGGTTCCGTGATCCTGTACCTGAAGTCTTTCCAAGTGTGGTGATGGCCTGGGATGGGGGACGGTAGGAGGCAGGATACGTACTCATTAGTGCTTTGAGGGCCCTTTCCACAGTCTAGTTCCCCTCCCCAGCTGTGTTCTGCTGCCTGAGCAGAGGGAAATGAGGGGGAACCAGTGCCAGCAGCCCAGGAGGGTTTTTCCAGAGTGATTAGAGTGCCTTTTAAAAATGTAAAGCCTTTAGTGTCACCCCTTTGTTCTGGCAGGCAATCTTGCAATCCTCGTTAGTGCTGCAGGAAAATGTTCCTGATAGTCTGTTCTGTCTGCATTCTAGGTTCGGAATCTCACGTACATGGTGACTCGCAGGGAAAAGATGAAACGGTCTGTGTGCAAGGTCCAAGAGCAGATATTCAATCTTTACACTAAGCTTTTGGAACAAGAAAGAGTTTCAGGTATGTATGAAAGCCCTCAGAGTTCCAGAAGCCTGCCCGATAGAAATTTTCTCTATCCTGTGGTAAGAATCTGTCTTAGAATTGAGACTTTTTATATTTAAAGTAAAGATTTTGGTGCAGGAAAGTGATCAAACTTGGTAGAAAATTGACAAAATTTAAAAAAATTAATCTTTGGGGTTTTAATCTTTAATGGATATAGTCAATATATTTCTTTTTGTTCTTATCTAGATTTCAGGAATCCCATATGCTTTGATGGGAAAGTTTATTTGGGTTCTTTGGTAATCTTATGTTTTATTTTATGCATTGAAAACACTGTGTGTAGGACTCCATAGATTTTGCTAGATTGTCAGAGGGATCCATAACATGAAAAGAATTGAGAACCCCTGTTCTAAAGGTTTCTGTTCTTTTCTTCATTCTGCTTAAGACAAGTCAGAGGTAATTTTACATGGGCATTTATTTGAGTAAGCCTGGCTTGTAGCACATGGCCATCTTACTGACACATTTAAAACTGAAGTCAAAACTGTGACTAATGCCAACATTATTGAGTACTGCACAGCAAAAGGTGCCTAATGGTGATCTGAGTATTTCTCTTCTACCCTGCTCCCTGAGAGGAAAGGGACATATTAATTGGATTAATGATGTTGTCACCCACACTCTCAAAGTATTGGCATTTAGTAGTATTAATTTAATAGCAAAATTTGACTTTTCCTTCCCCAAAACTAACACCTTGTAGATATTTCTGGCTTTGTTCGTTAGCAAAGGATGTATTTTAGCTGTAAAACTTAAAAGTGACATTCCTTTAACTAGGGTAGCTTATATAAAAGGGGGGTCTGCCTCGCTGTGTAAACTTATGCTCCATTGCTGTATATAGAATATCATTCCAGGTTCTGAGGGAAAGGGAGGTCCAGATAAGATATTGTCCCTGTCTTCTAGTAGGTGATAAATAACAGATAATTTTAATACATGTTTTAGGATGCTCATATTAGAGAGTTGCAAAACAAAGTGATGATTTAGATACTAGAAGAGTTTTAATGAGGGGAGCTAAAAGGTGGGAGGTGATAAGGTATTTGAATTCAGCTTTAAAGGGTGAATAGGAATTAACTGGCAAAGAAGGAAAGGAAAAGACTTTTAAGGCTTAGGGAAGAGTATTCACGGAATCATAGTAACTGGCAGGAAAACTCAAGTATATCTGGGGAATGAGATTAGTTGTTTGATAGGAGTATAGAATTCAGGTTCTACATGACACAGAGCTCTACAAGTAGCATGGCACCAGACTGTGAAAGGCCAAGCAATAAGCAAAGATATTTGGATTTTAGGGAGCTGGCAATCAATGGGAAGCCACTAAAGATTTCTGAAAAGAATGAGTGACCTGACCACATCTGAGCCCAAGAAAAATGATTTCTTTGACATGAAGAATATACAGTGATCCCTTTCACACTTGGGGGCTTAGGGTTGTAGGGCCTCTGTGATCTGGAAAACCAACATCAAATTTTGTAGCCTTCTCTCTGGACCAGAGAAGAAGTCTGAATTTTCTTTTTCTTTTGTGGGATGTTTATAGTATTTTACTGTAAATTTGGAGTTGATTACACAATCCTATATATTTTGGGCATCTCTGAATTTCTAAACTATTTCTGCTGGCCTTTGTGTGCTGTCTGTGGCCTCTGCAAACTCTTTCCAAATTTCCTATTCACTTTCTTATGCCAACTCACTATATAGCAAAACTGTGATGGGGAAAGTCATGCTGTGGAAGGAATAACTATCGGAAGAGAGAAAGTAGAGGTGGAGAAGACTTAGGATATCCCTTAGAGAGTATCTAATCCCATCTCTCTCATTTGACTGATGAGAAAACAAGTCCAAAAAGGTAAAATTATTTTCATGAGATAAATAGCAAGTTAATGATAGAATCTGAAGTAGATCCCAAATCATAAACTCCTAGGCCAAAGGTACTTTTCATCATACCACACTTCTCCCAGTGGGTTAAAAAGACTCCTTGTTTGGGGCAAAACAAGTGATTAACAGCTAGATTGTTGGTAACACAAATGGATCTACTGACATATACCAAAAATATGGTATATTTGACTTTTTTTGATTTGGGAGAAATTAATTTTAATAGCTTAATAATGAAGGAAGCCAGATTGTGTATTATGTTAGGGAGAGGATGGGAAGTCAGAAAGTGGAGGTATTAGGTATAAATGACATAAAGTTTAGTGAAAATGATAGGAAAGAAGGAATAGATGGGTAAAAGAAAAGCTCTTTTAAGACTGAAAAGACTTGATCAGAGTTGGAGGATAATGATTAGGAACCATTGGAGATTGGGATCAAAGAACTGATAGGAAAGAAAGGGATTCACCTGAGTGAATGTAGATCTATCTTGTGACCAGAGGAAAGGAGAAGAGATGGGTGATAATATTGGAGAGTTTAAGTAGAAGAGAATTTGAACTGAGTTGGTAAGAGAATAGCCTCAATCTTGAATGAAATTAGAGATGAAGGATGAGGATTCACAAGTTGGAAATGGCTCGTCAAAGGGGCAAAGGATCCTAGAGTAAGTAATAACAAATGAAACGTTGGATTTAAGGATGAGTATGGAAGTAAGTGAGACTAGAGTTAGGAGAAGAGAGAGACGAGACAGATCCTAGAAATCCACAGTTAGGATAAAAACTAGGTTTATAGAAGAATTAAGTGTAGAAATTGGAGATTGTGGTCAAAGTGGAATTTAAAAATTTTGGATCTTGGAGGTAGTATTGTTCTAAAATAAGTTGAGATCTAAAGTATTTCCATACTAGTAATATGGAGAGGTTGTTGGAAATAAGATTAAGGAATTATATGATCAGGTTCTTAGAGGAGTTGTTAACATGAATTCCACAGGGATGTTGACTGGAAAAGGATAGAGAAGAAAATTGCAAAATATGCTTTAAAACTACTCATAAAACACTGAATATTTTGAGGTAAAGGCCACTAGAGTAGAGAATGAGATCAAATCAGAAATTATATCAAACATTGGTTATTGGTAAAAGAGTGACATTGGGGCACCATTGGGAAGCAAGAAATACGCTAGTCCCTTCTCTTGGCTGAGAGTTGGAAAGAGGAGGTGGATGGCCTCCAATGGAGAAAATTGTAAGGAAAGTGGTATTCCGAAGATAGTCTTGTTTTAGTTGAAGCTAAAAGGGAACTATGAGTTGGAAAATCTAAGGTGGTTTGTTGAGATTAAAGCAAAAATTTCCAAGGATAGAATGGAATGGGCTACGCAGTAGACAAAGTGAACTAGAATGGGTTTTGTTGAAATATTAAATATAATTTTATTTTATATTTTGCTCTTGTATGCCTATGTAAATAACCCTCATATAAGAGTCTGATTTAGAGACCACTCCTTTTACTCCAGCAGATACTTAGCTGCCCCAATTGTCTCTCAGCATTTGTATTAGTAGAGGGCTTTTTGTCACTATTGTTAAGTATTAAAAGAGTGAGTGATTGCCTATAAAAAAAACACTTGTAAAATACATTTTCATCTGATTTCATTTAAGAGTCATTTTTCATGGCTATTGTAGGCAGCTTTTCACATTTCATAGCTTGGGTTATTAATAGGGCAAGGGAGGCTTATAACTAGATTAGTACGTGTTTTCAAACAGTCTTGCAATATAGTTGTCTGTATTCAGGAGTGCTTCAATATATTACACATTGAAGAAGAGGAAAACACATTTTTACTTCACTCTGAGGTAAAAACCCATGCTGGTTATGCTTGAAAAGTACATTACCTCTAGTCTAGGATATTGCGGAGAGTGAAGCATAAATGCTTCTGGACACTTTTTTTTTCCCATTTTACTTTCACATCTTCAGTCCACTAGGCATATATAATTAAAGGAAAACAAAAGAAAAAGTGCCCAGACTCCCAAGAAAATCAAGAACCAGCACTTCTTAGTGCAGAGATTTCTTATACTTTTTTGTTTGATGGAACCCTTTGACAGTTTTGTAAAACCTGCAAAACTGTTCTGGAAATGCTTCAGAGTTCCTATGGGAATTCAAAGAAAGTCAATTATAAGAAAACAGAGGTAAAAACCTCCCCCCCCAAAAAAAAACCCCAAACCCAAAATAAAACCAACTAAATTCAGGTTAAAACTTATAGACCAAAAACAAAGCAGCTGGTTCACTACTTGGGCTTCACTCAGGGAGCCTGATGAAAGCTGGGACTGTGTTAGGCAGAATCAGTCTGCTGAACAGGCAGGGAACCTTCAAAGCGGACCACAGTGCTTCATTAGCAGGGTGAGGCGATCGAGAGGCTGTGGAAGGTGGTCCCTAGAACCAGCTGCACTTGTCTTCTGGGTCCTTGTGTCCCGACACTCCCAGAAGACTAGAGCCGGGGCCCCTGTGTCCCGACACTCCCAGAAGACTAGAGCCGGGGCTCCTGTGTCCCGACACTTCCAGAAGACTGGAGTCGGGGTCCCTGTGCACTGATCACATTAGTAGAGGGAGCTTCCTGAGGAGGAGACAGTTTGTTGTACCGGTGAAATCCAGCCAGCCAAAATAGATCGGGCTTCTCCTAAAAGACCTGGGGGCTGGGACGTCTGATTTAAGATGTTTCTCTTTTCTCTGATGACAGTTCAGTTAAGGAAACATTTGGCAGGGTTCAGCTGGTTGGTTGTAGAGTTAGAATCCAGTTATCACCAAGATTTGGTCCTGGGAGGGAGCAGACATGTCCAGAATGAGCAGCTCTGACCCAGCACTGAGTTGGGTCCTACCTGCAGAATCAGCTAGCTTCTCCTCTGAGTTAGGCAGCCCTTGGAGCAGATGGGTAGAGCGGCAGGGGCGTCTTGGACACGGAGGCGGGTGATGGGGTACGCCAAGGGCTCTGTGGCTAGGAGAGGATGGACTTTATCCCATTGAGGGGAGAACAGAAGGACAACCAGAGGCGAGCAATTGAGTATTACTGAGGACTCTGTGATTAATTCTGTTTTGTTTTGTTCCCCCTTTGCCCCCCGCCCCCAATGCCCCCATTTTTCCTATTTGTTCACATGCCGTATGAAGATGGATTTGTGTCAAAGCCTGCAAGATTGATGCAGAGACAAATCTTACGATCTTAATAACATAACCCAAATGGAGCGGTTAGGATTGAATACATCTTCAAAGTCTGTCGCTTGGATCACCTATGAGTGTCTAAAAGGATGCTCCTTACCTTATAAATCAAGTTAAATTACCATTATGTGTGAGGGGGAAAATGACGGTGTTTATCCCTTGAGAAGGTAGTTGTTTGAGGTGAGCTTGTCTGAGTTGCAGCTATTATAGAAAATGGGGTAGAGCCATGCTTTTATGCAAATTAAACTTGAGGAGAATCTGAAGGTAGGTCAGCTTCTCTCTTTTGCTATGAAAATTTGTTTTTTTTTTTTTTTTTTTTACTTTAAAAAATAAGGGCTTTCCGTCTGCTCGACAAAAGTGGGTGGGAGAGTTGTAATATAGGCATTTGTTGCCAAGTTGGGTTTTTTTTTCTTCTGGACCGGCTTCTGACTTAATCTTTTGCCATTTCTTGTTTTTAGGTGTGCCTTCTTCCTCTTGCTCCTCCTCCTCACTGGAAAACATGCTTTTATTTAATAGTCCTTCGGTGGGTCCCGACGCCCCCAAGATCGAGGACCTCAAATGGCACTCGGCTTTTTTCAGGAAGCAGATGGGCCCCTCCTTGGTCCGCTCCCTGAAGAAGCCGCCCAAGCGCCCTCCGGGGGGGCCCGAGAGCGAGGGCCGGTCCCTGATACAGGAGGCCGACCTCAGCTGCAGACGGGAAGGGGCCGACGTCCCCGAGGCCTTCTTGGACTTTGAAAAGACCCTTGCCGAAGCCCAACAGAAGAACGGCCTGGTGCTGTCGGACCACCAGAAGAGGAGGGACAATCGCTCCCCGTGCGAGCTCATTAAAGGGGACCTCAAACCTCCCAGACAGACCCCCAAGCCTCTGAGGCCCGCGGACCCGACTCAGAGGCCGGCCGAGAACAAGAGGGCCGCGAACCCCCCCGGGATGGGGCCCTCGGCCCCAGGCACGCGGAAGGACTTAGTGCCTAAATGCAACGGGTCTCTGGTCAGAATTAGCTGTAACCGGACCGCAGCCAAAGTGCCTACCACGCCTGCCAGCCCAGGAAAGAACTGGGGGGGGTTCCGAATTCCAAAGAAGGGGGAGAAGCAGCAGCAGGGGGAGGCCCCCGAGGAGGCCTGCCGCCCGCACCCCGCCTGCCCCTACTTGGGGGTGGCCAGGGCTGCGCCCAAGGAAAGGGCCCGCAGCAAGCTAAAGCCGGACAGCGAGAACGACGGGTACCTCCCCGACGCGGAGATGAGCGACTCGGAGAGCGAGGCGTCCGACAAGTGCCGGCAGCAGCGGCTCGGCGCCAACGGCACCATCCCCCGCAGGACGGACATCATCAGGAGGAGCATCCTCGCCTCCTGATGCGGGGACGGCCCGAGACACGGGGGCAACAGGGTCGCCGCCGCCCGCCGAGGACGCCCGCGGGCCGGCGGCCGGTGTGGGAGAGGGGGCGTCCTCCCGGCCCACGCGCGGGGTCGGGGGCGTCCGGAGCTGTACAAACATGTTTACTTGCACTGGGGACAACAGGTTTTGTTTTGTTTTTTCTTCAAAGTCATTTATAACTCATTGTTGTGAGAAGTTTAAATGTTCTTTTTTCCAACTCGTTGAGGAAATACGAGAGTAGATTTTGTCCGAGACGCTGCTAGAGCCGGAACCCTGAGTCAAACACTAAGAATGAAATAGGTGAGAGAAGGGCCAGGTTCTCGGCGGTCCTGCTCAGCCCCGCTCGCCCGCCCCGATTCGCCCAAAGCACAAACTCTTGATTCCCTGTGTGTACAAAGTCAGAACATAGTCCTTGAAAAACTGTCACGCGCCACGGCGTCGCCCATTAAACTACTTTTCCTGGATGTCGGCCGCCCTCGCGGTCCTCTCTGTGCTCTGGCCCAGAGCCGCGCCGCGGGACCGGCCGCTCCGGGGCAGCTGGCGGGGGCCGGCCTCGCCGGGGGAGCGCCCGCGTCGAGGGCTCCGGACGGCCGCCCTCGAGGCTGCGCGCCCCCGCCAGCGCAGCTTTGTGTAGGGGTAGAAGGGCACCCGAGGCCCCGTTGGCTCATCGTCCTCCCGACATTCCACCTCCCCCACCATTATCCCCCAGCTGGGCCGGAGCTCCCGTGGCAGTTGAGCTTCCTGCAGGACTGTGCTAAGATCTGGCAGGAGTGGTGAACTCTAAAAGGCCTGGCAATCAGGTTTGCACTAATGGTTTGTGTTGGGGAATCCAGGCTTCCAACACTAAAGGATTCCTTTGAAAATAATAATTATAATAATAAAAGGACCTAGATAAATAGGTTAAATATACATATCTATATTTTTGAAAACAAAAAAATAAAATAAAAATAAAAAGGCAATAAGTTGCAGTTAGCTCTTCATTCAGACCTATGCAGGAAAGAGACTGCATTCTGTCCTGAAATAGATTTTGTAGCTGACAAGAGCTGATACTAATTCATAAGTTGGACTTTGTAATTGCAAATGGCAATAACTAGTAAGTAAATTATCAGCAATAATAATAAATTTAGCATTTCATTTGAGTAACGTTTTCTTTTTTGCACTCGGTACAGTGCATATGTAACAAGACAGTGGGTAGTGTTAGGGTCATGTAAATTTTCTTTGGAATTCAGTGTACTCGTAAGTCAAATTCAGAGAAGGAAAGTTTAAATAGCAACAAGGCTTAGAAATTATGGGCATTTGGAACAAGCCTTGCTTTCTCCCCGCCCCCAATCCCAGCCACTTACCCCAAGACTGCTCCTAACGATATCAATCTCAGTATTCACATTTTTAATTCATGTACACATCTGCCTCCATTGGGCAGGATGCAAAACTCTGATATTTTAAATGATTAAATTCTGCAGTTAACTTCTAAGTCTTCCAGATGGTTGTCAACAAAAAAGGCATATTGAATTACATCTTGCTATGCAAGTTATCAAATGCATCCCCATTGTGTTACATTTTCAGACTGTCTTAACTTTCCAAGTATATTTTAATAGATAATTGGGGAAGGGGGGGAGCTGGATAACCTAAATTTAGATTGACTTGAATTGTTCTTGAAATACAGGGGATGAGGGGTGGGGGTGGGAGGAGCTTCCTTTTAACAAACTCATGTATTGATAAGCATGTTGTTACAGATTTCTGAGGGTTTTGGTGAATTGGAATTTTCTGTTCACTCTTAGGGTGAGTGACTTAAAGCAGGTTGTTTTCTTTTGCATATGAACATAAACCCTTTCCTGGAAAAAGGAGAAGGTAGATTCTATAGTTGACTTAACTTTTGACTACAGCAACATCTCTGGGTGAAGGCTGAATATGTAGAGGGATAATTTGAAAAGCCATAGAAAGAAAACCTAAATTTGATGCTAGTAATGACCTCTCACCATTTTAAGAGGTACCAGATTCATTTGCACTATTATGAATGCTAGTTTTGTGCAGAAATAATGCCTTATCTGTTTTATTCCCCATGTTTAGGTTGAAAAGCTTTCAAATGTTCCCAAGTTATGCTGAACCAAAAAACTAAAAAAAACAAAAAACAAAAACAAAAACAAAAAACAAAAAACAAAAAAAGGAAAAAAAAAAAAAAGGAAAGAAAAAGAAAAACCACAAAAAGCTACCCCACGCTTTAAAAAAAAATTCCTGCCCCAAACTGCAAAATGGTATAGAGCACGAATTTATAGCAGTATAAGCTGTGCAAGTTAGTTTCATGCCATGCTGGGTGTACTCTGTTGAGGAAGAATCCCCAAATATGGCAGTGGCTAACCCAAATCACCCTTCATGCATTCTGTTGGTATAAAAACCATTTAACAAGGCCCCATCCTTCCCCTCAGTTTTACCTTTCCTCGTGCATACTGACCAAGAAATATCTTTCATTATGATCAGTGTATTACGTCAAATGTAGGCTAGTTAAACTTTTGTAAAGTTGCCTGGAATGTCATTTGTTAGGTTATAAACAAAAACAGAAATCTAAATGAAGGGTTATATATGTCATGTACAAAACTTATTTTAAAATGGACAAATCTGTCATTACATTTGTAATCCTTGTACAGAAAATTTTTCACTATGTGCCTAGCTTGGTGTCCATTCAGCTAAAATTTACAAAAAAAAAAAAGGTGCATGAAGAGAAAATCAGAAATTAAAGTATATGTAGAGATGACTATTTTATATTACATGGCCCAATCCTGTATTTATTATTTCTCTTCCCCTCCTCCCTCCTCCTTTCCCTTTTGGAAGTATTTATAAAATTAGTTGAAAACAGCTGTATTTTTTTTTGTTGTTGTTGTTGAAATATTTAGTAGAATTGTGCCTTTTTGTCTGTATGTGAATAAATGCTGTACATTTTGCAATACATTTGAAGTGTTCCACTTGGAAATTTGCTTTTGTTGTATCTTGATGGGGGTTTATTGCTTAGCAACCTTGAATCAGAATTACATTGTCTGTGGCCTTTTCTAATCAGCACAATGACTATCTCCCAAGTAAAACTGGGGAAGATATGGAAAGAAATGCTTGAAATATTTCAGGGAATTTACTTATTAGCATAGTTGGGTAATTAATACCTTCCACGGCCTGAATTTCTGGCTCTTGTCTCAGAACAAGGAGCGAGATTTACCTTGTATCCTTTCATTTGGAGTTGTTGATGCTGCCGGGTTTCTGAGTCAGAACAGCTTCTCTCTTTCAGCACAACAAATAGGAATCTGAAAATGATTTTGCTGGATTCTGACACAGGGAAAAAACCGCAAGGAGATTTTGGCCATTCATTTTGGACTTCCGTTGAATCGGTGGCCTTCCTCTGAATGTCGACACTTCCTGAAAGCTGTGAAATTAATTCCTGGAAGAGCTAGGACTAGGATTCAACCTTAGGACTCCTGGGCCAGGGAGCTTCTTCTCCGCCATAGTACTTTGTCGACCATAGCACACGAGATGGATCTGCAATAAAAACATATCCATTCTCTGTCTTTTGTTGTGAGAGCAGCAAAATTCCTCCCACACACGTAGTCTCACAACTAAGAACTGTGCTAAGCTAAAAATAACCTAGTGATAGAATATTAGAAGAGTGGAAAGAGTCCTTAAAAGAGAATTTTGTCCAACATCATTTTACAGATGAAGAAATTAAAGACAGAAAGGTAAAATGACTTTCTTTTAAAATAATTACTAATAGAATCCAGCCTTCTTGATTCTTACTTCAGTTGACTTTCCAGTACACTGTTGTGTTTTCCAATTTTGTTTGCAGTTACTATAAAAATGGCACAAACTAGTTTGCCTTCAGTTTCTTTCTTCAAACCTGAGATGATTCATTGCGGGGGAGGGGGGAGAAATCATTTTTTCCTTGCCCCATTAGTGGCTGGTTTCTTCAAATTTTCTATCTCCCTGTAGGGCTCCTGGGAGACATAGCCAGGAATCTTCCCACAAGGCTTTGAAAGTTGAAGCACCATAACACTTCCCTAGAGAAATGAAGTGCCTGTGAGCAAGAGGAAGGGATTGTCATGGTTAATTTTGCATAAGATGGAGAATGGAGCTCCAGAGAATTGCTGTCACTTTTTGCTCTAAGTCACTTGGAAAATTGGCTCGATCCCACCTTTAAGCTTTAAGCCTTCTATAGACATCTTATCACTATTAACTTCAAGGTTGAAATCTTTAACATTTTCCTTTGATGCTGGAAACATTACATTAAGGGTTCCAGTTTGAAGGTAGAACACAGATTACTTGGTCAGGAAAAGAGTGAAAACCAATCTTAGGAGACCAAATAAAACTCTTTAAAAATTTTTATGTAAGATGATGATGAAATCATGGAGAGTTATAGGGCTATAAATGGAGGGAGGTTAAAAATATGACTTCAGTTTCTAAGAAGAATAAAACAAAAAAAGGCCATCTGGTAAATCAGCTATTGATAATCTTTTAAATGAAATATATAAATAAAGGAATACTTTAAAAAAAATGGAAACAAAGCATAGAACTAGTTAATGGTGCCAGAATTCTGGTTTGCATGGAACAGAATGTGCTGTTGTGCCTGTGAACTTTAGAAAATATATTAAGATACAGAATTAAATTGACTAATTAATCTCAGAGAAAGGCCTTAGAGCACAAAGTACATCCTGTGAGGGATCCCTTTTCTGTAACATCTCTTAATAAGTGCGGAGGATATCCTAAGGCAGTCCATTCTGCTTCTCAATCCTTACACTTGTTAGTGTATTTTTCCTTATGTTGAATTAAATAATGTTCCGTGACTTTGATACACTGTTTTTAGTTTCTGCCCCCCCCTCCCCCCAGTTAAATCATCCCTTGAGGAGCCAGTCTTGCAGCCAGAAGGAAGCCGTCCTGTGCCCTCTGAAGAATCCCACCGTCATTTAACCGCTTAGGACATGGGTATGGCTAAGGCTGGGACACAAGGCCCCCCAGGCCGGTCGGTTTATTTGGCTCCTCGACATCCCTCCTTGGGACTCTGGTCTGGCACTCCGTCCATCCCGGGCCGACTTCCCTGCTTCAGCTGGGCTGGTCTGTTGGGTCGGTACCTTAAGCTTCCACACCATCTTTGGGTACCGGGCCTAGGAAGCCAGTACCATCAGCTCATGGGTCAGTCCTTCCCAGGACATGGTCGCCCTCCTCCGGAAGCACTTTTTGTCACTGTCGTGTCACACGTCAGGATGTGTCCTGGTCAAGGAGCGTTTGCCCCATATCTGAACGCCCCATGCCTCGGCATTAGCTTTGGGAAGTGGGCTGGCGGTAGGGGGCCGGCTTGCCCTGTTAGCTCATACTTACACTGGCCCTCAGCGTCCCTCCTTGTTCCTATGAAATTTTGAAGTTTACATTTACTCCCATTCTTACTAAAGTTGTCCAAATTGTCCTAGATTTGCTCAAACCGTTCTTACTCTTGAGATAATTTCAGATCTTGATCCTTGTTCAGTGTATTATCCCCTCTCATCTGAACATCTGGTAAAAGTATTGGGTACTTTCCTCTTAGAGAGACAACTGGAGACCAAGGGTACATTCTTAAGGTTCTCCACTACAGACTTCCCCCCCGTAACGATCTATTATCAGCGTTAGGGCTTGATCATGCAAAAGCAGCTCTATCTCTGCTATCTTCTAGCCCACCCAGGGCTATCACTCACAAAGATACAATGAAAATGTGTCAGGTGCTGGAATCCAGCTAGATCCACGGATTCAGAACCTTTATGAAACCCGCGCCGGCTCTTAGATCCCTTCCTTTCCCTTAGAAATGTTCTGAAGGTAATCTTGTTAGTGATACATTTTCCCAGTCAAACACAAGCAACCCTCTAGATAACAAGATTCCGTTTTGTGAAAATTGAAACGCTCATCACTTGTCACACTATAGACAGATCTATCCCCCATGGGTTTTCAAATATCATTTAGCAATTCTTAGTAATAACACCCAACAGTGTAGTTTCGAGCTTGTGGAGTCCAGGGTGTCGTTATTCTGTTACTGTCTCTACACTCATTACACCATTCCTAATCCAAAGATCATTCTTCCTGAGAAGCAAAGGAAAAATAAAAAATAAAGCCTGCTCTTTATGCCTCATTTTCCCCAAAGTTTTCAATATTCTTTATATTCTTCCCCTCCAAATAATTCATATTAAAAAATCCAAACCCAAATCCTCTCTTTCTTCAGCATTCATTGCCAGCTTCACTTGTTAGTCTTTACTATTCCGAAGACCATTCTCTCGTACTTTTTTGTATCAGCTTCAGTACTAAGCAACCTTGCTTCCAGACCTTTGGCAAATGTTCTGGACTCGTAAGTTCATTAACTTAGAGGAAAACTCTATACCAATCTGCAATTTATAGTATTATTGGCTGCCGGGGGCACTAAAAACTTAAATGACTTGCTCAGAGCCCCATAGCCAGTATGTTTCAGAAGGGAGATGAACTTTGGTTTCTTCCTTAATTAAAGGCAGCCCTGAATCCACACTTTGAACTACTCAACAAAAACTAGTTGGCTGCGAAGTTCCTGCTGCATTCCCACCAACCTTTTTATACACTTCCCCCCCTCATCAGAATTGTGTTGTCTGAATTCCATTCTTACGACTTTTCCACTTTTCTTGGTCCAAATTCTCTTGAAGAATTTCAGTGAATTCCAACTATTTTTCTCGACTCCCTTAAGCCCATTCTCTAGACCCAAAGTACATGTCGGACTACATTTAGAACTTTTAAGGTGGAGTAGTCATTTCTTCTTAAGATTGCCAAAATTTCTACTTCAGAATACAGTTCCTTGTGGTGAGAATCAAATCCGAAATAACACTTTGCTTTCATAGATCTAAAAATCAATTCATCATTAAGATACCTAGGTTTACAAGTTTGTTTGTTTGTTTTTTACAATGATGCTACCAACTAGTAGAGAGATTAATATAGCTATTTTATAGATGAGGAAGATGCAGCTGAAATGGGCAAATAATTACACCATTGTCTCACCGGAAGCAGAATCAGGGTTGGAACTCAAGTATTCCCAACTCCGAACTTCCAGCATACCACGTGCCTTTTGGAAGTGCCCCGTGTATAATGGAAGTCCCTCAGAAAGCTGGTATCCTGAGCATACAAGTCTATTCCAGGTCTGCGATCACTTCTCTGCCCTGTCCCCTGCTCCCCAACTTGGCCTTTCTCCTTTCACCGGGCGGCTTGTAGGGGGGTAGACAACATCCCCCCCCCAACCCCCGTCTTCCATTGGTCCTCAGTTTATCTCCATCCTGCTTCTCCCCTCTGGTTTGTCCATGTACTTAGCAGCGTCTGACACAGATAAGTGCACACGCAGATACGGATCCCTTGCCTTCTCCTGACCTCCCCCAGACTCCTCCCGGGCCGCAGCCCTTCCGGTCCCCAGGGATAACTGGGCAGGGAGACCCATCGCTTGCTTCTGATGAACCGGGAGCCTTCCTCCAACTACAGACATTACAGGGAGACTTTCCCACAAGCTCTCCCACTGCCTCCCTCGAAGCTTTGGGCCTTGCCATTAGTCTTGCTGGTGACCTCCTAGGACTTCTGGTCTTTTCATTCGCATGGAACTGAATTTTTTGCATGTGCTCCCTCCCTCAGACTCCTCCAAGGAGAGACTCTACTTTTTTTCTCTCCTGTATGTAACCCGGGCTTGGTCTGTCATGGTCTTTCTTTTACCCATCTATAATAACCCATAAATTCATGCAGTTTTCTATTTTGGAATGGAGTCCGCCTTCCCATTACCACTTCTGTCACCACATCCCAGGTCTCAGAGACAACTGTTTCTTTCTGCATTAAGCTCCCTGGTTCATCCTAGTGTTACTCACACTGGGTGCATTTGTCTAGGGTACCTGAGGCCATGGGCTTTTTTGCTGCCTTTACTGCTGGATATTACTTTTTGAAAAATCAATGGTCTTCTCCCTTGTTAATTTAAAATTCCTCCTGGAATCCCCCCCACTTTCCTCCAGATCTCATCAGATATAGCCCATCTCTGGTCAAGAATCCATCCTTCCTATTTCTTGAATCTCAGCCCCCAAGTCCAAATCTTAGTAAGATCCCATTTTCTTAACGAGCCGTACTTTTCAAATCTGTCTCCTTTCTGAGGTTTCTGCCTTCAATAACAAACAATTTCTGCTTCTAAGATCTGCAGTTTCTTGACCAGGACTTCACAATTCCTGGCACTGCTTCTAAGTTCATTGTGGCAATAAGTAACTTTTGTCCTCACATTAATTAAGGGAACAGAAAACTTGAAAAATCTTAGGTGTCGCTTTGATACGTCCCAGATATATGCCTCGAGGAAAGAACCTTCCACTGTTCAAGTCAAGTACCCCCACAGCAGGGAATCAGCCGCCACTGATATTTGTTCCTTATGTCCATTATTGGATGGCCTTTGTCTTCATGGCACCTTACCTATTCTCATCATCACTCCTTAGAGAATGAAAAACTGCCTTCCGGAGGGGGCAGTGGCGAGTTCTGTAGGGAAGGCTTCAAACCAATATTACAGAACTTCAAAGGCAATGAATCTACGTCCATAATATAATGATTAAATCTGCTTGGAGTCAGTGGTGTCCCCTTCCCATTCATCTATTAATCTTCTAGAAAAGGGAATAAATGAGTAAATATCAATTATTTATACATACAATGTTATTCCTTCTAAGTAGTTCAAAGCATTTATCTAATTATTTTATACTGCTTTAGAGAGTGTGGTGATGTTATACAGGTTGTCCTGATAAACTACATAGAGAGAAAAAGTAAAATGTCCAAGATGCCCCAGTTTCTTCTTAATAGTACTAGTTATTACTTCATATTTTCGCTCTTAGTCACGTATGCTAATTCAGAAGTTTTCAAGAATTCTCGATGCGGCTATTTTTGTATCCACCACCAGTTGTCATCCTGATTCCATGTGGGAACTATTTCCAAATCTGAATCTCCCAAATCTGATGGAGAATGGATTATACAGGAAAAATCCTATCCAGGCACTCCCTGGATACAATTTCACTACAATGTCAGTCTCATTACAATCTGAAGATATTTATTAAATACCCATCTGTGAACAGCTAAAGCTAAGTATGCCCTAGTCCTCTGAGAGGCAATAATCTAAGACAAACACTGAGGATGGAAACAAAGGATACACAAAGCGTGACATCAACACTGAACATGTATATAAATAAATGAGGCATTTAAATCAAGGGATAACTTTGAGCCAATGAATATTTATAGCAAAACAAAGGAGTAGATCCATACACAATTATTTCAGAGAATTTAAGAAGGCTTTATGGGAGGAATGGGATGAGATTTTGATTGAATAAATGAGTTTAGTATTCTGAGAAACAGTAGTATTAAAAATTGCAAGAAGTATTAGAGATAGGATTTGATAGGGAAGGGTATTTGAAACAATTCAAGCAAAAAGGTATCACAATTTGATCTAAATTCATAGTTGTAGAAATGGAGAAGGGCAGATTTAAATATGGCAAAAATATTTTAATATCTAGTAACCAACCAGATATATTAAGTGAAAATAATGATGCATCCAAAAAATAGTCTTAAGTTTCTTATTAGTGATTGTGAATATAATGCCAGGTGGAAACACTGAAAACATTTGGTTAGATGTTTAATTATTCTTTTCATAAGAATAGTTACAAGTCTTTGATTAAGTTAAGAATCACTATATTCTTCTTTTATGCCTCTTGCATATTGTAATAATGGGACCAATTAGATTCTGTATATAAAAAGATAAGACATTAACAGATGTAGCGGGGAATACTGGAAATAGATGTTAATAAGTGTTCTTTTCTCATATCTAATACTGTGTAGAAAATTTTAATCATCAACAATTATTTGCTGCATTTGAAAACATTTTTATGCTTTTAAAAAGATGTTTACAATATCATTAGATCACAATAACAATTCTGAGGGAAGTAAGATTTTTCTATGCCACCAATTAGTATTCAAATGTATTTCTGATCTCATATATTTGATTATCATCAATAAGGCAAAGCCTAACCCATCAATGTTTGCCATCCTGTGGGACTTTTCATCTTACAAGTTTGCTGTAGAGAAAATCACAATTAGTGACATTCCTGATATATGTAATATATGTTCAGCATGTAAGTATTAAGACTGTAGCTGTCTCATTTTTGATTGACTAGCCCATTTTTTCCTGTTTATTTCCTTGATGATAATTCTTTACATTGGTTCTTCTTTGAAGTTCTGTATTTGTTATAAGATGCAGGTTACTCATATCCATCATGGACATCTCCAATAGCCACTGTTTGATACTCATTTTCAATTATTTGGAGACTGCATTGTTCCAAGATTCATCATCACATTATTATGGTAGAATATTTGTATTAAAAATATGGGCTTTTGTTTTATGACGAATTGGGGGGAGGATCATAAATGGGGCTTTGTCATTTCCTGAAAGCAATTCTGACCAGTCTCCTCAATTCTGGGTCCAATTCATCTTTACCTTCATACTACCTGTCCTAGAGTTTATTGTGATGGACGAGTTTCTCAGGTTGCTCATCTATTTTCATATCATCATTTAAAGAAGAGGCATAATTTATTTTTACATGTATTTTTGTCCTGTGAGGGTGATTGGGCCATGCTCTTATAAGTGGCTAAAGATGTCTTCCAAGAGGCTCTCCAATATTCTGGGGTTTGATGCAATCGGTACTATCCTATCCCTGCGCAGAAATAACTGGAGGACCCGATCATCCACAGAGAATTCTTTTTTAATCTGGAATCTGTGATGGTTCTCATCCACTACTGTGAATAATTTTGGCAAACATGTTTTGTCCCTTGCCTGATATTTATGGTGAGAGGGTCAAACAACGTTTTCTCTGTTGCATATAAGGAAATCTTGAAAAAAATTTTGATTTATGCAAGGAATACCTTATTGGAAGCCCATCTTCCCTACTACCTTGATTATGGATGGATTCAATATAGGAAAAGATGATTCTCCTGAAAAATGTTTGGTTCAAAAAGGAGGCATATTGATTGGTAGATGCTGATGTTTTCTTGGTTGCCTTATAAGGTATGCAATTTCCCCAAGGAATTTCTCAATACCTTTATAATTATATTGCTTCTAGAACGACTCTTTTATATACCTTTGGTCTAATCCAGATTCTCTTCATGTCTTTTTTTTTTTTTTTTTTTTTTTTAGCAACAACTGTACATATTCTAGGTACTTGGATGTTGAAGTCTAAATGCTGTGGCTCTTTGTCTTTGGTAGTGAAAAAGTTTGTTGTAAGTCTTTGCAGTTTTTTTCTTTTCTTTTTAGGGTCCTCCAATTTTCATCTTCAAATGCCCTTTGGATTACTTCACTTAGAGATTTCTTCACTTAGTGAGGTTTTCACCAAACTTTCTTTAAACCAATTTTTATCTTCATTACTTTTCTGTTTTATGAGGCAATACTGTTTCATTTTTATTTTTGTATTCTTAGGACCTACCTTGGCCCAAAGTAGATACTAAACAAATGTTTGTTGATTGATGATCATCCTCCATAAGATTTTAAAATATGCTTTTATATCAAGATCCAGTGTTTGATAAGACAGAAAACATAAATTACCTAAGAGAAAATGTATTATTTGATAAAAAACTACTAGGAAAATTGGAAATCAAATCTGGTAGAAATTAGGTTTAAACTAACACCTTACACACACTCACAATATATTCTAAATGGATACATGACCTTACTTTTAAAGATTATATTAAAAAAAACTTGAAGAGAAATATCAGATTCTTGTCTCAGATATGGGTAGAAGATATATTTTGTCCTGTATGCAGGATATCTCTTCATCCATCTCTTCCTCAAGTAAATATTCAAAGGATATGAATATGGTATGAGAAAAGATATGAGAAAGGGTTCTCAAAAGAACTGCAGTGTTCACAACCACATCAAAAATGCTCAGAGTTACTAATAATAAAACAAATGAAAATCAAAACAAGGCTGAGGTTTCACTTCACACCAGCAATTTTTTTTTTTTTGGGGGTGGGGAACAACCAACAAAATGGAGGAGTTTGTAGAAGGAAAAGCATAGAAATATACTTTTGATGGAGTTGTAATCCTTTTGGATTACAAAAGGCACAGTCCTTTTGGAAAGCAATTTGGAACAATGCAAATAAAGTGACTAAAATGTTTATATAATACTATTTGAGCTGGAGATTCCATTACTGGCTTCATTCTCAAAAAGGATCCATTGACAAGAACAAAGTTTCTATATATTCTAAAATATTTACCCTAGTACTTTTTGTGCTAATTAAGAATTGGAAACAAAATAAATATCCACCAATTGGGAAATGGCTAAATAAATTATGGTACATTAATGGAATATCAGTGTGCTGTAGGAAAATGATGTGTGTGATAAATACAGAAAAGCATGGAAAGAGCTATATGAACTGATACTAAGTGAAGTTGAGTCAAGAAAACATTAAATTTAGCAGCTACAAAATATAAATGGAAAGAGCAACTAAACATCATAAAATCAAAAGTAATGTCACAAAGTAATAAAGATCAAACAGAATTTGAATAAAGATATATAAGAAGACACTTCCAACCTACTGTATGTAGGAAGAAGGTCCACAGGCATTCTATTGCACATGTTTTTGAATTTTTTCAACATAGTGTCAGTTGTGTTAATTTTTTTTCTCTTTAAAAATTTTTAATTTCATATAGTTCAGCTCTCAGGGAGGGATAGGAAAAGGAATGTTTGGGGTAACTATGGTAACATAGGGAACAGAAAATATCAATTAAAAACATTTTATTTAAAAATGTTTACATTGGTTAAAGTTTTGAGAGACAACTTAGCAAAGCAGTTTTAAGACTGGTCCTGGAGTTAGAAAATGAGTAAGTTACACTTTGAGACCCAGGATAAGTCGCTTAACTTCTCAGTGTCCCAGGCAACTTTCTTCTAAGTTGTAAAAGAATTGATGATCTGCATTGGTGGAAGGGATTTACTCAACCATGAGCTCTGTATATCATTGAAATCACAGGTTAGACTAAATTCTAATCTCTCCCTTCCTTCCTTAAACAGAACAAATTATGAAGCAATATACTCTCTAACTATATCCTTTCTTCCACCTGTATATTTTTCATCATAAAAATCTGAATAAAATAGGATAAGTTCTTTCTATTGCACATGAATATTTTCTCATTTTCATCCTGATTTTGTATTTTGATCTTTCCTCTGACACTGATGGCTTAATCAAACGCAGACAATTCACTATTATTACTACGTAAGTAATAACCTTTTTCCTGACTATTAAAAGATAATCGATTTAATTTTTTGTTATGTTGTTAGGAGCTCATCATATCTTACTTCCATTCCTTTTTTAAAAGAAAGTGTCAGTGATATATAGACATGAGGTTTTGTATATTTTAGTCTTTTGGCTATGCTATATAAACTATGTTTTTCATTACATTTCTTACTACCTACACATACTATAACAATTGCATTCAGTGAGCAGATATCAAAATATTTTTATTTAATTTGGAGTATCTTATCAAGTTTTTGGAAGAATTTCTTTCCTTCTTCATTCTCTACAGATGTAAGATGGGTAAACCGCAATAATTTTTACCAATACTTTTCGTGATCAGTGCGATATGGGATGATTAAATGTGCCATGAAATGACATTTCCTGTTGCCTTTGGAAATGACAAGACAAATTCACCAATCTGCCTCTCTCCAAGATGACATTGTGAGCCACCCTTTCATTTCGCTATAACTTTTTTCTCTTTTGTTTTCATTTACAGCAATAATGTCAAAATATTATTTCTTTCTGCAACATGTCCTTTGTAAGTAGCTAATTCGGGTAAAATGTTGAAGTTGTAGCTACGTAACACGGTAGGATGTCTATTCGTGAAATGACCACAATGATGCTGATGGTTAGGGTCAAGTGGATATTTGTGACCAAGGAGCGGCTATGAAATACTGCGTATTTGTTATTATTGTTTATTATTGTTACAAGTAGTGATAGTTTCCAAAGCTTTCACACATGTAATCCCATGAGTTCACTCAAATAATTCTGGGAGGTAGATAAGGGAGGGCACTAGAAGCTCCATTTTTCAACTGAATGAAAGAAAAGCCTTTATTGGGTGCTTAGTATTAGTTCCGTATCAAGCACGGGGGACCCCAGCAGAAAGACAGTCCCCCTCGCAAGGAGCTCCCATTCTGGCGGTGACAGGAGGCGGTTCGGTGGCCAGGGGCCGGAAGCCCTTGGGGCCAGAGAGCGGACGGTGAGGGCGCCTTCTCCCACGTCGTTTTCGCTGGTCTCTGAGGCTGAGCCAGCTGAGAGCAGCCAGGACTCTGGGCCAGGCCGTTCGCGGACGGACCTTCACAGACGGGGTTAGCAAGGCCGGGCCCGGCGCCTGACGGGCCGGGTGGGGGAGGAGGGGGGCGGCCCGGTGGCCGGAGCAGGCTTCCGATTCCTCCCTCTTCCGCGCCAGCGCCCCCCTCACGTCGGGGGCAGGGCCAGCCGGGTTCGGTTTCCTTGCAGGGGTCTCCTTCTCCCCCGGGAGGGCGGACGCCTTCCCCGCTTCCCGAAGCACTTCGCAGGGCTATCTGCCTGCCCGCCCACTCCCGGCCCCGCGGGCGTTCCTTTCGGGACCGTGTCGGCCCTTCCTTCCGGGACGTGTGGGCCCCGTGGGTCCGGGAGCCGGCGGCCTCTCCGCAGCTTTTGCTTCCCGGAGGCCCGCGGGCTGGAAGGGCTCCGACAAGAGTTTTGCGGGGGGAGGTGCGGAGAAGGGCTCTCTCGGACCCGGGCTGGGGCTTCCCGGCGTGAAGCAACGCTTCGGGGCCTTCCACTTGCCAAGCGCGTGCACGTGCCGGGAGCTGGGCCCGGCCGCCGAGAGCTCCCGGGCCGGACGTCCCGTCCCGGCGGGGCTGCGGGGCGGGGCATCTCTGACAGGTCGGTAAGGCCGACGCCCGGCCAGCCGGTCCCCGCAGCTGCTTAGTCGCTCGCTAGCGCCCGCGCCAAAAGGGAATCCAGGGCTCGCCCACGAAGGCCCTGCTGGTGAGAGAAAAGGGCGCCCGCGCCCGTGAGTGGTTTCCCGCGGTTTCCTGGCCGGGCGGCGGCTCGTGTTTGTGGAATGTACAATTCCTGCCCCCACTCGATGGATGCCGGGTAAGTGAGGTGTTTCACCCCGAGTGGGCAGCCTTATCACGTGGCCTCAGAAGAGCCGTTAGTCCCAAGTCCGTCGCTTACTCTGATTAGAATATTCATCTATAGAGGAAAAGGAGGTAATCATATCTTCTTTCTTCCTTCAGAGAGACACAATAAAGTAACATGAGTAAATAAAATGAATTATTTGTGTGTCGCCATTTGCTTTTCATTTCCTTTTTCTCTCTCCTGTTAGTATCCTCAATGTCTCCTCTTTCTGAAAGGAGTATACAAAATAAACGTTATTGTGAGAAAAGAAAAAGCAGAATTTATGATTAAAAGAAGGTTTTTAGAAATATCACATAATCTTCACATAATAATGTACTTTGGGGAAATAAAAGTAACTATTAATAGTTAGATTTTGTTGTTAGTACTGGCAGCACAAGCTTGATCCAAACCTTCATCACCAAAAAGGCATGTACTTATATGTAGATTATTCTGGCCCACCCTTGGAGAACTCTGTTAAACAAGGGCATGAGGAGCCATTCCCATCTCTATGCACATGCAAAGCCAATGAATCCACAAGGAAATCCAGTCTTAAGGAAGGGAAATCTTGGGAGTCAAGGAGAAAAAGAGGAAGAAAGAGAAGGATGGGGAGAAAATGTGTATGTTTTTAGAAGATGGAGCAAGCATTACTCATGAGCAGAGAGCAGAGTTTTACATCCATAGATTTAGATCCGTAAGGGGCCACAGAGCTGAGGATCAGAGAAATGACAGGCTTTGTCCATGGATCTTGGAGCAAGTGGCAGAGGTCAGATTCAAAGTCATATTTTTCTGACTCCAAGTCCTCCATGGGAAGACACATTTCACTTTGAATTGTCTTTGAATTCACAATTATAGAAAATAATTAAGGACACAAAAAACACTTTCAAAAATCAAAATAATAAAATAGAGGACTCAAGTACATTATTATGCACTTACATGCATATACATATTTTTTTTGTTTTCAAGGTACTTTAGAAATAAAGATATTGGGAATAATACCATTCTTTTCATCAATAAGGAAACCTGAGGTATCAGAACGGTGAAAGCTAACAATAAAAGGAAGATGGTATATCTGGATTTAGAAGTCAAACTCCCAATCTAAAAACTTATACTGATGTCAAGTTTCATGTTGTTTTAGGCATATTCTTCCTGTTACATAAATAAAGTAGGATACCTAATTTGTCTTATGACATTTTAGGCCAATCCATTTTCAGAGTATTTATAAGGCCCATATGATTGATTTGATGAATTCAGAATGCTTATTTTGTTTAGATCCTACAATCTATAAAAACTGTAGCGGCAATATCAATTCTGGTGACTTACTGTCTAACTTGTAATATCACCAATTTGCAAATAAAACTTTCAGAAATATAGTAACTCGGAAGTATTTTGATAAAAGAAAATCCTAGAAGAATTACAAACAAATAGAATAAAAAATTCAAAGATTTAAAATATCAACATAACAAATTTAAATGCTTAATTGATTTTAGAACATGAGCGCAACTGATCACTCACTATTCCTTTGGAGAATAGTCTGATCACTATTCCTTTGGAGAATAGTCACAAAGCCTAAAAATCCTTCAACAGCAAGTCCTAGAAATACTGGAATGAGTCAGAATTATAACAAAATTATATATATAATGTATATATGTGTGTGTGTGTGTGTGTGTGTGTGTGTGTGTACATATATATATATATATCAAGATGTATGACAGCATCATTTTCGAAAAAGGAAAATTTATTACAATTTGAAGAGTTCACTGTAGAAAATGAACATTTAGGAAATACGAAAAAATTGATTGGAAGTTATGACCAGTTGTGAAAGTCCACGAATTCTTGAAGGTATAAAAATTAAAATTCTAGCATTTTCTTAATATCTTTTTTCATGATTAGAGTTATAATAAACACTTTAGCTTTTTAGAGGGGGAAAAAAGAAAGTAAATAAATATACAGTTTCATGAGGGGAATGAACTCTTCTTAGATGACTTTATTCTCCACTGAAGTTCATTAGGGGACTATATTTTTGTAGTCTATTTCCTTTACTTACTGTGAAGATGTCACTGTTTGGCTTTCCTATCCCCCCAAACAGGAAACTGCTTATGCACAATGACACAAGCCTAAGCATATGCTTCAGGCTTTACCATTCCAATATACAGCTACTCTGACAGCTTTCCCAACTCTAAAGGGATGTGAATGAACGATGCATATTTTTAAATTTTTTCCAGATCCATCATGGAGGCTGCTTTTCTTCTCTGTACTGTAATCACACTGAGCTGCAATTAAAACAAACAATCAGTAAGGTGTTCTTTTTCCCATGGAAAGTTTCAGTTTAGCAGAATAAAAGAAAAGAAAATGGACCAAATATTTAGAATCAATATTTATTAAGGTCTTCTTTTGTTGGGAGATCTTATCATGGTTTTAGAATGTGAAATGTTTAATAAATTAGAGAAATTCTTTTCAAAGTAAGAAGATATTTAATAGTGAAGGGTAATATACCAAGAAGTACTTAGAAAAGAGACTACAACAAATGACCTACACTGCTTAGACTACAAACTAAATATGAGTAAAAAAAAAAATGCAATCTAAAAAACAAAAGGCTAATATGATTATGTGCTCTGTCAATAAAATTCCAGGATGTTAAACAATCCTTCAAACCTTTCAATCTATCAACTGTAAGTTCTTTATACAGGATCTCATGTCTAAAATAGCATAACTACAATTGAGTATTCAGAAAAAAACACATTATACATATAATATATATATGTTAGAGAAAAGTAATATAAAAATGAAAGGACCTAGAATAATGTAAAAAAAGACTTGAGTTGTTTTCAAGGGAGCATTTAGAATATTATTATAAAGATGATATAGATGAACAACTTTTTATCCTTATGAAGAATATTAATAAGCTTATGCTGTTGAGTTGCAAGAAAAACTTACTCTCAGAGACTAGGGCTTTGATAAAACAGTATCAAAGGCTTCCACAAAGAAAATGTTGAAAATTTTAGCTTTAGACATAACATAAATAACTGTATTGCCATAGGGCAGGAAATAAAATATGATCACTTCTATAAGTAGTAGAGAGGCAGAGTAGGGTAGTGGAAAGAACACTTGACTGAATCAAGAGACTTGAATTTGAATTGAAATTCTAACATAGTGACTATAGGTAATTCACTTAATTTCAATGTAACATATTTTTCTCATTTGTAAAACTAGAAGAATAACTTCTGTACTCCCATGCACTTAAAAGAGTTATTCTAAAGAAAAAAAAATACATAAACATGAGTTATTACAATGACTTTTCTAGTAAATCCTTTTTCCCATAGAATTTAAGATAACAATGCTAAATAGGTTATCTCTTTCAACACAGTCCTTAGATGCACAAAATCTCAGAACTGGAATCAGTCATATGGGCCACACCATCTCAGATAAAGAGTCTGCACTGGACCATACTAGATAAGTAATCATCTAGTCTTTGCTGGAAAGCTTCCAACAATGGGGGAAGTTATTTAAGAAGTTAGGATAGTAACTAAGATACTAACCTTTACTGAAAACCACTCCATAATGAAAGTAAATGAGCATTTAAGTTGTAGGAAATTTCATGATCGGACAAAGATAACAAAGAATAAAATTTTATGTACTTCTACTTAAAGGAAAAATATTATATAAGAAATGGTCCAAGAAAAGGAATCCAGAGAAATTACTGACAATTTCTAAGATATGGATTTGTATCTTCTTCAACGAACTAGTTCAAATTAGAAAATATGTCATTTAATTTTTGAAACATTACTTTTGACTACTGTATTCCATCACATCCTGATAATTACTGAATTTATGCAACAAACTACCCAACACCGATGCTATTAATTTATTAATGAGCATTTGTTAAGTGCCAAAATGATACAAAGAAAAAAAAAATCTAACACTGAAAAGTTTGCTTTCTAATGCCAGGGACAATGTTAAAAAATAAGTACATATACCTCCTATAATTTGAGCAGAGAAGGCATTAGCAGCTAAAGGAAAAAGGAAAGACCTCTTTCAGAAGGTGGAATTTTATTTGGATCTTGAGGGGAATCAGGGAAAGTCAGAGATGTATAAGAGGCCAAAAATAACTGATATAAGATAAAGTGATGGAATATGGAGTCATAATACTCACAAATAGGCCAGTGTGGCTGGATTATAGACTATGTGATGGGATTTAAAGGATAAGATGGTAAAGGAGGAAACCAAGTATGAAGAAAATCTTTAAATGTCAATAGGACTCCATAATTGATACTGGAAGTTACAGGGAGCCACTGGAGTTTGTTGAGCAAAGGGGTGACTGATACATTTTAGAAAAATAATCTGGACAGCTAAGTGGAAGATAGATTAGAGTGAGGAGACATTTGAGACTCCAGGAGAGAAGTAAAGGGGACCTGAGCTAGGGTGGTGGTTGTGTGAGTGCAGAGGAGACATGCATGTGATACGCTGTGAAGACAGAAACAACAAATTCTGGCAATAAATCAAACGTGTAGTGAGTAAGAATGAGAATATGAGTATGGCATCAAAACTGCAAATGGGTTGCCTAGGAAGATGTGCCTTCAATAATGATATGAAAGTTTGGAAGAGGGAAAAGATAAGGAGTTCTGCTTTGGACAAGTTAATTTTGAAATGCCTACAGGATATCAAGTTATAAATGTAAAAACCACAATTGCTGATGCATGAAGGAGGCTCAGACTTGAACCTATGAAAGCTGCTGAGATAACAAACTGAAATAGAATCAAGGGAAGTTAGAAGAGGGAGCCTTTGGCTCTTAGAACTAATGACCTAGATTTACTAAGCATGGATTGAAGAAGGAATGGAAAAAGGAGTAGTTGGACAGATAGCAGAATTAGGAGGAAGTCACAAAAACCATGATAGCCAAGAATGTCCCGGATGAGAAATTATCAAAGGTGTCAAATGCTGTAAAAAAATCAAGAAAGATGAAGCCTGAGAAGAGACCATTAGATTTGGCTATTAAGAGATCTGTGGTGCCTTTGAAGAGAATAATTTCAGTTAAATGATAAGTCTAGAAGCTAGACCAGAAGTTTAGAAAAGAGTGAGAAGATAGGAAGTGAAAACAGATGTCTCAAAGAGTTTTAGCTGTGAAGCAGAGGATACATATCAGATGAGAGTTAGCTCATGATAATGATAGTATCAAATAAAAAGTTTTGAAATTAATTCCTAAAAACCTAAGTTCTATTCATCACAGGAGAATGTCACTGTGATATCTACTACAAAGGAAATGTAGATGAAATTACTTAATACATAATAATCTCTGAGGTTTCCTATTCATGATTTTATCATCTCAGTGATTATTTAAGTAAATTTATTTACCAAGAACAAATAAGGTTGCCCTTCTGAAGGCCAACTTTTTTTTCTACTTGAAGAAGTACAAACACAATAAAAATTAACATAATGCCGTTGGCATTTTTTAAAAAAATTGTCTAATCTTAATTATAAAGATGCGACAGTCTCACACCTTCAGATCAGAAGATATTCCAGTTCTCTCTTCTGAAGACAATTAATACCATCTATTAAAGAGTATGTGTTTGGAACAAGTAATCTCAGATGTTCCAAAATTCTTTAGTTCTCTAAGTTTGTTAGTTTTCAATGTCAAATTAAGGTTCCTAATTTTAATTGCTTTAATTTGTTTACTTAAAGTAAACAAAACCCACTTGTTCTCTAGGAATTTTCAAAATTTTTTTCTTATTCTTGTCCCACTAAGACTAAATTTTTTCATCTAACAGTATGAACTTTTTCTCTACCTGCTGAGAGGCTGAAGCTGCTCTCTGTTCTGCCTGACTCAGGCGTCTCTGAAGTCTGTTGGTTTTTTCTTGATGTTCCATAATTATCTTTTCATTCTGTTTTAGAGAAATAATGTCATAGAAACATAGGCTTTTGTTAATACATTCTAATGTAAAATGGAGAAGCCTTAAAGGAGTGAGTTTGAGTGATGCTGCATTTGGACACTGCAGTATTTGTAAAAAAGCAAAAAGATGGCATAATATAGTGTTCATACAACAGGATCAGTTTTTAAATTAGATTTTACATTCTCACTGCAAAATTCTTTTTTCTGTACATAGCAACGTTCCAAGAAAACAAGTTATTAATATTAAAAGCAAACTGGTAATAAGTAAAATTCGAAAGGTGACAAGAAAATTATTTCTAATTCTTGTTTTGTTAACTTTGACATGTGTGCTTTTAAATTTTTGTAAAAAGAAAAAAAGGACTTCATTATTTACATGCAACAGACAGAAGATATCTTAGAGATCCTTTCTGAAATATTCAACCTTTTCTTACATGAATACTGATTAAACTAAGAATGTGAGCAAACTCCCTGCCTACAAGATATAGGGCAGAGGGGTAAGATTTGGAAGTCAGGTCTTTGTGTAGTCTTTCAACAATTCTTACTAGCCCACAATGACTATATTTTAAGATCAATAAAGCTATTTGGCAAAAATAGTTTCAAATGACTCATGGATTACTACATTGTTGATCAGTTTAAAGAATCTACTGAGTTGTTTTACATTAACTCTTATGGTTAGGAATGATATACTGATGATAGTAAGTGCTTGCTGCCTGAAGCAGCATTAATAAAATATGAAGATAAATCATTCTAACAATACTTCCTGGATCTGATGGATTTTAGGTTTGACTTAATGATCTTATGCCAAGTTAGATTAATCCTGTATTACATCTATTGTTTTATAGTTACATTTTTAAAAATTAAATGTCTTTTTTTCTAAATGAATCACTTACATCTTATCGAACAGAATACCTAGATTTTATTCTTTAATTTTAGTTTCCAAATAGAAGAGAATAAGGAAGGGATTAGACCCTAAGGAATTTGGAGCTTAAATCTGCTTACTTTTATTAATCAAAAAAATCAAGACATTTGACAAATTAATAACACTATTAATTAATTTGACAAATTAATATCACTAGTAAGAATGAATGACATGTCTACTACATCAAAACTTGAGCATTCAAGTTCTAAAAGAACAGATGTCCTAAATAAAGTCATTAAATTTCTATTACTACTTTCTGTACATTTCTCTGACTTACTTTGCTCCAAAGTAAGAACATTAAAAAAAGCACTAAAATACCTTAAAGCATTTTAGGCAGCCTTAATTACCAACCAGAAATTGACTATTTCATTTTTGTACCATTCTGATATACTCTCAGATAAGCATTCCATACAAGTATTAGATATTAAAAAACAAAATACATTTTATTCAAAACTTTTTACAACCATGGACAAGTATATTTTAATAAATCACAAATTCTGTTCTTGCACTGTTGTTATGGAATAAAACAAAATTTTGAAGAGCCACTAAAAATTGATTTTAGGCATGCATAGGGAGGGCTAAATGTTCTTCACAATGTTCTCTGAATCATGGATAAATCAAAATGCTTAATTTTATCATTCATATTTCAGGAATAAATGTAAATTTAATAGCATATATATTCAGCAAATGCAAATAAGATGGTGGACTTTTCAAATTCCAGTTCCTTCCTATAATAAGCATTCATAGCTTTATGGGCAATTATAAGCAAATAATTCATTTGAACTTGGCTCAAGTAAAACTTTATAACACAAATATTAAGCACAAAAGAAGTATCTCCCAGAAGAGTCATTATCTTACCTCAACTACCTTTTCATTTGCTGCTTCCAGCTGAGAAAGCAATTCTTGGGTATGAAGTTTCTGTTGATTCAGTTCAATTCTATCAATCAAAAGAAATAAAGAAATTTTATTAATATAGTGATTCAATACATAAAGAAATTGATTATTATACTAAATCACTTGTAGGTAAAAACTGATTGCTCATCACAATAAATTCCTTACAACACCAAATTAAAAAAATTAAATATATGTGTGTGTGTGTATATATATATATATATATATATATATATATATATATATATATATATGCATACACTTACATACCTAGACACATACCATATATATACACATATGTGTATATGTACACATATACGCAGTATGTTTGTGTCATTTTTAAAGTGGAAAAGCTGAACTGTTTTGTCAATATTTTTCTCCTAGAAGATGACCAATATTTCTTTTCATCATTATGTTTCAATTGTAAGTACATTTAAAATGCTTCCTTAGACTAGATGTTTGTTAGGAACAGAAATTATATCCTTTATTTATTTTGAAGATTAGGTCACAATTTGATTAGAGTATCCTTTAGTCCAAAGCAGATATTCAGAGCATATATAATCTCTACTTGTATCTCTCTCTCTCTCCACACACACACACACACACACACACACACACACACACACACACATACATCTACATACACAATACATTTACACAAATATGCATACATATAAATGGAATGTTTAGAATAATTATCAAAAATGGCAAAAATGAAAGTTTATAGTTTTTAGTGTTAAAATAAACATAATATCAAAATTATTTCTGTAAAAGACATCTTCAGATCAATATATCATATCATTTTAATTATAGTTGTAAATTACTTACTGGCCGGCAGGGAGATATATGTAACTTTTAATATCTGTTTACACTAACTTTTTTTTTTTAAAGCTAAAATTATTGAGTTATCTTCAACTGAAGTAAAGGCTTACTTTACAAACTACTTAGAAAAATTTCTATCTAAAGTATTTAGCCAGTCAGGAAAAGTATTTTGACTGAAGATCACACTGAAGATAAAACACATACTTAATTTGAAAAATGACCTGTGAATCTTTGGTGATAGAATAAAGACAAAAAATGTACTTCAGTACTTATAAACTCAGATGTTACTCTTCGGTGATTTGACATAGCAAAACGAACAAACATAGTTTGGAAAGTTCATGGGAAACTGTAAGAGATCACCTAATTTTATATCTTCAATTTTAAAGAGAAAGAACCTGATTCTTGGAAAAGTTAAATAATTTGTGCAAAGTCACGACGATTATTTAAGCCAACTGTGAACCCATATTAGAAGAATTACAACCATACTATCAGCATAACAAAGGAGAGAGATTTTATGAGAAGCAACTAAAGGAAAGACGATTTGACCAGATCACTTTTAATTATGGCATTAAAGATGAAATGGAATTAGATCCAAGACATGACCTTGCATCATTCTTTGTTCAACAGTAATCACGTTTTTTAGGAAAGTAGAAAACTTATTCTAATTTTGACAGTGTTATGAAGCTGTTGGAACAAAGTAAATGGTATGACTATGACTATACCATTCTTAGTTCAATGGATCTCTGAATTCACTGGTATCAAAACTCTACTGGTATAGATGACAACCCAGTACCTTTCCATCTTGTAAAATTCTTTTTTATGTCCTTCCTTAAATTTTTCATGGAAAATTTCTTCAATATGTTTATGGTTATCTTTTATGGTCTTTTATTGTTTTGTTGATACCAGTGTAACCCTAGGTTGGCCTATCTGTTAGTTCTCATATTTGTAGTATGATTGACTTACCTCCTTTACTCAGCACACATGTGCTTGCTAATATATTTTTCTATTTTTCAAAAAAATTTAAATATAATTTAAAAAAATCAACAAAAATGAGTTTTATTTCCCCTCTCATCTCCCCTGCCCCTAACAAATGTATAAAATATATTTGCAAGGAAATAATTTGCAAATTCCTGAAGTGACTATACTCAGAACCATATAAACTCATTTTGTGTTTTAAATACAGAATTTCTTTGCCAGAAAGTGGCTAGCAGGGCAGCTAAGTGGCACAGTGGATCTGTGCTCTGGAGTCAGGAGTATTCAAGTTCAAATCTGAGCTCAGACACTTACTAGCTTATGTGGCCCTAGCCAAGCCACTTAACCTTGATTGTCTTTCCAAAAAAAAAAAAAAAAGTGACTAGCATAATTTATATTTGATCTTCTGGGATTGTGGCTAGTCTTTGTGTTGATGAGAATTCTTAAGCCTTTCAAAGTTGATCTTTTTTTAAGTGTTATTTTTATTGTAAACCTGCAAATTGGTTTCCTGGTTCATTTCACTTTAGTCTGTCTCTTTTATAAAAGTCTTCTCAGATTTCTCTGAAACCATAACTTTCATGACTCTATAACAACTTTATCATATTCATAAATTGTAACTTGTTTAGCCATTCCCCAAGTGATAGGCACCCTACAACAAGAGCTACAATTATAAAGATTTAGAATTTTTTTTTTTTTTTTGTATATATGAGTCCTTTTCCTTTTCCTATAATCCTTTGGAGTATGGGCCAGCTAATGGTATTACTGGATCAAAGATCCAGTTTAATGCTATTCTAATTTGCTTATGATGTCACCCTTTACATCCAAGTTGTATAACAGCAACATCATCTATTATTATTATTATATTATATTATTATGTATTATAACAATATAATATATTATTATTATAATTTTATAAAGCCCTTGGGGATATTATCTCATTAGATATTCATAAAAACTGGGAAGTAGATGCTATTATTATTATTATTTCCAGTTTATATACCAGGGAACTATGGCAGATAAAGGTTAAACTAGCCCCAGGATTATGTACTAAGGTAGAATTTAAATTCAGGTCTTACTTCCAGTACAGCATTCTCTCTACAACTTTCTCACTCTCTGCTTGCTTAGTTGGTACATCAATTTTAAGCTTATTTGAGCATATAGGGGGATAAGGTTTTGTTAAAACTTAGTTACTATCAAACTGTTTCCCAGTTTCCCTAGATTTTTTTTTTCTGAGTATGCATCCTTATCTCAGTAGTAGGAGTCTGTGGGTTTATCGACACCAGATTTCTGTATTCATTTGCTAATGTATGTTGTTTATCTAATTTGTTCCAATGATTGACATCTCTATTTTTTAACTAGTACTGAGTCATTTTGATGATTGTTTAACTTGTAGTGTAACTTATAGTTTTGATACTGCCAAACTCTTTTTTGTTCCACTTTTTTTTTCATTTCCCTTAAGTATTTTGATTTCTTGTTGTTCCTTGAGATGTATTTCATTATTTTTTCTATCTCTGTAAGTTTTCACTGAAGTGCTTAAGAATTGAATAAGCAAACTGATTTAGGCAGTAATGGTATTTTTATTATATTTGAATTACTTGCCCTTGAGTATTTATCCACATTTGTTTAATGATCTGGGTCTATCTTTATTATTATAAAGAATGTTTAGTAGTTGCACTTACTATATATAGTTCCTTTGTTTATGTGATGGAAGACTTGACTACCAAATATTTATTGTTTTCCCTATTAGATTCTGAGTTCCCTCAGGGAAGGGAACGTTGTCTGTTTTGATACCCCCAGTGCTCGACACAGTACCTAGCACATAGTAGGCAGTTACTTTTTACTTATTGTTCTTATTTTATAGTTATTTTCAATGGAATTTCTCTTGCTATATCTTCCTGTTGTTATAATCATTTTACAAAGAAATGCTGATAATTTGTGTGGATTTATTTTATATCCTGCAAGGTTGTTCGAGATAAGAGTTTTAATCAATTTTTAGTTGACCCTCTAGAGTACTCTAAGTAAAGCATATATATTAGGATGAATTTGTGGCAGGATCCCTTTTTTCCCTAATAGTTTATGTAATATTGGATTTAATTGCTGCTTATGAATACATATCTGATCACAGATTTTTTTCCCCATGGGAGTTTATGACCTTTGCTCTAATCAGTGAATAATCTAACTACAAACTTTCAGCTGATTTTTAAAGTAACCAGGCTTTCTCATATGTCATATAGTCATTTATTTCTTACACTGTTAGCCAGTAGTTGGTGCATCCAGTGCTACCTGACTCTCTTTAAGGATCTTTTGATGATGACTACTAAGGAAAACAAAAGGGGACTCTTATTATTATTATTTTTTTTAAATTATGTTAGTAAGGTGAGAAAAGAAAAGAAAAAGGTAGAACCACGGTTAGTGATACATCAAAAAATAATAAACAACAATAGCCTAAAGGTTCTCATCTATCAAAAATGACCTTTGGGCTAAGAAAAGCTCCCAAATGACATATTCTGATAAATTAAATTCAACATTTAAATGTTGACTATTCGTATTATTAGACTCTGCTTCAAAGGCTGGGGTACACAAAGGAAAAAATAAAACAGTTCCTAACCACAAGAAGCTTATATAGTACTAGTATAAGATTTCTAAGAAAAAAAAGATTTTAAAGGAATCCATTTTTAGCAGGAAGACAGAGGTAAGTGGGGGGAAGAGGAGGATTATTGTGAAAACAAACAAATGATAAAAAGGTATAGATTCCCTAGATAAGGAATCATAGTTCTAGTTGAATCATAAAATAGATATTTAAAAATTTGCAGTTCACTTCGTAAAGGGATAGTACAGGACCAAGGATTACTGGAAATCACTATCTCTATGATTTTTTTAAGAGCTTTTTTCTTGCCACTTGTGGGTAAAATAGTCATTTACATATTTGAAGCAATATATATTGTTAAATTTGCTTTGCTATCTTACTCTTGTATCATTTCACATAACTTTCAATATATTTTTGAATTGCTCATATTTTCCATTCTTTATAGAATATACATATTCCACTATATATTAAATGCCAATTACAATTACTTTGCTAGAAATATTACTGTATAGCTGAGACTCTTTGTATTGTTAATAATCTTGTTTGGGGTTAAGAGTATAAATTTAGCAACAGATGCAATGTTAAAAGATGGTAAAAATTTTGTATATTTTTTGCATAATTCCAAACTACTTTCCAAAATGGTGGGATCATTTCATAGCTCTAACATGAAATCAATAGTACACTATTATTTTACTAATTATTAATCTGTAATCTACAATTTTATTTTTATTTCTGTTAAACTCAAATCCTGAAAAGGTTAGTCAGCTTCTGAAGGGTATGGCTGAGTGATAAGGTTTGCTTCTAGTTCTCAAGGCACATTTTCCTTAGTTGGGCGGGACCCCACTCATTTGGAAGATCTAATTTCTGACTATAAACAGAATCTCATCTGGGCAAGTCCTTGTCTGGAGGAGAAATCCCCTCTATCTTTGGTCTTCTCCATTAGAGTTTGGGACAGCTCAGCTCATGAAGGAGAAAACTAGCTAGAGAGGGTCCAAGTAGATAGGTTCAGATGCTCATATGCCTTGAGACTGCTAAGTCTCATGATCAAGTCAGGTTCTCAGCAAGAGGAGCTAAGGACTTTCAGCTCATCTCATTAAATGTCCACCAATCAGGTTTGAATTTCACTTGTCAGGGGAGTTCCCTTTCAGATGGGAGTTAAAGCATTTCAGTGTCTCTATTGGAATCTGGTTACCACCGGAAAGCACTGACCAGCAATTTATTGATTGTTGACCAGCCTAATTAATAAATTGATTATTAATTATCCATAAACTCTATCAAGGTTTTCATTCATCACGATCATAAATTACTTAGCATGCCAAACTTTGTGACCCTTCTATAAGAATCTCCTTTAAATCATAACAATAAAACAATATTTTTTCTTAAAGATCCTTCTCATATAAGGCAGTAAGAGAAGTAATTCATTTTGGATCCCTACTCTATTCTAGTCTGTAGAATTTGGTAGAATCATATCAAAGTTCTGTATATAAGGTCCCAGAAATGCAAGCTGTAGATCCTAAGTTCATTTTAATCAAACAGGTCTGAGAAAAGGTAGACTTTCTTTTGTCTAAATTGTCCTAGTTGGGATAGTGTGGATAAAAGATAAATCTCTTTGTCCAAAACTTAAATAATGAGAATCACGACATTAGAATAAGCCCACTTCTCACTATAATATTAATTCTCATTGTTAACCAATCACAGTTGATTGTTACCTTTTTATTATCTGCTAGCATGGTAATGATGATCAACTGTAAAAGACTTAGCTAGTCTGAGCAAGACAAGGATCCAAGACAATTCCAAGCACTCACAATAAAAAATGCTAACTGATGAACTATTAAGTGCAGACTGAAGCATATTTTTTTCACTTATTTTATTTCTCTTGCCTTTCTTTGGCAATATAATTAATATAGAAATGTGTTTTGCATGATATGTATAATTGATATCATGTTGTATTTGAATATGTACATACCGTGTTTCGCCGATAATAAGACCTATCCCAAAAATAAGCCCTCCCCTTACTGTGTCAGATTCCTCTAAAATAAGCCCTCCCCCGAAAATAAGCCCTATTGAGATTGCTACTGTAGTGAAGGTGATACTGCGCTACATGCTACATTACGGTACCCTCTGTATGCACCGTCCCCCCATTCCTCCTCCTCTCCCCCCCGCCCGAGGTGAAACGCACGCCATGCTCTGAGCTGCATCCAATCAGAGCTGCAGCAGTGAGCGCGTCATCCTGTTCTTCCCCAGTGATTTGCTTGCTGGCACCATTGAGAGCAGTGCCGCGGAGGAGAGCTGAGGCAGGACAACATAAAAACCACGTATGTAAACGGGAGTGAGGGGGCATGATGGAGGATAAAAGAAGAACTCAGGGGGCATAATGGAGGATAAAAGAAGAACTCAGGGGGCATAATGGAGGATAAAAGAAGAACTCAGCCAGCACTCACCGTGCTAAAGAAATGAAGAACTTCCTTACAGAGAGAAGAATAGATCAAGTAATGATTCCTGCAGGAATGACTGCCTATCTCCAGACCCTTGATTTTGCAATAAACAAGCCATTCAAGGACCATTTGCGCATGGAAGTCAATGACTACATTGAAAATAGAATGGAAAGAAATCAGCGTGGAAACTTTGTGAAGCCCTGTCTGCAAGAAGTCGTGACTTGGGTGAAGAAGAAGTCATGGGATAAAATTACTGACAGCTGTGTCACCAAGGCACTACGAGCAGGTTACCTGGACAAGACATGTTCATTTAAAGAGAGCTAGATTGCTGGACATGACAGATTGGGTCCACTTCTTCTGAAGGAAATAAGAGGCACAAGACATCCAGGACGGAATTCAGGGTATGGACACTTATGACGATGTTGTTGAAGAAGATGACATGATCATTATTGAATAAAGGTACTTTTTTTGTTCACATTTACCTGTTTATTGAAATTGCTGTCAATGTTCATTAAAATAAGCCCTCCCCTGAAAATAAGCCCTCTGGTGTTTTTCTGTCCAAAAAAATAATAAGACAGTGTCTTATTATCGGGGAAACACGGTACATATTGCTTGCTTTCTCAATGGATAGGGGAGAGAATTGAAAGAGGGAGAGAATTTGGAATTCAAATTTTTTTAAAGTGAATGTTAAAATATATCGATAAAGAGAAGTTTTTTTTTTTTAAAGAGAAATAATACTTAGAGAAAATATAGGTAGATAAATTACATTAAGCCATAATACATAAAATGTCATAAACAAATACATCAAAAATTGCCTGCTTCTTGACCACCTGATGGGTAATACTAAGTATTACTCAAACATATGTCTATTTAACATAATATGTCTTAGAAACAATCTGAAAGACAGATACATAAAATAGTTATATATATTTAAAGATAGTATCATTAGACAAAGTATCAAGCACTCTTTTCAAATCAAAGTTGGGCAGGATCATTTCTTTTGAGGGGGAGATTATTATTATTGGAACTACATTATGTTCAGGTAATTTATAATAGAAATCTGGCATTACTAAGTCAGTCAAGTCTAATCAATAATTATTTATTATTTACTGTGTGTCTAGAACTATCTTGGAAGACAAAAAAAATTCCTGCTCTCAAAAAGCTTATAATCTTATGGGGGAGATCAATATGTAAAACAAATATATACAAAGCACATTATGTATGATATAAATAGGACATAATTAACCATAATTAAGAAAGGTTGGTAAAAGTTTCCTGTAAAAAACAATTTTAGCTAGGACTTAAAGGAAGCCAGCAAGCAATGTCAAGAAGGAATAGCATTCCTGGCTTGAGGGGCAGTCAGAGAAAATGATGGGAGCTGAAAGTTGGAATGTCTTATTTATGGGTGCCAGTGCCACCTGACATAAGAATACATGTGGGGGGGTATGATGTAAAAAGACTGGAAAAGAAGGGGGAGGGTAGTTTATGAAAGACTGAATATCAAACAGAGAATTTTGTATTTGACTATGTGGATGACCGGGAGCCATAGGAGTTTACTGAGTGGTGTCTGTGTGTGTGTGTGTATGTGCACGCACGCACATATACTGTGTATGTGTTATGATTAAACTCAAGCTTTAAGAAAATTATTTTGATGACTGAATGAAAGAAGACTTGTTAGTAGGGAGAGATCTGTACTGAGCAGAGCCAACAATAAGATATTACAATCATTCAGGAGTCTGTGTCAGAGTGGGGACAGTATCAGAGGAGAGAAGGGGTCATATTTGAAAGGCAGTGCAAAAATGAAATTGAAAGGCTTTGGCAAAAGATTTAATACGAAGCATGAAAACTGAGAAGTCTAGGATGACTACGAGATAAGAGGGGAAGGATATAGGACCCCGAATAGGATGACCAGGTAGGACAAACTTGTTGAAAACACAGTGAATCGACCAGATATGTGGACTGTTTAGTAGGGTAGGAAAAGGCTGCATTGACTGGAATTCTGTGTTGGGATATTCCAGGGCGAGAACATGATGTGGACGACTGACTTTTCACTATTCACAGCTACATTCCAAAAAATATAATCATAGATTTGGAGAATTCACTTTTTTTAAAAAATTAAACACTCACAAAAACCAATGAAAACATTAAGTACTAGAGTTGAATAGGAAATGCTTGGGGCAATTTCTTCAGATGCACTACCCACAAGGAGAACAATGAATCCACTCATTTCCTATAAACTCCCTGGTGCTATATTTAATAATCTAACATTGTAATTTCATAGAAATTGATGCCAAATGACACTTCTATTGCTACAATGTAAGTTCCTGCCTGAGAGAAATAAACTCTGGAAATCAGGGTATTAATGACATTACAATGTTCAAGTATGCAAAGTTCAGTAGTATAAAGGAGAGTGGAGAACAGCAACAAAAAAGTAAATTTAATTAAAGCTTTACATTTTGCTCTGATGCCTCTTCTCAAAAAACAAAACAAAACAAAAAAGACAATTGACCTATCTATGAGAGTTATAGCTAGGGTTTTTGGGTAGAATAAGTCATTATATTCAATAACAGCTCTACCCATATTATGGCTAGGCAAACTCCTACCAGCTCTTAGTCTTCCAATTCCAGGGATATAAGATTCCTACACTCCCTATTACACCACCATTTCCTGTTTCTTCATCTCCATCCAACCGAAACCTTAACCAATCTAGCCCCATCTTTTTGAGTCCTTAGGAATCCTGAATCAATTAATAGAGAACAAACTTCCATTCTTTTGGTACTCATGGAGTTTCCCTATAAAGATACTGTGCCTCTGGTTGTCTTTTCCAAAATTGGTTCCACTTTTTCTCATGCACTTTGTTGGTTGTAAGAAATGACTAAATTGAAAGATCTTGACTTAAGGGAAAAGATTCTCTACTTATAACTTTTAGAAAATTAATTTTTTTGTGTCTTTTGATACCAGTTTTCTCTGAACAGTATTTTTATAAGCCTAGTTAAGTTTTTCTACCTCGAAACTTTTAGGATATGAAACTCCATTAGAACTCATTATGCTTGAAAATGCTCTAGATACATTAAAATAAAATTAAAAGAAGACATAATGTCATGGTTTCTAAGGTTTGGGGATAAGAATTTTTAATTGTCTATGTCAAAAGCACATATTTGATCACAGTTCCTATAATTTCTGTGATCACAGTTGGCATTGAAGATGATTTCTTTATAAACGTAATTTGTGAACTTTAGGATAAATATCTAGGTTACTTATAAGAAATAGTTCCCTCAAAATGCAAAATTTTCCCATAGTTGTTAAAGAGGAAATCACATAAGAGTTTATTCTATACCACATGAGAGTGTTAAAAAACAAAAGGTGTACTTGTTCACTCTTTTGGCAGACATGATGGATCTGCCAGCTGCAGCAAATGCTTTCTTCTCAACTCTCATATAACAAATTATCAAAGCACGTGCCAGATGTTTTTTTTCTGTTGAATTATACTATAATATGCTTCAGTTACTCTTAGTAATTATGCATTTTTGTAGTCTGCCAGTACCTGCAGCTGTCTCTCATCCTGTTAATTTTTTTAAATGAATGTCTTTAAAAATAAGCAGCTAGAACAGCCAAACATTACAGATGTACAGCCAAGAATAATATTTGAGAAACAAATGAAAAAATTGTCTTAGACAAAAATGCTGTGTAATGCTTTTTTTTTTTAATATACTGTATATCATGTGAATCATATAGTTTTGTTCAAGTTTTACTTAATTTGAAAAAAAAAAGTTATCCCTCATAATAAAGATAGCACAGGAAAAATTTTATAGCAACTAGGAAACAAAAATTATTTTTTGCATATAAAATGCTTTTCATTGGAGGACAGACCCATAAGAAATTCAAGCTTTATTTGGTATTTGGTATTTAGAGAGGTATGAAAAGAACTTCAATCAGAAAACATTTATCAAGTACTTATTGTTATAAGATTATCTGCACAGTCAGCTTTATCAATACTGTATTTAAGAGTGACACTGTTTCTTTCTTGAAAGAAAGGTATAAAGGAGGAATCTTACTCTCTCTCTCTCTCAATAGTCTCTAAATACAAGTGAAACCAGGAAAAAGTCATCCTCAATGATTATGGATGGAGAAGGTAGTTAGTATAGGTATTATAAATAGGATGTGACCTCTTTAAAAATGTGGTACCCAATGATGTTATGTACACTTGAAGTGAAGGAAGAGGCTCCCTTCTCCCCCCAACTTAGTACAAGTAAACACTAATTCTTTGGAAAGCAAGCTGAGGATGCCTATCAATTGCAGGAGGGTTAAAGAAATTATGATATATGCATAAAATGTAATACTATTGTGCTGTAAGAATGACAAAAGGGATCGTTTCAAGGAAACTTGGGAAAACCCATATGAAGTGAAGTAAGCAGAATCAGGAGAACAATTCATACAATTTTTGCAACACTGTAGAGATGAACAAAAATGAAAGACTTTAGAATTCTGCTCAATAAATTAACCAGCCACAACTTCAGAGAACTGATGATGAAACAGAATTTTCTCCTTTTTTTCAGAGAAGTGATGGGCTAGAAGCAGAATTAACTTATCACAAGGATGTTTTTTAAAAAAGTTTTCTAGTAGGGGAAAACTTAGAGAAAGAAGACTGTAGTAAAAATGATATAAAAAATTAAAGATAAGAATCAATAAATCATTTTTAAAAGAATGTAGAATAGGATAGAAGGAAGTTCTGAGGGAAACAAGTAAGGCAGTTTTGGAACTACTATGCTGAATTTATCGAATGCTTCAAAGGAAAAAGAGGCAAGCCATATATAGTAGAGATTCATGATTCCACATACAATCTTCTTTGTGTTTCTTTGTATGAGGGAATTTCCATATTTGCTGGTGTTTAACTAGTTAAATATATATATACATACATACATACATACATACACACACACACACAGTTCTAATTAAAACATTAGCTGAAATAAAACTTTAATCTATGATTCCCTTAGTTAGTATTTTCTGGAGAAAGTCTTAGTAGGTAGATTCAGAAGCAGGTATATTGATACAAATATAAAAAAGGAGAGGGAACTTCAAAGTCAAATTTTATCATTAGAAATTACGACTAATTTTCTGAGTGACTATCAAAAGACTAATTAGTATACATAAAGCAAAAAAGATCATAATGAAAACTTCAATAGATAATCAAAGGTTATTTTATAATCATGCTTTTAACAATTTTTAAAAAAGCAACTTTTTAATACAGAATTTGACTGAATATAAATCTGTTTTTAAAAATTATTTTTAAAACAAATTTACCCCTAATAGAAATAATATCTCCAGAGATACATACTTAGTGACAAAATTACTACATTGCAATGTCAAGACACAAACATGCACCAATGTACATAAGACTAATACAAATGTATTGTCTCACATGATGCTATCCTTCTGTCCAGCTAAGTGTACAATGGATAGAGTACAAGGACTCATCTTCCTGAGTTCAAATCTGGCCTCAGACACTTACTAGCTGCATGGCCCTGGACAACTCACTTTACCCTGTTTGCCTCAGTTTCCTCATTTATAAAATTATCTGTAGAAGGCAATGGCAAAGTATCTTTGCCAAAAAATGGAGTCATGAAGAGTAAATAGGACATGACTGAAAATGACTGAACAACAAAATCCGAACTTTTAAATATTTGTTTTAAGTAAGATATACCTATTGAAGAGAGAGAGAGGTTTCTAGTTAAAACATTGTGATACTGTTCCCATTATCATGGAAAAATAGATTATAATTTAAAGAAAGTAGAAAAAACATGAAGAAAATATTTGATTTGCTGGACATAAAAGTGAACAATCTTCATCATTATATATATTTACAAAGACATGAAGATACAACTTATGACTTATCAACTTTGACCCACAAACCTAACAATTTTATGGTCTCTGAGTCTACAAATGAATTTGCAGAAGTGAAAATTCAATTGCCTTTAAAATCTCTTTCAAATATACCAAAAATTGTGTTTTATGTATACACATTTTTAAAAAATAAACAAGATGAGCTAAGTAGGATTCAAGAACACCCTTTCCTAAATAAGTTAATAGCACTATCTTTCAAAAATGGTATCATCCATCAAATAAAATTATTAAGTTTAATCATATATTTGTATGTATATCTGTATAAGGGAAATGAAACCATTCTCACTGAAGATCTATCTTTTGACAATATATTCTATTTTGAAACACTATATTAGCTTTGACATGTTGTATTGGTAAATTTTGGCAATATTCAATCATATTGACCCTGTCTCTTCAACTTCAAACCAGAGACAGACACAAAGGCTAAAGCTATTTGGCACTGGAATGTTTTTTCATTTCTAATCTGTTGAATTTAAAACACTGATATGGGAGTAATTTGGAATTGTTAAATAATTATTACAGTAACTGGCCATTCCACCAGAGACCATCACATACATTGAAACCTTATTACTCATCACATTTTTCTTGCAAAATGGTATTTTTTTTCAATCCCAAAGAAACCAATTTTACTTTACTCAGATTTTCAGCATGTTAAAAAAAACCCTGAAATAATTATATAGCATTTATGAATGTACTACCCACTTTGTTATTGTTAAATGATTTCCTATTTAGCAATGTAAATTGCTGTCAGAAGTAACATCATTACATAGAACTACTAAAATGTAACAATAAAGAATTTAATTGAAACAAAAACCCTTATGGATGTTTGTGGGTAGATGAGATAACGTTACACAGGATGAGAAAGCCTGAATAGAATTTACATTCTATACAACTGTGCAAAGTTTTCACATCAATGAAATCACAGATCAATTAAAAAATTAAACATTAATTAATTTCACCATCTGCTTTTCATTTCAAAGGAATGAGATAATGACAGAATAAAATTAGAAATTATTTTAGAGATAAAAAAATCCAAAACATTTGGATTCAATAATAATCAAAACCCAACAAAATTTTGAGTTGCTATACTACTAGTAGGAGAAAAAAAAACTTGAAACACTTCCTTACTCATATTTACTAGAGATTTAATAGTATTTTAAATAAAATTCTTTAATGATCAATAATCAGCTTCTGAGACATATGGCTACAAATAGAATATTATGTCCAATCAAAGGACATTCATTTGAAAGAGAAGTATTTCAGGAATATCTAGTAATGTTGCTCTCTCATTTTATGCATGAATAACTTTATTAAGTAAAAGGTTAAACATGCAAATTTTTATCTTTATTTTTATTTTTTCATAATAACTTTTTATTTGTCAAAATCCATGCAAAGATAGTTTTCAACATTCACCCTTGCAAAACCTTGTTGGACAAATTTTTACTCCAAATGTAGAACTCCAAAGACCTTTTTATATATTCTTAGAACTAGAACAGATTTTGCATGTAGTAAGTAGTCTAATAAGATTTTATACAGTACTTTGCACACTACAGGTACTTAATGCTTGTAATGAATACCATTTTAGTGATCATCTATTCCAAATAGTTCTTTTTTTAAGAACTAAATAAATTAAGGCATAAAAAGGTAAAGTTATTTGTCTAAAGTAGCTAATAAGTGGAAGGAGATCAATCTAGAATATAAGCATTCACAATGCAGGACTTTTTCCATTATACTATGCCATGATAACTCAAAAATGTAGCTTATAAAACTACTGAAAACTCCTAAAGTTTGAAATAAATATCGATTGACACATAAGAACACACATGAGAAAATGACTACTTACTAGCAGGGATGAGTTCACTATAAGTAATCAATAAATCAACAAGCATCAATAAAGCTCCTGTATTGTACTAAGTAGGCTCTGTGCTCTGGGGAGAGAGAGGGGATAGGCATTGGAAGTATGAAGACAAAAAAAAGTAAGAGTTCTTATCCTCAAGGAATTTACATTATGGTGTGAAATAAAACATATGGACAATATACATTCCAAATACATGCTAAATAAGTATGAGGCAATTTTTTAGGAAGAAGCATTAGCCTTGGGTGGGGGAAGGGGACAGTCAGGAAAGTCAATACAGGAGGTTGAAAAGTGTCACAGTAGTAAACAAATGGTTAAAGATCTGATGTAAGGGAAAACCAATAAAATATACATTTCTCACAATTAAATGTGTTTAATCATTCCAAAATTAAATTAAGGCAGATTAAAATGTTCAGTTCAATCATAGAAAAAATTAAAAACTTATTTTATTTCATTGCAGGCAATAAAACTAAAAGAATGAACTTGAATATAGTAGCAACTAATATGCTTATTACATACTCTAGAATATAATCAAATGATAAAATATTGCCTATAATATTTAAAAGCTGAAATAATAAGTGCCGTTTATATAGTACTTTATGATTTGCAGAATGATTTCCTCATAACAAACTTGAAATAGGTACTAATTATCTCAGTTTTGCATAGTTTGCTATTTGTGCTATAATATGCTCCATCTCTTTGAAAAGATCACTCTATCTGAGGAAAACCATCAATTTATATTGAATTCAGACTGCAAAACTAAGAAAATATACTTGCAATTTGTATGGTCAGTAAAAATTAACCTATTTTGCACCATGGAAACTTGGGAAGAAAAAATAACAGAAAGACAGAGATGAATCCAAAAAACAAATTCAGAGAAAACAACAAAAACAAATTCAGAGAAACAGTAAGAGTTTCATGGTGCCTTCTAATTAATTATGATTCCCTTCTACTACTTACTATCTATGCAACCTTGAATAGGCTGCTTAACTTCTGAGTCTCAACTGTTTCATTTTTAAAATGAGGGGCTGGCCTGGATGGTCTCCAAAGTTCTTTCCATATGATCTTATGATCCTACAGCAATTGAAATAAGTCTGATTGGTGGAAACAAAGAAAATTGTTTGAAGAAGTTTAAAGATTTATTGTGAAAAATCTGGAAAGAGTAATTGCCACAAAATTATTCTAAATAGATGAAAAAACTTGATTGTCAATAGGGCAGAAGATATTTGAAACAAATAACATATAATTTGAGAATGCTTTGACTAAATGGATATGACAATATGATTGGCATAATATGTAGTTAGTAATTTGCCCTTAAATATGGGTTGACAAAAATATCCACACAATTTTAAATATACAAATTGAAAAATATTTTATAGGCATGAAGAATATCAGTGATAATGAAGGAGGAGTGAAACTGTGTTCCCTTTAAAATTATCACTCTGAAACTGTGTTCCCTTTTGGTCTCAGGCCCTCCTGGGGAAGGCATATCCCCCCCAGATAAGTTAAGTGTTGTTATTCGATTAGAAATTTTGGTCAAAAAGCACCCTTTTTATCTTTTGAGGATGCCAGATCTTTTGAATTCCAATTGGAAATCTGGGCTGGGTACTGATAAGTATCTAGGTCTGGAAATTTTGGCTTTCCTTTCAACCTGAAACTTGAAGCCTCAAGACTCCTTTTTAAAGGGCAATTTCTGAACTCACTCCTTGCAAAAGGTCCAAAGCAGCTTGCTCTGCTTCTAGGACCCTGCCCGCTGAGAAGGCTTTCTCTCCTCAGTGCCAGCCTTCATTTCCCTAATAGGACTTTCCCACTATAGAAGTCAGTCTCTTAGCAAAACTGGCTTCCTGTCCAACAATAAATTTCCATTTTTGCCACTAAAACTCTTCAAATTCGTGACTTCCTTCACGTTAGACCTCTGCGCTGACCAAAGGGGGATTTTAACAACTCTCTGACTGTCACTAACCTCATCGGTAATAATAGACCAACATTTGTGTCCCAGTTCAATATGATTCAACCTACACTTAAATGTTCACTATCAGTAAGGCACAGGGGAGATCCAAATATTTCTGCCCTTAACATCAAGGAAGCTGTCAAAGCTTTAAGGAAGTTATGATGTAATAGAAGTTATAGAATATGTACACAGATATGTATCATAAATATGAATGTGGAAAAGGCAAATGAAGAGTGTAGATTACATTCTGCAAGAAATAAGAAAGGGATAAGAAAAGATTCACCTTAGGGATCAGGAAAGGCTTTACAAAAAAGGTAACAAAGGAGACTTCCAAAAATGGAAATATAAAGAGGGAGTGCTCCAAACAGAGGAAGTGATTATCTGACATACATAAAACTTGGAGAGGGTAGGACAAGTTCAAGGAATAGTTAGTATTACAGTACATGCTGTACTGTACGGGTACATACAATACATAAAATGGAACAGAGTGAAATATTGCTATATAGGATGCTTGGAACCAGATGGTGGAAGAATTTAAAGGTCAGATATAGAAGTTTACATTTGCTTCTATAGCAAATGGGGAACTATTGAAGGATTTTTAAATAGAGCAAACACCTGGTGAAACTGGTACATTAAGATTACTTTGGCAGTTTTGTGAAAACAGTATTGAAAAGAGGAGGACATTGAAACAAGGAGAACAATTTGGAATATCTAATATGGAGTACTATAACAGTTGTTGTTTGCCTTTCATAGTTCAGGGCATCAATGCTTTCCTGGGGCGATATATTCAACTCATGTGTAATCTGTATTTAAGCGAAGCAGAGTTGCACAAAGTCAAGTCTCACTCTTCCAAAACGTTGCAAGTCCAGTGGCCGGATAAAAGTTTGAACTGGCAATGACCCAGGAATGCAGTGGATAACCTTCAATGTCTGACCACACTCTCAGTGCCCCACAGCACCTGTTTCCATCACCTTTACGGCCACTGGAACAAATGATTGCCAAAAACTAATGATTTGGGAGATTCTGATTTCCCCCTTTTTATTTTCTCCTCACCTCAAGACCTTAATATTTGAAGGCTGAGTTAACCTTCTCCTCTAACCATATCCCACCCAGGTAGTGTTCTAATCAGCTTTAGGTGGGGAAAAATTCATGGAATAGACTGCCCAAGGAAGGGGAGCGAAGTGTGTGTGTGTGTGTGTGTGTGTGTGTGTGTGTGTGTGTGTGTGTGTGTATGTGTGTGTGTAATTAATAAATAAATGACATAATCAAAGTTCAGGTCCAATTCTCATTGTAATATTCGTTCTCTCATTAATTGTAAACCAATCAGATTGCCACACTCAGGAATTGCCACACTTCCCATGGACATATAAGTCTGAGCTTGTCCAACATGATTGGTATAAGAGAGAGAGATGGTCAAACAGTGCTGGTATTATTAGTAAAATGATTAAATTACCCAGAAGTTATGTCTCTTGAATGTTTTTAAATGCCATAATTACAGTTTAGCAATAATTCTTAAGGTAAATCATCTAGACCAGAAGTTCTTAAACGAGGGTCTGTGAATTATATTTTCAATAGAATTAGTTTTGCCTGTAATCCTATATATATATAATTTTATACAATTTAAAAATATTCTGAGAAATGATTCATGGGCTTCATCAGATTGTCAAATGAAGAAAACTTTTGAAGAAAAAAAGGTTAAGAAACCCTGATCTAGATGCATATCATGTCACCAAAAAATTCTCTTATCACAAGATAATGTTGTTGGCTGATGATACCAAGTTTTGAACATAGAATGAGATTGTTTATATGTAATGATAGGCACTACCTTGTATTGCTATGAAAAGTTTTAGAAAGACTTTTTATTTATATCTTCTTTAGAATCAATGATTCTGTCTCTAAGCAGGTATTTATTATAGTAAGCTGTTAATTGAAGTCAGACACTAAACTAAGAACTAGAGATATAAAGAAATAAAAAGATAGTCCTGTTGCAAATTAACATTTAATAGGGGAAATTCCATGTAAACAAGAAGATATGTGATATATCTATATAATTATATAGATATGAGATATATGTGTGTGAGAGAGAAAAATAGAAATAGAAACACACAGAGAGAGAGAGAGAGAGAGAGAGAGAGAGAGAAAGAGAGAGAGAGAGAGAAAGAGAAGGAGGGAGAGAAAGGGGGAGGGAGGGAGAGAATCCACAGAGTAGAGGATATCTCTAATCCTATGGTTGGTCCACAGTAGTTCCAAACACTGGGGAATTTCCAGACCAACCCTGAAGGAGTTGAAATTTGGGCGGATATTTCCTTCTGAATATCTTACTTTAGAGGAATTATATAGGCTATGATTTCTAGGACTGGGGCACGAGAGAAATAACAATAAAGGATTTGTTAGAAAATGAAGAAAATGAAAATTTCATTAGAAGAGAACAGATTTCTACAGGTACCATGGTTTGCTTCCTTATCTATAGGATGATATTTGTATTCTTTGTAAAGATCTCCAGTTCTTTAAGGCAATTTTATATTTACCCAGATTGAATGGGATTCGTAAAAAAAAAATACTGAGGTTATCAAATGAAGCTTAGGCAACAATGTGCCTTTCCCACAAAAGGCATTGAAGAAATAAATACTCAGTTGCAATAATGAAGGCAAATGTAATTTGATCCTCAAAATGTAACTATAAAATTTTACCATGGCATAATAATGAGAAGCAAATGTCTTTCAAATTTTGTGAATGTAAGAAAAGAAGAAAATATTTATCTTTCAAGTCATGTAAGAAATAAAAGCTGAAAAGAGTATTACTCTCACTAAAAACTGAACTGCTCCTTAATGTAAAAGAGATTAAAATGATGGAAGCATGGTATGTGCCACTTTGGAATGTAACAACTAAAATGATAGATAGCTGATAATATGCTCACAGACAACAGACAAGATTTGACAAACTATTAAATAGTTCCTCCATGATCACAGTTCTTGCCTGAAAAGACTATTCTCTTATCATACACACATCTATCACCTTTACATTCCATTTCAAGACATTTAAGATCACTGCTATATTCATCTTTAATGAAAGGTGTGTGTGGGGGGAGGAAAGGACAGAGAGAAAGAGAAAAAATATCAAAACATCAAGGTTAATACCACAACATTTACAAACAAAATAAAATGTGTTATTTCCTTTTAAAATAGTTACTCCAACTACTGGCAAGGTTAGGAACAACAGCTGCAATTTTTTCTCTGCCACATGTGCACTTTTAATGCAAAAATTCAAAGAATAATTCTAAAATGTATTAAAATGAGTACCTTATTACAGAAAATAATGTGTCATCATTTTTTAAAAGTGCTAGAATCTAGGAGTATTTTGAATTTAGAATAGAAATATGACCCCAAAATGTCAAAGGAATAACAGTAATCCAATAACATTTCAAATTGCATCTAAAATATATATATTTTCTTCCTATGGAAAACAAATAATTTTTAAAAAACTACTAGAAAACTTCCATAATGTAATTTTATCATGGCATCATCAGTGAGATGTTTAAAGAGTAGATTTTCCTATTCAGGAAAGCTTAGTTTATGGAGTTATAAATATAAACTAAGATCCCAATGATTTAAACACTTTCAAGTTCCATTGGTTTTGGAAGTATTTCTAGCAATTTTAATCCCTACTGATATTTAATTTCTTTATACTTTATTGTTTTTCCACAATCATAGAATTCTGAACTTTTAGAGTTGAAAGATTTCAGGGATCATCTAGTCCAACTTTAAGATTTGAAAATAGAAGAAATTGAAAATTGGTCCTGGTAAAATCACAATGTTAGTTAGGAACAGAGCACTTAATGGGTGTGTCAGTAGTTTATTATCCTGAGAATTTGTGCTACAATCTATTGGATGTTCCACGTAAGAAATAAGGTATACTTGGTTTTGGACAAGCCTGTCCCAGACACTTAATAGCTATGTAACCTTGGGAAAAAAAATCACCTAATTTGAGTCTCATTTTTCACAACTTTAAAATGGAGAAAAAATATCTGTAGTACTCATCTCAGGGTTATGATGAGACTTAAAGGAGATAATATAAATAAAGCAAAAGTTAAAGTGCTATATAAACGTTAGTTGGTACGTTCTCTTTTCCACTGTTGTCCAATTTTTATTTTAGTTTTTCTTCCTCAAATGGATTGTAAGTTTCAAAAGAAGATAACCAGGATAATATGGAGTGAAGTGATCACCCCAAGTGGATCAAAGGAACGTGCTTAGCTAAAAAAAACAACATGGGGGAAAGGGGTGGGAGAGAGACTACCAACTCTTTTCAAATATTTGAATGGTTTTCACATGGAAGAGAAAATAAACTTGTTTTATATCATTCCAGAAGGTAGAAATGGGAACAATGGGTGGAACTTGCAAAGGGACAGATTTAGGCTTGATAAAAATAAAACATTACTAAATATGAGTATTATCAGAATCAGACATTTTTATTAACATGAAGTCTAAATCTGCCCCTCTACAAGTAATCTAAAAATAGAACAGCCTACTTTCTAAAGGCAGGGATTTCTCTCTTTAACCAGAGAATCTTAAAGAAAAAGTTGGATAATCATTTGTTGAGGATATATATGAGTATAAATGAGGTTCTTATTTAAGTACAATTGGACTAAATGATCTTTGAGGTCCATTCTAATTATAAGATCGCATGATTATGATGCTTTTCTGGGCACACAGGACATGGTTAACACAGATGTGTTAACATGATGAAGATGATAATGAATATAAAAACACAATTCAACCAAGAATATATTTATAGATTAAAGCCTCTTTTATTCAAGAACTATGGGACAATCATTGGGAAGGAAAGGTCCATTTAAAAAAGAACCCACAAGACATCTAAAGAAGTAAAATCAAAGTTTTATTCTACTTACTTTTCAAAGAATTCTTTTTTCTTTCTGAAATACCTGACTCTTTTTAGAAGAATGAATATTGTGTATTTAGAAAAAACATATCAAGTGTTTAAAATAATGCTGTTATTTGATCTTTATTATATCACAATGTTTCCCCCCAAATATGCCGTAGTTGCTTCAACCATCAAATGAAATGTTTGGCCTACATCAGCAGTTCTTTACTTAGTGTCCACAGACAGGCTTTTTTTTTTTTTTTTTTTTTTTTTTTTAAGTATCTTGATAACTGTATTTTAGTACAACTGTTTCTATTGTAAGCCTATATATTTTATTTTATGGACTTCACTAGAATGTCAAAGGGGTTCATGATAGGGGGGAAAAAAGTAAAGAACTTTGGTCTAGATGATTTTTTAAGTACCTTAAAATTCTAAATTCCAAGATCTTTATAGGTTTAGGAAGATGAGGTCTTCTCTACTTCTTTTAGCTCAAGTCCCTCTTGAGCTCATGTCCTTTCCTTCTTATTTTCCTCCTCAGATTTTTAGCCTTTTCTTTCTTTCTAGAGCTTTTTAATTAGCTTGAAGCTATCACTTCTTTTAGCTTCTGTCACTCTTCTTACATGCTATTAAATTTCTCATGCCCAAATTCAAACTCTCATTTTTTAAAATTACAATTTTAAAGCTCTCCAAAATCATTTCCACTATTACTTATGTTTCTAATTTCAGTCCTATTTTTATTAAAGATTTTTTTTTCAAAATATATGCATAGATAATTTTCAACATTTGCCCTGCAAAACCTTGTGTTCCAAAATTTTTTCCCTCCCTTCCTCCCACCCTCTCCTTTAGATGGCACAAAATCTAATAGACGTTAAGCATTTGCAGTTCTCTACATATTTCCACAATTATCATGCTACAAATGAAAAATCTAATCAAAAAGGGAAAAAAAATGAGAAAGAGAACAAAATCCAAGCAAAAAAACAATAAAAAAGTGAAAATACTAAGTTGAGATCTACACTCAGTCCCCACAGTCCTTTCTCTGGGTATAGATGGTTCTCTCTCTATCACAAGACCACTGGAATTGTCCTGAATCACCTTGCAGTTGAGAAGAGCCATTTCCATCAGAATTGATCATCATATAATCTTGCTATTGTCATGAACAATGTTCTCCTGGTTCTACTCACTTCATTTAAGTTCTCCCATTATCAGTTCATGTTAAGTGTCTCCAGGCCTCTCTGAAATCATCCTGCTGATCATTTCTTACAGAACAATAATATTCCATAACATTCATATATCATAACTTATTCAGCCATTCTCCCCAAGTGATGGGCATTCACTCAGCTTCCAATTCCCTGCCACTTCAAAAAGAGCAGCTACAAACATTTTTGCACATGTGGGTCCTTTTTTCTTTTTAAAGCTCTCTTTGGGATACAAGCCCAGTAGAGATGATGCTGGATCAGAGGGTATGCACAGTTTGATAGCATAGTTATGTTCTAAACTCCTCTCCAGAATGCTTGGATCAATTCACTACTCCACCAAAAATGCATTAGTATCCCAGTTCTCAGTCCTATTTTTTAATCTAGCACTAAAAATAGATCTTGTCTTATGACAGTTGTCCCTTAAAGATATAAGAATTTCTAGTTTTAATCATGTTTTAATTTTTGCCACTTAGCTCTGGTAATTTCCAACTTGAAGATCTATCTACCAATTCTTGTGTTGACTTATTTCATTGAATTATTTCCCTGTCAAGCCAATTTAATAATAATTAAGTGTGTTTTGTAAAACACAAGTAGTAAGAAGATAAGGGAACAAGGGAACTCAAGAATGTATAATATTTTAAAACTACAAAAAGGATTCAATAACATTTTAAAGCTTAATAATGTCTAAAATTTTAGCAGTTATATAGCACCAGCTACTATTCAAAAAATAATGCAGAAATTCACAATCTTATGTGTGCAGTGTAACAACATGTATGTTTATCTAAAAATATTGGATTTTATAATTTTTAATTAATTTTAACAATTGAATCTTAATTCAATAATAATATTTATCTCTCTATTCTTGCAAGATTTTTCTACACTCTGTATCGGAATAGGACTGTGTGCTCATTTAATATCTTGGATTCTGCATAGCCACAATCCTTACTGGCCACATTTATTGTAGGGCAGATATGTAGATAATCTTTATGATTCATTCTAGCTCTACTTCCAGTGTTTCAATAGTCATTATAACTCTGCTAGTAATGGGGATATATCTTTTTGATAAATTCTACATCTCAAAGTACTTTCTATAGTGGATCCTGGGATTTTGTAAAATCACTCTGCTCAGGTAGACGGGAAAGTGGAATGAAGCTATGAGTTATATACATAAGGAAGATAAATAGTGATAGGACCTATGCTAGAAGAAAATCTAGAGTTTCTGCCTCTGAGTTAGAAGTGTCAGTTCTAGGGGAGTAAAAGAAAGGCAGAGAATTTTGGTAATGACTCTACTCTATGGAAGGAACATGGGGATACCAGCTCAGGAACTGGGATCAGTAGATCTAATCTTATGGTCTTGAGTCATGTGGCCTTCAGACAAGAAGGGGACTGGTAGGTCAGTGTAGGGAATCAGACATAGGAGGGCAATATCAACTGTGGTCATACACCAAAGGATTGATTTCAGAAATAAATTAGGATAAAGAAGATGGCTAAAAGATAAGAGTAAAAAATCTTTCAGGATTGGAACAATGAGAGCTCTAGTTGATAAAGGAAAATGATTGTTTTTTTTTTTTTTTAATGTGTCCTCCAATTTTTTTTTTAAAATAACTTTTTATTGACAGAATCCATGCCAGGGTAATTTTTTACAACATTATCCCTTGCACTCAGTTCTGTTCCGATTTTTCCCCTCCCTCCCTCCACCCCCTTCCCCAGATGGCAAGCAGTCCTATACATGTTAAATATGTCACCATATAGCCTAGATACAATATATGTGTGCAGAACCAAACAGTTCTCTTGTTGCACAGGGAGAATTGGATTCAGAAGGTAGAAAAAACCCGGGAAGAAAAACAAAAATGCAAACAGTTTACATTCATTTCCCAGTGTCCTTTCTTTGGGTGTAGCTGCTTTTGTCCATCCTTGATCCATTAGAACTGAGTTAGATCTCTTTGTCGAAGAAATCCACATCCATCAGAACACAACATATCGTTGTCGAAGTGTATAGTGATCTCCTGGTTCTGCTCGTTTCACTTAGCATCAGTTCATGTAAGTCTCTCCAAGCCTCTCTGTATTCATCCTGCTGGTCATTTCTTACAGAACAATTTGTCTCTACAATTTTTATTTCCTTTGATTCTCACAACATCTTGTATGGGAAGAGCTCTTATAGCTCATCCATAGATCCCTTGGCTTGCCCAAGGTCCCACAGCTGTTCAGTGTCCAAGGCCGGATGGGAGCTCTAGCCTTCCTGACTCTGGCCCTGGAACTCTTAAAGAAGAGAATGAAAATAAAGCAATGACACTATTCTGTAGCAAAATAATCATGGCTGAGTGTTAGTTCTCTTTGAAAGTTAACTAATAAGTGAAAAAGCCCGAGAGCCTTTGCAAACAGATTAGCTCTCCCTGGAACTGCTGGGGGTGTGTGGGGAAGGCTGTGCAAGGGCCAGATCCAAACTGTTGGTCCCTCACTACTCACAGCTTCCTTTAAGTCCCAGATAAAATCCTACCCACTAAAGAAGGTATTTTCTAATTCTCACCGATACCAAAGACTTCACGGATTATCTCCAGTTATCTAGATTGTCATTTCAGTAGAAACCTATTTTCAAAAGGTCTCTTCCTAATGGACTGTGAGCTTCCTGAGGACAAGGACTGTTTTTGTGTTTTCTTTGTATCACTGGCACTTAGCACAGTGCCTGATACACAGTTGATTAATAAATGCTTATTGACTGATTGACATGAGACTACCGGGTTATTTATATCATAATGACTGTTCAGGAGCACCAGGTGTTAGTGATTTTCAAAAGATTGGAAAGTATATAGAAACACAAGGTCTTACTGAGAAGCAACGAAAACCACAACACAGTGTAATCTCTTCCTAACGTGAATGCTGAGGCCAGAGCTAATCCCCATCTCTACTAGAGCAGCTGCATAAAAAGAATATATTTTGAGAGTTAATTTGATCTCTATTATGCATAAATCTATGACACACTAATGAGCATTGATATAGTAGCTTTTACTACATATGTGAGACTAGACAGTCTAAGGCTCTAAATGGTAAAGGAAAGAAACTCTTTCACAAGCGTCTTTCTTGATTTAACAATTCTTCAGAGTGTTACTCATCATGCCTAGTATCAAAAAAGGTCTCAGACATTCTACATGCTCAGTAAAAATTTGCTGACTTGATTAAATGATTAAATCATAAGCTTTCTTAGCTGATTTCATACTTTGCTAAGTAGGGCCCATGCTGCCTTAGTATTTACTAATTATATTAGTGACTCACTTGAAATTATATTCCTTTATAACCAAAATAATATATAATAATAATGCCATCATATTTCTTTAGAGACTTAAGATAAATTATTGGGTAGAATATTAAATACATAAACACAATGAAATGGCTAGCATTATATAATAGGCCATTAAAGTGTTCTGATGAATCCAGACATTCTAATATTTAATATTTTTTTCTGTTAAACTTTGTTTTTTGGGGAAAAAGGCACATTTTCTTTAGAAAAATAGCAGCCAGATTTGACAGTTTTATTATTTGTTTACTGCTACAATATTAACAACTTATTACAACAGTATAACTCTAACCCTAAATTTTAATATGCTTTTATTAAGGATAACATTACAGGAAATGAGACAATTGTTTTTAATAATTTTAAAAGGCATACTATTCATATATTTTATAAGATCCTTCATATTTTCAATATCAATCTTGTAAAAACTTTATAATTCATAGATTAAAAAAAGATGAGCCATGATCATATTCACTGATTTACTATTTCAATTAACTCCAAAGCTAAGGGGAAAAAGTTTATTAAATACCATGCAATCTAAATTCTGGGTCTCTAAGCCCATTTCAGAAAAGGAATCCTTATCTTGGATTTCAGAAAAGCTGGCTGGGGGGTTTTCAGTAGCTTAATGATACTGATCACAGATTGGAGCAAAAAGGCAAAATAAAAATGCAATGGGTAGCATCCATCATTTTTTACTGCTCCTTATTTGTCCTTATTCCAAATCTAACAAGTAGATTGAAAGTGACTAATTATTTTGTGGTAGCAGTGGTGAGTCCTTTACTCTTGGACCACTCTACTACTTTTTAATCACCAAAAACATTGATGACAAGACACAGAAATCTGAATAGTTTTAAATAGTGAACAGATTTAAAAAAAAAAAAAACCAAGGATAACATGTAGATAATTACATTTCATGGCTTATCTTTAGTTATATTTCTTTTTATAAAGTGTTAATAAGTAACTCCCCTTCCCCTAACAAATACACATAGTCCCTCTCCTCAGGGTCCAAAAAATAAATAACTGCTGGCTTTCATTGTCTATTGCTCAGAGGTGATTTCAATGCTTTAGATTTCATTAAGGGTTTTCAATCTCCCCAGGGATGTAAGTTGGTCCATAGCTAAATTTTGTACCCTACTTTTGATCCTTTTTGTATAAAAGGAGCCTCAGGGCAACATGGCAGATTTTTTTTTTTTTTTCTGTTTTGGAGTAGCAATCATACTGGAAACTTTTACATAGGTCTAACAAGAATCAAAATTCTCTACTTCTCCTAAGGAAGTCCCCGAGAGAATATTGAGACAGTGTGTGTGGCTTAGTGAAAAGAATGACAGAATTACAAAGTCCTGGATTCCAATGGACTTCAAACACTTCCAAAGTCAAATCTACTTTGTGATCAAGAATCTCAGTGACTGTCAGTTTCCACATCTGTAAAATAGGAATATAATAGTGGCAACTGAATCATTGGGATCTTATGAGAATCAAATGTAATAATGTATTAGAAGCATTTTATCAACCTAAAAAGATACATAAATGTAAAATATGATAAGGATGATGATGGGAAAGATGGTGATACAACATACTTTAATCTGTCTTTCTAGGTGTTCCAAAAATGACCTTGAGTTTCTGTGTACTTTGTCCAGATCCAGAGAAAATTAATGAATAACTGCACTCATTTCACTCACAGCAAGGTTATGCTTAAGATTCTATAAGCTTTAGTAATAATCTGCGAACCATGAACTATCAAAAAAGCAGTCTGGTTTTCGAAAAGGCTGAGGAAGTAGAAACCAAATCGCCAACATTTGCTGTATTATGCAGAAACAAGGGAAATGCAGAAAAACAAACAAACAAACCCACAAAATGAACCATCTACTTCTGCTTTGTTGACTAAAGTCTTTAATTGTGTGGATCACAATATATAATGTGGAATTATATTCCATAATATGGAATATTATATATAATATTATAATTATTATATATTAATAATATCTAATTATAGAATAAATATATACTTAATATAATATGATTATTATATGTAAAATATTATAATTATTATATACATACACACATATATAATATATTCCTCAATATGGAAAGCCCTAAGCGATTTGGGAGTACTAGATCAACTTATTTGTTTTCTGAGAAATTGATATGAAGCAACAAGTAGAACTGATTATGGAATAACTGATTGGTTTAAGACTAGAAAAGGAGTATGATAAAATTGTATATTGTCACCTTATTTAATTTATATGTAGAATACACCATGTGAAAATGCCAGGCTGGAAGAATCAAAGCAGGAATTAAGCTTGCCAGGAAAAAAATCAACAGTCTCAAATATGCAGAATTCATACTACTCTGATGGCTGAAAGTGAAGAATTAAGAGAAACCTATCAATAAGGATGAAGTAGGAGGGTGTAAAAGCTGGCTTGATATTCAACATTAAACACACTGAGATCATGACAGCTGGTCCCCTCATTTCTTGGCACAAAGAGGGAGAAGAAATGGAGGCAATATAAAATTTTATATTCTTAGATTCAAAGACCATTATAGATGATAACTTTAGTTATGAAATTAAAAAAAAATGCTGGCTTCATGGAAGGAAAGCTATGGCAAATCTGGACAGCCTACTAAAAAGTAGAATTATAGCCTGTTAGTCAAAGCTATGCTTCTTCCAGTAGCAATGTATGATTGTGAGAGATACAGAGAAAGTTGAGAATTCTTTGGATAGTAGGGAGATCAAATCAGTCAATATTAAAGAAATTCAGACAATTCACTGAAAGGTCAAATACTGAAGCTAAAACTTAAATAATTAGCCACATAATGAGAAGTAACCCTTTGGAAAGGACTTTGATGTTGGGAAAGATTGAACAGAAAAAGGAGAAGGAGACGACAGAGAATAAGATGGATAGAGAATATCATAGAAGGAATGAACATGAGCTTGGACAGACTTTGGGAGATGCAAAGTATAGAAGGATTTGGCATGCTATGGGTCCATGAAAAGTCAGACACAATTGAATGAACAATAAAAGAAAATCTCAATAAACTTTTGGTAAGATTTCTGGGCCCAATCTAAGTTTCAGGGCTATTGCTGGGGTCTCTGCATTTTAATAAGTCTATAAAGCTATGACTGAAACAAATGAAGATATTATGATAGATTGAGAAGAGACAGGCTTGCTATTATTGGCCAGGGAAACAGCCTACATGGATTCTTCAATTCAAAGTATGTGGCTATCTGTCCACTGGTAAGGCGTGAGCTAAAACTGGAAACTCCTATCCTCATTTATTTATATTGCTAGATAGCAAAACTGGCTTTGTGGTATTGTATTGATAATTTATCAATGAATTAATAAAGGGCCAACCTTTAGCACAGTACTTTTTAGAAGGAAGAAAGTGAATGAGTAAGAGTGAGCAAGAAAATAAATGAGAAAAAGAGGGAGGGAAGAAGTAGAGACAGAGAGACAGAGAGAAAGAAACAACAAAAAAACCCGAATCTATCATTAAGTGTTAGAGTTAAAGAGAAATATGCTATCAATAAGTAGCATAATTCCCTCATTCTAAAGATGAAACTGAAAGAGTATAAGGAATTTTCTTGAAGTCACAGAGTTAGTATTAGAACCAGGACTAGACTTAAAGGTAGCATTTTACTTCCAATCTGTGTGTCTTTCCATTATAATACGATGGCATGCTTAGGTTGCACTTTTACCCCCCTTTCCTCCTCCCCCCCAGTGTCCATAAAAGTCAAAATTATTTACTTAATTCTTTAGATTTTATAGTAGTAGTGACTAAATTTAACTGAATTAAACCCATTCATACTGTCAAATCCTGTGTGTGTGTGTGTGTGTGTGTGTGTGTGTGTGTGTGTGTGTGTGTGTGTGTGTGTGTGTGTGTGTGTGTGTGTGTGATGGGGAGGAGAACGACCCGCATTATGAGCAGCAATGACCTTTTAAATTGTTTCTGTGATTCTTTCCTGGCATTTCCACAATGAATCAGCCCTGGCTTATTGCCTGGGCTGATTTAAAATGGAATCCAGCATCATGAGTAGTTGTGTAACAGTTTCTAAAGTGAATAGCATTTTAAGATGTTTGCAGATTTCAGGATTCATTCTCTTAACACAGAATGTTCAGATGATAAACAAGGAAAAATGGGATTCCATCATGTGTTTCACACATAAGGTATAAGTACTTATCAGAACTAAAATACTTGCACTCTATGACAGGAGGGTCAATGTTTAGGATTTCTGAAGTGACAAAGGTTTAGTAATTGTATTGTTAAAATCTAATCCCTAACCTTATATAACAAATACATTCAGCTCTCTTTAATGCTTAAAAAACATCCTTTCCTTTTTCCAGTCAATGATAACAACAAGCTATATTACTATATTATTTCTTTCCTCATTCATTACTAAACTCTTAGAAAGCCTAGACTGGCTACTTTTACTTCTTTATCATCCATTAACAACTACTCAATCTCTTGCTTGCTTCAGACTCTTATCACCACTAAAAGTGCTCTCTCCAAGGTCTCAAAAAATCTTTTAATTGATAAATAAGATGGCATTTTTTTTCTTAACCTTTTGGAAGGATTTATACTATAAACATTCCTTTCTCCTTCCTGTGCTTCCATTGACATTATTCTTTTTTTGATTCTTCTACCTGTTGGAACATTTTTTCTATTTACTTTCCTGATTCAACCTTTCTTCTTGCTCCTTAAGTATGGGAGTCTCCTAAATGTTTTTCCTACATCCTCTCCTCATTTCTCTATACATACTCTCTTGGTGATCTTATGGGTTAAATAATCCTCCCTTGGTTTGACTAGTCATCTCCATATAGACCATGCTCAAATTTATATAATTAGCTCTAATTTCATCCCTAACTTTCTTTCTTTCATTTCCAAACATTTCATTCAATCAATAAATATTTAGGGAACTCCTATTATGAGAGAGGCCTTGTGATAAGCACCGAGGATACAAATATGAATAAATAAAGATAGTTTCTATCTTCAAAGTAGTCATAATCTAATGGAAGAAAGAAAAACACAAAAGATAGCTGAAATGGTAAAGAAGGTATAAATTATTTTATTCTTCTTTCCCCAGAAAAATAATAAGTCCTATAAGGATAAGTGGCTCTGCCCCTTAAAAAAAAATTGTATCTTTTAATAATATAAAAAATAATTAAAGAAAACTGTCCTGAAAGTAGATATTGAGAATACAGATTGAGATATAGAGAAATACAAATTAAGACAACTCTGAGGTACCACTTCAGATCTCTTAGATTGGCTAAAATGATAGGAAAAGATAATGATAAATATTTGAGGGGATGCAGGAAAACTGGCACATTAATACATTGTTAGTGGGGTTGTGAAATGATCTGATCATTCTGAAGATCAATTTGGAATTATGCCCAAAGGACTATAAAATTGTGCCTATCCTTTGATCCAGCAGTGTCACTACAGGATTTGGATCATTAAAGAAGGGAAAGAACCCACATTTGCAATAATATTTAGAGCAGCACTTTTTGTGGTGGCAAAGAATTGGAAACTGAGTAGATGCCCATCAATTGGGGAATGGCTGAAAAAGTTATGGTATATGAATGTAAAGGAATATAATTGTTCTACAAGAAAAGATAAGGCTGATTTCAGAAAAGTCTGGAAAAACTTACATGAATTGATGCTAAGTGAAGTGAAGAACCAGGAGAAGACTGTACAGAGTAACAGGGAGATTATGTGATGATCAACTATGGCAGACTTAGCTCTACTCAGCAAAGCAGTGATCCAAGGCAATTTCAATAGATATAGGATGGAAAAATGCCATCTGCATCCAAAGAGAAAACTATGGAAATTGAATGTAGATCAAAGCATAGTATTTTCACCTTTTAAAAAATTTTTCTTAAGTTTTTTCCCTTTTGAGCTTTTTTTTTGTGCAACATGACAAATATGGAAATATATTTAAGATTATACATGTTTAATCTATATTAGATTTCTTGTTATCTTGTGGAAGGGGTAGGCAGGGGAAGGAGGGAAGAAAAATTTGGATTACAAAATCTTACAGAAATAATTGTTAAAAACTACTTTTACATGCATTTGGAAAAATGAAATATTATTGAGAAAGAAAAAGAGAGGAAAGTAGAAATAAAAAAACAAAAACAAACCATCAATCACCACCTGAAAGAGGAAAGGAAAACCTATAGGAACACCATTGCAAAATTTCAAAACCCCAGATCAAAGAGAAAAATTTACAAGCCACAACACAAAAACATAATAACAATGATTTATTAATATATATGATTAAATATATATGATTAAATTATATGATTAAATAGAATTTATTAGTAAAAAAAGAGTAGGAGTAGTAATCATTGATCTTAGAAAAAGTCAAAACTTAAAAAGATTCAACCAAAAGACAGAAATCTACATTATGTAGCCATATTAATATTGTTTTATATGTGTCTATGCATATATATGTATGTGTGTGTGTATATATGTGTGTCTATGAATGTACATCTATATGTACACACACACACACACACACACACACACACACACGCCCATGCTTAACTGCAGTCTGCTTGGGGGAGGTAGGAGAGAGGAAAGAGGAAAAAATATATAGTAAAAAGTACATAGCAGAGAACAAAAGAAAATCTACAAGGAAGCAAAGAAAAGATGGACAGCTTTGAATACAATGTGTTCCATTATCACACATTCTTTTAATGGAAATTTGTTACATATTTTGAATCCTCTCATATTCGGCTGTACACGTGACAAATTTTTTTCATTTCTATTGACATTTAAGTTTTAAATAAATAAATACATTAAAAACTTGTATCTCCAGAATCTTGCTTAGAATTTGCATATAAAAGATACTTCATATTTGTTTAGTGAGCTGCTTATTGGTTTTTGGTATGATGTCTGGAGTGTAGAAGCTGGAATCGGGAAGCCTTGTTTTTTAATCTCACCACCAATACTTCGGAGAGGTGTGAACACAGGCAAGTCACTTAAAGCTCTCAAAGCTGTACTTTCTTCCTCTGTTGTACAGAATTGTTATGAGACTCAAATGAGACAGTATATGTGAAGTGCTTCTAAAGGATTATATGATAGTTAATGTTATCAGGGAGAGGCAGCATGGATTAGTGGACTCAAGTCCCTCCAACTTCTGGCCCTAGGAAATTATTTAACATGGTAGTGCTCTGGGCAATTCTCTAAGGCTGTAACCTGGAGAGAAGAGACCAATCTTTTCTGGTAGAGGGAGTTCCTTCAGCTGAGAGTTTCCTATAATATTAAAATCACAGGTTTAGTTCCTGCCCCTTCATTATTGTGTATGTTTTTTACTTTATTAATATTTGTTTTGAAATAGAGAAAGATAAGTTCTTCAACTCAGGCAAATGCCTGGAATTAAAAATTACAAGAGGTCTGTATACATATTTTATATAAGGAGTGGAAGAAAAGCTACTTCTTTTGTTAAATACATTTTAAGGCACATTAAAACCGTTTGATGACTTTACAAAATACAGAGCAAAATGCACTACAAAAAGCCACAAAATAAAAGTAAATTTTACTGTCAGTTGCAAAGCTAATGTAATTTATTTTGATAATCATTAAACTGCTTCACTACTATATTTGATTAATAAGAAACAAATGCCTTTGTAATCTTTGACAACTTTCTTCTGCTGAGAACTTGAAGAAAAGTCAGATACGAAGTCATTTACAAAAGAGGTAACACTGTTTTTCTCATAAAGTTACTACAAAATAACCACCGAGAAACAAAAATGTTCTCTACGTAGATTTACAGTTTTTAATCTGAACAAAATTGAGTTTCTTCTTCTCATCAAGGTGATACTAGCTGATGAAAAAGCTATTAAACTAATAAATAGGATGTTAAATCTCTGAAGGACGTCATCAGCATGGACAGTCCCTTACCAACCACAGACATCTTAAGAAATTATGGCACATTCTTCAAAATATTTTTGAGTCTTCAACCAGTATGATGGGCAGTTTGTCATTTCCCATGTCAGCGTTTTGATATAGATGAATCATGTACTGAAACTTTTGACCCGTTAAAGCAATGTGTCTTTTTTATCTTGAGCCTGGTTCTATGGCTTTTAGGTGCTGTAGGGGTCATTTTTCTTACTTATGCTCAATATAGGTAATGTTTTTTTAACTTAAAACTAGTGATACAAAGAGGGCAATGATGGTGACTTTGATGCTGATTCCTTTAAACTTTTGGTATTTAGAAGGATATGTGAACTTGTTTGAAAAAAAATTAATAACTATTTCAGTATAATTCACTTCCTTTATAATTCTATAGATTTTATTTTATTTTTAAAAATGCTATTCTGAGAAGGGGTCCAAAGGCTTTATCCAACTGCAGAAGAGATCACTGACAAAAAAACTTCAAGAAATTCTGCTTTAAACCATTTCCATGATTTTCTTCTTTGTTTTTGTCTATTATTGACTAATATTCTGGGGTGGTGGTAGTGGTAGTGGTGGTGGTGTACCTTTACTTTGTATAAAGAAATAGTATTAATTACCTATAACCTGAGTTTTCTTACCCTATTATTGCCCAAATTAGGTAATTATTTTAGGTTACCTAAATATATTTATTAAATATAATTACCTAATTATTTTAGGTTAATTTGTTTTCTGGTCAGAAACTTCAAGGACTGAAAAGGTCCATTGGATTTTAATGTTCATCCTCTCTCTGAGTCTGCTTAACAACAAAGATGGTGGTGAAAGCAGAGATAATTTGGGATCTTTTTTAAAATAACATTAATATTATATGATTATAAACCTAACATCATAAGTTTCTTGAATTAGTTCATTTTTATGGAAAAGAAGGGTGAAATTATAAAAGAACAAATAAGAAATGAGCCATAGACATTAAGAAATGCAGAAATGGAGTTCAGGGCTGGAAATGCAATTAAGGAGTATAAATAAAATTTATTTATAACTAATAATGTGAAATAAAGCTTAGGAGATAAGGGCAGATAAAACTTCCATGGTAGAAAATTTAGAGAGAGGAGTATAGAAAGTTTTAGTTCCTTTAGATATCTTGAAAAAAACCCATGATGATAACAGTTCACAAACTCAGAGCTCAAAGTTAAAAATAGAAAAGAAGGGAAAAAGCACTTACTATGTAGCAGGTACTGTGCCACATTATTTACAAATAATATTTCTTTGATCCTCACAACAACCTTGAAAGGAATTATCTTTTTATTTTATAATTTATTATAATTATCTTATCATTTTACAATTGAAGAAACTGAGGCAGAAATTAATTGATGTTCACAGGGTCATACAAGCTAGTAATTGTCTGATGCTGGATTGAAACACATCTTCTGACTCTAGGACCAGTACTCTCTTCACCGTACCATCTAGCTACAAAAAGAAATTGAGGTGAAGGTAAACAATAGGGACAGGGAGAGACTTAAGGATAGGAGTAGTAAGTGGTTAGTTACAAGAAATTGCAGATTTTGAATTAAGAAGCCAAAATAGTTATTGGTCAGAATAAAAGAAGAGATAGGACCATTCCTGGCATAGCCTTATAGTTTAAATATAGCATAAAAACAGAAAGGGACCATAGAGGGCCTAGAGTCAAGAAAACTGGAATTTAAAACCAGCATTAGACACTTACTAGTGACTCTGAGGAAGTCACTTGATCTATGGATACCACAGTTTCTCCACTTGTAAAGTAGGGATAATAACATCATCCTCCTAGGGTTGTTGCAAGGACAAATAAAGAACTAATTGGAAAATATTTAGCACATATCTGACAATTGGTAAGGCAACAGAAATGTTAATTGGTATTATAATAATAATAATAATTATTATTATTATTGTATAAATGTTTTTATGATGTCAGTTACTAAGTTTTCCAAGGCATATTTAAGTTGAGGATGAGGAAAAAAGACAAAGAAAGGCAAAAACAGTCCCTTGCCTTAGGGAGCTCATAATATAATAGAGGACATATCTTGTGAACAAATATGTACAAGGAAGATATATATACAGGATAACTTCAAAGTAATTTTAGAGGGAAGGCACTAGCATTAAACAAAGGCCTCTCACAGAAGATGGGATTTTCATCAATAAACAAAGCAGACAATAATCTTTTTAGGAAAAGGAATCAGTAAATGAATGATTATAACAAGGATCCTGAATGGTTGATATGGACATATAGAAGGAAACTTAAAGGAGTAGAGATTGCTCAGTGATGGTAGCAGAAACAGTTGGAAGTAGTGCTAACTCTTTAATAATATATTTATAAATTTCTTTTTGAAAATTGGAGCCTTTCCTCATTTTTCAAACATATAGAGCACTGAGTCAAATTTATGAAAAAAAAAAAAAAGAGCCATTCCCAATTGATAAAAGAACAAAAAAATATGCCAAAGAATTATAAAATCATGCACATCCTTTGACCGAACAACACTATTACTAGGCATGAATTTCAAAAGAGATTTTTTAAAAGGGAAAAGAACCTATATGTATAAAAATATTTATAGCAGCTCTTTTCTCAGGGTAAAGAATTGGAAATTGAGGGGATGCCCATTAATTGGGAAATGGCTGAATAAATTGTGGGATGTGATTATAAAGGAATATTATTGTTCTATAAGAAATGATGAGCAGGATGCCTTTGGGAAGTCCTCCATGAGCTCAAAGTGAAATATACTGTGTACATAATTATAGCAAAGTTGTAGGATGATCAGCTGTGAATGACTTTGCTATTCTCAGCAATACAATGATCTAAAACTACTCCAAAAGACTTATGATGAAAAAATGCTATCTGTCCCCAGAAAAAGAACTGATTGTGTCTGCATTAAAGCCTATTTTTTTTTTTTGTCTTGAGGTTTTTGGGGTTTTTTTGCAGGGGGAAGAGGAAAATGAAATCTATGTTTTCTTTTTCAACATGACTTTTATGGAAATGTTTTGTACAACTTCACGTGGGCCTTCTTGGAGGGGAAGAAGGAGGAGAATCTGGAACTCAGATTTTTTAAAACAAATGTAAAAATTTATTTTATATATAACTGGGAAAAATAAAAAATATTAAAACTGAAAATAGGAGCCTTTGCTCTCATTTAGTCCTATGTTATCTCTATTATTCTCCAGGATCATTCAAAGATAATTGATTTAGTAGTCACATCTGCCAGTTTTTATAGTGTGCTCGAATGTAGTTCCTTTGGGCCTGGTACCTTAAATATAATAAAGATAATTAAATGCATTCTTACTACCTTTTTCTTCCTTTAAGTAATTGATATTTTTCCCCCTTTCTTGTTTCATTTACAAGAAAAAAAATAAACAAAAAATTGACTAGCTTTTATTTCAATTCATTTTTTATCAGTAGTACATCAATTTGACCAGAATCCTATTCTTTCACTAATTCTTTTTTCACTAATTATATTCTTTTTTAAAAGACTCCAAATCCAACTCTCCTAAATACTTCATGTTCCTCAATAGTTTCAACTGATTCTGAACTTTTGGATCACTATTTATGAAGATAAAACAAGACATACAAAATAGCAAAAAATGGTAAAAAGCTAGGTAAAACAGAACCAATAATTAAGCTGAGGAAGAAAAGGATATAAAAACCATTTTCCTTTAAGTACTATTTTGTAAATATTTGTACTACAGTTGAGAAGGATGAAAGGAAAAAACAAACAAACAAACAAAAACTAGTCAGTCTATATATATATATATATATATTTTTTTTACAGAAACCATAGTTTTTTTTTTACACATAAGATGAGCAGAGGCATTCAGGAGAAAATGAGCTCAGCAACTCCACGATGGAAATGATCCTTTATATAAGATTTAAATGAAAACTTTCAGAAGAGTACAGCAATGTATATAGAATGTAAACAAGTTTATTGAAGATCTTTCTTAGACATTTGCTGTTTTAGAATTTATAAATCAGTAAAAATCTAGATTTAAAATATGAAATTTTTGTTTTACTTTTAACTTTGGGTTACATACAAGCAGTGTTCCTTTATTTTAAAAAATGCACTGCCACATTTGGAAGCACTTAAAATCATTACCCTTAAGGATCCATATGTACAAAACTATTTATAGCAGTTCCTTTCCTAGTGGTAAAAAATGGAAACTAAGGATAGCCATTAATTGGGGAGTGGCTGAACAAAATATGGTATTTGAATGAAATAGAATATTATTACAGCATAAGAAATGATGAAGGGGGAAGGATTCTGGGAAAACAGTGGAGTAGGTTGGTAAATTTCAAGCTCTCCAGATTTCCCCCACAAATTAAACAAATTTGTGCCTCAGGGTGAACATATATACTCATGAAAAATCAGGAAAACTTGGAACAGAACAGGGGTCCTCTGGTACAATTCAAGAGGATCTGAAGAAAGACAGTGGGCCAGGGATTAAGTTGTATGAAATGCAAACACTTCTGGGCTAGATCACAGAAACACCCAGTAGGGAGCCCTGGGGCTAGCTAAGTTTGCCTGGAGCCTCAGCAGGAACCATAGAAAATTCACCTCCCAGACAGCTTGAGAAGTTGGGGTCTGAGTCTGGGAGGAATGAGTGAACCTTGGCTGATCAGGAATGCCAGGACCAGCTGTGCTAAAGGGAAGCAGCCCTGGGTGAGAAGGAACCAGTTCCCACTAGGGCAGAGGCAGTGGGGCAAGTATGCTGCTGGCTGTGGACATTTGCAGAAGGGGGGAACTCTTTTTAGTTTGGGGTTCAAGGTCAGAGAGGAGAGCTGAAGTGAAGCTAGAGGCACCATCCCATCACCCCACAATTAGAAGTGCTTACACTAATACCTCTTAAAGTTAAAAAAAAAAAATGAACTTGCAAAGGAGAAAGAACCCCACCATAGAACTTACTATGGAAATAGGGAAGACCAGGTTCATCTTCAGAAGAGGACAAAAGCAAAAAGAGCTTCTTCTATCCCAAAGAGTAATGTGAAATGGCTCTTTTCTCAGAAAGAATTTACAGAAGAACTCAAAAAAGAATTTTAAAATCAAATGAAAGACATTGAGGAAAAAAAATAACCCATGTAAGAAAAACAAGATTATGAAAAAAGTTAACCAACTAGAAAAGGATCTCAAAAGATATCTCAAAGATGAAAATAACTCTTTGAAAATTAGAATTGGGCAAGGGGAAGCTAGGGAAGCTATGAGAGACCATCAAATAATAAAACAGATTATAAAAAAATGAAAAAATAGAACAGAATGTGAAACATCTTATTTAAAAAAACAGATCTGGAGAACAGATAAAGAAGAGAAAATACAAGGATAACAAAGTTGTAATTAGTGAAAAAACTTTGATGCAATAATGCAAAACATAATCTAAGAAAATTGCCCTGGAATGATAGAACATGAAAAGAAAGTAAAAATAGAAAAAAATCCACTGATCACCACCTCAGTGAGATCCTTTGTAGAAAACACATTAGGTAATAATATGCCACATTTCAAAAAACCCAGATCAAAGAAAAATTTTTCAAGAAACAAGAAAAAAAAAACAACAACAATTCAAATGCGTTGGAGCTACAATTAGAATTATAAAGGACTTATAAGCAGTCACAATAAAAGATCACAGGTCCTAGAATCATATCTACTGATGATCATAAGAACTAGACCTATGGCCAAAAATAATATGTCTAGCAAAATTATTTATGATACTGAACAAGAAAACCTTCCCCTACTCATTGATTACAAGAGAAAAGAGGGCTTGTAGTTGTGAAAACCTATTCATATAGGGAATGGGTTAAGTAGCCAACACTACTTTTTTACCACATTTTGGAGGGAGGCTCAGCACCCTCCAAAATCTATAAAGAAATAAGGGGGAAGGATGGGTGGGTGGGGAACTGAAAAGAAGGCAAGAAGGAATCAATGAGTAGGAAAAGATTAACTAATAGCAAGGCAAGTTATGGAGAAGAATTAAAGCAAAGAGTTAACAGGCATAGGAAAAATATGTGTGTGTGGAGGGGGATGGCAGGGTGTGTGTGTGTGTGTGTATGTATGTATATATCTACATAAATATATCCTTTCTTCATTATAGTCTACGTGGGGGGTGGGAGTGGAACAAAAGGGAAAAAATAAAACAAAAAAGGTGCAAATCAGAGAACAAAAGAACAATTTACAAGGAGGTAAAGAAAAGATGGACACTCACGAATATAATTTCTTCTATTGATATATACATACACTTTTTTGAACTGATAATTTGTTGTTGTATATTTTAAATCCTTCCTCATGTTCTGCTAGGTACATGACAATGCTCTCTTTTATTTTATTTTGTTTTGTTATTTCTTTTCTGTTTTTTTAAAGAAAATAAATTTAAAAACCAGAAATGATGAAAAGCAAAATTCCAGAGAAACCAGAAAAGGCAAGAAGAGTGAAATGAGAAGCAGAATAATTTATAAAACAATATATAGAAAAACTTTGAAAGATTAAGAACTCTGTTCTACATATAATGAACTTTCCATTCATGGTTCTCAAGTATTGAATGCTACCCCCTGACCTCCCTCCCTCACACCATCCACTTTTAACCACAGTGACAGACTCAAGATCAAAATGACACGTACATTTTTGGACATGGAGAATATAGAAATTTGTTTCAGCACAGGGCCTAGGCATAAAGTAGGCAGTTAATAAATATTTGTGAAATAGAATTGGCTCTGCATGGTTATTAGATTTTTCTTTTCTTTTTAATGGGGTAGGAAGGTGAGAAGAATGAGATTATGATGAAGACCAGAAAGAATCCTAGAAAATGAAAACAAAAATTACATGTTTATTATATACACAAAAATAAAAAAAAGTTCTATATAATAAAGATTCTCTCTTTTATGAACAATCTCCTTCTGTTCTACAATGTATATGAAAATGTTCAAAATTTTGGGGAGTGTTTGTTAAGTTAAGAATGTAAAATAAAAATAAAAAAGACACTTTCCTTTCTGGTTAGTTATTTCCCTTAGCCCAGAGCTATCTGTTCACTTATAAAAAACCACAACACCCTAGGAATTCTACAATGCCCTAGGAATAGAATTTGAGTAATCCAGAAATGTCAATTTTATTCTGTGACAATTAAAAAAGTGGAATGATTGTTGAGTGTTTTGTTTTGTTTTTTTAATAAATTTGTTAATTTTTCCTTCAGATTTATGAATTATTAAGCTACCATGACAAATATAAAAATAATCTTAGTGATCTGGCATTTGAGTTCTGTGATTTGGATATCACCACTAGTAATGTTCTTTCTATTCTTCTTCCATGCTGACAGGAAGAAGCTGAAGTAAGCAATATTACAGAGGAAAAAAATAAAAAGAACTTTATTGCTAAAAAGTTACTCTTATGCCTCACCTCTTATTCCAGTAGCTCATGGTGACAAGGCAGTAATCCAGGTTTTTCAAAGGCTATGTCATAGAATAGAAAGTATTATGTTTTAAGTGTGATATACAAGCAATAAAAGGATGATATATAAATATACAATATATAGAATGAGGATTTGAATTCAGATCCTCTGAATCTAGAACCAGTACTCTCGCCACTGTACCAGTCTGCTAAAATAGTTTATCAAACCAGTTGTAATTTTTAAAAAATGTAAATGAGCAGATGCATTTTGAAAATTTTCATGTTGCTATATTCCTTAGCTCTTCTCAATGTTGTCCAATTTCAGTCTTTCTTTTCATTTTTGTCCTATGCTCTTTATGTGCTTCTTTAAACTTGGGAACAATAATGCATGAATATCATGGATGTTCATACTATACATTTCTCTTGCATGTACCAGGAATCACTTTTGTCTATGCCACAAACAACTATTTTTGGTATTTCTATCAAATTGCTTTTACAAAACTTTTTTTTTAAGCAATGGAGCCAACTCATTCTGTAAGAGCATGTGTAATATATAGTGGGACAGACTGCAATTAATGTCACATATTTGCTAAGACTATATTCAAAACTATACTAAAATTATATAGAAAAACATAACATACAATTTATATTTTATATAATTTCTATAAATATATATAAATTTATATAATCTTTTTTCTTTGAAATGAGTAGTGGACATAAATTCATAAATAATGAAAGATTTTTCTAAGGAAAATAAGAGTTTCTCATCAATTATAGAACTATACAATGAAAGAGAAAAGCATATTTTAGAAAAATTCATACATTTGCTTTAGAAAAGCAAATGGATTTAAATTAATCCACTTGAAAACCAAGTAGTATGTTTACAAAGGAATTTTATTGTTAATAATTCAACTTTAACATATGTATATACACATACATATTATGCATATACACTCACTCACACACACACACACACCCATATATATACAATGAAGTTCTTTTGAGGATACTTTTACTGTTTATTTATTAGAAATGAAACTTCAAATGATTAAAAAACAGTGGGATTATGTATTAAATTGAATGTATGTGGAAGAACAGATCTTTAAATGATACTATAATTCAGATTAAGACTACTATAATTCTTAAAAACTGTCAACAAAGAGCAAACTGTAGTTGATTAAATCAAACTGGAAAAGTACTGAGTGTGGGTCTATGATGTTTGTTGTCAGAGGAGCAGCCTAGCTAAGTTTTGAGAAGCTCAATGTGAGAATGATGGATTTTTCATCCACAAAGTTAAAGATCTACTATCTATAAAGTGCTTCTAAGTTGCAACATCTATACTTGAAAAATTATACATTATTAATGCTGAATTACCATTTTTGCAGGTACTTTACATCTCTAGGGTCATACTGAGAATGAAATCAACTAAGTCCCCTAATGACTGTTATGTTTTCTTAACAGGAACTTCTATCAAACTAAGTCACTCCCATCTTATACTTGCATAGGTAACTTTAAATCTAAATGTAATATGTCACATTTATTGTTACTAAATTTAACTTATTATTTTGGACCTATCATTTCAGTCTACCTGTATATTTCCATTATCTTTTCACTAACATGGTTCATATAAATGTCCTTAATTGTATTGTAAAGAATATATCTTTTAATATTTATAGCTTTCATTATGTTAAATGCAATGACATATTTACAGGGTGTTTCAGGCAAGATGGATAAGAACATTTTTATAGTTCCAAGAATAAAAAGAATAGAAATCTAGGGAATGTTAAAATATCTTGTAAATTCAAATAAAAATATATATAAAAAAATCAGTTCATCCTTTTTCTTATCTATCTATGTCTTTTCATTTATTTAGAGGATCTGTATTTTTAAATTTTTTTCTGAATCTTTACCAGGGTTCACAGGGTAGGATCTTGTGATTCCACCTTTATCTCACAGTTATGGGCCTGAAAACTAATTTTGTAATTGAGGCAGCAGTTTAATAGTTCTCTTTTTCTGTTATATTCTTGTTACCAAAGATCAGCAAGGCAACTTGGTCTTAGGCTAAGAGACAAGTACAGTATTAAGTGTATTCGGTTTGCTAACAGGGACAGTGACTCAAAGAACTACTATATTTATGGTAAAGACTCAGGAGTTTATATATATACCCACACATACATATACATACAAACATAAACATTACATGTAAATAGTAATCTGTAGTAGGAAGCTATACACCATATGCAAGACTGAAAAAGAAATCTTCCTATATAGAAAAAGGAGAAAAACATACTACATTAAATCACTAAATTTTTATCTTTCTCAAAGTAGAGCTGAATAAATAACATAATTTATTATGATCAAAATTTATTTTGAAGTATATCTTATAAAAAATGGCATATAACTATATAAATAACTTTTTTTTTTCATGTCATTTAGTGACTAAGGCTAGGCAAGGCTCCTTTCAACCTGATGTCTTTTCATGGAAAATTTGTATCAAAGAGAAAAAAAAGCCAGATGTATTTGGGATTAGACATGTATATAAAAGCAATTTAAGCTGAAAAGAGTTTAATAAAATGTCAATTTTATTAAAACGGAAGTCTAGTTCAGTTTTGTCCCAGGTTCAGATTTTCTCCCATTGATAAATTTGAGTTTATCTATAAGTTCATTCTCTGATTTTATGATCCTCTAATGCCTCTACTCTCATGCTGCAGGCTGCAACTATTACTTGAAGAGACTTCCTACAAATGAAATCATCTCTCCAGTATGGACTGTTCTCTTAAGCTTTACCTGTCTTAAGTGTCATTGAAACCCTTTTACGTGGCTATACTTCCTCATCACCCAATTCAGCATCTCTCATGTTATCTTCCAAAGTGGTTCCAATGTCCCCATTTCTGATTTCACTGGGTGGAATCATTATCCCAGGCATGCAAGCCAGATAGCTCTGAGTCTTCCTCATCTCTCATGTCCCACAACTCTTCAGCAATGAAGTTCTTTTCCTCTGTAAGACTGCTTATTTCACCTCTTCCTGTCAGCATGGTAGAGTAGAAAGAACACTTATCCTGCAGTCAGAGGACATGGATTCGAGGCCTGACTCTGCCATTTACTAGTTATGTATTATGGAACAAGTCTTTTCACTCTAGGCTCTGTTTTCTCAATGGCATAGTAAGGAGGCTGGATTAGATATTTAGAAGGTCTCTTCTAGTTGTCAATCTAAGTTCTATCAGTTTTTCCCATTGCCACAATCCCTGGCCCATTCTTGGCCTTCAATATTTTAAGACCATACTACTAGAATATTTTCATATCTCTCTGCTACCTTTTCCTCCTTTTTAATCTACCATAAACTTCATACTAGATTATCCAAAAACATCTCTCAGCTTGTTACCCAAGCCTTGCTTTTCATTCTCTCTCCCTATTCACTCAAACTCAATACTTCCAAGGCTCATTCCAGACCAACACATCTCTTCCAGGAGTTCGACATTCTGCTCCAATAGAATCAAGCTTACCTTCATTTAATTCTTCTTCCCGATCCTTTCATCTTCTAGCACTTACAGAGACCTGGCTCCCCCAGAAGACATGACATTCTTGTCCATCCTTTCTAGCGCTGGTTATATCTGCTCTCACACACCAGTCCCAGAGGAAGATACAGAATATTTCTTGCTCCATTGCTATTTCCAGATTCTTTCCGATGTCATATCTACAAATCACTATTCCTTTAAGATTTATTCTCTCCAAAGAGATTACCTTTTCCAGATCCTGATTTCAGTTTTTTTCCTACCTTCTGGGTCAGTCTTTCTTTTTCCTTTGTTAGTACAGTATCAATATCATTTATATTCTCTCTCCTATATTTACAAGCATTCCCCTTCCATGATGAAGAATCATGAAATTCCTCTTATCATTCCATCCTACCTTACTCCTTATAAAACTAAATTGTCACCATGACCTCTCATTCCTCTATCCCTCAGTCCTCTCTAGGCTATAAACCCTGCCCTAGTTTCAACTTTCAATCTTGATCCTATAATTAACTAATTCATGATTAAAGTTTCAAATCTCAAGTTCCCTTGTCTTATCATGACTTTTCTTTCAACTGTAGATTATTTCCACTATCCACAACCTCCTCTCCAATTCACAAATTGTTTAATAATGTAGGAGAAAAATTATTCATTGGTCCAGATGGAGTTCACTACAAATTTGCATTTCAACTCAACAGAGTCCTTACTGAAGCAAGGATATCTTTTACCCTTTTCTAAATGACTTTCTATTCCAGCTCTAAACCTCTTCTCAAACTCCTCACATCTTTCTTTACCCTAAGTATTCCAGCTGAAATTGTTACATAAGTCACTTTCTTGATGTCCACTCTATGTTCCACTTTAATTCTAAGCATTTCCTGTCCCCCAATAGTTGGAATGCTCACTCTATCTTTATCTCTTAGAATCTTTATCAATGTTTAGTTTATGTACCATTTTATATGAAATCTCTCCTGATAAGCCCCCAGTTGCTTGTGCCTCCATCTGCACCCAAAAATAACTTGTATTTATTTTATATATAACTTTAAACATGTGTATATTGTCACGCTATATGCAATGAAAGATGCAGACAAAGATTACTTAATTTTTTTGCCTTTGCATTTTTAGTAGTTGGCAAAGGATTTGAAACTTAAAAGATGACTAAGACATGCAAACATATTTATTTGTTTGCTTAATTAGGTTATTTCAGGCTAAATGATATTCTCATGCAAGGTAAAAATGTATTAGTAGAAGTTTTTTTTTTCCTCTCAAAACACTGTGTTTACAAATATGAAAATATAATTACCTTGTTTTAGGCCAAGGGCCAATAGAAAGATCCCCAAAGTCCACTAGGTTCACTTCTCTTCAGCTTTAGGGAGTTTTAGACAAAAAGTTCTAAATTCAGCTATTTACTGCAAGCACTCGCATAGAAAAAGTCCTAACTCTTAGGAAAGAACTGAGATTTTCCTAACTTTACATTTATAACCATCTTTAGTTAATCTTTGGTCTCTTGACCAAATTCACTTTACAGGAAATGTTTAGGTAAGATAACATTAGATTTTGTTATAGGATCTGGAGGTAGACAGATACTGGAGGGGAATTTGGGGAAAGAGCTGACTTTTCCTTGGGACTGCCCTTACACTGGATCCTTCACTTAGGCGATATATGTAAAATCAATGACTCTCATTGAATCATTCATTTTCTATCATAGTTCAGTCCTTCTTTTGCTCCTCTATCCAACAGCTTTTAACATCCCTAGTATCATAACTGGTAAAGTGTACTTATTACAGAAAAGTCATTAATTTGCTCCAATGAAATTCTTATTTTGCTCTCAGTATAACTAACATGTTTATCAGTATGTTGTCAAAATGTTCAGGTTATGAATCTACTTGTGGGTGATAAAGTACTGTTCAAAAGCTCTGCCTTGGCTTTAATTGATCCTGGAAGAATATCCATATATTGAAAAATACTTCCCCCATGATATTCTAGTAATTGTCTCCTGGCTGAGTATCCCCATGTATAAGACAGGAAGTGGGCAGTTACTACCAATATATAATATGTTCTTAATATTGCCTGTCAGAGATAGAAAATCAATGTAAACAAGTTCTAAAGGTTTGTTAGTGCAAATATTCTCCAGATAAGTCATGTTACTTTGCACACATTGAGTACAAAATCTCATACTACTACTACTACTACTACTACTACTATTTTTTCTTCTTTTTCTTCTTCTTCTTCTTCTTCTTTTTTTTTTTTTTTTTTTTGGCTAAGGCAATTGGGGTTATTTGTTCAGGGTCACAGAGCCAGGAAGTGTGAAGTGTCTGAGGCCACATTTGAATTCAGGTCCTCCTGACTTCAGGGCTGGTGCTTTATCCACTGCTCTACCTAGCTGCCCCAAGTCTCATATTTCTATATGATATTTGTGGCCATCATGGGGCACAAATCTATTTACTAGCTCTATGGCTTCTCTAATTGTTAAAATAAGCATTTCTTTATCAATCATCTTGGGAGAAAAAAAATCAGAACAAAAAGAAAAAACCATGGGAAGAGGGAAAAAAAAGCAGAAAAAAAGATTTACATTGAATCTCCATAATTCTTTTTCTGGATCAGATAGCATTTTTTATCCAAAGTTTATTGCAACTGCCTTGGATCACTGAACCATTGATAAGAACCAAGGCTTTCATAGTTGATTATCATAATTCTTGCTGTTACTGTGTACATTGTATTCTTGGTTCTGTGTATTTTACTTAGCATCAATTCATGTAAATCTTTCCAGACTTTTCTATAATCAGCTTGTTCATCATTTTTAATAGAACAATAATATTCCATTAGCTTCATGTACCACAACTTGTTCAGTCAATTCATAGGCATCTACTCATTTTTCAATTCTTTGCTACCACAAAATGAGCTGCTACAAACATTTATGCACACTTTTTTTTTTTTTTTTTTAACCATTTTCTTGGGACACAGACCCAGTAAAGGCACTGCTGGGTCAAAGAGTATGCACAGTTTTAAAGTCCTTTAGGCAGAGTTCCAAATTGCTCTCCAGAAAGATTGGATCATTTCACAACTCCACCAACAATGCATTAATGTTCCAGTTTTCCCACATTCTCTCCAACATTTATCATTATCTTTTTCTGTCACCTTAGCCACTCTGAGAGGTGTGAGGTAGTATCTCAGAGTTGTTTTAATTTTCATTTCTCTAATCAATAGCTACAGCATTTTTTCATATGACTAGAGATAGCTTTAATTTTGTCATCTGAAAATTGTCCCTTCATATCCTTTGACCATTTATCAATTGGGGAATGACTTATATTCTTATAAATTTGACTACAGTTCTTTAATATTTTAGAAATCAGACCTTCATCAGAAACTCTATGAAAAATTTCCCCAGATTTGTAATGCCCATTTAATCTTGCTTCTGTTGGTTTTGTTTGTGCAAAAACTTTTTAATTTAATGTAATCAAAGCTATCCATTTTGCATTTCATAATGTTTTCTAGTTCTTCTTTGGTCATAAAGTCCTCCCTTCTCCAAAGATCTGATAGGTGAATTATCCCTTGCTCTCCTAAGTTGCTTATCCTGTACCTATTTTGACCTTATTTTGGTATGGGATATAAGATATAGATCTATGCCAAGTTTCTGACATATTATTTTCCAGTTTTCTCTGGCAATTTTTGCGAAATAGTGGGTTCTTATCCCAGAACTATACTGGGATCAAATACTAGATAATTATAGTCATAGATTATTGTATCATGTGTATCTAACCTATTCCACTGATCCATCACTCTATTTCTAGCCAGTACCAAATGGTTTTGATGACTGCTACTTTATAATAGTTTTAGGTCCAATACTGTTAAGCCACCATGCTTTGTATTTTTTTCTATGAATTCTCTTGATATTCTTGAACTTTTGTTCTTCCAAGTGAATTCTGTTATTTTTTTTTCTAGCTCTATAAAATAATTTTTTGGCAGTTTGATTGGTATGGCCCTGAACAAATACATCAATTTAGGTGGAATTGTCATTTTTATTATAGTAGTTCAGCTTACCCATGAGCAATTGATATGTTTCCAATTGTTAAGATCTGACTTGTGTGAAAAGTGTTTTGTAATTGTGTTCATATAGTTCCTGAGTTTGTCTTGGCAGATAGACACATAAATATTTTACTTTGTCTACAGTTATTTTAAATGGAATTTCTCTTTCTATCTCTTGCTGCTGGGTTCAGTAATATATAGAAATGCTGATAGTTTGTATGGGTTTATTTTATTTTCTGCTATTTTGCTAAAGCTGTTAATTATTTCAAGTAGGTTTTTGGATGATTTTCTAGGATTCTCTAAGTATACCATCATATCATCTGCAAAGAGTGGTAGTTTTATTCTTGTTCTGATTCCTTTAATTTCTTTTTCTTTTTTTATTGCTAAAACCAACATTTCTAGCATAAGACTGAATAATAATGAGCACCTACTCTTGTTTTATCCCTGATCTTACTGTGAATGCACCCAGCTTCTCTCCATTACAAATAATGCTTGCTATTAGTTTTAGATACTGTTTTTTTTTATTTTAAGGAAAACTCCCTTTATCCCTGTGTTCTCTAGTGTTTTTAATAGAAATGGGTCCTATAATTCATCAAAAAAATTTCTGCATTTATTGAGATCATATGATTTCTGTTGGTTTTGTTATTGATATGGTCAGTATGGCAATAATTCCTGGTAACTGCATTCCTGGTATAAATCCCACTTGGTCAGAGTATATTATCCTGCTGATAAGTTACTGTAATCTCTTTCATAATATTTTATTTAAAATTTTTTTGCATCAATATTCATTAGAAAGATTGGTCTGTAATTTTCTTTCTCTGTATCAGCCATACTTGGTTTAGGTATCAGTATATGGTTTCTCTCTTTATTCATATGTTCAAGCTTCCATGGCCATAAATACTCTGGATAGTAATGACTGCTTTTTGATACCATGTATAGGATCAAGGAATATCTAACATAGACTTTTCAATAGAGTGGCCCTTGAATCCACTGACTTTATTACTTATGTAGCTTATATTACTTAAACAATCTTTTGTTAGCTATCTACTCTCTTTTGCCAGTCTTCTACAGACAAATGAGATAAATAGGATTCACTCAATGAATGAAACCAAGTATTTGTATCCTGCTAGTATGGTACCGGGGGAAGTCCCAAACTCTCATTTATCAATTGTTTGTATTCCAGCTCCTTAGTGTTACCAAAATTTTGATGTCATGTAGTCTTTTGGGCTTAATCCAGTGACTGCCATATAGTAAGCATTTAATAAATACTAGATTATTGGATGCTAGTTAGAGCATCTGTATATATGTTACTCTTCCCTAGCTGAATTGGTGTTGAACTCTTGGTTGGTTCAAATTGGTAGTGGTTAGAATATTAATCAGTAGATTATTATCCAGGTAATTTTTAGTTTCCTTAATGTGAGGGAGTCTGCTTTGTGAACGAAGTAACAGGTCTGTCAGCCAGACCTTTACTGGTAAATGCAACTAATTACAAATAACCATCATTTTCTTGATACAAAACTGTCCCCAATCTCTCCAAACTTGTATTTACATACAGGACAAAAAAGGCTTATTTATAAGCCAACATGAGTCATTGCATGAGGAAGCTAACCAAGTCTCTGAAAGCTTGTTCATGTCTGGCTATTCACTAACCTAAGAAAGATTTTTATTAATTTAAAGACAATTTTGTGTCCCTTATTTGATATTTTTGTGCCTCCTCAATTACAAAAGCTTGATGTCATTCTGTGGCTTAGCAACAGCAGTATTGTTTAAAAACAACAACAAAATTTTACTAATAATCACAAAATCCTACAAAATTCTTTAATTCTTAATCTTTGGACATAGCCAGGTTATAAATACTTTTATTTTTTCTGGGTCAGTACTCACCCTTATTGATATATAATGTAACCCACATATTTTGCTGAGCCTTTTACAAAATTGCCATTTGTTAATGGAAAGTTTTAGTCATTTTCCTCTACTTGATCCAAAACATTCCTCATATTCTTCCAAAGTCCTCTCAAAGCCATTTATGTTATCAAGGTATACTGACATTTGCAGATAGTTCATGTGACAGCTTATTTTCTCTATAAGTGTTTGGAAAGTGTTAGGAAAGTTTTTCCAAGATGCTTTGGGGCATGCACTCATACTATTGAAAATCGAACTAGGTAAATGAAAGTAATCTTGTTTTCCTCTGACATAGAGATCTGATAGTAAGCCACTGTCCAATACTGCAGGTCCAATACTGAAAACTGCTAACATGGGGAAAGAACTTTCTAACAAACAATCCAGAGCATCATGAGCCTTTGTATATTCTTTGGTATGCTGGTCTACTTTGGTTCTTTTTTTTTTAAAAATGTGGCAATCAACATAATACATATTTTTTTCACATTTTTTGAGAATCCTCACTATATGTATGGGCTCATCTAGGTAATAATGCCATTTATCAGCAGATTCTTGAAATATTCTCTATGATCAATCATGACAAAGAGATTTTTCTAGTTCTTTCCCAGATTGGTTGTGAGTCAGTGAGTTGGCTCCTATGAGTAATTCCTTAGGTACATTCCCATCTCACTCCAGCACTGAAAATATATTTGTCCTTTTGTTAAATTTCTGTCTGAATCATGCCTTTTTGCCACCCTGGAACTAGGGAATATAAAAATTAATTTTTACTGGTTTTACTTCAGAAATTTAAGGGACAGGGCTCTTATGCTCTTTACTGTAACACTATGCTTCACGCTATCCTGCATGCTTCTGCATAAGCTGCACAGATGATCAAGATGCAGGGATTAAGTTTCAACATTATTTAAAAGGATTCTAGTATCTTTAAAAGACTGGAATTGGTTCTAATCAAAGCTGACAGTATATTTGTACTGGCTGACTATGAGCTGTTCAGCACAAGAATATATATTACTTTGTTGATAATATTATTATCTTTAAGGAATTCTGAAGTTGCTTCAAAGTAATCTGGATAATTTTTCTTATTCAGAGTTCCAAGGTCAAAACATTCAATTATACTTTTTTCAAAAGTTTCTCAAATTCACCTTTTTTTGGGGAATATATCCATATAATGTCTGCAGTTGTTAATTTTTGCAGTTACCTTTTTATAAAATCTTACAAATCCTGTTGGAAAGAAGCTCATTAGGAAAGGCTGATAATATGGTTATTGATTACAGGGACTGGTATGACCTCCTTCTGTCTCCATTTCCCAAAGCTGATTGCTGATTGCTTTAGTCTTCAAATTTTATATGACTTAACATTCTTTTCCTTGAAGAATGGATCTCCTCTATAATTGGAATCTTTTTCTAATTTCTTCTTTTAAAAAAAAATCAAGTTTATTTTATTGGCAGGTCTGCATTCTTTCCTTCCCTTGTACACCCATTGAAAAGCAAGAAAAATAAAAACTATTCTAAAATATATACTTAAGCTAAAGAAATTCATGTATTGTCATGCCAAAAAAAAAAAAAAAGAAGAAGAAGAAGAAAAGACTCAATTTATACTTTGTAATCTATCTGAAATTGAGTAGAATGTTTCACTGTAAAGTCCGCTGGAATAGTGGTTGGTCACTATGTTGAACAGAGTTCTTAAGTCTTTCTTTCAAAGCAGTTTGTCTTTATAATATTTTGTAATTGTATAAACTGTTCTTCTGGTTCTGCTTCATTTTGCATCAATTTTTATAGTACTACATCATTCTATCATATTTATACACTATAAACATGTTAAACTATTTCCCAATTGATTTGGAAATTGGTGAGGGGTTTCCAATTCTTTTACACTATAAAAATTGCTGCTATAAAATCTTTTGGTACATGAGTCCTCTTTTTTGTAAAAAAATAATCTCTTTGAAGTATAGATCTACTAGCATTATCATTGGATTGAAGGATATGTAGTGAAATAGCTATGTAGGCATTATTCCAAACAAGTTTCCAGAATGGATGGGCCAATTCACAGATCCCCTAACATGTATGTTATATTAATATACTTGCTTTCCCACCACCTTTATCAAATTTTTCATTTTGTCAACTTTGCAAGACTAATGGATATGAAATGTTATCTCAAGTTTAATCTAATAATTAGATTAAGGATTTAGAGCATTTTTTTCATAAGATTACTGATACTTTAGATGTTTTCTACTGAAAATTCTCTATTCATATTTGAATAAATTTGATTGTTTACCAAGGATAATGGTTTTTATTCTAGGAAATGTGAATCATTCCTCTATATTAATTAAAAATAAAGCCTTCAAAAGAGAATACTGAAATGACAAGCATGTTGATTTCAGAAAGGCCTGGAGAGACTTACATGAACTGATGCTGAGTGAAGTGATTATACACAGCACCAGCAAGATTATACAATGATCAATTCTGATGGATATGACTCTCTTCAATAATGAGATGATTCAAACCAGTTCTAATTGTTTAGTATTGAAGAGAGAGGACTGTGGGAACCGAGTGTAGACCACAACATAGCATTTTCACTCTTTTTATTGTTGTTTGCTTGCATTTTCTTTTGCTTCTCTCTTTTTTTTTAACTGGTTTGGTTTGATTCTTCTTGTGTAGCATGACATTTGTATAAATATGTATGCACATATTGGATTTAACATATATTTCCACTTTGTTTAACATATATTAGACTACTTGCCATCTGGGGGAGGGCCTGGGGAAAGGGGGGGAATATTGGAACACAAGGTTTTGCAAGGGCTAATGTTGAAGAACTGTCCACACATATGTTCTGAAAAATAAAAAGCCTTAATAAAGAAAATAAATAAATTAGAACTTACTGCAAAGATTTCTTCCCAATTCTTTGCTTTTCTTCTATTTTTAACTGTATTGGTTTTCCTTGTGCATAAACTTTTTAATTTTATGTAATCAAAACTGTCAAATTTTCCTCTTGTAAAAACTCTTTTGGATCACAAATTCTTATACTATATAGATCTGAGAGGTATTTTCTTCCATGCGCCTCCAAATTGCTTATGTTGTTACTCTTTATAACTAAATCATGTACTCATTTGGAACTTGTCTTAGTATACTGTATGAGATAAGTTGTTCTGTGCCTGATTTCTGTTAGACTACATCCCACTTTTCCCAACAGTTTTTGTCAAATAGTGAATTCTTGCTCCAGAAGCTGGGATTTTGGGGTTTATCAAACACTAGGTTATCTGTTTATTTGAATCTATATAATATGTAGCTGATCTGTTCCACTAAAAAAATTTACCAAATTGTTTTGATGATTACAGCTTTTTAGTATAGTTTGAAGTCAGGCAGTTCCTTCCTACTTTTAAAATTCCCTTGTTATTTTTTACCTTTTTCCTCTTCAAATCAGTGATGTGAATTTCAAGCAGAAATGAGGGTACATATATATCCTTGAAGGTTGCATTTTGACTTAGAAAACCACATTAATATTACATATATGTTCAATTGTATTTATACTTATTTTGTTAAATTCCCAATTGCATTTTAATCTGGCTCAGACTACATTCAGAAATGTATTTGTTTGGCACCTCTACTTCTGACAATGTTATTTTTTTCCTAGTTCTCTAAAGTAATCCCTCAGAAGTTTTATTGATCTGAAACAGGATAAGCAAATTAATTTAGATAGCACTGTGGTTTTTATTATATTGTTTTAGCTTACTCATAAGCAATTAACATTTCTCTGTTTTTGTGTAGATGTTTGTCATGTATATCTGTGTAGATTTGTATAGATCTGTTTTTGTGTAAAAAGTGTTTTGTATTGTGTTCATCTAGTTCTTGTGTGTATTTTGTAAGTAGGTAGACTACCAAATATCTTATGCTATGTGCAATTTTTTAAATGGTATTTCTCTTTCTATTTGTGCCATAGAAAGATTTTGGTAGGATCCATTCTTTTCCTTTTTTTCAGTTTTTATAGTACTGAAATTAATTGATTTTTTTCTAATATACAGTTATTTAAGTGTTCTTTTCCCTGATCTGTTATGTAAGCAGTTTATAGTTTTATAAATATAAATACAGATCATTTAGATTGTAAGTTTTGTTAGAACATAGTTGGATAAAATGTTTTCTAACAATTTCTTTCATTTCTTTTAAAAATGATGGTGAATTCAGCATTTTCATTTTTTGAGACTGGTAATTTTCTTCTTCCTTTTATTTATTCATTTATTTTTAGAAACTAGGTAAGCTTATGGGTTGTCCAATTTATTTGTTTCTTTAAAAAAAACAGCTCTTAGATTTGTTTATTAAATAAGGGATTTTTTTTGGGGGGAAGTAGGCTTTCAATTTTGCTCATGGTTTGTTTGATTTTCAGGATTTCTATTTTGGTGTTTCACTGTGATTTTCATTTTTATTTAGTTTCCAAGCCATTGAACAATATAATAATGGTCCCTGTGTCTCACTTGATTCCTTCCTCTTTGGCTTTAGAAAGTTTATTCTAGATGAAAAATTCTGAGTTCAGTCACAATCATTCAAAGTCCCCAGAATTAGTAATTCAGAGATAGGAAAATTTTCTACACTTGGGCAGCAGGTGGGCTATCTGTTTTTTCTTATCATTATTCTTATTTCTAATTAACCTTGGCTTCATTGTAGTTTTGGCAAAATTCAATTTATTGAGAATATTTCAATAAAGAAACAGCAGATTTTGTTATAATAAGTGTAGACAGACAGGCATTGGGGAAGGAAAGTTAGAGAAAGAATCTTCCTCTTAGGACTTTTCTTAACCCAGTTCTCCTCTCAGGAAATACTTAAAGAGCCCATGACTCTTGCCTTCTCCATTCTCTGTCTTTTGCTCCTTAAAAATTGTGCTGGAAATGTCATTCTTGCTCTCATCTCTGGAATCTAGGCCCTCAGAAAGTCTGCCTCTGGTTCTGATATAACTTCCTCTTTTTATACTTTTTTTTTCTCCTGTAAAGGGAATCACCAATTTTAGTTATTTTAGATGATGACTTACAATATAGGGGTTAAATAGCGTTAGCAGCTGATGGATTAAAGTGAGGAAAAAGATGGTAGGGGGATAATTCTGAACACTATGGTCCTGAACTGAACTAAATGGTAACAGTATGAGAGAATAAGACATACATAAGAGAGATCAAGAAGATAGAAATGACAAGATTTAGCATTGGGCTGAATAGCTAAGATGAAAGTTAGGAGTTATGAATTCATCAAGGCTGTGGGATTAGATAACTGGGAAAATGATGGTGAAATTGACAATAAAAAGGAGGTTTAAAAAGTCTTCCGAAGAGAAGAGAGTTGGGATAGAAAGAAAATTAGTTCTGTCTTGGTTGACATTCAGTTTGAAATGACCACAAGCACATCCAGTCTGTGGTGTCCAAAAGGTAACTGATAATGGAGAACAGGAGTTCAGTAGAGAGATTAAGGCTGGAAAATATCATTTTGGGAATCATGTGCAGAGATTAAAATTGAAATTATTGGGGCTGATGAGCTCTCCAAGTGAGATAGCATAAAAAGAAAAAAGCAAAGAGGATTCAACTGAGCCCTAAGGGATACCTACAATTAGTGGGCATAACATCATAAAGATCCAACAAAGGAAATAGAGGAATAGTTGGACATATAAGACAGATAGTGATCAGAAAGCAACATCACAAATACCTATAGAGGACACATACCTAGAAATAGAAAGTGATCAACAGTGTCAAATGCTGTACAGAGGCCAAGAAAGACACATTATGAAAAGATCATTAGACATGGAAATTAAGAAATCACCAGTAAGTTTAAAGAGCCCAGTTTCATTTGAATAGTAACACTGGAAGCCAGATTGCAAAGGAACTAAAAAGAGTAAGGGAAAAGGAAGAGAAGGTATTTACTATACACAATTTTCTCAAGGATTTTAGCAATGAAGTGCAAGATAGATACGGGACTACAGTTGATGATACTATATGGTACAGTCATTAAATATTGATGTCACATTTAAAAATAGTCATTTTAGTGTTACATGGATTTCTTGAGAGTATCATCATGAAATTTTCTTTAAAAAAAGCAAGAAACCATAAAAACAGGATTTTGTTAAATTAAAGGAAAGGAAGTGATTACAAAACACTAACATAAATGAACAACTGCCATATTCTGGATCAATAAGCATTTTTAAAATAATCACTATATATATATATATATATATATATATATATATATATATATATATATATACACACACACATATACATATACATATATATATGTATTTTCCTTAGTCATAATGAAAAAGACTTTTAAAAATAATTTAAAACACTCTCATAAAATGTGTGAAGTGACCCAAGCACCAGAAGATTATCTAAAGGTAATATTGGACTTACTTTAAGTTGCTAATTCTAGTTTCTGCAGCTTCTGTAATCTTTTTTGTTTCATCTTTCCATCGGCTGGTTGCCTTCTGTTGAGCTACTAATAGACGTCTCAATTCAACAGTGGAATTGTGATTACTATCTTCCAGCTCTCTCAAACGAATTTCAAATCCATGCTCCTTTACTGAAAATTCATGTTCCATTGTGCTGATCTAGTGAACAAAATGAATATATTGTTTCTCTTTTCATTTATTCATCACTATAATGATCAACCATGTGAGCAAATGGAGATAATCACTATGCCATAGATATTTTTAGTTCATGAAATTAAATTATGAAATTTGTTATAGTTGTTAAATTCCTTAAAATTAATCCAAAAATAGAAGATATAAATTGGTAAAGTAAAAATTCTTATATATTTATAATTTTTCAAATCAATAAATACTTGGTTAAGTGCCTATTATGTATCAAGTATGCTAGGGGTTAAAGAGATGAATTAGAAGCCTTCTAGGGGCCTATATTCTTACAGAGATGATACAATTTGCACAAAGAACTGTCATACAAATTGGAATATGATTTATATATATGAGTAGCATTTAAAAAGTGTTACAGAAGAATTAAAGTGGTAAAGAGAGATTCTTCTCTCTAGAGGATAAAAGAAGGCTTTATGGAGAAGGTTGCATTTAACCTTAACCTTGAAGGATGTGAGGAATACAATAGACAGGAAAAGGATTCAGGTGGATAAAATGGAGGATATAGAATACACAAAAGTTTAGAGGTAGGAAAATGGGAGGAGGGGACCTAGTGAGTAAGAATTACAAAAAAGTAGACTAATATGACACATAGTTGAAAATGTGAAGAAGAACAAAATGAGATAAGGCTAGAAAGTTGGTTGGCACTAGATTAGGAAGACCTTGAATATAAGGCATTTGGAGTTGTTTATAGGTAATAGGGAATCACTGAGATATGATCAGAACCATATATGGTGAAAATTACTATGATTTCTAAACAAGGACAGAATGGTTACTATGAATCCTGAGAGCAGAATTGAAGTAAAAGTCAAGAGTTACTTAGTCCAAGTAGTAAAAAAACAGCAAGATTAAGAATAAGGAGGCTTTTGGTGGTGTTTACAGGCCCAAAATGAGGAGAGAACAAAGCATGGATTTCATCCAGGGGTGCCACTGTGAATATCAGGACCTGGGATTTAAGTCTAGAATAACAAAACATCCAAGAAAAGGACCTTTCTGGACAGTTTGAAGTTCTCAGATAATGGTGAGCAGAGCTTTTAAAAAGAACCTTGTCTGGAAGACTGACCAGGATATTGGAGTATGAGAAACAGTGAAGTTCAGTTTGACTTACATTTTTCTAGCCAATCATTTCAGATTCAATCTACAGAACAGTGCCCAAGGAAGAAGCTATGAAGCAGGAATGAGCTAAAATATCAAAATTCAATGCTCTGAGCTGTGCTTGCACTTTGGATGCTTAAGGATAATCAAAGACTCAGTATTAAGTGTAGATTAGCTATAAAGGGTTATCACGGAAGGACCAGGAATGTGGATCCAAAACCCAGAGCTCAGGGCTAGGCCAGAGGGGCTGAGAAACCCAAAGTAGATAGTTGGGAAAATGACAAAAAAAAAAAAAAGGTTTTTATGAGGTCAGATATGCTTAGGACCCAGACCCAGATATAGAGAATGGCTCTAAAATATCTACAGGCAAAGCCTCAAATAAAAACAACTTGTTCAAAAAAAAAATCAATGATAATGAGAAATGATGCAAATGTTTAAGAATGAGATTATAAATTAAATAGGAAAAATGAAGGGAAGAATTGGAGGAGAGATGAAAACCATGGAGGAGAGTCTGGGAAGAAGGATTGATGACTTGATATATATAAAAGGTATAGAGTCTTCGCCAAGTAGAAGACTAACTGGGTATTGGAGGTTCCAGAGAGAAAGTAGTGACTTCATGAAACAAGAAACAGTAAAATGGGGACAGGGGATTAGGAAAGTGGAGAAGTCTGTGGATACACCCCTCAGACTTTAGAAATATCTGATCAGCATCAGAAATAACTGATAATGGAAGACATAGGTAGGAAAGACAGTTTAAGAATCACTGGACTACCTGAGAGCTATAAACAAAAGGAAAGCCTGGACATCATATTCTAGGAAGTCATAAGATAAAACTGTCCATGTTATTTTAGAGGGCAAAGTGAAAATATGGGGACTCCACCAGTCACTTCCTGAGGGAAGCCCCAAGCAATTTCCAGCAATGCCATGGCCAAAATCCAAAGCTTCTAGGATGAAGAGACAAAACTGCAGGCAGCTGAAGAAAAAACATTCAAATACCAGGTAGACACAGTAACAAACAAAATTTAGCAACTTCATCTATAAAATAGCGGAGATCACAAAATACAATATTCTGGAGGACAGAAACGTATGAACCATGAATAACTGAGCATGATCTTATAGGGGGAAAATGGATCTTTAATGAAGTAGAGAGTTATCTAATATAATACCTTTGAAGCACTGCTTCAGTTGCTTTGTCAAAAATGCCAAGCTGCTTCATTTTTAGAAAGTAATTTTTTTTGGTATAAAGTGAAAGAAATTATATTCAAGGATGTTCACTTGGTTAACTTTCTGAATGATTATCAGTGTTTTCTGATAAGTAGAAGGAACAAGAGAGCTTCTAATATTGTTTGCTATTCTCTTAAATATTCTTTGTACTAGAATTTTCACTGGCAGACATAGATCCCACTAGGTCTTCACAATACCTTTAATTTGGCTTTTTGTTGAGCCTCCAAAGCAATTTTTCTCAAATTCTCAGTGTCTTTTTGCAACTGTTCATTTTCTTGCTGAAGTTTCAGTCTTTGTTCACTGACAGTGCCACAGTTCTTTCTTTCAGACTCTAAAACGTCCTGAAGCTTTTGAATCCTTTCCCGGCTACGTGACATCTCTTCTTCAGAACTGACAGAAAACAAAACATCCCACTTAACGATTTGCTATAAAATTCTAGAAGTGAGCCCACATTTTCAGTGTTTTATTTTCTCTTTCTGGAGTCATTTAATTACAATTCACAATTATGCTTTTTGTTTTAAAAAGAGTTTGATATAATAGGTATGTTCTATATAAAACAGATGAAAAGAAAAGCAACTAAATTAAACTGCCTACTCATCCTTAAAAACCAGTTTGCAATCTTTCAAATTCTGTATGTTAAATTTAAGAGACTGGATACATGAAGTTCATTGTGTAAGGAGGATTAAATGGGGAAAAATTCTAGGTGACAGTAAATGGGGGAGTTCAATGGAACAATATTACAAGCTCCTTTATTTTATCACTGAATTCAGTTACAGGAAAATATGCCAGCCAAACACATTAATAGTGGTTGGGATTCTAGTGAGGGATAAATTTTTGCATTGTCCCCCTGAGGTTTGCCCAACTTTTTATGAAATTGTAATAGTGGAACTATAAATGCACTCAGATTTCTTGGATTTTGGAAAATGTTTTAATGGGTTGCAGTACCCATTAAAATACAAGAACAATGTGCAAAAACTCCTCTCCTCTAAAAACACTAAGAACTACATAAAAATTTCCCTTTTTAATGCCATATTCTAATTCCCACATAATACAATCACTATAATATTCCAAAATTGTTTTTTTAACCAGTCCTGCTTACATTATGAACCACAATTAATGCTGTTAAATAGAAACAGACTTTAAATGGAGCCTATGATTCTGCTCCTTTGGCAATAAGAGTAACCATGGAGAGAAATGGTAGGGTGAGCATGTGGTATACAGATGACAGCTGAGATTATGATGACCTAGAGAGTTACAGGTTCAAAGTTACTTGCAACAAAAGATGTTCATACAGAGAATGAGTGTTTGAAACATCAGTTCCACATAAGTGAATTGTTATGACAGTAATGGGGAGTATGAGAGACTAGGAACAGTCAGAATGGTTCGACATGTTTTACAGTGTGGCTGCCACCTAATTTGTTCTTAGAGATTCCTTAGGACCTTCTGCCAGGTTGCACTGAGATTTTCCCAAGGCATAAATCTAGGGATCTGCTGATTCTAACTACACACTACTTGCAGAAGATCTTAAATGAACCATTGGCAGAAGTTTGGAAGACTTTATGTGCAAATCTAAAACAAAAGCTCAACCTTAGGAAGCAAAAGAGCTGATTTTATTCTCTCTTATTTCTGTGCTTTGTTCTTGCCAAATTACATACCATATTTAAAATGATCTTAAACTAATTTTTCTGTGTTTAGACAAGCTACTGGTGAAAAAATAGTATTAATACTGTTCTATTTTTCTAAAACCACATTTCCCATCTTTCAGTGAGGGGAAAAAACTAAAAGCATTTTAATCAATATGTGTGGCTTGTTGCTTTTAAAAAGCCTTCTTCTTGGCTATATATATGGATATCAGAATTTTTTTTTGCTATCTAGTCCTTTTACTGAAACATCTTTTAATAGTTTTAATATGCAACAGCAAAACCTATAACTTCAGCAAATAAAGATAACTGAAGTATAATAAGTATCAATATGTACTTTAAAATTGTCTTTACATAAATTTTCAATAGATTATTGTTTTAAATAATCTAAAAATTAGTCTTTACTCTTCATTAGAAGATAAGGATTTGTATATTATTTTTAAAATGTATAATGTGAAAAATAACAACCATGATTTTTTAGCTTGAATATAATAAAAGTCCACCCTATCCCCCAAAATTATAATTTGCACACAAACAGAAACATTTATCTAAGTATATTTTGGAAAATTCATTTCGTTATGCCTACAGGACTGATAAAAATGCTTTTGTATATATAAAAAGTGTACCAGATCTGGGACATTATCATTATACTGTGAGAAAATCCTATATATCAATGCAGGTGGATATCTGATCTATCCTTTAGAGTCTTTCTAGTGTTTCCTGGGTCTTTGAGAAGTCACAAAATTAGAATAGGTCAGAGATAGGACTTGAACCTGGAAAGATCTTTCTGACTCTGAGATGATATTTTTTGTATGATATTAAGACATCTCTTTAGACATACACTTATTATTATGAAATGCAAAATATATGGCAATTATTTCTCTGTAGTTCATTATGAAAGTGAAAAACGAAAGTGAAAACTTTTTACTTGATATTTCCCTTTAGTGACAAAAATCCTTTAAATAAGTTTAGAATATGTACAAAACTGAAATAAGTCTGGCAGTACAATTTTATGGCTACATCTTTAAAACAAGTTGGTATGCATGCCACATGATAAGAATAATGGCAGATTCTTTAGTATTACAAGCAGCTCTTGTGCATTAAATGGGTTGTGTTTCCAAATTTCATATATGAGTCAATTATTTGGAATTCAGACCTGATCTTGGAAACAATAGGATTCAAATTTGTAACATATTCATTATTGTTGTGTTTGGTTGTGTCCAACTCTTCATGAACCCATGAACCCATTTGGAGTTTTCTTGACAAAGATCCTGGAATGGTTTGTTTGCGATTTCCTTTTCCAATGGATTGGGGAAATAGAGGGTAAGTGACTTGTTGGATCACTAGGATCACAGGATCATTAGTGAATGTCAGAGGTCACATCAGAACTCAGGTCTTGCTGACTCTAGGTCCAGCACTCTCTCCACTGAACCACCTAGCTGCTCTATATTCTTATCTCAGTTAACCAAAACTTCTATACACCATATGTAGTTTAAGCATAGCACTGCAGGAAATCAGTATGGAACCTAATCTATGACAGCGTTGATGTTTCTATGGGATGACACATTCACAGTTCCAATTTGGTAACCCCTTTTCAAAAAACCCTAAACATGCATTTTTTAGATTTAGGATCCCCCATTATTCTAAGTGTGGTTAACTGTATGATGTGGAGCAGAAATTCCACCAGAACAGAAAATAGTGAGGAAGGGCAGCAAGCTTATCTCAGACTCCTCAGACATCCCTTTCTTTTCTTTCTGAGTCTAAGGATTCATTTCCTTGTTTTCATTTCAATTGACTGGGATTAAAAAGCTGCCTCATGCACTTTACTTCCCCTCTTTCCTTTTTTTCTTTCTTTTCTTTTTTTAACTTCCATCAATTAATAAACATTTACTAAGCACTTAGCATATATAAGGTACTTTACTAGGCAACAAAATAAAAATGTAACACTTCTTAGAATGCTAAGTTTCATTTAAAATATAGTAATTTTCTATATTTATTAAGGCTACCACTGATCCCTTGGATTTATGAATTAAAGGCTTCCTCTTCCCTTCATCCTCCTTCACATTACATATCTAATGAGTTGTCTAATCTTGTCATTGCTATTTCCACAATCTCTCTCGTATTCCTCTCCTCTTCATTACACAGCTAGTTTAGTCTCTCATTTTCTCTTTTCTTGGTTATTGCAATAATGTCCTAACTGTTCTCCCTCCCTCAAGTGTCTTCCCGTTACCATCCTCTCCTTAGCTGCTAAACTAATTCTCCTATAGCATACTTCTGACCATATTAGTCAATAAGCTCCCCATTATCTCTATAATTAAATAAAAATTCTTCTATTGGTTTTTAGAGCCTTTTGCAACATAGCTGAAATCATCCTTCTATTTCTAGCCTTATGACACTTCTTTTTCACACACTTTCTGGTCCAGGCAAATTGGTCCTCTTCTTACTCTTCACAAATGGCATTCCATTTCTAGCTTCTTGTATATGCTGGTATATGCTGATCTCCCCTTTTGGAATGTAACCTCCACCTCTTAGAATCACAGGTTTCATTCATCAATACTCTTGGAAAAAAGGGTATTTTAATTTTATACTTATATCCCCAGTGCCTAGATTATGTTCTCTGTGATAAACTATTTTAAAATAACAATCATGGGGAAAAAAAGCACACCCAAAACTAACTGGTACAAAAGCAGTTGCCAAATTTCATCACTATAGCACAAAAAGATTTAAAACCTACTAAGTTATGCTTCTACAGAAATCTATCCAAATTTGGATGTAGTTAGAATTTTATCACTCAATTCATTTACTTTCTTTTTTGATCTGATTTTTTTTGTGTGAAGCAAGAGAATTGTATAAATATGTTTACATATATTGAATTTTTTTTTTTACATATATTGAATTTAACATATATTTTAACATGTTTAATGGACATTGGATTACTTGCCATTTGGGGAGGGGGTGGGGGGAAGAAGAGGAAAATCTGAAACATAAGGCCATGCAAGGGTTAATGTTGACAAATTATCCACGCATATATTTTGGAAATAAAAAGCTTTAAATTTTTTTTAAAAAGGAATTTTATCAGTCAAAAAGATTAAATAAAAGATGATCAGAAAACTCATAGCACCAGATAATCAAGATTTTATAGGTACAGAATTATATGACATATATGTAGATTACTACTTACCTTATCTCAAGTTGTTTAATTCTGTTTTGTGCTGTCTTAAGTTGTAACTGAAGATTATCCATGTTATGTTCCGCATTTATGCACCTTTGGTGCATATCTTCTAGCTTCCTACAATCACCTTCATTTCCTCTGCCTTCTCGATAAATCTAGATTATAAGATAACAAAGTTTTGTAGTAGAAGGGATCTTAAAGATAAATCTATTCTAATGAATTTTACAAAGAAGGAAACTGAGACCCCAAAGGTAAAGTGACCTGCCCAGCATTGCAAAAAGCAGACAAGATTCAGTCTCAGTTTCTACAAACTTCAGTAGTCTGGATACTCACTCCACTGCTATAGAAGGATATGAAACTTATGGTAAAAGTTATGAGGTATTAAGCCCTGAATGCATCAAAGATATACTAATTACAGTGGTGATTTCTGAATTTTTCAAATGAGAATTTTTCCTTAACATTAAAACAAATGGGAGACTGCATCATGATTGGAGTTGTACTATCAGTATGCATTAATTAAAACTACCTGACAAAATTTTTATGAATTCATTATTTATAAATTAATTTGTATTTTATTAATTATAAGACTTTCTATATTTGAAAGATAGTAATGTGTGTACATATACATATATTATGTGTATGTGTACACACATATATATAAATATTTTACATATTCAATAAATGGAAGGTGTATTTGCAGACTTACTGCAATAACTCTGTGGTCTGTGAATTAAGAGAAAAGAAAGCACTGAATGGCATTGTATCTCAGATGACAGGGTTTCAATCATTTAAAATAGTAACAATATGGTTTTTTTTGTTTTTTTTTTAAAACATGATTTCATTAGAGGATTATATGGTCTTTAGTTTTTCCAAGACTTTCTTTATTAGGAAAAGTGAAGCAATAAGCTACCCAAAGATAATTTCAGGGTAAAAGGCTTCATTCATTTTGAGATGCATTTTTAAAGATCTCATTTTTACAGAATAAGTTTAGCATCATTTTACAGATAAAGTTTATCATATAGTTCTTGGTAAGTTGATAGGGCCAAAAAAATTAATCACCTGATGGCCAATGTGCTACTCATATTTACACCTAGCTCAAGCAATCAATTGAATCACAAATACAGTTTATCACCAGACCTATAAATGAAACCTTTCCAGTTTGGTGGAACTGCAAGTTTGCCCCCAGAAGATTACATCAAGAAACTATCAGTGATTAGGTTTGGTTATTTTACATAAGCAAAATGGACTGCCGAAGGTTGAAACTGAGGAAATTATCATCAGCGGCATAGCTATGTGTCCAAAGAAGGGAACCTTCAAATTATTCTAAGATCATTAAGTCATTCTAATGTTATTATATTATAATATATAAGATAAGTAATTACATATAGTGGAATGTCAATAAAAACCAAATAAAATTCACCTTGAAATTTTCTTAAATCACATAAAATACAGTACAGCAGCTTTAGACAGAAAGGGGCTAGGATCTTTTAAAAGTAGGCAATTAGAGAGCAGATGGATCTGAGATGGTTACTATGGAAACATCTAAATGTAAATTTTATTTTTCACCATAGCCAGCTAAGCTAGGAGCAGGAAACTAGATTTCTAGTGAATAAAAGAAAACAAACACAGGTGAAGATTTAGTTCACAATAAAATTAATAATTTAGGAAAAAATAATCTTGAAGATTTCATACATAAACATGATTATATTACAGGGTGATCATAGCATATAATAGTTTCTTCTTTTCAGTTTACTGTGATGCATGATTGGACAAAAAGAAGTGAAATAAAGTACAACAGGGATCTTTTAGATGACCAGGAATACTAAGAAGGTCATGTAGGCTGAACTATTCATTAGTTCCTTAAGCTTAAACGAATGAATACAGTGTTGATATGATCAAAAGTAGACTTTAGCACAAGATTCAGCATGAAATATTTACATTAGGAGGTAAGACTTAGGAAATTATCTATTCACTCTCCCTAGTCTCCCTTGTGCTTATACCTCTAGTATAAACTCATTGAGTGAAACGGTCTACAGAATCAGCTAGTTATTTAGATTTCCTCTTTGTCTGTCTGTCTCTCCTCTCTCCTTTGTCTCCCTCCTCCCTCCCCTGACGACTATGCTATACTACGCTATACTGTTGGGATATAATGATACCTTAAAGTGTTGTTGAAAGGATCAAGTGTAACATATTCCAAATTTAGATCTGGAAGAGACCTTAAAGACAGGTGAGGTCTCAGAGATGTTAAGTGTTTTACTTGCCCAATGGTTACCTAGATAATGAGAAGTAAAGGCATAGTATGAATCAGAGTTATTTCTATTCTATACCATGCTCTTTCCACTAATAAAATTAGTTTGCCTTAAAGATGCCCAAATGATATGCCCTTATGAAAGCCCTTTCTTCCCACCTTGGTTGAGGAAAGTACAAATGTATCACTTGACATTAAAAAACAAAATGATTATTTATTATTATGTTTCAAAGCTGTTCTTATGCATAGATGGAATATCATGGCTTGATATTACTTTTCAAAAACAAGACTTATCTATACTCCAAGTTCCTTTTCTTACTTGTTTCTTGAAATTATCTTTCATTTTACAATTGGTGATAACTTTCTTCTTTTTTTTCTTTATTATCAGAGTCTGGCACAGTGTTTAACACAAAATTGAGTATTTAACAAATTCTTGTTAACTATTGACTTGCTTAGAAAAGGCAAACATCGCTATAAAAATGCTTAACATTCACAACAAAATGTAAATGGTTGATTTCTGAGTCTTCTCTAAGTTTTGTTTCTGCTTTTGTGTTTTTAAAAAGGTGAGAAAATGAACATGGGTGTAATGAGAAGGCCTGACCTCTAAACAGGAGATAGAAAAGAATGAGTCCCTGAAGAAAAAAAATCCTTACTCATGCCTTCATATTTTTTTTATTTTTTTATTTTATAATAACTTTTTATTGACAGAACCCATGCCAGGGTAATTTTTTTTACATTATCCCTTGCACTCACTTCTGTTCCGATTTTTCCCCTCCCTCCCTCTACCCCCTCCCCTAGATGGCAAGCAGTGCTATATATGTTAGATATGTTGCAGTATATCCTAGATACAATATATGTTTGCAGAACCAAACAGTTCTCCTGTTGCACAGGGAGAATTGGATTCAGAAGGTAAAAATAACCCGGGAAGAATAACAAAAATGCAGATAGTTCACATTCATTTCCCAGTGTTCTTTCTTTGGGTGTAGCTGCTCTGTCCATCATTGATCAATTGAAAATGAGTAAGGTCTCTTTGTCAAAGAAATCCACTTCCATCAGAATACATCTTCATATAGTATCGTTGTTGAGGAATATAATGATCTCCTGGTTCTGCTCATTTCAATTAGCATCAGTTCATGTAAGTCTCTCTAGGCCTTTCTGAAATCATCCTGCTGGTCATTTCTTACAGAACAATAATATTCCATAACATTCACATACCACAATTTACCCAACCATTCTCCAATTGATGGGCATCCTTTCATTTTCCAGTTTCTAGCCACTACAAACAGGGCTGCTACAAACATTTTGGCACATACAGGTCCCTTTCCCTTCTTTAGTATCTCTTTGAGATATAAGCCCAGTAGTAGCACTGCTAGATCAGGGCATAATTCCAGATTGCTCTTGAGAATGGTTGGATTCGTTCACAACTCCACCAACAATGTCATGCCTTCATATGAGACAGACTTTTAAGAATTTATTTAATTGAAGCCAGTTTCAATGATTTCATGATGAAGTAAGCCATCTACATCCAAAGAGAGTTCTGCAGGAACTGAGTGTGGATCATAACATTCTAACTCTTTTTGTTGTTGTTTGTTTGCATTGTTTTCTTATTTATTTTCTTTCCTTTTTGATCTGATCTTTCTTGGACAGCAAGATAATTATACATATATGTTTACACATATTGGATTTAACATATATTTTAACATGTATAACATATATTGAATTACTTGCCATCTAGGGGTGGGGGTGGGGGGAAAGGGGAAAATTTGGAACACAAGACTATGCAAGGGTCAATGTTGAAAAATTTTCCATGCATATGTTTTAAAAATAAAAAGTTTTAATTAAAAAAATACCAAAAAAAGAATTCATTTAAGAGCTTCATGATAAGCATTTTATGAGAAAAGATGTTTTTCAGTAAAGATAAAGTTATCATTTCCTGATTTTATTCTCTTAAGATTTTTTATGGATCTAATATTAAAGGAAAAGACTATTTGAGCAAAACATAATAATGACAAATTATTCTGCTGATATGATATAAGTAAATATATGCTTCATATAGTTATATTCAGGTACAAAACATGAGAATTTCACAAAATACATGATTTTAAAAAATTTAAAGGTCTTGTCATAGATGATAGGAAATATGTTTTAATATTGGTTAACTAATATTTAAATGCAGGTTTGAAATGCTTTTGAATGGAAGAAAGGTATTTATTAAGGGACTATAACAGACCTCTTTGAATACACTAATGAAATAAGACAATGACTATGAATTGCAAAGTTGAGTTCTTTGTTTTTACCTTTTCTAGTTCTTCTTCCACTGCCCGCTTTTCTCTAATAGCCCATTCAACTTGGCTCTGTTTGTCTCCACATTCCTATAAAATGGATAAAGAATATTTGTAAAAATCTATATTCAAAAGATATATGCCCCCAAATAAAACTAGTTAATATTATAAAGGGTTTCCTATATAGGGCCAAATGAATAAAGGAATCCTTTCAGATCCCTCTAGCTGCTAATGTTGATTGTGCTTACGGTGCCAAGCATTAAAACACTACAGGCCATTTTCAATGCAATCCCTGGCCACACAAAAGAAAGTTATCTAGCAATCTGCAATAACTAAACCAAAAGATGAAGAGTGTCTACTATCTAAACTATGATAGGCATTTGAATAAAAAGTCTACGAAATTAGTTCATAATTGGACAGACAATATGATTATACAGATGGGAAATTAGCTAATCAACGAACTGAATGATGGAAATAAAATGGACAATGTTTACAAAAATCACAAGCTACTCTATAACACAAAACAGAATCTTCCCCCCCACCTTTTTTGAAGACTTGTATTCTTTGAGTGGTCCTATACATTATAAATTGTGGAATAGATTGGGTAGATCCTGAATAGAGGATCTATGGAAGACAATGAAAAGAAATTACATAGGATGTGAAAGTGTTATTAGACTGTTGAAGGACTACCCATATGGATGAAATGAAAGATCTCATTGAAGTACTTGTACATACTATCAGTTCATGGGAAGTACAAAAAAATAAAGTTTAAGTTGTTCAGTTAATTAAAGAACTCCAGCCACATATGAAAATGTTCAACGTGTTGAAAAAGAATCCATACTCCAAAATATCAAGAATCATTTCGAACTAAAGAAGGATTAGGGGCTCTAAGTTAACAGGAGGAAAGAGAAGTTTTAGAACTCTTAGGAAGAAAAAAAATGAATCTCTCCTTGCCATATTGTCTTTTCATATGTTTTTATCAGAATCATTTTAAAATGATAAAACCAAGGAACTGAAAAAACTCTCTGTGAGATTATACTCACTGGATAGCCATGTAAGTTAAAAAAAAACCTTTTAATTTAACTACTACTAATTCTTCCCTCTACCCCCAAAGTTAAAGTATTAATAACTGAAAATGTTTCCTCAATATAAAACACTCCTGTGTAAAAGTCTGTGTGCTTAGGATCAGAATAGGTGATAAGATTCAATATTAATTAATGAGTTCAAAACAGAGAATCATAACAAAACATAACAAGTCAGAGAAGTCATAACAGTATAATGGAATGCATGGAATAGTAAAAATAAATCACTGGAGGAAAGTGACTTGAATAGAGGCATGTGTAATGCTTAGAGATGATATGTTGTTAATGACTTCTACTTCTTTCAATTTATCTATATTACAACTATATGTTATAATATATTTTCTTGAATTAACATAAAATGAGCAAACAAATCTAAGATAGTAAAAATGAGCAAAACAACAGGTAACTATGAAAAGTTTTTACAGTTTCTATATTATTACTTTGTTGATTAAGTCCTATCTCTCCTTTTTATAGCAATGCCCTACTCTTAGAACTATCAATTCTTGATGAAATTAAGAGGACAGAAATATTATTCCATGACAGATATTGACCTGTGTCCTCATGATCTTTTTTCTCTTCTACTATGAAGTCTCCTCTCTGGGCCCATGCCCTTCCACCCTTCCAGATGTCATTTGCTACCAGGAGCTCTAACTCCCCTTTTACTCCGGCAGGATTCTGTCTATGGGACTATACTATTTACTCAGAAGCAGGGGTCCTTCTTAATTTACTTCTTGCAGAGGTATTGTAGGGTTTTTGGTCCTTGTTATTTTAGATCTTTTCCTTCACAAGTAAGTTTTCTCTTTAGGTTTTTTTATGCTTGTTTCATTGTATACTATTACAAAGAAATGTCTTAGTTGTTTCTCTGTTGTTGTTTTGTTATTTCTTTTAACCCTATAGGTATCTTTTCAGTTTTTATTTTTTCCTCTAATTTTTGTTTTAACTTGTGCCTTCTTAATTGTTTGTTTTGTTTTGTTTTGAGGCAATTGGGAGTTAAGTGACTTGTCCACATTCACACAGCTAGAAGTGTTAAGTGTCTGAGGCCAGCTTTGAACTCAGGGCCTCCTAAACTAGGGGTTGGTGCTTTATCTACTTTGCCATCTGACTGCCCCTACTTATACCTTCTTTATTTGGTTTATTTATATTTCTTGTGTTTGTGCAGTTTGGAGTAATTACAACTCAAACTATCTGCTTGGCTTTTTTTGTTTGTTGGTTGGTAGGAATGCTTTAAATGATTCTTTCTCTTTTTAAAAATAATAACACATTATCATTTTATGTAGTGCCTAATGGGTACAGAATTTGTTGTTGCTGACTTGTTTTCAATTGTGTCCAACACTGTGACTACACTGGAGTTTTCTTGGCAAAATAACTGGATTAATTTGCTATTTTTCCTTCTCCAGTTCATTTTACAGATGAGAAAATGGAGACAAAAAGAGTCACAGAGCTAGTGTTTGAGGCCAGATTTGAACTCAGAAAGATTCCTGGTACTCTCCCCACTGTACCACCCTGGCTGCCCTGGCATAGAAAAGTATTTTAATTCAATTTATTTTCCTTTACACCTGAGGATCTTTATTCTAGTTGCTTACAAAATTTGTCATCTCACATCGGAATTGTTAAATTTAACAACTATGTGTTATGGCATTTACAACAGTTTCCTTACAATCCTCCTACTCTTTTCCCCACCACCCCCAGCAATCTTTGGATTCTTTCAATTGGTGCTTTGTTTTATATGTCCAGAAGTTCTTGACAGGGCTTGATTTTGTTTTCTTATTATTTCGTGTATTTATGATCAAATTTGACTTATATTCCTCGAACAGGCCTACGATCCTTAAATTGCTTCTACAAACTCCATCTTTGAGATCAGTATTTTCTTTCTGCTCTTATTCTAAATTATTTTTCACTTCTGTGTGTTTGTATCTACAATCAGTTATTCTCCTGTTTCTTTGAATATATACATCACTGTGGATAGGAGTGGGTAGAGAGAGAAAGAAAATTCAATTGCTTGTTTCTACAGAATGGTGAAGAGAGGAAAAGGGCAGAGAAGGAAATTGTTTAATGGTTCCTAAAGCCGAAATCCATGGCTCTTATCAGTTCTGCAGAGGTAAGTGGAGAAGAGATCTTGTAAGCATGTTAGAGACTGGGGATTATCTTCCATACTATTAATTCATTAGGTTGTTGTTTCCTCATTAGGGTTCTTTGTATCTTTGCCTATGGAGACAGCTGCTGTTAGCTTACTTATTGCACATAAATATCATTTTGAGGAGTTTTGAGAGTTCAAGAGGTTTGGAGAAAATTCTAGTCCTCCATTTTTTTGGTCACTTACTGTTCAAATCAGAAAGATTAATTTCAACTAAGTAGCAGCATGAAGAGGTAAGAATATCAGGATACTTAATGGAGGACTAGGTACGTGGATTAGCCCTAAAAGAAAGATTTTATTCATTACATACAATGAAGTACATTATACATATGAGGAACAGACTGCATGAATCCATAGGGAGAAAAACAAAAAAGAGAAAATCAGAAAAAAAAAAAAAAAGGTAGGAGCTCAGTATGGTTCTAATTAATAGTATGTGAGAAATGTACTATGAAATAAGGTTAGAAAAGACTGCACACATTGGAAGTATCCTGTGACTCTGCAGTCCTTCTCTACCCTCTGATTGGCTAGATCCTCTCAGAAGCTCCATTAAAAAAAGATATTTTATTTTTCCTCCAGAATTATATATAAAGATAATTTTAAACATAAAAAAAATTTGAGTTCAAATTTTCTCCTTCCCTCAGTAATCTTACTCCCTCCCTAAAATGGTAATTTGATATAGATTATACATGTGAAATCATGCAAAACACATTTCTATATTAGTTATATTGTGAAAAAAGACATAGAGCAAAAGAAAAAAATGATGAAAAAATAAAGTGTCAATATATTTGGAGACAATCTGTTTTCCAAAGCCATGGCCTAGAAGCAGACTGTGCCCTGAACTTGGCATAACAACAATACTTTGTGTTCACCCTCTCAATGACCTCACCTACTGGTAAAATGTATTGTTTTGACCAGCACTAATTGTTCTCTGAGGGATTTATGATTTTCATATTAATCAATAATTTCCATGGCACCTGAGAGCCAGAAGCAGACATGTTGCATCAGAAATGATAAATCAAACCTCCTGATACTCTTAACAATTCCTGTGCTTGTGTAACCACTAAGTGAACCAAAACAGATGCAGCACTCCTTTTCCCACTAATTCTGGTTCTCTTCCCCACCTAATGATACAAGGTTCAAGACCCTTATAACTTAAGGACTATTCCCACAGGACTCAAAGACACCTGTACTGTTCCAAAAATGCCTGTGTGACTGAGCTTGCTGTGGGAACTGATTTCTCAAGACCTAAGGATGACTTTGCTAGGTTCTGCCCTTTTTTTTTTTCAAGCTTATAAGCCCTATCCCTGCCTCATCACGTCAAGCCCTCCTACTCAGAAGACTTTGATTTACAAACTCATCTTCCTCATTATGAAATTAAACTTGTTTGATTTCTCTTCATTTCTATTTTCTTTATTCTTGTTTCCTTACAGCCATTGAATTTTTAAAAATTATTTAGTTTTAAAAAATTTTTCCCTGATTACATGAAATAACAATTTTTAACATTTGTTTTTAAAACTTTGAATTTCAGATTCTTTCCCTTCCTCCCGTCTCGCTGAGAATGCAAGCAATTCAATATAGATTATACATGTGTAGTCATGCAAAATGTTTCCATGATAGTCATGTTGTGAAGAAAACATAGACAAAAAACAAACAAGAAAAAACCATCAAGAAAAATAAAGAACACTATAAAAAATTATGCCTCAATCTATATTCAGACACCATCAGTTTTTTCTCTGGGTATGGACAGCATTTTTCATCATAAGTCCTTCAGAGATGTTTTAGATTATTATATTGCTAAGAATAGTTATGTTATTCACAGGGGATCATCTTACAATATTGCCATTATTTTGTACATAGTACATTTTACTTTGCATCAGTTCATGGAATTCTTTCCAAGTTTTTCTGAGAGCCTCCACTCATCATTTTTATAGCACAATAGTATTCTATTTCAATTGCATACAATAATTTATTCAGCCATATTCACCAACTGATGGGCATCTCCTCAATTTCTAATTCTTTGCCCTCAAAAAGAGTTGCTATAAATATTTTTTGTACATACAGATCTTTTTCCTTTTTTATTTCTTCTGGGATACAGATCTAGCAGTAGTATTGTTAGGTCAAAGGGTATACATGGTTTTATAGAATTCTGGGCTATAAAAATCATGAGTTGAGGACTCCTTTCTAACACAAACTTGCAAAATCTCTTAATAGTATGATACAAAATAAAATAATGAAATCTTTTAATACTATGACTACAAAACAATGACACAATCAAGTGTTATACAACATAAACTGAATGCAAAAAAAGAAGAGAGAGATAAATTTGGATTAAACTAATTGGAAAAGTTTTCTCTGAACTGTAAAAGTATATACATTTTTTTCTGGTCTCAAAATGTTAATGTTGCCATTAACTTCTACTGGGTCCAGGCACAGTAATGCTACTTAAATGTTTCTTTTCTTTTAAAATACATTTTGTCAATATATTTGTCAATCTTTCTTCAAAGAGAACCCATTGAAGATGCCTTAGCCTTTATTATAAAACAAATTAATTTATAAATTTTATAAATAATAGCAAAACAGTATTTATCATACCATTTGAAGTGCAGAAAGTTCTTCTGTTAATTGAGAAATCTGTAAATGATACTGTTTTTTTATATTTGCCACCTGTAAATTAAGATATTTAAAAAAATTATTAGGCTCAAAATCAAAATTCAATACATATTTTAAGTGCTGGGGGAAGAAGACAAGGAATATAAAAACTAAATAATATACTGTCCTCTCTTTCTCTCTAGCAACACACATACACACACACACACACACACACACACACACACACACACACACACTCACTCCACATATCCCTGAGCCTTTGGTTACCTTTGCTACTGTCTAAACACAATCTAAACCCCAATCTTGGGGTTGGGGCCCAAAGAAACATGTTTCTAATATGATAAGTTCATAAGTAGGTACAGAATAATATGAAAGACATGAAAAAAGTCAGATCACATTATTGCTACTATTATTTGATATTATGGAAATGATAGATACAGTAATAAAACAAACAAAAAAGCTGAGATAATGAGCTTAAGTAGAGACACAGTATTTCCTCCTGGCAAATATGATGGTTACTTAGAAAATGATAAAGATTTTAAATAAAAATTATTCAAAAAAACTAATCACTTCAAGAAAGTCCCTAATATTAATTTTATGACCTATTCAAACTGTCCTTTTTAGCCATTTCTTTCATACATAATTCCATTTCTTGACTCTCTGCCTTTACACAATGTCTTCCATACCTGTAATGTAGTTCCCTACTCAACTCAGCCATCAGAAATTTCTATTTAGAACTTGAAAGCTCAGCTCAATCATATTCCTCTATATAATTTTTTCCTGATTCCTCAAGCTGCAAGTGCCTATCCCTGCCCAAAAAATTACCTTATATTTATTTTGCATATGTTTATATATACATGTACAAGATTTTGAGTAATAATAACTGTTTCATTACTATTCTTATATACACAAAGCTGAGCATACAGAACCTCATACATAGGAGACAATATATTCTCGTAGACTGATGAAAGTAGTATAACATGAAATAAATCCTCAATATCATCAGCTTTTCTATATATTACTAACAAAATTTAATAGAAAAAATAAATAATTTTCAAAATAATAGCAAGATGCATAAATCTTCTATGACACATTCAGGGCTATATAGATGCAACTATAAAATATGATTTACAGAATCATGAAAGGTTTTAATAAGTAGAGAAATATTTATTATTCATAGTTGAGCAATATCAATTTAATGAACATGACAAACTATCAAAATCCATTTGCAGACAGTGCCATGTCAATCAAATTGCTAAAAGCTTACTTTACAGAAATAATACAAATAAAATAATACTAAAATTTCATGGAAGGAACAAAAAAGTGAAATAATGAAAAAAAAGTAGGAAGGAGTCCTAGAATTGACATGATCATCACTATTCCTCAGATTAAGAGAGAAGCAGTTAATTAGGCAAAATCTTTGTAGCAACTATATCTGGAAAAGGTTTGATATCCATGGGGATTGATTTAAGCATATAAAAACAAGAGCCATTGCCCAATAGAAATTTGGCCAAAGAATAAGAAGTTTACAAAAAAAGAAATGCAGACTACCAACAACCATATGAAAGGATGCTCTGAATCACTATTAACAAGGGACAATCCAACTAAAAGAATGCTGATGGTTCTTTTATGCCTTTCAGATTAACAGATGAGAAATGATGAAAAATGTTGGAGGGCTCTCCACTAAAATACTACTGGAGAACTTGTTAATTGGTATAATCATTCTGGAAAAAATTTCAGTTACACTAAAAGAGTCAATAAATTGTATGCCTTTTGAACAAACAGTATCATTATTAATCATATACTCCAAGAATGTTGAAAACAGAGGTCCCATATGTTCAAAAATATTTATAATGTCAGTTGTAATGGCAAAAAATTGGAAGGAAAGTAGATGCTCACCAATTGGAGTATGACTGAAGAAATTTTAGCATAGAAATTAAAGAGTATTATGGTCAGGGAAAAAATGGTAAATATGAAAAATTCAAAGTAACTTAGAAAAACTTGTATGAACTGAAAAAAGAGAAAAGTAGGAAGATTCAGAACAACTAACAAGATGACCAAGATAATGAAATAGAAAATAATGATATTTGGTGAAAGACTATGAACAGGCAGTTTGGTGAAAGGCTATGAACAGGCAGTTTTCATATGAAGAAATTAAAGCACTGGGGCTGTTAAGAGTTAAAAAAAGGAATAATTTGAGACAGGGTGGGGCAGCTAAGTGGTACAGTGGACAGGGTTGGGCCTGAAGTCAGGAAAATGAGTTTTCCTGAATTCAAACATGGCTTCAGATACTTATTAACTGTATGACTTTGAACAAGTCATTTAACTCTATTTACCTCAGTTCCTCATCAGTAAAATGAGTTGGAGAATGAAATAACAATTTCAGTATCTTTGTCAAGAAAACCCCAAATGGAGTCACAGAGTCAAACATGACTAAAATGACTGAACACTACAACCACCAAGATGAGATAGGGTGGGAAAGATAAGATAAAGTCAAATTGTGAAGTGTATTTAGATATTCAAGAAATCAGGTGAAAAAGTTTAGGATAAGATGTGGATAACATAAGTCTGCCAGCTTAGAATTAGTTTGTATAATTATAACTCTGTAGCTATAAAACAGAAAAATAATTATGACATATGCAGTAAAAGAGTTCTTGTATGCAGTACATTCAGAAATATGAAAAGACCATGGAAAGATACTAAAGAGATATCACCTTTTTCTTATTAATTTATAAAATGAACAAGCTATTAAAATGTAATTTATGCTATTTAATAAAGATTTCATAGAGGGAAATGTTATGCACATATTATTTAAACAAGTTAATTTACAAGGAAAAAATTTACTGAAGATCATTAGAATTATAGTATTTTCCTTAATTATAGCACTTTTGAATAATTACTTGTCTCATCAGAGTACTACTCCACATTTAATCCAGTTATTATAACATTCTCTAAATCTTTTTAATAACCATCCACAATATTAAACCACTTAAAAGAAAGTTCCTGACACTGATGGAACATTAGGAATTAGCTTATATGGTGCAAAACATTTAAGAATTTTCCAGTTACTTATACATCTTCTATATCAGTTATGCACTAATTATAGGAAATAATGATGACATTTTAAAACTGAATTTTTGTTGTTTTGATATCATTAGAGTTTCTCCCCATATTCCTTTTTTACCCATTCTAGAAAGTCATCAGAGTCAAAACAGAAATTGTTTTTGTTGATGTTGTTTTGGTAATTCCTTGATAGTTATATTTTATTATTGAAAATATTAATGACCTCTATTTGGTCTCCTATTGTATTTTAGAAGGTATCCTTCTATGCTTTTGTATTGTTTTGTTGGCAAATAACTGTGTATCATGGTTTCTGATAATTTGAAAAAACAGTTATATCTTCTGGTTATATTGTGATTTTATCTTGCATATTTGGTATTTATTGATTTGATTCTCTGACCCTTTAGCTTTTTCAAAGGACAAACTTTTTATTCTGTCATCTCTGGAAATTTTTTTGGTTTTCAGTTTTTCTATTTCTCCTTTATTTTTCAATATGTCCTCTTTTGGCTTATTTTAGGTTTACTTATTGACTTTAATTTTATTCTAGGTATACTGCAAAACCTTTATTGAATTTCTGGAGGCTTCCTCTTATTTTTTTGGCCTTTGGAACAGCTGCTTTCTGACCAGGTCCCTTTTTGGCTGGAGACTTTCAGACCCTTCTGAGCCTTCTGAGTTTTATGACCTGGGGCTGCCTTCTGGTCCTCAGCCTTCTTTGAGGGGGAACTTCTTGGCAGAGATCTTGAGGCCAGTGCCTTCTAGACAACTCCCTTTTTAGGGGACCCCTTCTAGGTAGAGGCCTTCTGGAGCTTCTTTATGTCATACATGATAATTCTGTTTCTTATTTTCTTGGCCTTTGTGACTTTATAACGGTCAAAATCTGTTACTTTAGTTTTCCTTTCTCTGGCTTTGATTTTGTTGGCCTATCTTTTGGCTTTCCATTTTATATTGATCTTCTCCTTCTCCTAAGCAGCCCAGATATACATCTGATGAGCACCTGATGCATTTGAATGCCATGGCCTCCTTATATCACCATATGGTATGAGTCCTATTCTGATCAATAGCATCTACAAGAACTACCACAGTTTGCCAGCATGAGGCCTAAAAGAAATGTAGGTCACCCAGCCAATTTCCATATAGTATATGAACAACATATTGGTGGTACCAAATGAGAAGGGATTTTCTAATTTTTTAAATATATGTATTCAGTTTATTAATCCTCTCCTGTTATATTTTATTAATCTATTTAAGAAAATTTGTGTACTGAAAAACATGTATACTTATTAGTAGTCCATAGTACATTTGTGACTAGAGATTGTAATATCTTTCTTTAATTCTGAATAAATCCAATATAAAAATAAATAGAAAGAAAAATGTAAAATTGGATAGATTTCTGGGAAAAGGGAGCTAAAAGACTTTTGACATCTTGTATAAGATTGCTGACAAACATATATATTTTCCAGTACCACATGGAGCTTTTATAAAAATTCACTATAAGGACAAAGATCTATTACAATTTTTTTTTTAAACCAAAACAGTAAACTGTGCACAAAATACAATTAAAAACAGCAATCAGGTCAGGAAATATAAAATGCACAAGTCTAAATGGAGACAATATTGAAATCTTTAATGTGTGAGTCAAAGAATAAATCATAGAAATGATTAAATAATATGTAAAAGAAAATGCTATTAATTTCTTAATGTCGTTTAGGATTTTTAAAAAATTTAGTTTCCTTATCTCTTTTGATATTGTGAATTTGTTTTTCCTTTGTCTAATAGCATGCCTTCTTGGATTCATTTGATGCAAAGTAAATTTTGTTGTAGACCCTCATTTATTGTCAGAATAAGCTTTTGCTCTTTAAAATTTATATTCTTAATATGCTTTTGCTTTTTAGGTATGGTTCTTTGTAAGCAACAGGTTGTAGGGCATTGTTTTCTTACCTAATGCTACTCTCTTTTGTTTTAGTAGATTTAAATGTAAAGTTATAAGGATTAATTAATTTTATGTACCTTCTATTTTCCTTTCTTCTCTAAAAATAGGATTTCTTTTTCTTTTTTTTCTTTTACCCACATGACTGCTTTTTTGCTTCTTCTCTTCCAAACTGTCCTTTACTTCTATGTATTCATACTTCTAATTAGTTGTTTTCCCTTTTGTTTTGCTGGACAGATCATGGATTCAATTTTTGTCTTCTAATTATTTCTATTCTGTAAACTATAAATTCTACTTTTACCATTCTCATTTCTTGAGTCAACCTGCTATAAGTCCTTGTTTTCTTGGCAATACACAGGATCTTCTGTTTTATCATTAATTCATTTTTGTCTGTCTTACAAAATTTATTCAGATAGATTGGACTCATAGAAATAATCCTGAGCCATTTTCCTTTTTATTGTCAGTATATTCCTTATGGTTTTTTTTCCTTGTGCTGAGTTTTTTCCCTTCAGAATATCTGGTAATTTCAGTCTCTTTTCCTTATATTCCTCAATTACTCATATTCTGTTTCTTCTCCTTCCCCATTCTGACTGTAGTTTCCATAGATCTGTATCTCAAAGCTCTCTCAAATTCCAATTACTTTGGGGGATTCACTTTTTGTTAACTTCAGTCTGTTCTAAGTGACTTTGGGGGAAAACAAAACTTGGTTCAGTTGGATAACAATCTCATTCCTTGTTGGGATTGTTGTTCCTTGTTAGCTTAAAGCCTTATTCCAAAATTAGATGGTTCCTTAGTTTTCTGATTAAGTACTCCTGCAGTCTAATGGATTGCTACAATCCTATTCCAGACAGAGTAAGAGTCCATCTATCTTTCTCTATCTTAAGGCAAACAGAGAAGGGGAGTGGAGCATGGAGAAAGAGATGAGTTCTGTCACAAGTGTGTGGATCAGGTTATACCACTCTGCCTAAGCTTCACTGATGGTGGCAGAAGGAAGGGAGAAGAGGTTCTCCACCAGCCAGTACTACAATACCCATATATAGAAACATTGGTTATAGCAAATGGAGACATTTTGAATGCTCCAGATAAGCATTTACTTTGGCAGTATACTTTCATGTATGTATACATAGATGATGAGGTGGTCACATGCATTGGCAAAACAAGCTCAGTATTTGCAAGACTCCAAAGGAAAATATGAGAGAGAAAGAGGTAATAGACTGCCCATCAATGTGAAGATCTACTGACCTCATTTTTGTACACCTATGAAACCTGGATAGTATACCAGCACCATGCCAAGAAACTCAATGCTTGAGAAAATTCTGAAGATCACCTGGTAAGATAAGGTACTAGACACTCAGATTTTTTCTCAGCTAAACTCACAATCATTCAAATTTTACTGCAGAGAATGCAACTCTGAAGGACTGGTCATGTTGTCTAAAAACCAAATGTCTGGTCACCTGAAAGACTATTTTATAGTGAATGCACATAAGAAAGGTGCTCAATATGTTGGTCAGAAGACATGGTACAAAGCTACCCTTGAGATCTCTTTGAAGAATTCTGGAATTGATTGCATAATACGGGAAATACAAACAAAGGATTGCCCAATATGATGTGTTGAAGGTGCTGTGCACTATGAGAAGCAGAACTGCAGCAGCTTAAAAGAAAAATGAGATGCACAAATATAGAGAAAACCCTATGCTGAATGTTCACATGGACTATTTGTGCCTGACCTGTAATAAATAGAGCATTCTGAGCTCCTGTTGGCCTGATGAAACACAACGGACACAATGTACCTTGAGTCCAATGTAGTAATGTCATTTTGGTTCTCTTTGAGAATGAAGGACAATAACCAATGCACATATATATAGCCTTCACACATAAGACAAATATTTCATTTTAAGAACATACTGTTATTTAAAAAGTGATTTCTTTTTGTGCTTTTCATTTTAATTTTGTGGAAGAGTAATGATTATTTGCTTATTTTATTTACTACAGCAAATTGAAACATATATATCATTTCATTGAAATTAATACTTATCAAGAAAAGAAATTTATAAGCACAATTTGTTAAAAAAAACAAATATAATGGAAAAAAGATATTTTAATTTATAGATTTTAAAATGTCAATTTTAAAATATTACCTAGCACAAAATAAAGCATATGCTTCTTTTAACTTATACTAATACAAAAAATAATTCAATCAATTGTTGCAGCCAAATCAATATGAGAAATCAAAGCTAGTTTATTTGGCGCCTCAGTCTTCATCTTTCTTTTCATTCAGACTAGAAAAGATAAGCTTTCCTTAATTGTTATTTATAACAAAAAAGAGATTTTAAAGATTTATTGTGAATTGACTTGAAGTGAATATTTTCTATTTATGTATAAAAAGATTGCTACTAATAAACATGTTATATAGGGATAGACAATTCAAATCTTCAAAACTCTTTGATGATTATGATCTTCCAGAATATTCATTCTGAATTCAGAATATTCATGATCACTGAATTCCACTAAGTAGAATTTTCTCTTTTTTTATTCTCACTCAAATCTTTCTGAATAAGGTATAAAAGATTCCTCTGGGATACAATCATAGAACTATATTAGTTCTGATGTGATATATTTTGAAAACTTTATTCAAAAGTTTATCTGTATGTAAAATTTCAAATATCTTAAATTTTAATCCTTTTTAAATGATAATTTTTAATATGCTAAGAACATCACTAATAAGTCAAAGAAGTATATAGTGGGAAGCATTTGAGTATAGTAAAATGAGATAATTTTGTCATCAGAAAGACCATCTGTCCATAAAGAGAAACAAAATGAGGGATACAAGAACAGATCATAAATCTGAAACAGAGCTTGGATTTAGTAATAAGGAGATAGATGTTATCCAGACATATGTTAGAGCTCTCTTCCTGCTAAAAACAGATCAGTTAATGATTTATTTGCCTTAATGCAAAATTCATTCTTTAAAAGTATGATGAATCAACTATGGGAAATCCAAGATTAGGATCAATCCTTACTTAGAAGAAGAAACTTATTCTTGGGATGGAAACAATGGGAACTGTGGGAGGAAGTTACCACTCCCATGTACAGTTTGTAATAGAGAACAGGAAAGTCATACTTTGACATGTACACTAGAAGTTGGAAAAGCAGATTTCTAACAGCTGAGAGGAAGGTTGGGTAGGCAAGTTTCCATGGACTAGAATTCTACAAAAGTCAGGACAGGAGAAATAAAAAAGGCCCAAGAATAAAATTTTGAAGTCAAAGTGAAACTATTTCAGTTAGGAGAAAAATGAAGACAGTGCCGTAGAGCCACAGGAAACACATCAATTAATCAATTAACACGTATACTAGGTCCGGTACTCATCTAAGTTTTGGTGACGCAATAAAGAGCAAAAAACAGATCCTGTCTTTAAAGAATTTAAAGAAGAAAGGATATTTATGAATAGGTACATAACAGAAATACACAGAGAGGATGAAAGATTATCATTATTAGAGAAGTAGATTGGAAACATGGCATATGGACAGTATTAAGACTTATAGTAAAAAAAACCTGGGTACAAATTTAGCCTCAGATCTTTATAAACTGTGTGATCCTGGACAAGTAATTCAAAATCTCTTGGCCTCATTTCCTTATCTCTTAAAGGAGGAGATTGGGCTAGTTGAAATCTAAATTCCTTTCCAAGTTGTCAATCTCTGAATCTCTGAAGGTATTAACAAATCAAGGAATCAGGAAAGGCCTCTTGCAGAAGGTTAACATTTGATCTAATTTTTGAAGTAAACCAGGGATTCTGAAAGCTTAAAGGTCAGTAAGAAGAACATTGTAGGCTGGGAAACAGCTGGTGTGAAGAAATGGAAATAGTAGATGGAATATCCTGAGAGCAACAGCAAGTAAGCCAGAATGGCTCAACCACAGTGGAAGGGGATAAAGTGTTAAAAAGACTGGAAAGATAAAAAAGGTCAGGCTGTGAAAGGTTTAAATGCCAAAGAGAGCAGCCTATAGCTGATCCAAGAAGGGAGAGAGCCATTAAAGTTAAACTTTTGGAAAAATCACTTTTGCACTGAGAAGAGACTTGCAGTAGAGAAATCAGTCAGGAGGTTATATAATAAAGCAGGTACAAGGTGAGGAAAGTCTAAACTAGGGATGTGATTCTCTGAATGGTGAGTGGATCAAGTAAGATAAAGAGATAGAAAACAAAAAGATTTGTCAACTGATTGGATTTGTGGGGTGAGAGGAAGAATTGGAGATAACACCATGGGTGCAAATCTGTAAGATTGGGAAGACAGCAGTGCCCTCCACGGCAAGAGTAAAGCTGAAAAAAGTTGAAGATTCGTTGGGGGAAGATAATGTTTTGGAAATAATGAGTCTAAGATACTTATATGATATCTACTTCAAAATGTTCAATAAGCAGTTGGAGATGGGGGATTGAAGTTTAAGAGAAAGAGTATGCAGGTGTGGGAACTATGTGCATAGATAATGATAACTGAAGCTCACAGGAACCAAAGAGATCCCCATGCAAGTTAGTATAGAGAGAAAAGTGAAGAGGCCAGGACAGAGCTTTAGGGGCATTCACATTAGTAGATATGATATGGATGAAGATCTAGTAAACAAAACAAAAATTGTTAGAAGGAACAGTTAGCAGCATTACCAAGAAAGAGCAGAGTCATGAAAAAAGAGTGATCATATCCAGGATGAAAAGATGAGTCAACTCCAGAGGTTAATAAGGATAAGTATTTACTGGGGTCTGTATCTCAAAGAGATCATAAAAAATGCATATGCAAAAACATTTGTAGTAGCCCTTTTTTAAGTATCAAGGAACTGGAAATTGAATGGATGTCCATCAGTTGGAGAATGACTGAATAAGTTATGGTATATGAATGTTATGGAATATTATTGTTCTATAAGAAATGATCAACAGGATGATTTTAGAAAGATCTGGAGAGACGTATGTGAACTGATGCTGAGCAAAACAAGCAGAACCAAGAGAACATTGTATACAGAACAACAAGATTATATGATGATCAACTGTGATGGACTTGGCTGTTTTCAACAATGAGGTGATTCAAGGCAATTCCAATAGATGTGGGATGAACAGTGTCATCTGCATCCAGAGAGAGGACTATGGAGACTGAATGTGGATCACAACACAGTATTTTCACCTCTTTTGTTGTTATTGTTGTTTGCTGGATTTTTTTTCTTTCTAGTGTTTTTTCCCTTATGATCTGATTTTTTGTATGCAGCAACAATTAAGTGTTGTCCAAAAGTAGAATGAACTGCTTTAAGAAGTGGGTTTTCTCTCCTTGGAGGTCTTTAAGCAGAAGTTGATTACTACTTGTTCAGAATGTTGTAGTGAGGATTTCTTTCGATTATGATTTATGCTGATAAGCCACTTGAATTTTAAATTGTTTTACAAAGCTTTTAAATGGAAGAGCCTGGATTGGAACCCAAGTTCGCTGAATCCAAAAATAACACCGTTTTTACTTCATTACACTGCAAAAATAACTGGGTCTCAGTACTCTGGTTACAAATTTCTTTTAGTCTCTTTTTTAGATTCTTTAGTCCTTTCTTTGGTCCAGAAATCTCATATCCATGTTCTTTTGTATGTGTTTCTTTTCTCTTTCTTCTCATTGTTTCTCTGTGTTTCTTCTGTCTCTCCTGTGTATGCATGCGTGCACACACATACACATACACACAGTCACACACTCACATACTCACAACTCAAGCAAACTTCCTGCAAAATATGTATTAAGCTTTTACTGAAAATGCAATTATCTACTTATTCTGCATGTAGTTGTTCTGACAAACACTTGCTAGGGCATTATGCAATATTTAGTTATAATGTGTGTATTTTTCTATTTTTATCTTAAATATTAATAAAATTACAAATCTCTTACTTCTTTTCTGGTTCGCACAGCAGCCTCTTGAACAAGTTGAGAAATTGTTTCTTTCATTTTCTTAATATCTTCTTCTTTTTGTTTCTCTTCAAGCAATGCCTTCAGAAGACAATAACATTATTATAAAAAGTGCTATTAATGGAAAAAATAGAATATGGGCAGAAATCTATTCAATAATTACTTACTGATGAAGACTAAAACTTGAGTTTTTAATTCTCGATTTCCAGCTGTCTACAATAAACCCAGAACAGAGATCAACATCTCTTGTGATCCAGTGGACATTCACACAAAATAAACTCTTCTATGCATGTATATGCATTGTTTTGAAGATAATATAGGCACTTAATAAATACAAAGTGATTAACTGTTCTAAGAACCATAACAGTCTTTTTTGATTCTCATCCCCCTTTATTTATCTAAGGGAATTGAGGGAATAGGAGAGCAAGTGGTTAATTATGGGAACTGATTAAAACCACATTGATTCCATCATGTCATTCCATTCTGGATCTAAATCAGTTCCCTTTAGATTCAATTATGGTTCTAGTGCAAATTCTGTCTTGTGAGAAAACGTTATTCAGTTGTGGGAACAGGGAAAAAAAAAAACATTATTGTATTGTTTGGACCTATCCTTGCATGGCTTGAAAGCTTGGAGTACCCCTACCTACTTATTAGAGACCCTTCATCAAGAATCTAGGTTATGCTGACCAGAAACCTAATCAGACCCAAAGACTGATGCAAGGAGCATTCTCAAAATGTATTTCAAGCAACCCATTTGTCTTATCTGCAAACGCCCCCCACGCTGATCAATCAGTTATTATTTCTATGTTCTTTTGATTGTTTACAGATATTTGGGAAGGAGTGGGGCAACACTTCCTTTGTTGGTTTGGGGGAATTGTATATGTTCACTCTTTCCTGCTCATTTGGTAAATCTCAATCTTTCATCCAATTAGAATTCAGATAACCTAATGTTGTATTGTTTCCTTTTAATTAATTGGTCCTATTTAATTGTTTTTAATATATCAAAGTCTCTTTCCTCTTGTATGCAGAGTCTAGTTCTAAACTGAGGAAGGGGTCTAATCCTAATTGATTAGGCAACTGGCATGCAATGCTTAATAAATCAAAGAGCTTGGAAACTTGGACTTTTGTTTCCTCGTTATTTCATCTTTTTACCCACTACATCTTAACATAATATCACATAAATCTAGCCTTTTCTATTTTAAAAATAGCATTTGCATTTTTCTTTCTTCTATTGTATTTGGATAGACCATCTTATGTGCAGATTACTATAACAGCCTCCTATTTAGTTTTCTTGACTTAATTTTATTTTTCTTCCAATTTTTCTAGTTGCTGCCATTTTAATCATCCTTATACACATCACTGATAATGAGAAAGTCACTTTATCTCATTTGGTCTCAGCTGTAAAATGGCCAAACTAAATGACCTCTTACTTCCCTTTCAGTTCTGATCCCATGGCTCTTTATCACTTTTCATTTCAAAGCAATATATTGGATTTCTAAAGTAAACACAAATTCTTTACTCTAGCACTCAGACTCCTGAGTAATTTGGCTTCATTCAGATTATAGACTTTTGACTGAGGACCCAACCATTCAGTAATTAAGGCTCAGTAGCAATTAAAGCAGAGAATCTCTAGACCAAAAAATCTAAATAAAAAATGAATGATTAAATCTGGGAGAGGAAGATCCTCAGGTTTCTGGCCAAAGCAGAAATGATAGCTATTTACATTCAATCTGAGTCAATCAGGACCCAAACAATGATCAAATGGAGCTTGGCCTAAAATAAGATTGGTGGCCAATTAGAATCAAATTGGTTTTCTTTAAAGCCTGGTCCTTAAGAGAGAAATCTAGCCAGTAAGCCCCAAGGTATTTTAGGAGGGTTCAGAAGAGGGGAAAGTTGGGCAGCTGACCTTGCACAGCCTTCCCCCACAAATCCAATTCACTTGCATGTCATGGCATCACCTCCTTGATGTCATGATCCTCTTCTGGAGAAGACTTTTGAAAAACATATTTACAACTGCCTACACTGTGAATCCCCACTTACTGTATTTCACATCTCCTATATTCCAGCCAAATTAGCTTACTTAGTGCTTACCAAACTCATTCCAAATTTCCCACCTGTTCCTGTTTTCATATATTTCTTATGCCTGAAATGTATTCTGTACTCCTTGGACATATACATAAATGCACAGACACACAATTTCTTGTGCTGAAATCCTATCCATACACCAATACACTACTGGTGGAATTATGAACTGATCCAACCATTCTGTAGGCAAACAATTGGAGATTGAAAGGATGCCCATCAACTGGGGAATGGCTGAACAAGTTATGGTATATAAATTTAATGGAATACTATTGTGCTATAAGAAATGAAGAGTTGGAGGATTTCAGAAATACTTGGAAAGATTTATCATGAACTAATGCAAAGTGAAGTTAAGCCGAAACAGGAAAACATAGTACAAAGTAACAGTAACATTGTATGACAATTATGAATGACTTAGTTACATCAAGTGATACAATAATGCAAGAAAATTTCAAACATTTCATGAAAAAAATGCTATTCATATATAGACAAAAAGTCAATTTAGTCTGAATACAGATCAAAACACACTATTTTAATATTCTTTTTTTTTCACTTTTTTTTGTTTTGATCAGTTTCATCTTTTACAAGATGAGTAATATAGAAATGTTTTACATGATTACACATATATAACCAATTTCAAATTGTTTACCATCTTACGGAGGGAGAAAGTGAAAGAGGGAAGAAGAAAATCTCAAATTTAAAATTTTTAAATGAATGTTAAAATTTATTTAGAAAAAAATAAAATAATATTAAACTATATTAATAGTATATTAAACTACCCAATCATCTTTCAAGATCAACCTGTTCTACAAGACTTCTTTGATTTTCAGTAAAATATGATCTCTGTCATCCTCTGGATTTTCACCACAGTTGTTGCTACCTCTAATAAGCACTTTTCCCTCTATATTTTGTATTTAAATTTGGATACCTATATCTTATCTCTCCTCTATAAACAGATAATTTAGTTTAATTATTTCCAACAGCTTTAATGACAGTTTTTTTAAAAGGACAAACTTTCTAAAAGGTGGATTTTCAAGAATATAATCTCAAATAGAGGCTAATAGTACTCTACACAGTGTTTTGTGCTTTAGGCATAGATAACTTAAATAATTGCCATGCTTTCTTTTGCTATGACTAATTTATCTCTATATGAAATAACTACACTGATCTTTTTATCAATAAGATGAGAGAAAAATATATGATATTTAGAAAAATAAATAAATAATAAGAATTATTACTGGTGTTCTTTTCCCTGGACCAGGCATTTAAAAACAACAACAACAACAACAGCAGCAGCAACAACAAAAAAGCTTATTAGCAACACTTGGATCAAACATAGTTAAAGCCATGCTGTAGAAAACTTAAAAATAAAATCCTGTTGTATATTCTTTAACATGTTGATTTTAACAGCTTTGCAAACTAGTAAATTAAACATAAGTTATCCACTTATATTTAATTGTCTTCTAGGTTTAATCTGATATATATTAACATATATATTTTAGGCTTGATTCATCCAATTAGAAAATTTTCATTTTTAATAGTCTAGCTAATAGTAATTTGCTTAGATCTATTAAGTATTTGATAAAGTAATACTCTGACATCAATCATTTAAATAAGTCTTCTTAATGCAATTCTCATTTGCAAAAAGGCATTTTTAATAAATTTCCTATTAAGTTTATAATTTTCTAGGAATATGAGAATTTTTATTTTCAGTCTTAAGTTTTCTCTTTTCTCTCCCTCACTCACTGAAAATAGTATATTATTGTATGACTCCACACGTATAATGGGTATAATGTTGCTTGTTTTCTCACTGAGGATCAAGCAAAAATAAAATTTTTGATTCATTCCTTATTAATGACAATCTTAGTATGCCCCCAAAGTGGTCTAAAACATTTTAGAATGAAAAATTCTTTAGGTGATAAAAAATTTTGTAGCATGCTTCAGTCATAATACTGAGGAATACTAAAGAAGGAGGTATACAAGAAAGGACTAAATACCTTAACAAACCTCAGAACACAGCCTGAACTTTTTTTTAAAAAAACTAAATTCCTGATAAAGTTTTCTTTTTATTTGAATCTTTGCCCTAAAAGTGGAACTATTAAAAGAAAAATTCCAGTTAACTGAGTGTTCTGAATTAATGAGTTTTTCAATATCAAAATAAACAAACAAAAAGATTATTTGTCAAAAGATACCTGCTTTCATTTTTAAATTCTGATTTTGTTAGTGAACTTAATTTTCACCCCATCATTAAAAGTTATTTTTTTATTATTATTATTTTATTATTTATTTATTTTATTATTTTCGTGTGTGTGTGTGTGTGTGTGTGTGTGTGTGTGTGTGTGCGCGCGCGCGCGCGTTTTCTTACCTGATTTTTCTGAAGATTGGCTTCTTCTAAGAGCTGCATGCTGTCCCTGGCTCTTAGAATTGCTTCATACTTCTCATTTTCTAAGCCAACACATTTTACTTGAAGATCTTTGGTCTGTTTTTCCAGATTAGCTTTTTCTATTTTTAGTTGGTCAGCTTCTTGGATTGCTGCACATAACCTAAGAATTAATATTCAATTTTCATTAACTATAAATTGAAACTATTTCATTACTTTTAGCTAATGAAGAATATTTAGAATAACATCAGATCAAAAATTTACTAGTAAATTAGTATGCACTGAGACCTTACCTATCTAGAATTCCTGGGAAATGAGTTGTCGATCAGTTGAATAGGGTCAGCTATGGAAGAGGCAACAGAGATAGACTCTAGATAGCTATAAGTTAATGAACTGGAATACTTTTACCCATTTTTATGGAAATCTTTATATGACACAGTATAGATTCCCTTACCTTCTTAAACAGAGTATACCAAACATAATTAAAATATTTCTTGTTGACTATATGAACTATCGGCATATGTTGATGCAGGAATAGTATCATATTATCACAAACAATCTCTCATGTCCTGTTAAATAATACTATCTGGAAAAGCAAGCAGATGTCTTCAGGTACCCTCTTCCTTCTTAAACTCCTTAAATCACACACAACTAATTGCCACAATGGACAGAGTAGTGGGCCAGGCACTGAGTTCAAAGCCTGTCTTAGACACTTATTAGCTGTATGAGTCTGGGCAAGTTACTTAACCTTATTTGTTTCAATTTCTTCATCTGTAAAATGAGCTGGAGAAGGAAATGGCAAACTACTCCCTATCTTTACTAAGAAAACCCCAAATTAAGTCATAGAGAGTTGAACTTAACAGTTGAACAACAACAAAAACCAAATACACTCATTACAGAAATAATGTGAGATTTAAATAATTGGAAAAATACTATTTGCATATGAGTGACCCGAGTCAATATATCAAAAATGACTATCTAATTAATTTATTCATCAACTACATATCAAGCAAATTACCAAAGGGTTACTTTATAGAGATGGAAAAAAATAAAATTCATTTGGAGGAACACTATCAAGGGAAAGAATGAACAAAAGTGGGAAGGAAATTGGCAAACCAGACTTTAAACTATTTAACAAAGCCAACAACAACAACAGCAATAAAAACAATCTGATGCTAGTTTAAAAAAATAGAGTTTGATTTGTAGAATAGGTTAAGTCTGTAAAATGCAAAAGTAAATGAACCTTGTGGTTAAGTATTTTCTAGAAACAAGGACCCCCCCATCTACCTGGGTAGGGACTCATGAAACACTTCTGGGAAACCAGAAAGCATATGACAGAAATTAGATTATATACCAATACCATAAATTGTGATATATCCATATCGTCTATCATATAGTTAAGATAAACTCCATATAAATATATGGTTTGATATAAAAATTCATATTCTAAATAAACTAAAGGAACAAAGAAGAAATTAACTTTCAGATCTAGAATTAGGGGAAGCATTCATGAGCAAATAAAGAACAGAGAAAAGCACTGAAAATATAAAATAGACAATTTTGATGACATGAAATTTAAAAATTTTCATACAAAACCAGTACAACTAAAGTTAGAAATGAAACAATTTAACTGGGAAAAATCCTTACAGCAAATTTCTCAAATATAGTCATAATTTCATAAACACATATATGCATCTACTTCAATATTTGTTCAAGTTTATAAGAATAAGAGTCACCCTACCTGACTTGGTTGAAAGATATATTTTTTTAAATTAAATCCATCTTTTCTACCCATTTTCCTTTTTTCTTAGGGTACCACTACCCTTGAATCTTTCCTCTTCCCTTGCTACCATTTCCAATAAATTGTCAATGTTTCTCAGTTCAACCTTCAATCACTTCTCTCTATCTACCTAGTCATTATGTTACTATAAGACTTCAACACTTCTAGCTTAAGCTATTTTTATAACTTCTTAATTGGTCTACTTGTTTGCAAGCTTTATACTTCTCCTATCCATTATATAAACAAATTCCATTTTGCAAAATTGCAATCGTGATAAAAAATATAAAGGTGACTTTCCATATACAAAACAGAAAAAGAAAAAAAGGAATGAATATGAAAGCCTTAATATATATTTTGTGTAGCTTTTTTCCTCTTATAACAAATTTAACATGTTATTTTCCAAGCTGCCCACTTTGTTTTCTATTGATGTTCCTTTTGTTCTCATCTCTGGCATTTAAAAAAATGCTTCACTAGCATGTTATCTTCACTTTGGGGATTTTTTTTCCTTCTCATAGTTTTCCCCATTTGTTTTGATTTTTCTTTCACAACATAACTAATTTGGAAATATTTTCAAATGATTGTACATACAATCATACCAATATCAAGTTGCTTGCAGTCTTGGGGAGATGGAAGGAAAGAAAGGGAGAGAGAAAAAAAATTGGAACTCAAAATATTGGAGAAATTAATGTTGAAAACTATTTTTACATGTAATTGGGGAAAATAAAATACTATTAAATGGGGGAAAATACTTCATTGGCCTTTTTTCTTTTTAATTTTTTAAACATTATTGGTAGTCTCCTTTATTTCTCCAACCTCTCCTACTAAAAGAATGGGGGAAAAAAATCACTTTCTCAAATCCATACATTGACTGTATCCAAAAATGCATGCTTTATATTAGGCCTTGAGTTCATCACCTCCATATAAGGAGTTAAGTACATATTTTATAATTAATACTGAAGAATTATGACTAGTAAATGAACTGATCAGATGTCTTATTTCTTTTCTTAGATGTTTTTCCTTAAAATTATTATAATATAATTGCACTCTAGGCTCTGCTCATTTTATGTTTTTCATCATTTAAGTTTTTCCCAGTTTTTGGTAAAACTGGCCCTTTTGTCATTTTTATGGTACATAAAATCTATTTCATTCATGTATCATAACTTGTTCAGTCATTTCCCAATTAATGAATTTAGTCTTAATTTATAATTCATTGCTACTACAAAAAGAGCTGAGGATTTTTTCTGCATATGATTCCTTTTGCTCTTGTTTTCATCTATGGCAAATGGAGGTACAGTGGATAGAGGCCTGGGCTTGGAGTCAGAAAGATATGAGTTTTTAAAACTAGCCTCAGACACTAAATTAATTAACATGGTCCTAGACTAATAACTTAACTTCCGTTTGCCTTAAGTTTCTTCTATTGTAAAAGGGGAATAATAATAGCATCTACCTCACAAAAAGTACATAATAGGTCCCTTCCTCTTCTCTTTTCATTTCTGTGAGGCTGAGGCCTACTAGTGATATCATTACCTCAAAAGTTAGACAATCAAAAATCATACTTATGACTTTTGTGGTAGGATTTCAAACTGCTTTCTAGAATGCCACACCAATTCAAAAGTCTACTAACAATATACTAATATGCTTTTTCTCCCCAAATCCCTCTACAAGAATTATAATACTTTTTTTGATTTGTCCCTTGAATTGGTAAAATAATGGCAACTAAGAGTTAATTTACATTTCTCTGATTATAAATGATTCAGAGAATTTTTTCTCCCCAATATGGCTGTCGAAAGCTTGAATTTCTTCATTTGAGAATTGTTTGTTTGATTGGAGAATTTTTTTTCAGAAAGGTTTAAATCAGCTCATTATATTTATATCTATAGATATAGATATTATATAATAAACATATATATTATATCTAATAGAAATATAGAGATTATAATATACATATATTATATCAGAATTTTATTAGAGAAATTTGCTGAGATTTTTTTCCAATAATCTATTTGCTTTCTTTAAGTTAATTTTGTAAGTTTAAAATTTCCTAATTTTATAAAACTAAATTTGTCCATTTTATCATCTATGATCTTTTCTATTTCTTACTTGGTCATGAACTTTTCATCCCCACTATACTCAACACAACAGGAACTCTAAACATTTATTGAATTGATTTCAAGTATATAATAATTGGGCACAACAATGCTCAAAAAACTGGGAATCATATTTAGTCAGGAAGTTATTTTTCCTATCCTGTCTACAGGAATTATAAAAAACAATGGAATTTATGAACTTAACTCCTAACCTCTACCAATCAAAGTACAAATTTTTCCATATTCTTGCTTGAAGAGAGCTTCTAAAGTACATAAATTACCAGACTAGAATAAAATTATTCTTGCACAGGAGCCATAAAGTGAATTTTGTTTTTGTTTTGTAAAGATATACACAAACATTGTCTAGCATAATGTAATGTAATGGGCCTCTGGGTTGTGTTCTTATCATTAATTACATGAAAATGACAGGTCCTTCTATCTCTGTGGGTCATAATTTCCTCATTTATAACATTAGAGAATTAAAATAGATGAGTTTTAAGAGCTCATTCTATGATACCTAATTAAAAAGCAATTTAAAAAAAACCAAGCAATGATGTGGATTTACTGAGAAAATAAAAGGTAAATACAAGTAAAACATACTTTTTAGACAAAAGGTGATTTTCAAGATGCAACTTTTTCAAGGTCAAAAATTAAAGAACTGATTCTAATAATGTTTAGTCATAACAACTAAAACCATGGATTAAATCATTTTGGGGGAAATTATATAGCATGCACAATGCCAACTCTGTGTCCACTACTATGTTAAATATAAGGAGAGATTATCTGATTATTAATTTTAATATCATCTCAGTGTTAACTTAAACAGTGCTGACAACTGGACTTTCTTTACATCATTTTATCTTTCATGTAAGTATACCCACTGAGGGATTTTTTTCTTAAAAGAGAATTCAAGCTGTATCATGACTGAAATTTTAAAAAAGCTTTCAACAATGAAACAGTACCATAAATTATATATTCCAGGAACAAGCAACAAGTATTGTGAGTTAGTGCTCTTGGAATAAAAAAAGTAATGAAATTCATTTATATGGATTTGACCATGAATTTCTGGCAGTTAGGCTAGAACCATAAATGAAAATATGTTCAGGGTTTTTCTCCTTCAGGTTAATTCAAAAGATTTTAGGAGAAAAGAAAAACAGATAAATAAACCAAATGTTCGTGCTAATCTTTAGAATGAAAGAATATTATAAAAATATCAACATTTTGCAATTAAAAACTTTTTTCATAAAGAAGGATTTTCAATGTATTGCAAATCAATAAATTCTCAATATGTGCATAGGAAAATTACCTTAATTAACAGAAGCAAAAAAGAATCTGAGCAGCCTTCAAAATCAGCAATAAATCTAATTAAACCTTGTGACCCTGACAATGGCAAGCAGGAGACCCCATCTCCTCCCAACCCGGCAAAGAGGTACCCTAGTGGCCCAATGGGTGGAGTTTTGGACTCGAGACACTTATTGGCTGAGTGATCTTGGGCAGATCCTTTAATTTCAATTTGCTTTCATCTCCTCATCTGTAAAATGAGGAGGATAATTATATAGACCTCTGAGGATAGCCATGAGAATCAAATAAGAAGAATAAATGTAAAGCACTCAGCACAATGCTTTTCAAAAAACAGGGTCAATGTAAATGTTAGCTAGTAGGTTAACCTCAGTCTGCCTTAGTTCCTACATCTATAAAATGGGATAAATGTAATATTTACCTATCAATTTTACCTCTAGTTGTAAGAATAAAATGAGATAATTTTTGTTAAAAGGGGCTTGTGAATTCAAAGTGCTAAAGAAATAAATACAAATAATATTACCAGTAGACTATCTTTAGAATTTTAACACAGAATGTGTACCATACAGAAAATTTTTATCAGTTTTGCAGAAGTGAGTCATGATCATTTCCCCTTAATATAATGTAAGATGGCATTGAAAATATTCAAGTGTGTAGAAAAGACTTTTGTATAGAAAAGAAAATCTTCAGTAACAAAATCAACAAACTTTTATGTCATGTAGTTTCATAAATACAGAGTTTCAAAGCACATGAAAAACCAATTTAGATCTTCAAATGTGCAAATTTTAAATAACCATTTCTTTATAAAACTCCAAGAAATGTCATTTTTTAACTAACATACAGCTCCTTTCATATTAGTCTCATAAAATTTCTACTTTATTTTCTTTTCCTTTCTTTTTTAAATAGCAAAGACAAAGACAACTGCCCTTACCTAAGTAAAATGAACTGACTGTTACTGATAGGTTGAGAAATCAAAACTCACTATTCTACATTTATTCAATTGTCTAATATTCCTTTCTATGATTATCTGATATTTTTTTCCTTCTTCCTTGGGCATAATGAATAGATATCAGGGAAGGACCTAAATTATAAGAAGAAATTTAAAAACAATCGAAAAAAAGAAAGGAATTGACAAATGGGAAAAATTTCAAAGAAGACAAGGAAGGGTTGAATAAAAGGGATCAAGTAGAAGACTTAGCTTTGATTAAGATGGGTCATGAAATCATCCAATAGCTATTTGGGCACTGGAAGAGAAAATGATAAAGCTACAAGTTTTGAAGCATGAATAAAATGAGACAGGAAAAAGCACAATACATGGCTTTGGTGCCTCAGTAAAGGAAGACAAGATGTCATCTAACGAAGTCTTTGATATCTCAGCAAAATAAGACAAAAGGTCATTTAACAAAGTGTCTTTGGGGCCTTGAAGACCTGGAAGCAGCTTTGGAATAGCTGCTGTGAACAATGTAATGCAATGTTAATCACATGAATGAAAGAATTCCCAAACAATATTTAGTGAAGACCCAATTGAGGCTAAAAATAACCCCTTGAATTTGTAATTTTCCATTACATTACACGATTTTTTTCCATCTTATTACATGAAATGTAATTTTTTATGTAGAAACTCATATCTGAAAGAAATGTGATGACTAAATTTTGATCCTGATTCAAGAAGGAGTTGCAATGGAGATACTTAAGATGCCAAGTGATATAAAAGATAGATATTTAAGGATTTTTTTTTTTACTAGTTCATAAAATGTCCACCAAAGTTAACTAGAGTAAAATTAGCTATATTGGTGACAGGGAATTTTTTCTACTTCCAAAGGTTGTTACCTGAGATCTGGAACACTATTGCTGCATACAGTTTTATATTTCCATACTTTTTTTGAAGGGGACAAAGGGAGAGGAGAGAACAAAGAGAAGGGAACAGAAGAGAAGGAGAATTTGGGCTGTGAAGTACAGATGAGAAAATGTATCTCCTTCCTTTTGAAGAGGTGGGAGCAATGGGTGAAGAATATCAAATATACTTTCATATTCAGTTGGCATAGTTTAATTTTGCTGTCCTGTTCCCCCCTGACCTCTTTTATAAGAATATGGTTGATTGAGTAGGGAAGGGAAGAAATAGAACATTATAACAGAAAACCAAAAGATTATCAATAAAATTTTTTTAAATAATGCATGTTAAGACTAGAAACAGTATCAAAAGTAATAAAGCTAGATTGGAAGATACACAGCAAATCACTTCATATTAGTTATATGTTTTAGAAGCTTACCTTGCTTCTAGCTGTTTTATGCTAGACTGTAACTGGTATAATCGCTTGTCTGATGCTTCCTCTTTTCCTTGGGCAGATTTCATATCTTGCACCTTTAAACCAAAGAAACTAGAATATTCATTTCAAAAGCCCCATAAAATTCAGTACTTCACTACTGATTCAATGTTTTAAATTTATTGTGATACTACTATGACAAATTGAAGAAATACTTCTCAAATTATATTTGTCATAACAAATTTGTATAACAAATACACGCCATGTTTACAAAAACAAACAAAAACCTTTGTCTTTTTAAATTTTTTAACATTATTGGTAGTCTCCTTTATTTCTCCAACTTCTCCTACTAAAAGAATGCTTCTTAGATTGCTGCACATAACCTAATTATCCACTGTTAACAGATTTAGGTGAATTCTTCAGGCTACTTCCATAAAACAAATTAAGGAAATTCAACAAATTACCCTGAATTTTAATGTTTGAATACTGGCAAAAACACAAGGAAATGATCAACAAAAAAATCATGCTAATTTTAAACTATATTAGCATTTTTCAACTAGCAAATAAAAAACAACCTCAGAGTTGGGGTTAAATATACTTTCTGGGGCTTAAGGAGGTAATGGATTTATTTTAAAGTAAAATTGCTGTGCCATTATCAAAAGATGACAAGCTAAATAAAAACCTATTTTTAACATTTTATTTTGCATAAAACAAATGTCATTCAATATAGATGTTATTTATTTGTTAGATATTTGCTACACTAATTCTAACATTGTATACAATTGTATGCAAAATAGAGAAGTAATGGTACCTTTTAGGAGCGAGGCTTACCTAACAGGGAATCTCAACATCTCCCCCAATTTTATATTGGTTCTCCCATAAACAAGTTAGTATTATTAACAAAATTAATTAAACTTAAAATTATTTGAAATTTGCTTAAACAACATGATAAAACTAGCAGGATCTGGGGAAATGCATAGTGTCAGTTAAGATTATTTAGAAAGCTGATGGGGAGAAATTATCTTATAATGATGTGCTGTAAGAGGTGATATAGCATGGGGAAATTATCCTATTTCATTGATTAAATTTATTTCTTTCTTCAAATCTCTCCAAATTTTTTAGAAAGTTTCACAATTTTTTCATTTCACAAATGTTTTTATTTTTTAAAAGTTACTGGCACAACTCCTAATTCTCCTCTTAATTTTTAGAGGTCTAATTGCAAATGAAAATTTCTTATGAACAAGAACACTGATGACATGTATACAAATTCTTAACTATCTTGGAAATATATGAATACCTTTTTTTCCATCTGTCCTTGAAGGTCTTCGATTAACTTAGTCATTTCTGTCACTTTCGTTGTAGCAATTCTGAGGTCTAATTTGGTTTGCCTTAGAAAGAAAAATATAATACATGTTAAAGACAACTTAAATTTATTGAAATTGATGATCTACGAATTTGTTAACCTGTGAATTTTGCTAATGAAAAGTCTTATCATTGCACTGGTGCAATGTAACTCTAAAAAAAAAAAGTTGAAAGTCCCGAGACCTCAAATAGTTAAAGGAATAAATTAGTGTACCAAAAGGATTAACATTGAAACTATATTTGAAAAGGAAATGTGCTATGCTATTTGTCATTGTTCAATTGTGTCTGACTTTTCATGATCCTATCTGAAGTTTTCTTGGAAAAAACACTGGTTTGCCATTTCCTTCTCTAGCTCACTTTTCAGATAAGAAAACTGAGGTAAACAAGGTAAAACGACTAGGTCATGCTGCTAATAAGTGTCTGAGGCCAAGTTGAATTCAGGAAATTAAGTCTTCCAGGCTCCACTGATCCGCCTACATTACTTTTCTTTCTTGTGTTTTTTTTTCCCTTTTGTTTTAATTTATTTTCCCCAACATGACTAAAATGGAAACATATTTAAAATGATTGCACATGTTTAACTTATATCAGATTGCTTACTATCTTGGGGAAGTGGGAGGTAAGGGAGAGAGGGAGAAAAAAAAATTTGGAACTGAAAAGCTTACAAAAATGAATGTTGATACAGGGCTTATTTCCCAAAGAGATATTAAAGAAGGAAAAGGGACCTGTATGTGCAAAAATGTTTGTAGCAGCCCTTTTCATAGTGGCCAGAAACTGGAAGTTGAATGGATGCCCATCAACTGGAGAATGGCTGAGTAAATTATGGTATATAAAATTTATGGAATATTATTGTTCTGTAAGAAATGACCAGCAGGATTAATACAGAGAGGCCTGGAGAGACTTACATGGACTGATGCTGAGTGAAATGAGAAAACCAGGAGATCATTTTACACTTCAACAACAATGCTATATGAAGATCAGTTTTGATGGAAGTGGCTATCTTCAACAATGAGGATTCAAATTAGTTCCAAATGATTGGTGATGAACAGAACCAGCTACACCCAGTGAAAGAACACTGGGAAATGAGTGTGGACCACGACATAGCATTTGCACTCTTTCTGTTGTTGTTTGCTTGAATTTTTGTTTTTCTTCCCAGAAGTTTTTGCAAGAGTCAATGTTAAAAAATGCATATGTTTTGTCAATAAAAAGCTATAATTAAAAAAAAGAGTCAAAAAATGAATGTCGAAATAACTTTCCATGTAATTGGAAAAAATACCAGTGACATTTTTAATGTTTTTTTCCAAATATAAAAAGGCTATTATTCATTTTGCAATGGGATTCACCAGCTTCCCTACTGCATCTAACATATGATCTGAGATACAGAGGTTTTTAAATTTATATCCAATTTTGAGAACACATCCAAGTAAAACAAATTTTCTTATGAAATATAAATTTTAAAAATATTAAGAATTATTATTTTACATGTATTTATATTCATGTGATTATATATTCATTGGAAATTATATATATACATACATATTTATGCATGTTTTATGAATATATGATTTGACCAGAAAACGAGAATTCTAATTTTAGGTTAATAATTCTGATACCATATCTACTATATGTTTCAATATTATGGCAGTATGTTTAATTCTAGGCACTTTTTAGGAAGGATACTTTTTCAAGCTAAACAAATCCTAATTCCTTCAAAATTCATGTTGAATGGTCTTTAGTCATCTCACCAACCTGTTTTTCCTCCTCTGGAAATTTAACCACTGTCATTGTTCTTCCTAAAATGAGGCACCTCCAAATGAAGATAATGCTCCAAATGTGATCTGACAAGGACAAGATATAAAAAGCCACTTTTGTCCAGGATACTACTTCTCTTGTAGAAAGCTAAGATTGCTTCAGGATGAGACAGAATAGTGGAGCTGGTGATGCTATGTTGTGCTTCTGACCCACAGTAGATCACAGCTACTAAAATCATTAAACTTAGTTCAAAGAAACTTAGGTTAATTCATGTCATACCCAGCTTGTACTCATATGGCTTTACTAGATTCAGAGGAGTTGGATTTAGTCCTAGCTTTGCCATTTATTACCTATGTGATCACAGTTAAGTCATTTAATTGTCTTAGGTCTAACTGCTCATCAGAAAAATGAAGGCACTGAATAGGTAACATGTAATAATTTTTCCAATTCTAAAAATTATGATCTTATAATCTTAAAAAAAAAAAAAAAACAGCAGCAGCAACAACAACAGTGAAATGGAAGGGGAAAAAACAACAAAAAACGACAACCCAACATTTTGAGTATTTCAAGTTTGTAATTTCTATTGTTTTGGGAAGGATACATAGAGTTTTATCTTAATTTTTGGGCTTAAAAGGCAGCTTTCATTATATCAACTGTACTGTTATTATTTGGAAATACATATTTACGTAAAATTTAATTATAACAGTTTAATGAGTATTTGTATTTTTTAAAATATGCAGAGATAACAAAATTCAAAAAGAGAATAATAACAATACCTCATTGTTATACAAAACTTAAAAGTTAAAAAATCACTTTCTTCACAACTACTGACAAGGTAAAGCAAGGTAGTATATTTCTATTTTTCAGATAAATAAACTGATAGAAAAAGAAATTAAATGACCTATTATAACATCAAACTACTGAAGAATATGGTATTATAAAGCATGTCTTTTAAAGTCTGTATAGTTTTTTCTTAGAACACATGCTGAACAAAAAAAATGAAAATCCTGTAATTCTGAAAACAAATTTATATAAACAAAGAAATGGAATTCTGAATTCTAAAAATTCTATAAAGTAGTTGCAGAATCTAGTTTATTGTTTTGTATTTATACACTGCAAAGTTGTTGGAGAGATATTTGAAAAATATTCTTCAATATTTCATGAATCTTGATTTTATTGTATGGATATTCCTCTTATGCCCACACTCATCACAGCTCTACACAAAGTAGCAGATGGCCTTTCTGAGTTACTTTAACTGAAAAACACAACTTGAGGCCAATTTCATGATAAAGTTTCTTTCAATTTAATTAGGTTTGTTCTTGGAATTGGCAAGATCTGAAAGAGCTTGAGATCCACCAGCATAATCTTTGAGAACCTAAGCTCACCTGCAGGAAATAATAAAGCAGTAGAGTAAGACTGGGTTCAAGGAATCATGGATAAAATAAATATACGTAAAGAATGCCAATCAGATTTTCTTAGTAAAATTTCAGTTATTTAAAAGTACCAAAAATGCATCCTTCTAAATAGCTAGTTTTCTTTTTAGTTGACAATAAACATTTTAAATATTACAAATGATTTAAGAGTTTCTAATGGAAATATTCTTAGACAAAATATATAGTACTACATTTAATCAAGACCAAACATCCATTAAAGTATTTATAGATCAAAATGTTGTAAAATAATCACAAGGGAAATCTGTTCAAAAGATACAGGATGCTATGAAGACTAATATTATTTGATAAAAAATACCTGATCTAAAAGTTGTAAAAAACAATGACATTATATCAAAGATAACAACAGAAATATAAAATATAAAAATCCATGGAAGCAGTTGAGGTAAAAGAGACAAATTTATATACATATATATACATATATACACATATGTATGAACATTTAAATTAAATGAGAGAAAAAGAGAAAAATAACCATTCAGGTTATTTGGCAATTAATTAGTTAATTAGAAAATTAATGGGTCAATGTATCAAACAATACAAAAATAAAATGTGAGAAATCACTAAAATAGCAAATAAAATTAAAAACATAATAGTAAAAAGAATTTTTTAAGCAAATAAAATTTAAAAATAAGTAGAAAATTTGATTTAAGAAAAACAATTGGAAAGGTGAAAAGAAAAATAGATACATGAAACTATTTTATATAATTATTTTACCAAAAATATTCATTAAATATAACAGAAATGGATATTTACAAAAATAACAAATATCCAAATTGATAGAAAATTAAAAGCCTGAATAAATCAATCTTGGGTAGGAAAGTGATTAAGCTATTAGGAGTTGCCATGTAACTAGGTAAATCCACATAGGAATCCTACAAGATTTTTAAACTACATAATTGCCAATTTCTTTTCAAAAACAGAAAGATGCTGCTATCCATAATTTTTTGTAAAAATCTTTTATGTTTATGTTTCTCAAACTTGACAAAGAAAAGAAAAAATAAGATAGGACACTTATCATTAATGAGAATCTTATTCACTTTTCCAGTTTCGATTACCATGACAAAGATTAGTAGCAAATCTAAATCTCCTAAATTCAGCTTTCTGAACCTACATTTTCCAACATCTACATAACTTCTCTGATTTCATGGTTTTTTTCCTTCCCAGTTTCAATCCTATAGCTCATCATTGCAATATTACACTGTTGCTCCCTTGTCTTTTTGCTGCTCATGCTGTGTTAAAAGCCATCTCTGGATCACTTCCACCATCTACTTGCTTTGCTCCTATTTAAATACTACAGAACAGTGTTAGAGAAATCATATAACTTTGTTCACTGAGTTTATTAAGAATTTATCTAATTTCAACTGGGTTGTTACTACAGCAAAGTATTTCTTTTAATTCTCCCTAACTGATTCTCTATTATACTCCCCAGAACAGCTGTATACAATTTTCTTTTCTTAAGCTTCCCACATCATCCCTGTCTCTCACTCTCAACAAAGGATGTTACTTCATTTTTCACTCAGAAAATAAAAGATCAGGTGCTGGAAAATCTTTCCTCTTCCTTAGTTTACATCTCCATCTTCCTGCCTTCAGGTGGAGAGGAATATCTTTCTGAGTCCCCTCCTTTGTAGGGTATTAAGGGTACTGAAATCATCCTTGAGACTTAATTGATTCATGGGGATAAAGTCTTCAGTCAATGCATCATTTCCTACTGAATATAAGAAATTTAGCTCATCTCTATTGCTTGATTAAAGAATCATAACAGACAACAGAGATGCAAGGCAACCTAACACTGTTTAATCAACTCAGTGTCCTTGTTGAATATTCTTCCTCAGCTCAGTAAAACTCCTTTTGCTAACTGGAATCCCAATATCAAACCTTAACAATAAAGGCACAGACCTGAGTCAGTCTCTTCACAAGACCAAACCATAATAATAACTGAGAAAGGGGAAATCACCAAAAAAAATTGTCTGGTAAGGTAGAGTATCGGTAGAGATTTTCCTTCTCCTTCTCATCATCCAAAACTTTAACCCTTCCTAATTTACTGATTTATTTTCTGCTGCCTCCAAACAAGCCTAAGTCTTCTCCATCTAAGAAAAAAAAATCCTCTATCTCTACTCCCTTTCATGATCAAATCCTGAGGGAGACAATGTAATATGATAGAAAACAACTAACTCTTAAGAGTCAGAGGACCTATGTTCAAAGCCCATCTTCGATAGAAATCTGAACAAATCATTTTACTTTCTATGGCCTTAGTTTCCTTATTTGGAAAATGATTAAAACCTTTTCTATCTTACAACTTTCCTATAAATGTTAAGGACACTATCACTTCCAATCACTCAGGACTAAAACTTTAGTGTCATCCTTCGACACCTCACTTTTACTTTCCTTATATATCCAATGAATTGTAAAGTTGTTCTGCATCCACAATCAACCCTCTTATGCTTACACTTATTTTTTTCTTATATGGCCAACTAATAACTTAGTACAGGTCCATCACCTCTTGCCTAGATTATTGGTTTTTAAATTTAATTTTAAAAACTTAATTTTATTTTCAGATCTACATTTTCTCCTTCCAATCCTTTTCCTCAATTTAATAAGCAAGAAAAACAAAATCTCTGCTACAAATATATATAATTAAATAAAACAAACTCCTGAACTGGTTATCTACAAAAATTTAAAAAAAGAGTTTTAATCTATACTCTGAGAACTTAAGATCACCTTCAGGATATAATAAAGTAGTAGAGTAGTAATGTCTCTATTAGACAGTGGGTAGGATGTTTTATTTTGAGTTCTCTAGAATTGTGATTGGAGTTTCTAAACCTTTCAAAGTTGTCTGTCTTTGCAATATTGATGTTATTGTGTAAATTTTCCCCTAGTTCTGCTTATTTCACCTTACAACATTTCATATAAGTCTTTTCAGGTTTTCCATCACATACTATATATATGTATGTGTGTGTGTGTGTGTGTGTGTGTGTGTGTGTGTATTAATGAGGTGTGTGCATACACACAGACACACACACACACGCTATAATTTGTCCAGAAATTCTGTTTCCAAATCCTTGACATTACAAAAAGAACTGTTTGTTACAAATATTTTTGCACATAAAAGCACTTTTCCCCTTTCCTTGGTTTCTGTAGTATATAGACTCAATAGTGGTACTCTAGGTAAGAGGGGAAATATAGTTTAGTAGGTTTTTTAAAGGACAGTTTTAAGTTACTTTCCAGAATGGCTAGCTGACAGCTCTATCAACAGGTCATTCATTAATGTACCTATTTTCCTATCACAGCCTCCTTGTAGCATCTGTCATTTTCCTTTTTTTTTTTTTTTTTTTTTGACAATTTAGCCAATCTGAGATTGTGAATTGGAAACTCACAATTGTTTTCATTCAAATTTCACTAATTATTGGTGACTTAGAGCATTTTTATATGGTTATTTATAATCTCAATTTCTGCTTTTGAAAAATGCCTATGCATAACCTTTGAAAACTGGGGAATTTTTACCTACAGTAACAGCCCTCTCAACGTCTCCACAGTGCTGCCAAAATGATTTTTCTAAAACAAATCTAACCATGTCACTTCTCAAATTTGACAAAGAAAAGAAAAAATAAGATAGGACACTATCATTAATGACAATCTTATTCACTTCCCCAGTTTCGATTACTATGACAAAGATTAGTAGCAAATCTAAACCTCCTAAATTCGCCTTTCTGAACCTACATTTTCCAACATCTACATAACTTCTCTGATGTCATGTTTTTTTCCTTCCCAGTTTGAATCCTACAACTCATCATCGCAATATTACACTGTTATATTTGGCTTATAGTTCTACCCTGCCAAAATCTTTCTAGATTCTGCCCTCTTACCCAACATATTATTCTTCTTAAGTTCATATTATTTGTAAATCTGATCAGGCAACTATGCTTTCAATCAAGTTAGTGGAAAAGAAAAATTTAAAAACAAAATGAAATGTGGATTCGTGGGGCAGGTACTCCACTAAAGATCTCCTTCCAAACTGACATCATCATTAATGATTAGAATTTGAGTTGTCATTCTACCAGTTCAAAATCCACTTAACTATACTATCTTTTAGCCCAATTCTTCATCTTAGCCATAAGAACAATATGAGATACTTTGTCAAATACTTTGATGAAATCTAGGTATAAGTTTAAATAAGTTAAATAAACTGACATAGTATATAATAAAATAAACTGATATAATATATAAACTGATATCAGTTATATCAGATCTAAACTAATATAATATAAATATAATATAAACTGTTATATCAGTCTGATAGTAACATCTATCAAGCATGACCTATTTTTTGTGGGGGAAGCTGTATTGGTGTTTTTAATCTCTACATTTTAAAAAAATGTTCATAAAACCATCCCTATTAGACATCCTAAAATTGTTTTGAAATGAAGCCAATCTAGCTATTTAAAAATATATATATAACTCTAAAATAAAATTATTAATTAATATCTTTTTTTTTTTTACCTACATATTTAGAATTGGCTAACTTCCTTCATTTCCTTGTTCTGAAAATAAGGAAAAGATTTACCCTCTTCTGTCCTAAAGAACTTCATTCATTTTTTAAGATAATGATGTCCCTCCCTCCCTCCCTCTCTTCCCCTCTCCCCCCTCCTTCCATTTCTCTCTCTCTCTCTCTCTCTCTCTCTCTCTCTCTCTCTCTCTGTCTGTCTGTCTCAGGACTCTTTTACAATTAAAAATTATTGAAGAACTTATATGTGCCTTATATCTATCAACATTTGCTATATTTAAAATTAAAATTAAAAGATGTTACTATTATTGTGAAAATAATTTTGATCTTGCAGACTCTCTAAAAGAGTCTCAAGAGACCTTAAGGGACTACTGTTTAATACTTTGAGAATTGTTTCTCTAAAATATTAGAAAGATATCTGAGAAAGTACCGATAATGCATGAGCAATTGAACTCCCAAAATATTTTAGAATGTTATCTAGTTCTGGTCATTTCAACCATCAATAAAAATTAAGTTTATGAAGATCTTATTCCTCCTCTTGTTTCAAATTTTGACATTTTGTTCCTGAGAGTTTCCTATTATTATTAGGTCAACTTTTTACATAACAGTTTTAATTCATGGGATCCCATATACCCTTCTTTGTACCATCTTAATTCTGTTCTCCCTAAAACTAGGATACCTGCCAATTTGTTGTTCAAAATAAGAATCAGAATATCAGTTCTCGCCATTTTTTTCCCTACTTTTTGAAGGCTTAATTTGATCTTAAGGAAAGCCCCAAATTTATCAACTGCTCTTCTTTTGGCAGGTACAGTACTTTTCAGATGTCCAGATTAACCATTAACAAATCTTTGCTTTTTTATGCATTTATCTTGGAATAAAATTATAATATTTAGTACTCATAATCTGAATCATTATGAAGCATTATACCACTATGATCTAGTCAACCTGTCACATGATTGACTGAACTAGTCCAATAATAACTTTTAAAAAAATAAAACAAAACAAAAACCCTAAACTCTAAACTTTGGCAGTTTGACAATTAACTCTGCTGGTTAACTTAAATTCTTTCATTCAAATTAGGCTCAATAAACAAATTTGAGCACCTATATGTTCAAGGCACTGTTCCAGGAACTAGTAATAAAAATACCCAAAATATTACCTTTAAGGAGAATTATATTTCACTGGAGTAATACATCACATGCACTTAATACAAGGAAATTCGAGTGGGTAAAGAAGTCTTTGTGTATGAGCTGATAGTTAAATTGAATCTAGAATAAAGATTAAGGGCATGTAAGTCAGTGGGCAAAATGTTAAATTTTGTGAAGAGCTAGCTAGTCATCTTGGTACAAAGATTATTATTTTGACATTTTTTTGTTGAAAATAGAATAGAGAAGGGAGGGGCAGCTAGGTGGCGCAGTGGATAGAGCACCAGCCTTGAAGTTAGGAAGAGTGGACTTCAAGTCTGACCTCAAACACTGAACACTTCCTAGCAGTGTGACCCTGGACAAGTCACTCAACCCCAATTACCTCAGGGGAAAAAAAAAAGAATGGAGAAGGAGAAGGGAGAGACCAGATTTAAGTAGACCAATAAGAAGCCAAATATGATCACTGAGATGAAGGACAATAAAAGACTACTGAAATAGGGTAGTGGAATGTCAGTAGAAAGAAAGATGGATGCTAGAGATTTGTGGAGATAGAAATTACAAGGGAAGTGACTGAATACTAAGGATGAAAGCCAGAGAAGACTAAAAAAAATAATGAAACTCTGGGTGCCTAAAAAAACTTTCACCTTTGAAAGAACAGTGGTGTCCTCAACAGAAACAGAGAGATTTAGAAAGTCATGTTTTAAGAGGATGGATAATGGTTTGGAGCCATGTTGGAAAAGTAACAAACTAAGAGCATTTTAAGTTACTGTCATCTTTTACTTCTGCTTTTATCTAAATATTTTTGAAGATTTTGTTTCTTATTACTAGCAGGTATTTAAAAACAGTGTGATAAACATAATGGAAAATAAATACTGCTTCATTATTCATTCTATCCTTTAGCAAAATATAGTGCCCTTCCTTATCTCTTTTGATTAGATCAATTTTTGCTTTAGCTTGATCTGAGATCAGGATGGCTACCCCTGCTTTTTTGACTTCACCTGAAGCATAGTAGATTTTGCTCCAACCTTTTACCTTTAACCTGCATGTATCACCCCGCTTCAGGTGTGTTTCCTGTAAACAACATATTGTAGGATTCTGGCTTTTAATCCATTCTGCTAACCGCTTCCTCTTTATAGAGGAGTTTATCCCGTTCCCATTTATGGTTAAAATGACCGATTCTGTATTACTTGCCATCTTGTTAACCCCGGTTTACACTTTTCTCCCTTCTTTCCCCTTTCCCCCCTTCCCAGTATTAAGCTTGTGAGCACCACTTGCTTCTCACAGCTCTCCCTTTTTTAGTATCCCTCCCCCCACCTTAGAGTTCCTCCCCCTATCTTACCCCTTTCCCTCCCAGTTACCATATTCCCTTCCACTTAGCTTATTCCTTCCCTTTTCACTTTTCCCTTCTCACTTTTCAATGAGGTGGGAGAAGTTTCACCATAGATTGAATATGTCTAAAATTTTTCTCTTAATGCCAATTCTGAAGGCAGTAAGATACCCACTATATTCATCCCCCTCCATTCTTTCTCTCAGATATAATAGGTTTTCTTTGCCTCTTCATGAAATGTAGTACCCCCACTTTACCCTTTTTCTGGTACAATGTCCTTTCCACTTCTAGTTTCTAGAACAAGGTATACATGTATTCTTTATACATCTTTATAGCTGAAATATAGTTCCCATTGAGTTCTTTTGTTCTGTGGAATTTTTTTCCATTTCACCAATTTTGTTTTTTAGAGAGCTATTTTCTGTTTCCAGTTCACCAATCCTATTTTTCAAGGATTTGATTTCTTTATCCACTCTCTCTTTAACTGAATGGGATGACTTCTCCAGACTCTTTTGCCAAGTCTCCCTCTCCTTTTGCCAAGCTTCCCTCTCCTTTTCCCAAGCCTCACTCTGCTTTTCCCATTTTTCTTCTAGCTCCCTTGTGAGAGCCTTTTTAATTTCCTCCATGAGATTCATCTGTGCTGAGGAACATATGATCTCCTTTGGGGATTCACCTGGGGACTGTTTGTTTTTAGTCTCCTCAGGATTTGGAGTCTGCTCTCTATCTGTGTAGAAGCTGTCAAGGGTTAAAGTCTTTTTCAGTTTCTTGCTCATTCTGTCTATTAATCAGAGACAAACTACCAAAGAAACAGAAGAAAAAAAAACCCTTGAATGGAGGCTGCTTCCTTTGGGGGAGGGGCTGGGTGTTATTGCCGAGCTTTTTCTACAGAGTGCGGGGGGCAGTAGTGAGGCCCTAACAGGACAGTGATGGCTGTGCTGCGTCTGTGCTCTGAGACTCTGAGAGTGTGCTGAGACACTGTGGGGGAGGGGTGGCCAGGTCCCGGGAGACTCCAGCTGTTTGGGGCTGTATTCTTCACCCCCAGTGCTTTTAGCTTCTCTGCTGGGCTGCTGACTTGCTGCCGGAGCAAAGTATCTAATCCTGTAGCAAAGCTCTCCCAGCAGAGACGGCTGCGATCACGCCCCACCCCCTCTCTGCTCTGCTCGGCTCTGAGCTGCTTTCTGTGCTCTCGCTGCAGCTGCTGCCCGCAGTCTGCTTCCGATCTAATAACCGTCCCTGCCCTCACTCAAAAACAGACCTTTCTTTACGAGTCTCAAGGATGGTTTCTCTTGGTAAGTAATTGTATGTTTTTTTTCAGTCGAGCATTAATTCAGAGGCATGAAATGAAATGGATAGTGAGAGAAAAATGCGGAGGTTACACAGCAGTGTGCCTCCTCTCTGCCATCTTGGCCGGAAGTCCCATAATGGAAAATAAAAAGTGAATTCTAGGACATTTATGAAATCAAAGAATATAACACGTGCTAAGGGCTTAATAAATTCTTTCTGACTGACTGGCCTACTATCTAAAAGAAGATCATAAAAAGGAAATCAGCTCTGTCTTTAATAAGAATGTGTACTTTAAAATTTTTGTATACAGGTTAATCATTTTGATTAGACTAGAAATCCAAAGTCCATCCTTAGGCAGATTCAGTTCAGGATGGTTTTATATGTAAAAATCAATACATAAGAAATCAAAGCCATACTTGAAAATAAATTTAAATCAAATTGGATATGATAATTATCACATGATTAACAAAACTAAGCAAACAGTAATCAAAACATTCACAAGGTTTAAATGATTCATAAAACAAATTTTAAACACATTCGAAGACATATTTTAAAGCACAACAAAATTGCTTGAGAAGCAAAATATGCATCTTATTATATATATATACTCATTTTCTCATACTCATTGAGTGTATTTATATATATATATGTATATATATACATATATATATATACTCAATTATATATATAATTGATTCAAATTCCATTAATTTGGAATGAGTGATAATTCAAACATGTTAAACTGAAGTTTTTCTCTAAACTATCTCTGAATATAAACAAGTCAATAATGATTCAAAAAAATTAAAGATGGTATGTGATTGAGATGGGATTTAGATGATGAAGTACAGTAGTTCAAAATCACTGGGATGTGCAGGATATGACCAAGTGTGAGAATGTTCATCACGTGTGAAAGGTGTCATTCCTCTTCTCAAAGAAGACTAGAGATTGGACTGGAAACAAGTGTGGCAAAAAGTGGAAGGCACAGAGAGAGTCAGAAGGGAGGTTCTGTTATGCAATTTGTCTTCTCTCTGAAGCCTGGAGATTAGGCAGAAAATGGAAGTGAAGTTAAAGGAAATCTGCTCCTCCTGGCACAAGAAGTTCTCCACATTGAGGCTGAAAGAGCAGACTGACAGCAACAGGAAGCAGAAGCTACCTTGTGCTGGCTCAAGTAGAAATTATTCCACTGGCCTCTTGCAGGCTTCCCTCGGGGACACATGAAGCAGGAGATGGAAGGGTCTTGGTTAGAGAAAGGTCTTGCTCATTTTCTCTCCTGAGGCTAGAAGGCACACACAGCAGAAGTGGTAGTCTCCCAGCAAAGAGAGGAGTTTATAATTGATCCTAGAAACAACAGGGAGCTACCGGAGCTTTTAAGTAAAGGTAGTAATTGACATGATTAAATCTGTTATTAATATCACTCTGGTAGAGGAAAAGTGAGAGATTTAACTAGGGACACTAATTAGCAGGTTAATGAAATGTCCAGTCCAGAAGTAATGAAAACCTGAAACAGTGTTTGTGGCATGAGTGGAGAAAATGATACGGATTTGAGAAACGCTGTGGAAGCAGACCTGACAAGACATGGAAAATGACTAGATATGGGAGGATAAGAGAAAATGATGTCAATGTAATAATAATAAATCATATAATCACCTGTTTTACATAAAAGGAAATTGATATCCAGTAATTTGGCCAATAACTGACATAGTTGACGGTGTTAAGGCCAGATAACATGAATTCTTTTTTCTTTTTTTAATGCAAGAAATATTTATTTTAGTCTTCCAAGAATGGGTGCCTATGTGAATAGACATATATCTTTGAAACTGCAAAGGCAGTGTTTTATTTCCTATCATTTTTTTTTAAATAACTTGTTATTGACAGAACCCATGCCAGAGTCATTTTTTTACAGCATTATCCCTTGCACTCACTTCTGTTCCGATTTTTCCCCTCCCCCAGATGTAACCTATATATGTTAAATAGGTTACAGTATATCCTAGATACAATATATGTGTGCAGAACCGAACAGTCCTCTTGTTGCACAGGAAGAGTTGGATTCAGAAGGTATAAATAACCCGGGAAGAAAAACAAAAATGCAATCAGTTTATATTCATTTCCCAGTGTTCTTTCTTTGGTTGTAGCTGCTTCTGTCCATCCTTGATCAATTGAAACTGAGTTAGCTTTCTTTATCTGAGTTAGCAGATCCACTTCCATCAGAATACATCCTCAAACAGTATCGTTGTTGAGGTATATAATGATCTCCTGATCATTTCACTTAGCATATTTCCTATCTTAAAGCACAAGTCCTTCCCCTGATTCCCCACTAATTGGATGTTTCAGAAATTACAAGACATGAATCTCAACCAGTCCCTGCCCCAAAAGAGCTTACATTCTAGAAGGGGAAAGGTAATAGAGGAGGGCTAAGGGTAAGGAACAAAAGATTCCTTTCAAATCTCAGGCTCAGATAATTTGAATTCTAAGCTAATGTTCTTTTCACTATACCTTTATTCAAGAAATATATACTTATGTCTATTCAGTTGCTCTGGTTGATGATCACTCCTATTATATTTAAAGCACAATTCAATTACGAGTTATTTTCAAACATGCCTTTAGAGGAATGAACTGATTGCTGAAGCAAATCATGCCCATAGTTTAAAATGTTCTCCATTATGACTTTCAGCTGTTGATCCTGAAAGTACTTCCTATTTGGACTAGGTAAGGACTGATTGAATTTATTTAAACTTTTAATGAATATATATCAAAATATTTTTATAATATTTTTAAATTTCTGCTGAATAAAAATGCTATCCAATCAATAAAAGACAGCTCTGTACTATTGCTTTGGATTAGATTTTAAAAAAAGTTTAATGATTATCAGCAAAGAAGTACTACAGGTAGGATATGATTATAATTAATAGCTGACAGTTATTTTAAGCATACAAAACTTCTAATACAATGAATAGGACACAATAACAATATACTAGTAAAATGCTGGTAATGAAAAAATGCCAATTACATCATGAACTACCAAAAACAATCACTACATTTATTTAATAAATGGAAGAAAATATGGCAAAGAAATCTGATAACAAAAATAATTTCTGGAAGCTTAATATGATATTACGTAAACATAGGAACTTTCTATTTCATCATCTGGGGAACTCCTATGATCAATATATATGCAATTTTCTAGAACTTAGCAGATATATTTCTACAGAAAGAAGTACCTATGGCACAAAAGTTAGTTGACTTGCCTACAGTTGAATATACAGTAAGCAACAAGGTATTCAAACTGACTGAGAGCTCTATCTACAAGGCTAAATAGTCTTAACATATTATCAGGACAAAATGTATTCCACTGACCCTGTCAAAAACAATTCTTTGAAGCCTTATCATGATTCTAAGTTCATTTTGAAATGCTACCATCATTGGAAGACAAATCTTGGAAAGTGAAGAAATCTGAGTTCTAATTTCTGACTACAGGGTTTAGGAGATATGTCAAGAAGATTCCAATGGCTCAGGCCAAATGGGAGGACAATTCTCTTAGGAATATAGTCACAGTCTCTTCATGTTCCTTAAACAAGAAAAGGCATTATGAAAATAATAATAATAATAAAGGTATTTGAAAGAATTCTTATTTTTAAAATACCTAAGTTGTTTGCGTAGTTGCTCAATTTCCACATTCTGCATAGTTACTGTTTTCAGAAACTGTTGGTTAGTCTGTAAGAAAAAAATACAAATTTAAGAATTGTATATTTAAGGCTGATTTTTATGGACTTATTATAAGATAAGACAATGACTCAAAGGTCCTTCCCTCTTAAAACAACAATGCATAATGATGATTAAACTGACTTTGGGAATAGTGTAGTCATCTAAGTGAGGCAATTTACTTCTAGAAAACTCAAGTAATAGAATTAACTTCCCTTTGTTTCACAGATCTTATTATTAAACTTCTAAGGTCCTTATAATTTCATTTTTTTTAGATGACAATAAATATTTAATAGCTGCCCCCCAATCACTAAACTTATCCACAATGTAGTTGAAAGAGTAACTCAAAAACCCTTGGAAATATCAGTTTTTGCTACGAAAGAAGCACCCACAGCAGTCCTTCATCAAGGAGACAGTATGATAGAGTGGGTGAACCTCCCAGCACAACCAGAACAAAGCCTTATGCCTTACCCAGTGCTTATGGCTAGGATTCTATTAAAGGCCATTAAGCGAGCAGTACAATTATCTGGGACAAGACCTGACAAGATATACACCTTTTATACAAATGCACAAATTAATGTATGCTGTGAAACCATCCTAGAGTGGCAAATTTTATTGGCCATGGCTCCAAATTTTGCACATGGATCTCCATTAAAGATAACCAGACTACTGCATAATTGGCAATGGATTTTTGAGGAGAAGGTTTCTAAGGTTCCTCTTGAAGGACCAACTATTTTTACAGACGCAGCCAAACAAAATATTTGTGCTGTATACTCTCTTGATTTAACTGTAAAAAGAGTAGTCAGAACTCCTTTTCAGTCCACTCAGCAGAACGAATTATATGCGATCATGCTAGCTCTCACTTATTACCCAGGCGACATAAATATAATATCTGATTCAGCCTATTCAGTAGGTGTGGTACAAAGAATTGCCACAGCCCAAATAAAATTTGCAGCTTCTAATATATATCAGCTCTTCAAGGAACTTCAAGAGCAAGTGAGAAAGCATCCAGGAAAGATTTATATCCTGCATGTCCACTCACATAGTGGACTTCCAGGTCCTATTTTTGATGGAAATTCCAAGGCAGATAGCCTTTTAACTATGTTGGCCAGTACGCCTTTATTTCAGGAAGCCCAGGAATCCCATTCTAAATACCATCAGGCTGCTCGAGCTTTGCGTTTACAGTTTGGGATTACAAAAGAAGAAGCTAGGAGCATAGTGAAAAGCTGTACAGCTTGCCTTCCCTTCCACGCTCCTACACTGCCTCCAGGGAAGAACCCTCGTGGTTTGAGACCCAATGAAATCTGGCAAATGGATGTGACTCATTATAAATCTTTTGGTCGTCTGTCTTTTATCCACGTTGTGGTAGACACCTTTTCAGGATTCACTTTTGCCATACCAGCAGCAAAAGAGACAGCCCGAGTGGTCACTGAATTCCTCATTCAAGTATTCGCAATTATGGGTGTGCCACAAGAAATAAAAACAGATAATGGACCGGCATATAACTCCAAACATTTTGCACACTTTTGTGCACAGTATAAGATTTTACACACTACTGGCATACCCTTTAATCCTCAAGGTCAAGCAATAGTAGAAAGAAGAAACAGAGACATTAAGACACTCCTCCAAAAACAAAAGAAAGGGGGAGTCACGGGTAACCCTAGAGAACTTCTAAATTTAGTTCTCTATACCATTAATTTTTTAATCTTTGATAAAGATGCACTGGCTCCAGCAGACAGGTTTTATAACCCACCAGAAGAACAGTATCCAGTGTGAGCAGTTCCACTATCTTTAGATAATCGCCAGGTGATGTGGAGAGATCCAGAAAGTGGTGAATGGAAGGGACCAGATAGGCTAACTGCTTGGGGGAGAGGATTTGCTTGCATCTCTACAGGTAGAGAAGGAATCAGATGGGTGCCAACGAGCCGCATTCGCCTTGTCCATCGCAGAGAGATGGAGCAGACCCTTGAAACAAAGGAGAAGACCCAAGAAATATCGGGTGGTTCTGTTGCTGATTGTGCTCACCATTGAAAGAGCATAGCTGACAAGGAGACTGTTAAAAAGACTTTTAAAATCTTCAGGGATCATTGGATTTCCTAACACAAGATGAAACTGTTTTAGTTCTTGAAAAACCAGCGAGAATCATTGGATTCCTTAAGATGAAAAATTGTGGATGAGACTTTTGCAGTACTTCAGGACTTACAGGAACTATTGGATTCCTGGCACATGAACTAATGGACAATGGATTCCTTATGGCCTATTTCTAGGACTTATGGACATGTGTAAATTTTCAGGTTGATTCATGTTGTTACATTACTACTAGCCTGTGTTATATTGCTATGTGCTTATGTAAATTATGTATAATGCCTCCCATATTGATGGATTTATGTATACCATGTATATCTGTTACAAAGTTCTGGCCCATATTGATGGATTTATGTGTACCCCTTTAGAAATCCACTAATCTGATTAGATTTCCTATTTCCTTTGGTGTTTTCATCTAACAAAAGAAAGGGGGAGATGTTGGAATCCTTACTAACTGCTAACTAATTAGAGTTGATCTAATCTTACAAGAAGATGTTTTGGCCAGAACCTGAAACAAGGTACTAAGTAGAACTAATTAATACAAGGCTTGTGTTCACACCTTTACTCATTGGAGTTACAAGTATGCCAGCTTCACAAAGTAAACTTTCTAACTTCAAGGGAGTCCACATCTCCCTTAAATCTCTTTGGGCCAGAGAGCACTATGGGAGAAAACCCATAATCCCATTCTCTCAGAAGAGTCAGATAAAAGGCCAGCGATGAGGGATCTAAGACAGAATACATTTTTTCCACTTGGCTGGCTGGTGGCAGAGAAGAGCTTTCAGAGGATAAAGCTACGAGTGAGAGTTCAGTGAACAACTAGATTCATCTTCATCTCAGACCACTGTAGTTGGTGGCTGGGCTCCCCAGAAGGAGACAAGAGAGACATTCCATCTCTATGTTGGTTGGAGGCTGAAGAAAGCAGAGGCAGAGGCTGAAGGACAGAACCTTTGGATTTGGAGATATTCGGAGGGCTCTAAGCCTCTAAGCCCTGTGTTTTGAGAAGAACAAGAACTCCAACATTTGAACTCATAATAAGATAGCCTCTTTGGTCCCTTCAGTTCTAATCTTATGATCTTACCTAGAATTTTAGGAAATTACAGCAGGGTACAGTATGGTCAAAGGCAAAGAGATAGGAGGTAGAGAATAAACTTGGAGGGAAAATAGTCCAGCTATCTAGAATGCTGAGTGAGAAAAAAGGTCAATATGAGATAAAGCTGAAAAGGAAGAGCAATGTAAAATTACTGAAGTCTTTTAAAGTCAGATCAAAGAGACTGAACTTTCAATGACAACAGATAGCCCCTTTAGAATTCTGAACACAAGTGACATGACCAAATCTATACATAAGAAAAAACACTATTGCAGCAAAATGAAAGATTGGTGAGATAACTGATTGGAAGTGGAATATTTGTTAGAAGGTTATTGTTGTAACCCAGTCAAGAGGTATAAAGGAATTATATTAGGGTAGTGGCAATCTGAATCTGAATCTGAAAGGTATTATTAAAACATAAGAGACAGGAATCAGTAAGTAGAAGGGAGAGGAAAAAATTAAAGATAATGGAGTTTACTAACATGAGATACCAAGTAAATGGTAAAGCCATAGAAAAACATAGTGAAGTCAGAAGGAAGAGAAGATAACACAATATTAAGTTCAGTTTAGGAATCTGAGGTGCCACTGAAACATCTTAGGTAATGATGTCATGAAAGAAGTTGGAGATGCAAATCTAAAAAGTTTGGACTTACAAGAATAAAACTTATCAGCTAGATTGGTCTGACAATAATATATAGTATGCATTGAGAGGTCATGTTGGAGACATAAATAAATTGAGATAGTAGACAGACTGCAAGATGCTCTCAGAAAAAAAAATTCTAGAAAGTCCTCTATGAACAAAGTGAAATAAAGTTTATACAAAGTAATAGTAATATTCTGACAGCATCTTGCTCAAAATTTCCCAGACAACAATACAATTACATCGCAAACACATACCACAGTTTTTTCAGCCATTTCTCAATTGATGTGCAGTCCCTCAATTTTTAATTTTTTTTGTGTGCTGAAAAAAGAACTACTCTGAATATTTTTTGCACATATAGGTCATTTTCTTTTTTTTCTGTTGTTTTTTTTTTTTTTTCCTGAATCTCTTTTGGTGGTGGTGTCAGATCAAAAGATATGCATGATTTTGTAGCTCTGTGGACACGAACCATATCTTTTGATGATTTATCAATTGGGGGAATGGCTTTTTTATTATTAATTATTTCCTTCTATGTTTGAGAAATGAGACCTCACCAAAGAAACCTGCTTTGAAAATTTTTTTACAATTACTATTGCTAGACAATTTCTCTTTTAAACAACCAACATGTGTTAAACAATTATTCTAAGGCAGCCACTATGCTAAAAGGTAGGAGGTAAGGATATAAGCATAAAAATGAAATAATTTCTGCCCTTAAGGAATTGACATTCTATAAGGGCAATATCATGTACACATATATGTATATAAAAGGTGGAGGCACCAGCAATTGAGCGGGAATAGTTTTGTGTAGGAAGTGGTATTATTGAGTTTTGAAGGAAACTAAGGCTTCCTCAAGGTGAAAATAAGAAGGGAATATATTACATATAATCTGTGCTAAGGCATAGACAAAGATCAGAGATGTCATATTGTAATGGGCTGAGGCTTGAGTTGATGCACTGAGGTCCCAAGCACATGAGGCTAAATAGTAATTGGACCATACTCTATTAATATATAAGCTTGGAGAAAGAATGGCCCCCGCCCACTCTTTGTGCAAGTCCTGATGTGTTGTATAGGAAATGACGATTTTGGTGGGTGGAGGCAGGGGAGTGGAAAGGGAAGGGGAAGGAGAGACTGCTTGCATTGCCATTGTGACGGCTTTTCAGCTCAGATCCCCCTCTGCTACCTGGCTTCCTGTTGCAGCTGCCCATATTGCTATCGCAATCTTTCTTGCCCATATTGCTATTGCAATCCTTATTCACCTCTTCACTTCAATAAAGATTGAAGATTTTTCCCTTAACTTGAATTCCTGACTCCGGCTGATTTTAAATACACGGTCATTACATCATATGTCAAGAATAATCTATGAGAGATATTGTAGAAGGGAATTAACACCCTAACTAGAAATTCAACAATTGTACTTCTCTTTCCAAATTTCAAGGGTCTATAATTTCATCAGTGTGAATATTTTTTCTATTTATGAAAATTATGAATTCATAATATCCTAAATTATTAATGCACAAAATCCAACAATAAATATTTAAATATATTCATGTATTTTATATACATCATATTTAGCTAAAACATCTTTTCTTGCACATTATTAATATGAATTGGTAATAGAAATTTCCTAATTTGCCTATTCCATACTTAACAATTTATCACACATCTATGTAATGAAACTATTCATTTAATGAATGTATTAATTTAATTATCTAATGAATTTATTCATGTAATCTAATGAATTTAATCATGTATTCATGTAAAACACATATTTAGAGAATTCTGGAAGAATATTTACAAACCAGAAAACACAGATATGTCTCTCCAATCACCTTCAGTAAAAATCATGTAATGTCTAAATCTGGTCTTATTCAACCAATAAATATTCTTTATCCAAAAAAAGTTTGGCTTTTTTTCTGAAAAATATGAATATATATTACTACACACATACACACTCTCTCTCTCTCTCTCTCTCTCTCTCTCTCTCTCTCTTCTCTCAGATGATTCTCAAATCTACTTATCCAGCCCTAACCTCTCTGCTGACCTTCCCATTATCTTTTAGATATCTCAAACTGAATGTTGACTAGATAAAATATCTTAAATTCAACATGTCCAGAGCTGAACTCATTTTTCCTTCTAAACCTGTCTACTTTCCAAATGTCCCTGTTTCTGTTAAGGGTACTACTCTATTTCTCATTGCCCATGATTACAATCTGGAATATTATTCTATACTCCTCATTATCTCTCACTTCTCTGAGTTTGGCAAACTATTGCCAAAGTTTCAAGATTTCACCTTTGCCACATCACTCAAATACATTCCGTTTTTCTTCTTAACCAATTTCACTATGATGCAAGTCCTCATCTTGGTATGCTTGGATTATTCCAAAGAACTGCTGGTTGGTCTGCCTGCCCTAAGTTTTTCCCCACATCAGTTCATCTTCTACTCAGTCAAAAAAGTGATTTTTTTACACTGCACGGAGGTGAAACCATATCATCTCCATATGTAGTAACTCTAGCAGCAAATGTAAAATTCTCTATTTGGAGGTAAAAGCTCTTCAGAACCTAGCTACCATCCCTGAAATTGTGCAGTCTTCTTATATCTTGTAACCCCTACTTGTATTCTTTGATCCAGTGACACTGAGTCCCCTTCTTATTCTTCCCAATTCCTCTTGATTCTAGTACTTTCCCTCTGTTAAATTTTTTTTTATTTATCCTGTATATGTTTTTTCTATTTTCATGTTTCCCCCCTTTATTATGTAAGCTCCTTAAGAACAAAGACCATCTGCCTTTCTTTGTATCCTCAGGACTTAGCAAATTGCCTGGCAGATCATGGTGCTTAATAAATGCTTTCCAACTGATAGACTAGATAAAGAGAGAGAGGTTCAGACCTAGGATTTCATGGTAGGAGGAATTCCTAGTGTAGAAATTCACTCTTCTTCCCCATTGGAGACTGGCAATTTATTATAACTTATTCCATAGTAAAGAAATAACAGATTTAGAACTAGAACATCAGGATTCAAATCCCAGCTTTGCAAGCTAAAAAGAGTTTTGAAATGAACGATTTTATTGGATATTTAATATTGATTTCAAGTTGTAAAAATACTATAATCCTAAGACTAGGAGGATGAAGAATGTACTCAATTTCTAGTTCAGTCTATCCATATATTTTAGTTTTTTTTAAATGCAGACCTATGATATTAAGTATGAGTAAACATTTTCCATAGATGCAGATATGCAACCTATCTGTAGATTACAGTCTTAAAGAAATACCTGTACTAGAAAGTACTCATGATCATACAATCGATCAATTACATATTTGTTATGCAATAAAAATAAATCAACAAGAACTTATTAAACATTATAAGCCAGAAATTGATGCTGGACACTGGAACAGAACAACTAAAATAAAACAGTTCTTGCTTTAAAAAATGTCCATCAAGGGACATTACACTGGTAATTAAATATGAGATATATATGTGTGTGTGTGTGTGTGTGTACACACACATATATGTATACACATGCACGCGCGCACACACACACATACATACACAATATGGTAATGAACAGGGAAGGAGAGGAAATGAAGAACAGAGCAATCCAGAAAATCATCTTAAAGGAAATGGCACTTGACTCCAGCTCCATAGAAATGAAGGGTTCTCAGAGGTAATCACTCAGGGAGAGCAACAAAGGCACCATGGGGAGAGAGGATGTTGGAACGACAATGAAACCAGTTAGGAGGGAATATAAAGTGGGTATGAGGTTTGAGACAGCTTGCGAAAGGCTTTAAATTCCAAACATAAGCATTTACACTTAATCCTAAAGACTACAAGAGGCCACGGAAGCTTCTTGCACAGGTCAGTGACATGGTCAGACCATTACTTGAGGAACATCAATTTGGTGGCTATGTGCTGGGAGACCAATTAAGACATATATGTGTGTGTACACACACATACACACACACACGCACACACACACACACACACACACACACATATATCTCATATTTAATTACCAGTGTAATGTCCCTTGATGGACATTTTTTAAAGCAAGAACTGTTTTATTTTAGTTGTTCTGTTCCAGTGTCCAGCATCAATTTCTGGCTTATCTGCTAGTGCAGATAAAATGTAATGAGGGCCTGAACTAGAGTGGCTATGGTTTGAGTGGAAGGAAGAGTATGGATAAAACACAGCTAGACTATGTTGGAAGCAAGGCTTGCTGCTAAGTATTCATGATTCTAAAATTGATTCTCTCCATATTATCTCTTAATCTTTCTGTTTTTTAAAATTTTTGCAGAGGTGATACTAAGCCATATATAATGACTCAGAAAACTACATATTTGCATTACTTATGTCTATTATATTTTTCTTTTGTTATAAACATTTCCCAATTACATTTTAATTTGGTTTGATCTATATTCAGGAGTGTTGCCAGCTACAATATGCTTCTTACCTCTGCTATAGGAAATTCCTTAAACTTATCATTTAGAAAAAAGGTGCTGACCTGTATTGATGGAGGGAATCTTCAGTTGGGATTTTCTATACTAATGAAATCACAGGTTTGTTCTTCAATAAAATAGATGAACCAATACATTAAGGATACAATACAGTTAAGATCTTTTTAACATATGAAACTAGAAATGAATAACTGTGATACCATTCACTTAATTATCTTAATTTATTATTATAACTTAATTATTAACTTAACTTAATTAAGTTAATTAACTTAATTTATCTTAACTTAAATTATCACTCCTATGTTGAAAATTGTTCCATTAGAAATTTTTTTCTTAGTTATACATGCTATTGTTTTCCTCTGGCTTATTTTAATACTGTTTTACTCTCTTCTAAGAAGAATATCAATAAAAAATGTAAAGTGATTTTTAGTAAATTATACTATAATTGTACTATAACATAGCAAATATAAGGCACATTCACAAGAAGACTATTAAATTGAAAAGGACATTTGTCTACATGTGCTTATAGGAAAATCTATAGAAAGCAGAGCCAAAGTATTGGCATATGTCTGGAAAGATGTATATAGCATTATATTTAACCAGGCAAACTGACTTTTAGTAAATGAAGAAATGATAACCAGTCATTTCTTCTAATACTTATATGAAATTTTGAAGGAATTATTGAGTTTATTATAACTATAAATATAATACAAAAAAGAACTGGCTTACTTCTGATGTCATAATTATATTTTGGAATATTGATTTGTTCACTGAATATCAGCAAAAAGAACAAGTAATTCTGAGCTGAGCAAGAAGGAAGAAAGGAAAAGAGAGAACTACTTTGGATGTCACAATTCTACTACTCAACAATGACATTAAAAATAAAATTCTAATAAACAACTTCAAAGAAGGTAAAGAGGGGAGACAAAGAAGAATAAAAAGGATTGAAGGAGGTAAAAAGAAAGGAAGGGGAATAATAAAAAGGAAGGTAGAATTGTAAGTCAGCAAAGAAGTACAGTACTAAGAATAATTATTTCAGGAGAAAATTTAAGCAATTTAGTTGCATCAAACTTAGGGTGATTTCACAGGGCTGTCATGTAGCACAAATTAAATAATATATGTAAAAAATTCTGTAAAACCTGAAATAGTATGTAAATTCCAGTCTTTTTAATACCGTAGATCAACAAATATCTGAAAAACTTCAAAAAATGTAAGCACTTTGAAGGTAGAAATTTTTCACATTTGGTCTAAGTATCCCAAGTATCTACCATAGTACCGATCATATGGCAAAAATGTTTACTGAATAAATGAATATCATAGAAAAAGGAATAGACTGTTTTGAAATATTTTCTCAGGGAGGCTCAATGAGTACTAAAAGAGTATTTTCATGAGAATAAATATTTAATTTGATTATTCAAGAACTGGCTTCAGAAATATAGAAATTTCTGGCATTCAATTTTTGAGCCATCCTACTGAAAATGAAAAACAATGAAAATGTGATTCATTTTCAGACTGTTAACAAATTTCTTTTCCAGATTGGTTCCCTTGACTAAGTATTAACAAAAGATATTTTCTCTACAAAGAAGTCACTGACAGAATAGCTCTATACACACCAAAATATAAATTGAGCACACTTTGTGGTACCAAACCTGAAAACAAAGTAGATATCCATTGACTAGGAAATGCCTAAAAAAATTAATGGCACATGAATATTAATCTATCGTAAGAAATAATAAACATTTTGAATACAGAGAAACATGGAAAGACTTATTCAGGAGCTAATGTGAAATGAAGTAAACAATCCAGGAAAATACGCTACATGGATATAGTATTACAACAAAGATTACTAAAATGGAAAGAACCACCATCACATAAACAACTGATATTAAATATTATCAGATAAAGTACAAGTTTGGCTCCAAAGAAGAGAGATGAAAAGATAATTCTTTTGATGAAAGAGAGGGAAAGGAAGGGCATATTGTGGGTGTGGGATACTACACAAGCTTTTTCAATATGTTAATTGGTTCTTCTGATTTTTTTCCCTCACTTTTTCCTCTCTTTTGGGGGTTTCCTCTCAATGGGTCTTGTTTTGTTTATTATAAGAGATGACTCTCTGAGAAAAAAAGAAAGGGACAGATGTAGTATAAAATGCAGGGAATCTAAAACAAAAGATATTAATAAGAATCCATTTTAACAACAATTTTTTTTCCCTGTGGCAATTATTTGGTATCCTTCTACATTCAATTGAGATTTTTACTTACCATTTCTATGTTCTCATTAGCTACATGAAGTTGTTGTGTCAGTTGCTTAAAGTTAGTCAGCTGATTCTAAAATAGAAATGTAAAATCACAGTAAATGTCTGATTACTGACCAAGACAAGTTTGAAATTCAAATGAAAGCAAAAGCAATGCAAAACAAGCAAACACCATATTAAAGGCTCAGACTTTCTCCCCTTCAATTTTCACATTAAATACTATTAACATACTATAGCAGATGGATAGAAGCTGAAAAGAAAGACTAAAGGAGCAATGTAAATAAAAACTCATGTATTTATTTAAATTTTATGAACCATATATAGCAACCTAGCCTTTGTAGAAATTTATTTTCATATAGCTGTTTGAAATATATTTAGTCTGAAAATGGGGAAAATTTATTTTCAATAATAATCAAAAATTCAATTATGAATAACAATTGTTTTATGAATGACTTTGAATGTTATTTCTGACTATTATATACACCCAAATTAACTATAAATGACATATAAAGATATTATTTGCATCCAGAAAAAAGAACTGATAAATAGATGTATAAGATAATTTTACATATATAATATTTATTTATGGTTCATGGTAGCCATCTCTAGGATGAGATGGGGAAGTAGAGAAAGAAAATAAATAAATTTACATAGTAATTTTGTTGTACATTTTAAAGGATCAGCAATTGTACATAGTAGATTTGCAGTTTCATGTACAATCATCTTTTTTATTATACTATGTTATGGAAATACTTCTTTTGTTTCATAAATATACATTAGTGTAATAAAAAAGGAAGAAAAATTGCAGCAACTTTCTTTGATAAAGGCCTCATCTCTTAAATACATAGAAAAGTTGTAGAAGCAGGAACTCTGGAGAAGTATACTTGAAACAAGGTTTTAACTCAGTGGAATTGATGAGATAATGGCACACAGTACTTAATATGTTGATGTAATGGTTCTCTAAGTTCACACATAATCAGTATGCTGTAATGATGTAATTACAATAAGGTATATAAGGGCTAAAAGAAGGACTGGAAGATGGACATTCTATCTTTGACCAGCGTCGTGGTGGCTCTCCTGCCTCCTGCACAAAGATCAAGACTGGGCCAGAATAAAGAATCTAGACTCTATTCTTTACCATTCTCATGGTGTCTATCCTGCTGAGACCAAGGCCCTTCTGAAGCATCTCCAGAAAGCTAGCCCCAACATTACAAAAACTGAGTTGAATTTATAAGAGTAGAAGTCATTTCCCAATTGATAAATAATCAAAGGTTATGAATAGGTAATTTTCAGATGAAAAATCAAAACTATTTGTAGTCATATAAATAGTATTGATTTATATTATTTGCTCATTTCATTTTGCAGAACCAAGATAATATTGTAAACAGTAACTGTACAACGATCAACTGTCAATTACTTGGCTATTCTCAGCAATATAGTAACCTAAAACAATTCAAAAAGATCTTATGATGAAAAATGCTACGTGCTTCCACAGAAAGAACTAATAGAATATAAAGACAGATAAAAGCATACTGTGTATTTTTTTTTAATTGCCTTTTCTTTTATTTTTTTGTCTGGGTTTTCTTTTACAACATGACTGATGTGGAATTGTTTTATATGACTGCATACAAAGAATCTGTCACTCAAGCCTATAAAACATAAAAATTAAAAGCTTTTTTTTCTCCATGTATTGGAAAAAAACCCAAAACAATACAAGAAAATAAGATAAACATAAAAAAATATATATCCTGCCCAAGAATCTCTTATAGAAACTATTAAAATCATTATGGTTATTATATCTAAGCAGTTAAAGAAATTTAAAAACTTTATGCCTAGATTAAAAAAAAATGGTTTTCAGGGTAATTAATGCTTGAATGTTTCACAAGTTAATTTTTTTTTCCCATTTGGTTCTATCTTAGTATTTGTTAACAATGAGGATGAAAACATCAGAAATATTTCTTTTAGATTTGTAAATGACAGTGCTGAAGAGAGAGAGATGCTTTGATGCTAGATAACAGTTCAGAATTAAAAAAATTTTGAGAAGCTATAATAGTTTATGAAACTAAGATTAAATGTAATAATGACAATGATTAATGATGATCAATAGCATTTACATGTACTTTAAAGTTTACAAGATACTTTCAAATAACTCATTATATCCTCACAACAATCTGGGAGGTAGGTGCTGTTATTTTCCCCATCTTACAGAAACGGAAACTAAAGTAGGCAAGATGAAATGATTTGCCCAGAGTCACAACAGAGCAAGATGTCTGAGGCAGGAAATGAACTAAGTTGGTTTTGTTTTTTTTTTTTTTTCTCCCCTAACTATAGGTCTACCATCTTTAGTATAAATATACCTAACATTTAAAAATCCATCTAGAAAGATAGCAGGGGAAAAGTATTTTCACCATAAGGAATAAAAGAAACAAGAAGTATGAATCTGTTAACTATACAAAATGGGAAGAACTAATTATCTGGAGATACCTTTTTCCAGGATTAAATAGTAATGAAGGGTAACACTAGTAAAAATGCTTCACTTCCAAACATTAGGTTTCTAGAGGAGGAAGTGGTGGAAAATGAAACTTTAGGTAAATGTCTGATAGGTCTGAACTCATATGCAATACCAGTTTTATAGCAACATTCTAATGTAGGAAGTAAAAGGAGGAAATAAAGAACAAAGAAAAGATATTCCATAAAAAAGAATATTTACAAACACATTCACTGAAAAATTTTGTGGGTAAGTTGAAACCTGAGTTATGCTTTGAAGCAATCTATAAAGTATGAGGGGAAAAAATGTAAGGAATGTTCACCAGTGCAAAGAACAGGAGCAGAAAATGGAATATCATGTAAAGGAATAGCAAGTAGGAAAGGTTGACTAGAACAGTGATCCTGAGGAAGAAATTTAAATAAGAACAATAAGGTAGTGGGAGCCAGATAATAGAGTGCTTTAAATACCAGACATTTAATAATTTGTATTTTATTCTAAGGGCAATAGGGAACTGCTAAAGATGGAGCTATGTTTTAGTAATATCAATGTGGAGCACTATAAAGAAGATAGATTTGAGAAGAAAGAAACTAGATGTAAGAAAATTAATCAGAAGGTTACAACAGGGTAAGTAAGACATGGTGAAGACCAGAAACTAGGGGCTATGTGAACGAAAAGAAAGTTAACAGATGTGAGAGACACTATAAAAGCACAATTGAGAAAATAAGGCAATCTACATAAGTAAAAAAGGGAAGACCTTGAGGAAAGGATGGTGCTAATATTATTACCTTGGGTTCTTAGAAGCAGGGAGATAACTTTAACATGAATAGAAGAGTTTGGGCATTAAAACTGAATATGCAATCACACTCTGATAGCATAAGAAAGAATAAAAAATGATAATTACCTTTTGTCGTTGTCTTTCAACTATATAAATTTGGGTATCATTCATATGATCTTGATAGGCTTTCTGTAGTCTCTCCAACTCCTGTGAAACTGTCTGCCAGAGTTCTGTAACCTGATTTTTTTCCTATAAAAAAATTATTTTAATTGTATTAGCTGATCATAGGATAGTATAGGTGAAGCCTTCTGCATGACAGAATTTTCTTTAAAATAAGAATAAATTGAACTTTTAAGTATCTTAGTTGTAAAAGGTTTCATTGGATAAAACACTGATTTACTGGACAACTGAATTATGAAATATATTGAACTAAGATTTTCATAGCTGAAATTATTAATTTTCAGTGCAACCAGGCATAGATTTGGGCCAGAAACACTCCTTTTCAAATATATAAAAACCTCAGACTACCTTAGTTAAAAAAGGACTTTAAGAGGAGTTTCAGCTTAATCTTTTCAAATCTCAGTTTATAAGTTGAGACTTTGACATCCAAATTCTAGCTTCAAGAGAATGCTAAAATAACACTCTGTGTTTTATTATACCACAAGACATAAAAATGAGATAAAAATGAGATTCACATGGGATGTTGCACTTGAGGACAGAGGTTTACTCGATAATCCAGTGACTCCCTCAAATAACTGTCCAAGGAAATTCAAATATTAACACTGACTTTAAAATGAGCAAAAAAATAAGGAGAAATGTAAATTTCTATTATGTAAGACCAAAAATTAAAAAATGGCAAATTATGGAAAAGATAATTCTGTAAAAAAAAAAAAAAAAAAGTGAACAGCGCCACTTTATTTGCAATTATAACACATAATATGTATAATGTTGGAAAAAATAGGAGGATGAAGGAGAGAGAGAGAGAGACAAAAGATAAAAGAAAGGAAAGAAGGAAGGAAGGAAGGAAAGAAAGAAGGAAGGAAGGAAAAGACAGAGGAAAGGAGGGAAAGAGGGAAGAAAAAATGGGAGAGGAGGAGAGCCATAATTTCTGGCAAATTTTCAGTCAAATACAATTCTTTAATTTGTAGGGACAAAGAATAAATGATAGTTTTAAAGTTAAAAAAAAAAGTCCAACTTGGCAGAAATTACAATATGGTACATATTTAAAAAATTTTTCTTAGGAAGATTTCCAAATACCCCATATTATCTGTAAATTCCTATTCTATTAGCCAAAATAACAAGATTCAGGTACAGCATGTATGGTGTAAAAAAGTGTATTAAATAAGTGTAGCTTTTTAACCACTGAATATAATGGGAGAAAAGTCACACAATAGTCAGTGTTTGCTATTCAGTTTAAGTTGTCTATCCTTTCTTTATATTCATATTATCTGAGAAAGATCCTTCTCTATAGGACCTTTTTTTCTCTTTTTTGTTAATGTGGATTACTTACTTCAAAACAAATTTCAAACCCAAATTATAAGAATGTAGGTTTTTAATCTTATCATAATAATACTACACAACTCATTATGCCCATAGTTAGTGGTCTAGAAACCTTGAATATTCTAAGGTTTTATAATGGAATTCAGGCAATCTGAATCATAAAAATCCAAAGTATTTGTATTTTTCCTTCTGCACAAGTCTACCAAAAAGAAATGCTACTTACTTAGTACATTTGCTTTAAGAATCAAATTATATAATTTCTTAAATTAAAATTAAATTTAAAATTTAAAAAGTTAAAATTTTTATATATTAAATATTCATCTTTCTAAGTGTTTATCCTAGTAGGATTTGTCATTTTAAAAAAAATGAAAATACTGACTACAAACTATGTTTGTTTAAAAAATTCAAAGATATGGAAATAAAAGTATGAACACGTTAAAGTTTTAAATTTTATCACTGTACATTTTGAAATTTCAGTTTCCCGAGAATAATTGTAAAGACTGTTTTGAAGACTGTTTTGCTGTTGTTTTCATTCACAAAATAAATTATTTTTATACTCTTGATATAACTTAAGAAATGGAATATTTACTGTTACTTACTTTATTAGCTAGTTGTAACTGCTCTTGTAGGTTCTTGACCATTTCTTCATCTGCATAAAGATCAGTGCTCATGAAAGTACTAGAGGGAAGGGCCTCTATTTGCTTTTCAACAGCTTCTTTTAGTTCACGATGCAACCTTAAAATAATAATATGGTAATAATCTACCTTATGTTTAATAATAACGAGATATTTAAAAATCCCTAAAATGCTTAAATCATTTTAAGTGAATATTTTAAAATTACCGTATATATATGTATATGAAACCAGTAATTAAATAAAACATAATTCTTCATGCAAAATCAATTTTAATATACACATTCAACTAGAAACTGACGATCAGAGCTTAATCTTCATTAAAAACTATGATATTATAATGAAAAGACAAGTCCTTAATTTAAATTTAAATAAATTTAAAGGGATTATTTGTAAAATTCTCTAAGCAACTTTTATTTCAATTTCAATAATTATTTTTATATTTTTCATATTTTTTATATTTAGATGAAAATTTCCCTTTCAAAAATTTAAGTAAGTAAAATAAACTATTAATTGAAATAATGAAAAGCATGAACATATACTGTCTTATGTGGTTATGAAAACGTGATTATCAATTAAGTTTTATTTTGTATTTCTAATTGAGTGTGGCACAAAAGTTTGCAATTTCAATCAGATTAGTGACTGCTTTTCAAAATTTATCTTCTGATTTACTTTTCTTAGAAGCATGAGCACATTTAACACAGGTAAAACTCAAAGAATAACAACTTTTCAATATTTAACACATAAGAAAAAATGATTTTCATTTTCATAAATGATCAATTATTATGCTAACAGAAAAAAAAACCCAAAGAACAAATAATATAATAATAAATTATATTTTACTTTGGAACATATATATTTATTTTTGTACTTATATTTGAATTCACTTCAAACTAAGTAATGAAACCTATGAAGACCTAACTCAGGTGGCCAGTATATCATTAATAGATCCCTTTCCATCTCCTTTCCTCTGTCTGATAGGTCTGCCCTCTCTCAAACATTAAGCACCTCCAGAAGCAAGGAGATATCTAAATGTGTAGGATGATAGCTGCTGTCTTTACATTATAATAAAACAGTGGAAACTGGATGTCAAAACTAAATTAAAACCCTATAATTAGCAGTCTGGGAAATGATTGTTAACATACACTGGTTGTCACACAGTATTTGAGATAAAGTCTATAGATGAGAATATTTCATGTTTTTTATACATTTATAAAGACTCTCCACAGGTCTCTTGAGCTATAAATAATTTAGGGTGGCTATTGGCTTATCTCTTTTAAATCTACTGTCAAAAAAAATTCAATATTTTATACAGAAATCTTTTGATTTCCTGACATTAAATGGTAATATCAGAAATAAATAGGTTTTAAATTCAATTATATTATTACTGTTACATATTATTGATATATATTATCATATTCAAGCCATGAAAGAAGATTCAATTATATAGGAGTATTGCACCAATAATAAATGGTAAGTTTTTAAAGTTTTAGTGTTTAGTTTTTAATTTTTCCATTTCTTTGCTTGCTGTCATGTTTCTACTTCTTACTATAGGTACCACTCCATTTCCCAATTTTTAATTAATCACAGCAAAAACTGATATGATTTTTAAATTACATTATCAAGTTTGTCAGGATACTAAATTCAAAAAATTAAATTTCCACATGAGGGACTAAGGAATTTCTTTAATAAGATTTTAGTGTGTAGATTCTGGGAAATTAGATGTTCAGAAAATTTTTTTCTTATTTTTTGGGCTCTCAGATATGTTTTCAAAAGGGGGGAAATGGCTGATATGAGTTTCAGAAAACTGAGATGTTGCTATGACATTTTTATTTCACATTATACATATATTAATAAAGACATACTACTTCAATGAATCACTATGTTAATTATATATTTTTGTGGTTTTTTTGTATCATCTTGAAATTGAATCTTAAAATACTTTTATTTAATCTGTGAAAGATTTTCTACCCTTGGCTGAAGTTTAAATGTATGTTTTATAAGCAACAAAATCTTCCATAAAAATGAGACATCCATTGTGTGGCAGAAGTCATCCTAACTCTAAGGCTAGGTTTCGAATCACTATATCACATTTCACCATTATAAGTATTTTTATTATTACTATCAGTTTATTAGTAAATTGAATCTGAGAAGTTAATAAGTAACTAAGTACCAAAGACAAGATTTCTTTCCAAAAGTAGGAAGGAAAAGATTGCACAGTTTTGTCTTCCTTTTTTCTTCTTCTATTGTACAAGTCATCCCTACCTTAAGAATTGTTAGGATTCTTACAAGGTGCTAAGTCAGTGGAATTGATAGAGATAATAATTATCTAATTTAGCAAGGTTCAGTATGATTGATCTGATCTTACAAGGAGATGTTATGGGCCAGAACTTGAAATAAGGTACTAAGTGGAACTGAGGAGAATGATTCTCTAATTGACATGTACTTAGTACTTACTATAATTCCACAAGATTCACACCTTTAAGAGACCATGTATAAGGAGGACCTCTCAGGGCCAAAAAGGACAAGCCCACTCTCAGAAGAGGAGACAGATACATTCCATTTTCCACTTTTGTGCTGGCTGGAGGCTGAAGTACAAACCTTTGGATTCAGAGACATTTGGAGGGAGCTAGAGACATAAGCTGGCAGAGGCAAATGACTAGCGGCAAGATCCGGAAGGCCTCCAGAAAACTAGCCACGCCCCAAGTGAAGGAGTTAAGATTTTGACGTAGACAATAAAGGATTTGGACTTTAACCCCTGGCTGTATTTGAGGTGATTATTACACTGAGCTGAAACTAAGGCTGCTCCCAGAAGCCCCCCCAAGAAACCTGCTCCCAGAAAACATTATATTTTAGAAAATAGAGTATTACAAAGAATAACTAATAAAAAAAAGAGCAAGCACTGCTTTCTTATCACTACCTACAGGAAAAAGACCTATCGCCACTAAAGCCCAGTTCCTTCTCTCTTTAGTACTGTTAAATCTCCCCTTTTCTGTTACCCTCTCTGGTCCCACTAAATTGTATCATTATGATATCTCCATAGAAATTGCTCAGACACTCCATCTATTCTTTACATCCCAAACACTTTTTTACTTAGAAAGGGATTCAAAAGGAATAATGACTATTATTATTATTATTTCCTCTAAAACTATCAGTCTATTATGTTTCTAAGGTTCAATTTAGGAATTTAAAACATCATTTACAACACTCATTGTTTATATAGTAAGACAAATTCTAAACTCCAAACAATTTACTTAAATACTATTCTTGCACATAGCTCATTTATAAGCTGGTAATAAAATTAGGGCACCTATTTTATTATTTAGATTGGGTCTGTCAATGTCCCTCAGCCTAGAAATACACTGGCTACTCACTGAACTAGCCCCATTGCTGATCAGTCCTGAATTCTAAACTTCTTCATTTCCAACTTGGGCCAAATTCCTGTTCCTTAGGCAGCATGGTGGCCTTGCTCCTGAGGATTCCTCGATTAATTGACTTAGTGAGGATATCTGATCATTTTTAGCTCTACTGCAATTTCAAATTTCAAAACTCAAGCAATACACCATTTTCAGGTTCATTAATATCAAGAACTGCATCCATTTCTTCCATTAACACTTGACAATATAAAATTCAAAGTGTTGTTAATTATTGAACTTGAAAAGAACATACATTTAACTGGATTAAATGCTCAGTAGTTTTATTCCTTAATTGTCTAGACTTCTCTTGTAAATCTGAACAATATCCAGTTAGGTTGTCTGTGAATAAAATACCATATTACACAAGATGGAGTAATGATGTTCATAAAGTACAAAAGACTATGATGTAAGAATTAACTTACCTTTCATTTTCTTTAGTGATGTTTTCAAGTTGTAGTCTCATCTCATAAACTTGTATCTGAGAAAAAATGTGACCATGATAATTAACATTCTATGATTATAGTATCATTGAGTTATCATCATATAAGAACAAACAGATGCCATAATGACAACTGATATAAGAGCAATAATTTATTATTTCTAATTATCATTATTAAAGGTGAACAATTTATGCAATACATGTAATAAAGTTGAATGTGTTTTTGCATGCACAGACATAAAAGATAAACTCAGCTACTAACATTTTAAACATATTTCATAAATGAAGAAAAGACAGCCTTCTATTTCAGTCTAGAAAAAAAGAGTTCAGAAACAATTTCAGGCTGGCCATATGCTAACCCCTGTACTAACTAACATATGGGCATCTAGGTGGTGTAGCACATATAGTGCTGGATTTGAATCAGGAAGATTATCTTCCTGAGTTCAAATCCGGCCTCAGAAACTTTTTAGTTGTGTGTCCCTGGAACAAATCATTTAACCCTATTTGTCTCAGTTTCCCCACATACAAAATGAGCTGGAGAAAGAAATGGCAAACCAGTTCCATATCTTTACCAAGAAAACTGCAAATAAAGTCACAAAGAGTTGATCCAATTGAAACAAATGAACAACAATTAAAAAAAAAAACTATATTAACTCAGCTTCCCTAAATATCCCCTCTAGCCCAACAGAGATAGCCTGGTTTTAAGTCATAACTTTTACACAAAAGCTATGGATCAAAGCAAATCCCCAGGCCCATCCTATTTCAACTTCATATTCTCGCGATAAAGGTAAAATGGTACAAAATAGATATAAAAATCCAACATGGATACAAACTTTAGAGTGAACATACAATTCCATCCAATAATTTTTATTGTGACATTCAGTGAATAGAATTAATTAACTTGTACATTTAAAATAACTGTTTTTTTGTTGTCAAAATGTTTCCTTTCTGAAAAATATGCATCATTTTCAACATGTATATTATACAGATAAATAAAACACAAATTTAAAAATCATGTGTATCTCATAATAGTAGAAATGATCCCTCAGTCTTTATAACATGGATTTCATTTTTCTCTTAGTAACATTTGTATCCAGGGCATAGCTAAATAAGGCATTTATTTATCTCCCTTTCAAGACACATTAATTTATGGAAGTAGGTCAGTGAGATATTATAAGGGTTAATTCTACTAAGCACTGAGAATTCCTTGGGTAGTTATTCTTTGAAGTAGTTCTTGTTATCTTTTTGACTATTTTGAGAAATAATATAAAGTAGTTCTTGTTATCTTTTTGACTATTTTGAGGAATAATATGAAACATTCTTATCATTGCATACCCTCCAAAAAGTGTGGCAGTAGCAGCAAGCCCATAAGATACAATCAAATTTAGTGAGCTAGAAAATGCTAAAGAAGAAATGTTAAATATTTAGCAAAAGTTGATTATTTTATTGAACTCAATATTTTTTCAAAAATTTAATATCTATCTATATCTTATACCTAGAATTTCCATGCATTGCAAATCTTGATAATCTATATATTACAGCACTGGAGAAATCTACTTTTACAGACTAATACTACCATCATCTTTAGAAAGTCTGGTCTCTGTGGAGGAGAAAGAAATTTGTGACCAAAGATGAACTAGAGACCATTACTGATCACAAAATAGAAAATTTCGATTACATCAAATTAAAAAGCCTTTGTACAAATAAAACTAATGCAAACAAGATTAGAAGGGAAGCAACAAACTGGGAAAACATTTTCACAGTTAAAGGTCCTGATAAAGGCCTCATTTCCAAAATATATAGAGAACTGACTCAAATTTATAAGAAATCAAGCCATTCTCCAATTGATAAATGGTCAAAGGATATGAACAGACAATTTTCAGAGGATGAAATTGAAACTATTACCACTCATATGAAAGAGTGTTCCAAATCATTATTGATCAGAGAAATGCAAATTAAGACAACTCTGAGATACCACTACACACCTGTCAGATTGGCTAAGATGACAGGAAAAAATAATGATGAATGTTGGAGGGGATGCGGGAAAACTGGGACACTGATGCATTGTTGGTGGAGTTGTGAACGAATCCAACCATTCTGGAGAGCAATCTGGAATTATGCCCAAAAAATTATCAAATTGTGCATACCCTTTGATCCAGCAGTGTTTCTATTGGGCTTATATCCCAAAGAAATACTAAAGAAGGGAAAGGGACCTGTATGTGCCAAAATGTTTGTAGCAGCCCTGTTTGTAGTGGCTAGAAACTGGAAAATGAATGGATGCCCATCAATTGGAGAATGGCTGGGTAAATTATGGTATATGAATGTTATGGAATATTATTGTTCTGTAAGAAATGACCAGCAGGATGAATACAGAGAGGACTGGCGAGACTTACATGAACTGATGCTAAGTGAAATGAGCAGAACCAGGAGATCATTATACACTTCGACAACGATATTGTATGAGGACATATTTTGATGGAAGGGGATTTCTTTGACAAAGAGATCTGAGTTTCAATTGATAAATGACGGACAAAAGCAGCTACACCCAAAGAAAGAACACTGGGAAACGAATGTGAACTATCTGCATTTTTGTTTTTCTTCCCGGGTTATTTATACCTTCTGAATCCAATTCTCCCTATGCAACAAGAGAACTGTTCGGTTCTGCAAACATATATTGTATCTAGGATATACTGCAACATATCCAACATATAAAGGACTGCTTGCCATCTAGGGGAGGGGGTGGAGGGAGGGAGGGAAAAAAATTGGAACAGAAACGAGTGTCAATATAAAGTAATTATTAAATAAAAATTAAAAAAAAAAAAAAAAAAAAAAGTCTGGTCTCACCTCTCACCAAAATAAAAATGTTAAATCCTTTGTTTGAAAATATCTTAAAAAATAATAACTGTCAATTCTTAGAAAAAAAATAACAGAAGCTACTATAGTTTCAAAACAGCCTAGACTGGCCAGTGGAAGTAGAAAGAAAACTAACAAAAGATTTTATAAACTTAAGATGAAATGTTGAGAGCATAAGGGATGCTAGTGAATTACATATATTCAAATATTGCTAAATAATTATTAAATGTCTTTTTGGGGGTATACTTGAAACCCAATAGTCATTTATAACATTTAATGGGAAACATATCCTAGGTCCCAAAAACAGACTTATAAATTGATATTATAACTTACTGAGTAAACATTTAATTATCTAAGCCCCTTTTTTTAATTTCCAAAAAATAAGCTTTGCAACTGAAATTTGAATCATTTACACTTTTCAAATATTAAGCCATTTATATTTAATTAAGAAAGTATCTACTTACAGCACAGAGAATTTGAGAAGTTTCCAGTTATCTAAAAAGCCAGTTGATACCTTCAAGAAACTTAAATGGTACTGATTCATCTAGCTAATTCATCTAGTTCATCTAGCTAATTATAATCTTCCTCCATGATGATTAGATTCCTTTTAACCCTCAAAACACAAACAATGTCTCCCTTTCATTGCTTAAAGCAAGAAAAAACTAAGTGGGATACCTTACTTGTTGCTCATGTAAACCTAATCATACTTATCACTCTCCCCACAAGAAACTGAATCATCTTTTAAGTGGTTCTAACATTTTGTTCTTTTTTATTTATACTGAAGTTGTTTACATATATACATATATATATATATATATACTTTATATTTAGATATATATGTTTATATATCTATATGTAGACATATATTTAGATATATATATATTTTTTAATTTATAAAAAAAAAAATTTCCCAATTAACAGGCATCTAATTCTTTCTACTTTACTCCACCTCCATCACTAGAGGAAAAAACAACTAAACAATAACCACAACAATAAGATGGCTATAACAACATAAAGTAAGGTACAATGCAATCACATTATGGTCCTGTCCCAAAATATATGCACAATGTTCTGTATATCTAGTCCATTGCTTCTTTGTCAGGTGGTGGACAGCATTCTAAATTATTAATCTTATGGAATCATGGTTATTCACAGCTATGAAGAAGTTCTTAAGTCTTCCAAAACTATTTATTTTTACAATTTTTGTTACAGTACCTTTGTAGTACATTCTTCTGGTTCTTTTCATTTCACGTTGTATCAGTTCAAAGTGAATTTTCAAGTAAGTGGGATCCATTACATTCATTCTCTGTATTATTTACTTTTTTGAATGAATTTCACCTGGATTTCCCAGTTAAGTGAGATGATAAGTCTCATTTGCATTTCTTTTTTTTTTTCTGTAGTGCATGCTTTTGTCTCCTCACTTTCCTTTATCTATTTAAGATCACCAAAATATTAAAAAAAAAAAATCATTCCCAGGACCTCTGTCTTATTTATCACCTTCTATGATTCCTGCTTTTATATACATTGGTTTTATATACATTGGTTCTTAGGGAATAGTTCCATCATTCCTTTCCCTCCTCTCTCCCATTAGAATGCAAACATTTCATCCCTCAAAGTCAATTCTGACTGCTCACTTGTATTTAATTTTTTAATACTTATTTTTATTCTGGCATTAATAATTTTGAATTTTTATTAAGCTTTTTTTTTTTTAATTAGGCATTCTTAGAGATCCTCTTTTTCTTAAAAATCTATTTCTCCTGACCACCAATAGGGGAATGGCTGAACAAGTTATGGCATATGAATATAATGGAGTATTACTGTGCTATGAGAAATGATGAGCTGCTAGATTTCAGAAAAATCTGGGAAGACTTACATGAATGAAAAGAAGTGAGCAGAACCAGGAGAACATTACAAACAGTAACATTGTGTGATAATCAATTATGATTGACTTAGGTCTTCTTGGAAATGTGAGACAAAATTCCAAAAGACTCATGACTGAAAATTTTATCTGCATCCCCCCCAAAAAAGAACTATGCAGTTTGAATGCAGATTGAAGGATATTATTTTCACTTTTTTTGCTGTCTGTTTTTTTGTGGCTTTTCCCTTTGTTCTGTTTCTTCTTTCACAATATGACTAATGTGGAAATGTATTTCTATAACTGCATGTGTGTAACCTCTATCAAGATTTCTTACCTTTTGGGCAGAGAGGAAAGGACAAAAATTTGGAACTCAAAATCTTATAAAAATGAATGCTGAAAACTATATGTATGTGTAACTGGAAAAAAAATCTATTTACAAAAAAAATCTATTTTCCTGTTTATAGGATTAAATTTAGCCTTGCTTGTTGCTTATTCCATGTTCTCCTTTATAATGATATAAATGCTAAATCTTGTGTGATCCTAAGTATAATTTCTCAATACTTTAACTCTTCCTTTTTTGCCATCTTGCAGAGTTTGAAGGCTTTTTTCCTTCTCCTAGAAGATTTCAGATTTTGGCTTTTGATTCTAGATTTCATTTTGGTGTTTCTTTCAGAAGAGATAACAAGTAGACATTTTTATATTTTCGTCTTACCAACAGATCTGAGAAATCTGGATTGTTTTCTTTCATTATTTCTTGAAATATGATTTTCAGGAGGTTTTTTTTTTTTTTTGGTTATAGCTTTCAAGTAGTCCAATGATTCTTAAATTAGCTCTTCTTGACCTGTTTTCCAGGTCATCTGTCTCTGACAGAAGTAACCATTATTTTCTTCTATAGTTTCATCCTTTTATATTAATATTTCTTGTTGTCTTATCGATATTAGTGTCTCATAAAATCATTTGAGCCATTGAGCCATTCTAAATTTCAGAAACTATGTTCTAAGTTTTATACCTTTTCCAATCTGTTGATTCTCTTTTCAAGTCTCTTTTCCATAGTTCTGATTTCTTTTCTAGTTTTGTTCTCTATCACACCAATTTTATTTATAGTACAATTTTAATTCATTTTACAAAATTTTTGCATCATTATTTCTAGGAATTCTAACTGATATAGTGAGCAAAATGTTTTTTCTTGAGGCTGTGCTTGTATTTTGAAGTTATTTTCCTCTTCCAGCTTTAGACACTCTGGTTCTTACAAGGGCTCTTTATGTTTTTTATTGTTGTTAATTATTCCTTATTTTGACAAATCTACACTGGGCAACCAATAGGTGTCGGCTGCGAGCTCTTTTAGGGCTGAAAGATTGATCCTACTCTAAGGGTAAACCTTCTGTGCTGCTTTCCAGAAAGAATTGAGAACTTAATCCATGATCTGCTCTGGAGACCTCATGTTGGGAAATCTGTTTACTGAGATTATATTCCAGAGCTCTCTGGAAATACACTAGTTTCTGGCTAGATATAAGAAAATGAGTTCTAAGCTTCATCTACTATTTACTCCTGCATTCTTGGTAGCAAGTTCATGATTCCAACATGTTATACAGTTTCCGGGAATTTAATTATATGTAAGTTAAATATTTTCTATTAAGACTGTTCAAAGGGATACTAATACATTGTTGGTGGAATTGTGAATACATCCAACCATTCTGGAGAGTGATTTGGAACTATGCTCAAAAAGTTATCAAACTGTGCATACCTTTTGATCCAGCAGTGTTTCTACTGGGCTTATATCCCAAAGAGATCATAAAGAAGAGAAAGGGATCTATATGTGCATGAATGTTTGTGGCAGCCCTGTTTGTAGTGGCCAGAAACTGGAAACTGAGTGGATGCCCATCAATTGGAGAATAGCTGAATAAGTTGTGGTATATGAATATTATTGTTTGGTAAGAAATGACCAACAGGATGATTTCAGAAAGGCCTGGAGAGACTTACATGAACTGATGCTGAGTGAAACGAGTAAGGCCAGGAGAATCATTATATACTTCAACAACAATACTATATAATGATCAATTCTGATGGACCTGACCATCTTCAGCAATGAGATGAACCAAATCAGTTCCAATGAAGCAGTAATGAACTGAACCAGCTACCCCCAGAGAAAGAACTTTGGGAAATGACTAAGAACCATTACATAGAATTCCCAATCCCTATATTTTCGCCTGCCTGCATTTTGGATTTTCTTCATAGGCTAATTGTACAATATTTCAGAGTCTGATTCTTTTTGTACAGCAAAATAATGGTTTGGTCAAGTCTACTTATTGTGTATTTAATTTATACTTTAATATATTTAACATCTACTGGTCATCCTGCCATCTGAGGAGGGGGTGGGGGAAAGGAGAGGAAAAATTGGAACAAAAGGTTTGGCAATTATCAATGCTGTAAAATTACCCATACATATAACTTATAAATAAAAAGCTATTAAAAAATTTAAAAAATAAAAAAATAAAAACTGTTCAAAAACAAGGTACTCTTTTTATTTTCTTCTTTAATATTAAGAAATATATATTTAAGAAATTTGCACAAATGTAAATTCATACCTGATAATACTCTAGATGCCCATTCACCTCTTCTAGATATTTATCATACTCAGCAAGAAGGGGAGCTAAAAAACTGAAAATAAAATAATTAATATAAATTACTCTAGTCAGTGAGCCAGTAAGCATTTATTTATTTGTTTGTTTGTTTTTGGTGGTTAAAATAGAATTTTGTTTTTAATTTATGAAATAACACAAGCATTTCCATAACACAGTAAAATTTTTTAAAATGACATGAAACTACAAATTCATCATGTAGAATTTGCTATTTCTTTTAAACATGTGAAAAATGAATATTTCTCTCTTATAGTTAATAATTCATTACTGTATTAGGACCAATGTTTTTCTTCCTTTTCTAATTCTTTATGCAGAAATCAACCAGTTTGGGAAATTTCTCTTAGAGATTTAGCCAAGATGTAATCAGACATTAAAAGACATTCTAAGTTTAGGCTATCGGAATCCTGCTCATTGTATTTGTTAAAATACTTCCTGGGAAAATGTTGATTCTTTCTATTATTCAGATAGCTGATACAAAAACTCTCTTTGACCAAGACTTCATGATCTAAGTCACATAGCTCAAGTAGTTGATTAATCAAACAAAAGTGATCAGGCATCTCTCTGGAACACTTTCTCTTCAGAGGGTATATAAACTATGAACCCACTACATTAGAGGTTTTTAGTTTGAGAGAGATGGCCAAATGATCATCTTATTAATAACCTGTTGGTTTTAATGATATTGATTAAATTACCTTGAAACTGTGTCTCTTGAAATTTTTTAAATGTCACTACATAAAAAAAGTTATCATGTAAATTTTTTTCTTTGTTCCCCTCTTCCCTCCCCACCTATCTCCCACACCCATAGCTCCAATTAGATACATGTGTCTACATACTTATGTATGCATGTATACATTCTTGACTTCTTGCTGTATCTTCCCCCCTATATATAATCTGTTGCCAAGGCCTACTGATTTTATTTTTGCAATATCTCTTCAATATTTCTCTTTCTTCTCTGAAACAGCCACTACCTTAGTACAGACTCTTATCACCTCATACCTGGACTATTTCAATAGCCAACTGATTGGTTCTGCCTGCCTCACACCTCTCCCTCTCATTTCCATCCTCTATTGAGCTACCAAAGTGATTTTCTAAATATGCAGATCCAACTATGCAGTATTGAATAAGGACTGGGATGATGGTATCCCTGACAGTAATAGGAAAAATTAGAAGAGGGGAAGATTTAAGGGTAAAGATAATGAGTTCAATTTTAGATATGCTGAATTTGAGATACTTACTAAACATCCACTGTAAATATCTGAAAGTCAGTTGGAAATGCTATATTAGAATTCATCTGAGATTTAGGAAAGGGATGGAATGGTAGATCTGAGAATCATCAGCACTGAAATAACAATAGTTTGATCTAACAAACTTGTTGAACAAAAATATCATAAATAAAAAAGTAAATATTATACTAAGGTCTGATTTTTTCTTAGCAAACCTAAATTTTTTTTAGTATTCTCTTATATTATAAAATAATCCCTTTAAAAATAACTATATAATTATGAAAATGAAATTGCTTTAGTCAAATTAATTCTGATTTCATATACATCAGATTGACAAAGACAGCAAATTTGTTGAAGAGGATGTAATAGGAAAGGAACAAATAGTGAAATGTTGGAGTAACTTGTGAATTGATTCAACTATTGTAGAAAACAATTTGGAACTATACCTGAAAAAGTTTTATTTATTGTCTGACTTAGATTTCTGACTTCATTTGGGGTTTGCTTGGCAAAGATACTGGAGTGGTTTGCTATTTCCGTCTCCACATTATTTTACAAATGAGGAAACAGGCAAACAGGATTAAATTAAGTGACTTTTAGATATTCTTTGACCAAGTCGTTAGGCCAAAACGATCAAGCAAAGAAGAAAAGAATATAACTATACAAAAATATTTGAACTAGTAAGTTTTATTGTAATAAAGAACTGAAAACAAAACAGATGTCTATTAATTGGGGAATGGATGAACAATCTGTTTCAAACATGAATGTAATGAATTATTAATTGTGCCACAAGAAATAAGAAATATGACAAATAAATATATCTATATAAATATATATGAAGAGATTCATTTTGAACTGATACAAAGTGAAATTGGTACAACAGAACTAGGAGAACAATTTATGTTATGAGTACAACAATTATGTGAAGGGAAACAATTATGGGAGAGCTCTGGATTCAGAACAAAGTGATGGCCAATCATGACTCCCAAGTAAAAATATCTCTTCCTTCTCCTTAAAAGTGAGATGACATACTAGAGGTTCAGAACCCAACATACATTCTCACTCAGAAATGGTTTTGCCTGACAATAAATATTTGTTAATAATGGGGTAGTTCCACTTGCCATGAGTCCATAAGGGGTGTGTGTGTGTGTAGGTGGGGAGAAAGGAGGTGAAGGAAGGGGACCATAAGTTGGCAGATAGTAAATGAGGGGAAAATTTATATTTTATTCACTGAAATTAATTTAACTGCACAAGATTATTAAACAAGTTTAGACACTTAGATTGAAATTCAATATAAAGATTTCAAAAAATATTTTTTAAAAAGTAAAAATAAACTACCTGGCAATTCTATCTTACCTTTTGTCAACCATAGTGATGTCTGATATACTGTCTCCATCTCCTTGTAAGACAGTTTTCTGTAACAGAGAAATTACCTTAATATGTAGATAGTATTTAGCTAATATGTAGATAATATGTAGATAGTATGTAGATTAAGAGCCAATATCATAATGGAGAAATAATAGAAAATTTTCAAATAATGGGTAAAGCAAGTATGTTCATTACCACTTATTATTTGATGTAGTTCTAGAAACGTTTGACACAAAAAAATAAGACAAGAAAAAATTGAAAGGATATTCAAAGAAGAAACAAAAATATTGGATTTTTTTGATGATATGATAGTATGCTTAAAGTGCCCTGGTTAGCTAAACTTCATTTAAACAATAAATTTATCAAAATATCAGAATATCAAACAAATTCATATAAATCATAAGCCTTTCTATATGTTACCCGCCAAAATCTGGCTGGAAGAGTTAGAAAAGGAAATTCCCTTTAAAATAACTGCAGAATATATGAACTATCTGGGGTTTTATCTACCAAGGTATATATAAGAACTATATGAATATAATTATAAAACATTCTTTAAATACATATAGAATTAAATAACTGGAAAGATATAATTACTCCTGAGTAGTCCATGACAGTATTATAAAAATGATAAAACTATTAAATGAATTTTCTTAGTGCCCTACCAATGAAATTATGAAAGTGTTACTTTATAGGACTAGAAAAATAAGAACATTCAGCTAGAGGAACAAAAAATCAAGAATTTCAAGAGAAATAACAACAATAATAAATATGGATCAGGGAAATAAGTCTAGCAGTGTCAATGAACAAACTATAAAACAGGAATTACAAAAATTATCTGGCACTGGTTAAAATATAGAAAATTTGATCAGAAGAAAAGGTAAAGCATCCAAGATTCAGAAGCAAATCAACATAGTAGAAGAATGTCAGATAAACTCAAAGACCTAAAACTATTGTGGTAAAGACTCACTATTCTCTAAAACTTGGTGGGGAAACTGGAAAGCAATTGCATAGAAACTAAGTACAGACCAACATCTCACATCGTAGATCAAGCTAGGCTCCAAAAGAGTATGTGACTTAGACATAAAGGGTGACATCATAAACAAATTAGAGGAGCAAGGATGAAATTACCTTTTGGATCTATGGATAGGGAAAGAGTTTATGACTAAACAAAGGAATCACAGGAGATAATATGAGCAATTTTGTTAGTATATAATTTAAGCGTTTTTGCGAAAGGACAAAATCAATGCAGTTCAAATTAGAAGAGAAGTATTTGAGAGGAAAAAAAAATCTAAGCAAATTTTTATGATCAAGATCTAATTTTCAAGATACATAAGGAAACAATTCAAATTTATAAAATAATAAGAACTAAGCACTATTCTTCACTAGCTAAAGGAAACAAATAATCAGTCAATCCAATGAAAAAACTGAAGCTATTAATTGTCATGTAGGGAAAAAAAAAATAGAAATCACTATTAATTAGATAAATGAAAATTAACCAACTAGTACACTTGACAAAAAAGAAAAGGACAAAAATTAGGCCAGTTGCAGAAAAAAAAAGGTCTTAATGTACTGTTGGTAGAGCTGTGAATTAATATAGTCATTCTGGAAAGCAATTTGGAACTATATATGTTAAACATCATAAAACTACACATACTCTTTGACCTAGAGATGCTATTACAGATGACTGTACCAGTGAGATAAGAAAAAGAGGAAAAAGATCAATATGTAAAAAAAATTTGGTGGCATCCATTAACTGGGGAATATTTGATTAAATTATGGTATAGAAATGTAATGGAATACTATGAAATGATACTTTCTTTTCTTTTTTTCTTTTCTTTTCTTTTCTCTTTTTTTGCTGAGGCAATTGGGGTTAAGAGTCACACAGCTAGGAAGTGTTAAGTGTTTGAGACAAGATTTGAACTCAGTTCCTCCTGACTTCAGGGCTGCTCTATCCATTGCTCCACCTAGCTGCCCCCAAATGATGACATTTTCAAAGAAACCTAATAACAAGTAATTTTCAAATAAACCTTGGAAGATCTGTATGAACTGATGTAAAGTGAGCATAAATAGGAAGATCAATTTACTCAGTCACAACAACATTGTAAGTATAAAAAAACACTTTGAAATAATAATGATGAAGAAGATAATGATGATATATACAACTCCAACCATGTCCCAGGTTAGTGTGCCAAGTGTAAAGTCATACAACTAGTAGGTATCTGAGCCTGGATCTGGAATCAGACCTACCTGTTTCCAGGACCAGCCATCTATCCACTTCACCATCCAACTAAAATATTATGGAATGGAGTGGAATGTTATTGTGCTAAGTGAGAAAGTATGAAAATGACAATTTCAAAGAAACCAGGGAGACTCATATGAATTGATACAAAGTAAAGTAATCAGAACAAGGAAAACAAATTACATTATAATGACAATACTGAGAAAAAATTGTTTTCAAAGACTTCAGAACTCTGATCAACACAATGATCAATTATGATTCCAATGATAAGGGATGTTACCCACCACCTGACAAAGAGATGATGGATGAATGTACATAATGGACATATTTTGGACAAAACCAATATGAAAATTTGTTTTACTTGACTATTACAATGGATTTTTCTTCCAGTTAGGAAGTGAGGAGAAAAAACCAAATGCTTGACAAGTGGTGGGTTGAGAAAGATTTAGTAAACACTTAATATGTGCCAAGTATGTGCCAAGTGCTGAAGATACAAATAAAAAGCAAAAAGTAATGAACGTAAAATTTTACGAGGGAGACAATATGTAAATAACTAGGTAAATACAAAATACATGTAAGATACATATAGTATAGATAAAGGAGATATGAAAATATTAACATTGGCAGGAAAGGGCTGAGAAAAGACTCCTGAAAATTGTGATTTAGGAAGGATTTGAAATGAGTCTTGAAAGGAGCCGAGGAAACTTAAGAGGCAGAGGTGAGGACACGGAGGATTGCAGGGATGGAGGATAGTCATTACCAAGGAAGGGAGATGGGAGGTGAAATATCTTATTCAAGGAATTGCAGGTAGACTAGTGTATATAGATGAGAGGAAGATCTAAGAAAGTTTAAAAACACAAGAAGGGGGCCAAAAAGGGAAGATCCTATTTGACCCTGAAAATAACACACTGGCACTAGAGCTCAATGAACATGGCTGAGAATGACATAGTCAAACCTACACCTTAGAAAGATTATTTTTGAATCATTTAGATGGTGTATTAGATAGAGCACCTGTCCTGAAGTCGGGAGGAACTGAGTTCAAATCCAGCCTCAAACACTTAATACTTACTTGCTATGTGACTCTTGGCAAGTCACTTAGTCTTAACTGCCCATACCCCCTTCTCCCTGCAAAGAGACTCTACTTATACTAAATAGGGAGAGATTTGAGATAGGAAGACCAGTTAGAAAGCTATTGCAATAATCCTGGATAATGAGAATATGAGAGCCTAAACTAGGTGGAGGCTAAGTGATTGGAGAGAAGTAGATATATATAAGAAATGTTGTAAGGTAGAAACAAAATTTCAGCAATGGATTGACTACATGGAATGAGTGACAAGGTTTTAAGCATAAACAGCTGGTCAATTTTAATTTATACCTAAAAAATAAATGATCTATACACAAAAGAAATTTTCAATTTCATATACAATTTTCTCTTTTCATATGGAAACAAGAGTTGCCCCAGAAGTTACTTGGTCAATCTCCCCTAGTAATTCAGTTTAAATTATTTAAATTTACTTGAGTTTTATGCATTAAGTCCCCTCTTCCTCCCCCCCCCCCCTTTCTGGTTTAGACCTATGATTCCAATCTTTTAGAGTACCTAGGTGCCTGGATTCGGAAGACTTGAATTCAAATGCAGTCTGAGAAGCTTACTAGCTGTGTGATCCCAATACATCACTTAATCCTATTTGCATCAGTTTCCTCATCTATAAAATGAGTTGGAGAAGGAAATGGCAAACTATTCCAGTATCTTTGCCAAGAAAATTCCAAACAGGGTCACAAAGAGTTGAACATGACTGAAATACTAAGCAACAACAAATTCTGAAATTTTTGCTACATAACCATCAAGGAGATTGGGGCAGCTAGATGGTACAATGGATATAGCAACAGCCCTGAAATCAGGAAGACCCGAGTTCAAATCTGGCCTCAGACACTTAATACTTCCTAGCTTTGTGTCCCTGGGCAAGTCACTTAACCCCAATTGCCTCAACAATTACAATAACAAAATAATAATAATAATCAAGGAGATTTCAAAATAATCTACTTTTATTATATATTTCAATTGATGCTCATTTCATAGTTTGGTATGGCCCAAAAAATCATTACATGGCAATCTGGTAACTGGTGATACATATCTAAAGAAGTGATCAACTCACATACCTGTTCAGGTAAATATTTAGAAGAATTTTCCATTTGATATTGCCTACGCATTGCATTTAGTCTCTGACCTGGAACAAAAAGAAAATTAGTTTGTAATTTAATCAATTTTTTTTTTAAAAAAAGAATTAAGACGGTTGTCACAAAATAAAACATGTTTTGAAGTACTTCTGATTTCCTTTTTTCCTTAAAATAATAGACCATTTGATCTCAAATTACAATAAAGTCAATGGATAAGAAGCTAGCCTCACACTATGAAAATCAAGGTTCGAGGAAGCTGGGTGGCACAGTGGATAGAGCACCAGCCCTGAAGCCAGGAGGACCCGAGTTCAAATATAAGCTCAGACACTTAACACTTCCTAGCTGTGTGACCCTGGGCAAGTCACTTAAACCCAATTGCCTCAGCCCTGCCCTCCCCCCCCAAAAAAAAAAGAAGAAAAAAAGAAAAAATCAGGGCTTCAAGTTATTCAACAGACAACTCTATAATACTGTAAGATTCAGAGCAACTACTGATATTCATTTATAGAGGGAATTTCCTCACTGTAGTTTCCTATACCAATGAAATGACTGGTCCAGTAAAAGCAATGAAAGAAATCTTAAAATACTAAAAAATAAAAATAAAAACAACAACAACAAAAAACCCATGCCTCAAATAATACAAGTCAACTAAATCTCCCAATGGAAAAGAGTATACATTTTCCATACTATTTCCCTTGCTTCAATACTTGCTTTTCCAATTGGTCACAGTTAAAAGTTATCTACAAGCTTCTGGTACCACCAACTAGATTTTAGCCAGTCAGAGGATCCATAAGTCAGACTACAAAGGGAAATGTTTTTCAGAAAGTCTTCTCACTAAGTAATTCTTTTATTCAGCATTTATCTGAATTTTAATCAAGATAAGTCAAAGAAAAGTAATTACAGGAAGCAAGAGAATCCAGTTAATATTACTTTAAAAGGTAGGCTTATAATTCAAGATAAAGTTGCTAATTATAGAAAGCTAAAACTATTAATTTTCTTTTTTTTTTTTATAGAAGATCAGAATTCTATGGTCTTGAACCATATTGAACAGTCTATGACTAAATGAAAAAGAGGCTATTTGTGCAAGATACAGGAGGAAAAAAAAAGAAAAGAATATATATCAAAAGATACCTACTTATTTGACAGTAGAAAGGATATTGAAAAAAGAAAGAAAACCAGTAACATATTTATTTGCCAATCTTCCCAAAAGGAAGGGACTAGATGAAGTAAGATAAATAATAACTATAATAGGATCTTTAATTTTTGTTCCAAATAACATTGTCTCTGGGCTACTGGAATAAATCTTCTGACCAAATTAACTGAATTAAAATGTCTTAAAAATTGTTATTTTTAATGAATAAAAAATAAATTCATTAGGAAAACACAAAAATTTCAACTTGACTACTGAAACAGGTTGAAAATATCTATTTGTCTTCAAATTTATATTTCTAGTACTAATTTGATGATGTGGTCAGGCTCTAGCTCTACGTTTATAGTCCAAAGATTACTGCTAGTTAACTGTTCTAATTTTTTAATTGGTGACTATTTTCATCAAAATATTTTCAATTTATTTCCATTTCATGTCTTATTAAAATAAAAAGTTAAATTTCAGGATTATAGCAAAAGAATAATTCCCATATGAATGCATTAATAGGAGCTGTAAAGTTTTACTAACATTATTTGCAAATTGTTAATCTGTTTTCTCCATTCTAAAATGGCTTTTCTTTCAGTTTTAATTCCATGATCTTATGATCAGAGCTTTAAAAGCTCTGCCACCACAGATTAAACAGAAACCCTTAAATATGTTACTAATCCTACAAAAATAAAAAGGAAACATTGTTAAAGAGAACAATATAGAAATCTCAGGGGAAAAAGTATTTATTATTTCAACTCAAACAGTGTTCATTATCATAAATAACTAAAATGACTACAAGAGGAGAATCACAGAAAAAATACACTAACCCAATAAGTCCATTAAATTAAAGGCAATTGTCTTTCAAATAAAAAAGAATATGCTTCTAAAAGAACCACTAATGTGAAATGCTCCTTTATATCTCTTCAAAAGTTCTTAGTCAAAATACTATATGCATGATTTCTGAGATTCTCAAATATGACAAACCCCCACTGCCTCCAAAGAAAATCTAAATTAACTGGTGTGACATTAATTCTTCCAACAATAAACTACCAATTCATCTCTCCACCCTTATTCTCCAACTTTCTCAAACGTGTACACAACTGATAGTTTATTTAATCCCAGCCTTTGTTCCCTTTACTTAATAAACCTTCCCCCTACATCTCCAACAAAGTAGAAGGCATCCTCTTTTTTCCTGGGAAATTTCTCCAATTTCCCAGATAGTTACTATCTCTACCTCTTCTCTGAGACTCTAAAACATTTGGCAATATTCTTATCTATTTATCAATTCTATTTTTCATAACTCAACAACTTTAATTTTTCTAAGTATTGTTGAAACTATTAATATGTTTTTATCAGAAAAGTCATTGGAATTTTTTTTAATTTAAAAAAATAGATAAGCTTATAATTCACTTTTAGTTACCTATATAATTGAATATTTTTATGCCTGCAAAATTATTTTTTTTCTTTTCCATATAAAATCTTCATTAATACAAGTATCCTAACAAGATTTGATTTTTCAGTTCTAGCTTTCTTTACTTCACTAGTAAACCTCTGATCTTCACAATGAAACTACTCAAACTGATATTTCATTTTATTTTTAATAGTGTATTCTATGAAAAAATAACAGACACGAAGATGATATATATATTGAAAAATCAATGACAAAAAGATCATATTGTTTAAAATAAGTAACTCCTAAAGCAGTAATATTAAACAAACACAAATTCTCCTTCTGGTGACATACTAATTTAGAAAACAACAAATTATTTTTTATTTATTTTGTAAAACATTTCACAATTATAACTGCCACTATCTTCTCCTTTCACTCCCACCTCACATGATGAAGTGGCCTTACTCCTTCCCAAAGCTATCTATTCAAGCAAATCCATATCAATTAGAAACTTTTAAATGGCTTTTCCAGAAACATCTCAAGCTCAATGTGTACAAAATGGAATTCAGTATCTTTCACTTTAAGTCTATTTCTCTTTTGAACTTTCCTTGCCAAGGGTAATACCATACTTCCAATCACTCTTGTTCACAACTGCTGTGTTGATTTCCTCACTTTCCTTCATTCCACATATAGAAATGGGTTGGCAGATTTTGTCATTCCTGCCTATCATCACTTGTATCTAACCCTTCCTTCTACCCCACCGACCATCATCCCAGGTGAGGTCCTCCACACTATACAAATGAATTACTTCAACAGCCTACCAACGAGTTTTCTTTTCTTAGGTAATTCCCTACAATTCATCCTCCACATGGCTGCCAAAATGATTTTTTAAAAATACGTTTCTGACCACATCCCTTACTCAAAACCTTCACAAACTGGCCCAAACATACCTTTTCAACTGCATTACACATTACTCACTTTTCAATATTTTATAATCCAAATCAGGCCTTCCTACTGAGCCAGATCAGTAATTCAGGTCAAAAGTTAAAACAGAATAAAGTACTCTTTAATCATAAGTCAATAAAACCCAACTTCACTAATGAGATGAGAAGAACATCAAAAAAATAAAATGCTCTTCTCCTTTACCTTAGTCACCAACTCAGAAACTCAAGAAGGTGATCCACAGACAACTACAGCTCAAAAATAACCTTGGAACCACTTTTTCCTCAGGTTCAACCTTTTATATTTCAAATGCCAAAGAAGCCATCTCACCATACACATAACCCCACTACCTTATTCTCTCTATCAGTCAAGTTTAGCTCAGGACTCATGTAGGAGTGGCTACCAAGGATGTAAGACATTTCTCAGGGTTTCTTTGGAGGCAGAGAGAGAGTACAAAAATAAAAGGGGAAGGAGAAAGAGGACTCTCCTATGCAAGCTATAATACCACAAATAAAGAATGGACATACTCGGATTCAGTATGCTAATTACTACTCCTCAACAAAAGCCCACATGCCCAGCATAGCCACAAAAAGAAGCAACATCAAAACAAATGTGGCAACAGTGGTACAAAATAAACACTACTGCTATCAACTTTCTTCAAGATTCAGGTCAAACTCTCTTCTGTAGAATTTTCCTCCAGTCCTCATCAGATGCTACAACATTTCTTTTTAATGTTTACTTTTTTTTTTTTTTTTTTTGCCTTTCTTTGCATACTTAGCACAAAGACTGTAACATAGTAAGAGCTTAATAATCGCTTTTTGATTGACTGCACCTCACACAAGACATTCCCACCAGAGACCTTTCTGTTCTCTGTCTTTGCACTAGCTCCCCTTCATCAACGCAATGTACTCCCGACCTAATATTGGTCTTTTAAAATCCAGTTTTCTTCAAAACTCTACTCATGTACCATCTTCTGTGTGAAGCTCTTCCTGATCACCACAGTTGCTTGTACCCCTTCAAATTGTTACCATGCATTTATTTTATGTATACTTTAAAATACATATACAGTCCTGCAGCACAATGCAAATTCCATGAAAGCAGGAATTGTTTCATTTTTGTCTTTGTGTTTCCAGCACTTAATACACAATAGACATTTAATACAGGCTTGGCTGTTGATTGATTAGCAGAGTAGCATTTTGTATTTCAGTTTCATGGGGCATGCAAAGAATTTTTCACCTAATGGACATCTGTCAGGAAAAGCCTTCCATATTTAGCTACAACCCAGCTTGTTGTCCAACAGACACTGTCCTTTGCTAATACCATATTCAAAGTCTTTATAGCTCAGTAGGCCTTCCAAAGCTTATTTCAGGTGGCATGCTATTGTCAGGATCATATCTGAAGCTTTTACAACATCACTGGGTGTTCCAAAACTTATTTTCTAGAGTGCATAGCCTTCAAGAAACCAAGTTTCTGTTTATACCAATGAATATTTTATGGAATACTTTCAACCTTCCCCAAGTAGTTTTTTGCAGTTTCCTGATCATCAGTGATATATAGCAATGCCATCTTTTTTGGTTTCCCAGATTTACGTTGCAGTTGTTTTTCAAATGATTATTTCTTTTAAGTTTCCTATCAAATTCCTAAACAAAATATATTAATTCTTCTTTACTTTGATTTGTCCCCTTTTCCTTCATTTTTATTATTACTAGCATAGTCCTAGTACTCATTACTAGAGACTATGATATGGACTGCCAGAATAACCTTCCTCAAATATTATCTCTAATTATAAAAGATTTCTATTACTTGCTGTTTCACATCTAAAACCTTACTGTTTGGGTACCTTCCTTACTTCAAGTGATTCTTCCCATTCCCCCAACTGTTTCACTTATATTTCTTTAACCTCATTTGTTACTCTTCTACTTTAACCTCTATTGTCCAGTCACATCTATTGCTTATACTACACATCTGTGACTTTTTCTCTTTTCAACTCCAGTTCCCATATATATATCATCTTCCTTTTAGACATAGCTCAAAACTCCTATCTAAAGTTTTTGCTGATTAATTCTGCCTTATTCTGATCACTACTGTAGTCTTACATATCTTTTCACAGTGCTTAAATATTTAGTTTGCACTATATTAAATATCACAAATTTAATGCTAATTTGAATTATTTAAAGTTTGGACTATAAATGTGCAGAATATTTTAAAAGAAATGAAGTTTTATCACTTTCAACTCTGCTACCAGAACACTTCATACACCCTCCATTAGAAAGTGAACTTCTTGAGTGCAGGAGCCACATTTTTGTCTTTCTTTGTATTCTTAGTGCTTAACACAGTCCCTTGCACATATTAAGGCCCTTAATAAAATGCTTGTTGACAATCTGATTAGTATAATACTAAATTCTAACAAATGAGATACACAAGAATGCTGTCCTCAGTTTATGTTACTGAACCTCTTAAAGTAGATACTGACATAAAAAAGTCTTCCTAGTACTAGATCACTTTATTAGTTTATAGGAAGGCCATATTATATCTGTCTTTGGCTGACTTTCCTTCTAGAGTAACTGAAATGTAGAGGTTCCTGTATAACTTTTACTTGGTGCTTCTGATAGGTTTTCTTGCTTTAATGAAAAATTATTTAATTTGAAACCAATTATTATAACTACTTGCATAAAAACAATGTAATAGTACATATAACTATTTTACCTTAACAAAATAATTTGTACTTTTTAAGTGACCTTCCATTTATAAGGCAAAGTCAATATTTCCATAAGCATGATTCACAAAATTCTCTTCTCTTCTTAACCAAATAACACAAATCCAGCTGCTCCAAAGGAAGAAAAAAATGAAAGATATACCACATATAACATTATTAACTGGGTCTATGAAAACACTATTAGATAAAATATTATAAGGGACATTCTACATCCATAACTTAATATAGAATACCCCTGGACAATCAAAATCCACAGTCAAAAATTTCAAAACAAGTTATGCTCCCCACTCCACCCCCAATCACTATCTAGTGGTCAGTTTTCCATTTAAGAGCCTTTCTGAAACTTGCTAGCCTTGACTTCAAAAGACTAAATTTTGCTGGTTCGACACTTGAAGCCCTGCCAGAGCTGGGCTCTGCTGACATGGCCTTTGAGGACACAGAGAAACTTTAAAAACATCATAATAAGAGAATGAAATACAACTTTTATGGATTTATGACACATAAAAGACATTATAAATATCATTGAAATTAATATACACAAATGAATATGCAAAAGTATTGAAGAAGGTAAAGAACTGACAAGACAAACTTTCACCATTCCACTGGTAGAAAGGATGTAGAGGGGACATTCAATAAAAGGTCTGAATGGTAGATGGACATTAGAATATATATCAGTTGAATGTCGAGTGCCAAATTTGGCAGTAGTTTGTACTGTAACAATCTTGAGCTCAAATTGATCTTGTCAATAAAAATTTACTAAGCACCTACAATGTTCCAGGCACTGTGTTCAGTACTGGGAATACAAATAAAAAAAAGAAAGACAGTCTTTGCACTTAAGAAGTTAATGGGGAAGACAATATACAAAAATAACTGAAAAGGAGAGGGAGAAGAAAGTACTCGATGTAGTTTGGGATCTCAAGTCCAAAGAGTACAGCTGGTGGAAAATAAAGAATTGGCTGGCCTACTTTTAACTGAAATTTGGGGAGGAGTTCTTTACTTTGCCCTCCAACTATCCAAACAAAAGGTCAAAGGATAATGAGGGTATTGATGAAGTATGAGTGTCAAAACTGAAACAATCTGGAAGGATAATAAGTTTCCTGGTGCTCAGCTTTCCTAGGCACTTGTGGAGAACAATCCAAGGAGTACAGCTGGTAGGAAATGTCCTCCACATACACCATGCCCACACTTGGCCACCTATTTTTACTCACACTTTTATCCCTAATTGGAAATCTTTTCACTCTCCTCTCTCTGCCTATCCAAATTCTACCCACCCCTCAAGGTCTGGCTTCATTCCTTCAAGACGGTGTCTTCGACCCTCACCCATCCATCTACCCACAATAATTAATCTCTTCTCTGTGTGACCCTTTTTAGTCAACTTAGTAATAATATCATGCACCACATGTCTTGTTTTCCCAATTAAAATGCAGTCAATAGCTATCTCTTTCTCCATACCTTAGTGAAGTGAGGGCTAGAAAACATCAACAGATCTGACTCAGAATTACCAGCCTTGAGAAATGCTTAAGACTTTTCCCAATACTTCACTAGGAGACTGATGTTGCAGAAGAGAATCACATATGAAGGATGATCAACCACAAAAATATCTAGTGGCTCTACATCCCTGTGTATACTCTGGGAAACAATGAAGTTGTTTAAATCCCAAATTCTGCTTACAATGCACAATGTAACCCTGTTTTCCTTAGTATTTGCACATGCAATTTAGGCTAGAATCTTTTACTAAGTGTTACTTAAATTCTTTTTCTTTTTAATCCAAGAATATAGGAGGCAATGGTGTATGCTGCAATAGTGGGATATTAGTCCTTTAAATGCCAGCCCTTCTCTAAGTGTTTTTAAAAATGTAATTCTTTGTATCAATGTGACTATCTACCTAAACAGCCTTCTTAAGCAAAGAAAGTTTCCTTGCTTGAGAGGACTCAAAAGGAATGACTGCTTAGGCTTTATCTATCAGGGCCATTCAACTACTCCTTCAACCATCCTAGTTCAAAGTGAAGACTTCTTGAATACAGTTGTCAAAAATATCTATCTAGTGAACATTTGCAGGGCAGGAAGCAAAACACAAGCCAATGGGGGCACCACTTTTAGGCAGGCTAGCATCTATGTGGTATAGGGGATAGAGTGTGGGACCTGAATTAAGAAAAACCTGAATTTAAATCCTATCTTGAACATCTACTAATTCTGTGACACTGGGCAAAAACCTTAATCCCTTTTTATTTCAATTTCCTCAACTGAAAAAATAGGTAACAGCATCTACCTCCCAGGGTTGTTGTAAGGATAAAATAACATTTGTAAAGCTTTATCTTAGCACAGTGCCTGGTAGACTATACGGTGAATAAAGGATTATTTCCTTCTTCCATTCTTCTCTCTGTTCTTTCTTTCCTTCCTTCCTTTTTTGATTTCTTCCTTCCAGATATGGGGGAAGGGGGGAAAGACAGGAGGTCCATGGAATGAACTTCCATGCTCCAGTTACCCATTATACCTCACTTTTACTCGAAGAACTCCAAGTGTTCCTCAAAATATAGCTCAGGAGCCACTTCCTACAACAGTCTTTTCCTGTACTCCCCCTAAACAAGTGCTATTTTGCTCTTGAAATACTTTTACATTTCCGTAACTATATACATGTTATGATCTTCCTCTTGAACCTCTGCCCCTAAAGTATAAGTTATTTGAGGATAGAAACTTTTTTTTGTCTTTGTATTCTCAATACCTAGAAGAGAGTAGCTACCTAGGAAATGTTTGTTGAGAAGAGAGCAGAAGGATATTCAGAAGCTGAGAAAGACAAGTAGCCCAGCTTTGGAACCAGCATGCTGGTAAGTTTGTTGAATATTTTTTAAAAATCTGTACATAATACTCATAATTTTATATATAATCTTCTTTAAAATCTGCATGTGGAAATGTCTGTCAAGTTCATAATAATAAAACAAATTTAATCATAAAATAGCACTGATCAAAACAATGTTCTGAAGAGTAAGCATAAACACATTAACACCTACCACCATTGCTTTTTCTTAATATGTAGCACTCAAGGTTTCTGTAGTTGATAAAGCTTTTATTCATATTTCTTTAATAAAGTATTTTGAATACATGCTTAGACTAATAGTTTACTGATTTCCTTTCAAATTATTTCATTTTATCCCCACATGAAGCCTGTAAGATAGAGAGGGAAGGCATTATACCATTTCAAAGGTGGGCAAATCTAAGCCTCAAATTCCCCAAAGTCATTTATTAAGTCGGTGGCCCAGGCAGAATCAATATTTCCTGGTAGTTAGATTATATTCTTTCTATAAGAAATGTTAAAATTGTTCTCTTAAAAAACTGAATATCACCTGAATACTTATCATAAGCTTAACCAATTACTCTCAGGGCAGAAAAGAATCTCAGAAGCCACCTGATTTTACCTGTACCTATCTAAGAATAATCTTTAAAACATTCCCAACAAGTGACCATCTAATACAATTCTTAGATCTAACTGCCAGAAAGTTTTAGATTGCTTTTTTTTTTTCTCCTTAGAGGAATCTAAAATGTCTGTTCATTTCCATTTCTAATTTTGCCTTCAAGGACAAACCACAAAGTCTAATCCTTTTTCAATCTTATAAATTCTCTAAATATTAAGGAAATAATCATTTCTGACCTTCCACCTCAATCTTCTCTTCAAACTTCTTTGATCAATACTCACACTGATGGCTGATACTTTCACTATCCTGCATTCCTTCAGCTAATCTAAAAAGGGGATGCCCAGAATGGAACACAATACTTAGGATCAATTTACTTATCAAGTGAAATTAATATGAACTATTTTTGTTTGTTTTCTGGATGGGACTGATCTCTTAAATGGTATTCCAGATAAGGAACTTCCTTTACTTTCTAATGGTCAACTTCTAGAAAGTTGCCTAGGGATAATGCTGTTATAACATGTCAGACTTAAATCCATAACTTCTCATAAGTTCCTCTGAGTTCAAATGCACATGGATGGCATAAAGATAAGTATAATATTCAACGTGCTAGTCACATATTACTTCAGCTCTCTGAGTTCCAATTTTTTCAACTATAAAAGGGGACAAAACAATATACTTTTATTTCCTATTTTGCTGAATTGTTTTAAGTCCATCATTTGCAAAACGAGTAAGCATAGTACTTGCAAAATGAATTGTCTTCTATTTTTTAACCAAGCTCCCAGTTTAGGACTTCAGGAGTCTAAAGAATTCATTCTTTAGTTGCATCTCAGGAATGGTTACTTAGATTTGTAGGAAAACATGTTTAACTCCTAGGTAAGTACTTGATGATATCCAGTGATTAGTTTTTAAAAAGAAACAAAAGAAAAATGCTCAATTTTTCAAAATTTATTTTTGCCCATATAAATAGAAAATTAAATGACTTACAATCAAGGGTCTGGGTAATTAATAAGAAACAGAAACTTGTTATTTCTTACACAAAAGTTCTGATTGACAATAAATAAATAACAAATACATTCATTGTTCTTGTTCAATTGAGAGAAGAATCTCACTCTTATTCTTTGTTATTATTAGTGCTGAAAAACTCAGCTTTCACAGGCAGGCAGTTGAAAAGGATAAAAGAATGCTTACTGCTACTGATGAATACTGAAATTTCACCAACATCCATAACTTGTATGGTGACAGCCATATTTCAGTCTCAGCTTGTTGTAGGACTGTAGTTCTATAGGTTGTTCTGATTTTTGACTGCATATGGCCTATCCCAAAAAGTGTATCTGTAGGAAGTGGGTTCTGACACTTTCTAATTAAGTATCTATAGGAATGTTACTTAATATTTCCTTTTCTGTAAAACTGAGATAACATTTTATTTTCTAAATCACCAGGCCACTGCGAAAAGAGAGAAAAGCATTATGGAAATGTATATTATTACCATTACATGCCTCATGAGGCCTTGCCCCTGGGACCTGAAACTACATCTTAAGAGTTTTTAATCCTTTCACTTTTGGAACATGAGTTTCTGTTACCTTGATTGATATATGCTTTACCTGGTTCACTATTTTAGGCAAGATGCAAATGCACTTTAACTTTTCTCTTGATTCTCTAACCAACAGAGGCTACACCACACCATACTTAACCCCTTAACTTCTGCCCCAGTACTGAAGCCATGATCAAATTAACTCTGCCTTCAAACCAGTTCCAATTGCTCAGTGATGAAGAGAACCATCTATACCCAAAGAGAGAATCATAGGAACAGAGTGTGGAACACAACATAGCATTCTCACTCTTTCTGTTTTTGTTTGCTTGCATTTTGTTCTTTCTCAGTTTTTTCCCTTTTTTGATCCACTTTTCTTGTGCAGCAATATAGATATATTGGATTTAACATATTTTAACATAATTAACATGTATTGAATTATCCACCATCTAGGGGAGGAAATGGGGGGAAGAGGGAATAATTTGGAAGAGAAGGTTTTGCAAAGGTCAGTGTTGAAAAATTACCCATGCATATGTTTTGTAAATAAAAAGCTTTAAGAAAACAACAACAAATTAACTCTGCCACTAATTCTGAAAGGGGTATATCAATTATTCCTCTTTGTCTCCACTCATAATCCCAGTAACTTGACCCTCCATGGATCCTCGATTTCTCTATGTGTATTAATTCTCCCTATTAGAATAAAAACTCCTTTAAAATGATTTTAAACTTCTCAAAAGGAGGTAAAGTCTAACTTTTTGTATTTATAATACTTGATACATAGTAAAAATTCAATAAATGCTGCTCATTCTATCACTTAAAGCTGCAAGAGATCTTAAGGGATGATCTCGTTGAATTTTCTTTTTAGAAATGAGGAAATCTAAATTTCATGAAAGTAGGAACTACTCACAGATTATAAGTGTATGGCCTCTCAATATTCTAGGAAACTGCCTAAGAATGGCTTTTTTTTTTTTAGTTCCAAAAAGAAAAGTTTCTCATCATCTTCTCCCTACAGAAATGAAGTGGTTTTTAAAAAAAAAAAAAAAAAAAAGTATGCCAGGATAGTTTGCCTATCAGATGTTTGGAGAAGGGAGGAATTTATGATCAAAAAAGAACTAGAGAACATTATGAAATGCAAAATGGATAATTTTGATTCCATTAAATTAAATTGGTTTTGCACACACAAAACCAATGTAGCCAAGAGTAGAAGGGAAACAGAAATCTGGAAAACAATTGTTATATACAATGATAAAGGTGTCATTTCTAAAATATTTAGAGAACTGAGTCAAACTTATGAGAAAACAAGTCATTCATTAATTGATAAATGATCAAAGAATATGAATAAACAATTTATAGCCATATGAAATAATGCTCGAAATCACTATTGATTAGATAAATGTAAATTAAAACAACTTTTTAAGGTGCTACTTCACAGCTCTCAGAATGACCAAGATGACAGAAAAAGATGATAAATGTTGGAAGGGATGTAGGAAACCTGGGATGCTAATGCATTGATGGAGTTGTGAAATGATCCAACCATTCTGGAAAGCAATTTGGAAGTATGCCCAAGGGCTATCAAATTGTATATAGATACTCTTTGACTCAGCCATGAGTCCACTGGATCTGTATCCCAAAACAATCATAAAAAAGGGAAAAGGCCCACATGTGCAAAAATGTTTATAATAGCCCTTTTTGTAGTGGCAAGGAAATGGAAATTGAGTGAATGCCTCTCAGATGGGAAATGGCTGAATAAGTTATGGTATATGAATGTAATGGAACGTTATTATTCTGTAAGAAAAGTTGAGGGGCTGATTTCAGAAAAGCTTGAAAAGATTTACATGAACTGATACTAAGTGAAATGAGCAGAACCAAACATTGTCCATAGTAATAATGAGGGCAGGGTGGCGAAGGAGAGGTGTGGCAGGATTAGGTGAGAGATTTCCTTGTTTTCCAAGACAAGGGCTCAGGCAGGGTGGTGAAGGAGAGGTGTGGCAGGATTAGGTGAGAGATTTCCTTGTTTTCCAAGACTAGGGCTCATAGGGAAGGAAATTTGTTTACTCAAAGGCTGTGATAAAAAAGGTTTTTCTTGTTAAGAGAGACACCAAGATAAAGGCTTTCTTGGCGGGCAATATCATTCTCAAGAGAGAAGTGATTTTTGCAAAGAGACATTTTCTGAAGTTCAATTTTATTCAGAAATCTAAGAATAGGCAAGACCATTTAAGTTTGGATATGAAAAGAGTCATTCTCTGGATATCCTGTTTCCAGAGGGTGTGAGACCATTTGAGTTTGTATATATAAAGAGTCATTCACTAGAGATTCATCCTCTCTCCAGAGGATGTAGGACTATTTGAGTTTGTATAACTTTCTGTTGGTGATTTTACATAACTTTACAAGGCTGTCTAGTTTTGCTCTCATCAGTAACAGTAAGATTATGTGATAATGGATTATGATAGACAAGAGAAAACTAAGAATTTGACTTTTTGTTTCCTTAAAAATTAGAATTGGACAACTAGAAGCAAATGACTTCATGAGAAATCAAAAAATAAAACAAAGTAAAAAAAAAGAAAAAAATAGGAGAAAATCTTATTGGAAAAATAATTGACCTGAAAAACAGACTGAGAAGAGATAAGAATTATTGGACACCTTAAAATCCAAGACCATAAAAATAACCCAGACACCATTTTTTAAGAAATTACAAAGGAATACTGCTTACATATTTTAGAATCAGAGGGCTAAATAGAATACCATCAACCACTGTCTGATAGAGATCCCCAAATTAAAACTCCCAGGAATGTTATAGCCAAATTCCAGAGTTCCAAGATCAAGGAGAAAATACTAAATAAAAGCAGTCAGAAAGAAAGCATTCAAATATCATGGAGCCCCGGTTAAGATCACAAAGGATTTAGATTATAGGGCTTAGAATATGACTTTCCAGAAGGCAAGGGAATTAGGATTACAACCAAGAATAATCCTTTAGGAAGGAAACAATAGTTATATGAAATAAAGGACTTCAAACATTCATGATTTTGATCTTAAACTATAATTGAACTGAAAATCTGACATTCAAATACCATACTCATGAAAAACATAAAAAAGTAAACATGAAAGAGAAATCATAAACGATTTATAAAATTAAATTGTTTACATTTCTATATGCAAAAATGACACATAATTCCTAAGAACTTTACTATTATGAGGAAAGCTAAGAAGAATCCTCACAGACAGAGGGCTTGGATATGAATAAATTTTACTGGGATGATCAAAAAAATGGAGTTGAGAAAAAGGGATGTACTGAGAGAAGAGGAAAGGGAGAAAAAGAATGGAGGAAACTTTCACATAAAAGAGGTGTTCAAGGAAGAGCTTTTATAGTGGAAAGGGTAAAGGAAAATGAATCTTACTCTCATTTAAACTGGTTTAAAGAGGGAAGACTCAATCCTCAACACTTACACATTTAACTTTCATACCTTTAAGCATTCATGTGACTTTATTAGTAACTTCATTTTCACTTTTGCATTCATTCTGCACATAAAAAGGAGAGATAAAGTCTAAGGGAAGGAAATGATAAAAGGAAGACTGAGGGAGGTAGTGGTCAGAAAGAAAATATATTTTTGAGGAGACAGGAGAGAAGAAAGGAGGGGGAAAAGAAGAAAGAGAGGAAGAGAAGAAGAAAGATAAAGATAGAGAAGGCTAAACAGAAGAAAATAAGATGGAGGGAAATGCACAGTTAGTAATAATAACTGAGAATGTGAATGGGATGATTTCACTCATAAGATAGAAGCATATAGCACAACAGATTAAAAATCTGTTTACAAGAAACACATTTGAAATGCAAAAATATACACATACAAAACTTAGTTAAAATAAGAACCTGGACCAGAATCTATTATGTTTCTGAAATAAAAAAAAGAAGGCAAGTGTTATTGTCATCATAACCCCAGACAAAGCAAAAACAGATCTAATTTAAAGAGATAAGTGGGGAAACTACTTTGCTAAAAGGTTTCACAAATAATAAAAGCAGAGCAACACTAAACATACAGGCACCAAGTAGTATGGTAACCACATTCTTAAAGGAAAAACTAAATGAGTTATAGAAGGAAATAGTAAAACTATATAATAAGGGACCTTGATCTGCCCTTTTCTGAACTAGATAAATCTGACTACAAAATAAAATTTTAAAATGTTAACGAGATTAATAGAATTTTAGAAAAGTTATATATGATAGTCCTTTAGAGAAAACTGAATGGGAATAGAAATATACCTTTTTCTCAGATGTACATGAGACCTTCACAAAACAAAAAAAAATAAATTTAAAATCCCCAATTAAATGCCAAATGGAAATCTTGAATCATAAATGTGAGATTAATAAAATTGAAAGTAAAAAAAGCAACAACATTAAGCTAAAAATAAAAATATAATCTGGTTTTATTAAAAAAAAGTCATTAAAATAGACAAACAATGATTAATTTTTTTTTTAATTAAGAGGAAAACCAAATTACCAGTATCACAAACGATAGGGGTAACTATATCACCAAATGAAGATGAAATTAAAGCAATTACTAAGAAGTGTTTTACCTAATTTTATGTCAGTAAAACTGATAATCTAAATGAAATGGATATTTACAAAAATAAAAACTGTCCAGACTAACAGAAGAGGAAATAGAATGCTTAAATAACCCTGTCTTAAAAAAAGAAAAAAAAAAAAAAAACAAATGATCAATGATTTCCTTAAGAAAAAAATCCCCAGGACCAGATGGATTCACATGTGAATTCTATCAAACATTGAAGGAAAAATATCAACTCTTTGAAAAAATACGTAAAGGAGTGTTATCCAATTCCTTTTATGATATAATTATAGTTTTGATACCTAAACCAGAGAGAGCAAAAACAGAGAAAGAAAACTATAGATCAATTTCCTGAATGAATAGAGGTACAAAAATTTGAAATAAAATGCTGGCAAGAAGATATCAGCAGTATATCCCAAAGATCATACACCATGACATATACCAAGAATGGAAAGCTAAGTTCAGTATTAGGAAAAGTATAAGAATAAGTGATCATTTCAAGAACAAATGATTATCTCAATAGATGTAGAAAAACCTTTTGACAAAAATCCGACCATTTCTATTAAAACACACACACACACACACACACACACACACACACACACACACACGAAAACATAGGAATAAATAGAGTCTTTCTTTAAGGATATGTATTATCTATGTAAAACCAAGAACAAGCATTAACTTTAATGGCTATAAATAGGAAGCATTTCCAATAAGATCAGGGGTGAAAGAAAGGATGCCCACTCTCACTGTTATTCAGTATTATATGAAAATGCTATCTATAGCAATAAAACAAGAAAAAAATGGAGCAATAAAAATAATCAGCAAAGAAATAAAACTATTACTCTTTGCAAATGACATAATGGTGTACTTAGAGAACCTCAAAGAATGAATCAAAAAACTAGTTGAAATAATTAGTGTTAGCAAATTTGCAGAATATAATATAAACTCATCTAAATCATCAGCATTTTTATATATTACCAACACAATCCAGAAAGACTTAGAAAGAGAAATTCCATTTAAAATGACTATAGGTAATACTTGGGAATTTACTTGCCAAGACAAACCCAAGAACTATATAAAAACAATTACAAAATGGTTTTCATAGAAATAAAGATATCTCAACGAATAGAAAAATTTGTGGCTCATGCACAGGTTGAATTAATATAATAAAAATGACAATTCTTCCTAAGCTAAATTATTCAGTTCCATACCAATCAAACTAGCAAAGACTTATTTTATAAAGCTCATAAAAAATAAAAACAAAATTCATTTGTAAAAACAAAAAGTCAAGAAATATCAAGGGAATCAATAAAAAAGAGGAGAGGAGGGAGGAAGGTAGCCTAGCCCTTGCAAATTTCAAACAACATTACAACACAATAAACAAAATAATCTAGTACTGGCTAAGAAATAGAGGGATAGATCAATGGAAGACATTAGGTACATAATTTACAGTAGTAAATGACCATAATAATGTAATATTTAAAACATTCAAAAGATCCAAGTTTTGAAAGAAGGAAGTATTTATAAGAAAAAAAATTGCTTGGAAAACTGGAAAGCAGTCTGGTAGAAACTAAACAAAAACCATCTCAAACTACATACCAAAATAAAGTCAAAACAGATTCATGATTTATATATAAAGTACGATATAGTAAGCAAATTAGGAGAGCATGGAAAAATTAATGTATTACATCTATGGACGAGAAAAGAATTTATAAACAAACAAAAGAGAGATGTTGGGAAGCAAAATCGATAATTCTGCTGACAGGAATTAAAAAAAAAAGTTTTTGTACAAACAAAACCAAAGTATTAAAAGGAGAAGAAAAACCATTAACTAAGAGTTTTAATAGTAAATTTCTCTTGAAAAGGCCTCATTTCTCAAATACATTTGTGTGAGGAATGTAGAAGACCCTTACCCAAAATGACTACTCATAAATCACTCAAAATAGAAAGCAGAAAGGTTGTTGATTAAACCTCCAGAGGATGAGCCATTCTATCACCGAGATAAGGGAAAGAAAAAGTTCGTGGTAGGAGGGCTAAAAAAGTATTAAAGATCCACAGCTCTTATACAAGAGATTACATCACAAGTAAGAGAGCACTGAGAAGGAGGGGGGAGGCATCTAATTGGTTGTTGCTTTTGGGAGAGATTGGAATGGAAGGTTTCTGTTTCCCCAAAATCACCAGGCCCTCAGGCTTTTAGATAATTAAACAGACAGTGATCATGCCAATAGACTAAATATTGATAAATGTCAAATATTGATAAATGCCATCAGCTCAGGTTAAGTAAATATGTTTATAGTTGGCCAAGGCTCAAGTAAATATATACCTGCACATATTATACAGATCATAGGGAAACACAGAAATAATGAAAATAAAATACAGAAAAAGAATTCACATATTCTTGTAAGTTCTTCATCTTATCTCTCTATTCCACATATTTTGAACTGTCAAAATTACATAAATAAGAGTCCTTCCCCAATTGTTAAATGATAAAAGGATATTTAGAAAAAATAAAGGACATAAATAGCCAAAGTGTACTTCTTTCAGAAGAAAACAAAGCTATCAAATCCCATGGGGAAAAAAATGCTCTAAATCACTACTGATTACAGAAATGCAAATTAAAACATCTCTTGAGATATCACCTCACATCTATCATACTGGCATGTGATAGAAAAAAAAGTGACAAATGCTGGAAGAGATGAGGGAAAGTAAGCCTATTAATGTACTGCTGGTGGAGTTCTGAAGTGGTCCAATCATTCAGGAGAAAACTTGCAACTATGCCCACAGGGCTATAAAACTGTGCATATTTATCCTTTGATCTAGCAACACCACTATTAGGTCTGTATCCAAAAAAGATCAGAGAAAAAGAAAAAGGAACATATGTACAAAAATATTCATGCTGGCTCTTTTTAAGGAGGCAAAGAATTGGAAATCGAAACTGAATAAGTTGTAATACATGATTGTGATAGAATATTATTATACTGTAAGAATAAATGAGGGGAATGGTTTCAGAAAAACTGAGAAGTCACATAAAGTAATGTAAAATGAAGTAAGACAAGAGAACATTGTACACAGGAATAGTAATATATGTAAAGATGATCAAGTGTGAAAGACTTTGTTGAGATAAATATAAGGATCCAACTCTATTCCAAAGAATTAATATTGTTTTCCATGACTTAACATGTATAATGGGCATTATATTGCTTGCCTTCTTAATAAGTAAAAAGAGACTAGATGGAGAGAAGTGATTTGGAATTCAAAATTTTAAGAAAATTTCAAGAGATGTGGAAGGCCCACAATGTTGTACATTGCTCAAATTTTCTGACATTTTTGATGAGTAATTCTGATTTTTCCCTCTTTTTTTTTCTTTGTCTTTTTAAAAATGCCATTTGTTATATGGGAAGATTCTTTGGAAATGGTTGGAAGAAACATACCGGGTAAATTATGATTGTATAAAAAGCAAAAGATATCAATAAAAACATTTCTTAAAAACCTGTTAAAGTGATACAGTAGAAAGAGCACTGGACTTAGATTCAAGAGGATCTGAGTTCAACTATAACCTTAAACACTATTTGTACAAATAACTTGACTGTTGTCAGCCTCAGTTTTCTTATTTATAACCATGGGGATAATAGTGTCTATCCACTTTCCAGGGTTGTTATGGCCAGGGGGAAGGTGGGAATCGCACATTTCTAAATCACTTTGCAAACCTTAAAGCACTATGTAAATGCCATTATTTTTATAATTATTACCAATAATCTGAACAAAGATGTAGATGACCATGATTAGTGAAACTACAGCTAACACAGAGTGATAACTAACATATGAATGACACAGTCAAGATCCAAAATAAATTGTGAAAGATCAACTTCATGAGCAATATTATAAAAGAGATCTAGAGGTTTTAGTGGACAAGTCAAAATGGGTCAGCAATATGATATGGCAATCAAAAAAAGCTAATGTGATCATGGGCTCTTTAAGTAAGGCATAGCTTCCAGGAATATCAGGATAATAATCACACTAAACTGTCTTCATCAGCCTTCATCTGAAATATTATGTTCAGTTTTGATTAAGTTGATCAAGGACAATGATCAGCTGGAAAATGTCCAAAAGAGGAACATTTGGTGATAAACCTGAAGTCTATATCATATAAGATCAGTTAAAGGAAAAGGGGATTGTTTATCACAGAACATGGCAGCTATCTTCAAGAAGTCGAAGGCTGTTATGTAGAGGAGGTTTTAGGGTCCTAAAGAGTAGAATGTGTGGAGATTTCAGAGAAAAATTTAGAGCTAACACAAGGGGTAGGAAAACTCAACTTTATAACAATTAGAAATTTGTCTAAAGAGAATAATATTGATGCAGAGAACTCACTAACCAAATTGGAAGACCAAAAGTAGAATGGGGTATCTTTGTAAGATGGTAGGTTCTACCCTCTTGGAAACTTTGAAGCAGAGCTTGGACAACCACTTACCAAGTTATAGTAAGAACTGCTTTGGGCATATGGATTAAATGAGATGGCTGTTAAGATTTTTTCCAATTCTAAAACTATTATCCTGTGATTTTGTGACCTAGTTTCAAATAAGTGTAACTTTACTATTTAAAATAATCTAACATCTCTATGCGTATCCAAAACAGGAACATGAAACTATAAAATGTTTTGAAATCTATATATATATTATATCTATGCATTCTCTTGATCTAGGGACCCTATTTTAAAAAGTCAATCTGGAATAACCTATTCTTGAAATCATGTTGTCTCCTGTCCTTTTTAGAGATCAATAACTACTGTTTGAATACTATTTTCTAGATTTTGTAATTGGTCAAATTTAACCTATAATTTCCAGACACTATTCTTTTTCCTTCTTTGAAAACTAGAATAACATTTGCCTCCTTTTAGTTCTATGACACATTCTTTGAAATATTTCAAAAGTATACCATTAATAGAGCCACAATCATATTTACCAATTCATACAGCACTCTGCAATGATTTTCACCTGAGCAAAGTGACATGAATCCAAGTGTTCTCTTATCATCTCCTTATATAATTTAGGTTTTAACTCCTTTCTAGAAGTTATTGTCTATTGTTTCCTTGGCAGAAGAAAAAAGAAGCAGACTACCATTTGTATAGTTCTGCCTTCTCTTTTATCCATCCCAAGTATCCTGTTCTCTTTTTGACCGTTATACACAGTTCTTTTGTTGCTTAAAGGATTCAAAGCCCAACTTAGCTCATTTTGAGCTTACACAATCCTGTGACTATTTTCTTATAGAACATCCATTTTTTTCCATCCTCCAGTTTACTTCTCCTTGTCACTATCTTCTATACCAAGGCTTCTTAAACTTTTTCCAAGATATTTTTACATGACTCTGGGATTTAAAATCTAAACTATGCAAGAAAATAATAAGAGAGCATCTAGGATCTTGTGAGTTCATGTCACCTTGCTAGGTGAAAATCACTGCAGAGTGCTCTAGATATATAAAATAGGTATACAAATCAAATATTTGCTGTTAACTTATAATTTTGCAACCTTTATATTTAAAAGTTACAAGGCACCAGATGGGGTCGCAAAACACAGTTTAAGAACTTGGGTTCTAAGCTACTACTTATATTTCAGTGCACCTGGGTCTTTGCTGTGATTCCTCCATCCATATTGGTGTATGATACAATTCATCCATCTTTTTTCAACTAAACTTTTGTCCATGTTCTTCTATCCAGAGATAATCCAATATACTAGAAGATTTCCCCTAGATCTTTTTGCATTTAGTGAGTATAAGTAAAGGAATTAGCTATTATGTCTTTTCAATGATTTGCCTTATTTCTCTCATGATACATTCCCTGGTGAGATAATCTTTAAGTTTCTTCTCCAGTATAGGTCATTCAGTGTATAGAAGCTACAGCTTACTTGCACTCCCTCTGAGTCTCCTCACTAACTTCTGGGTCACCCACAAGTTTGATTCTGCAGTGATCTGGGTATTCTGGAATTTTCAACCATCACTGAGCATCACTGAGAGAAAAGGAATATAAAAAAGGTAGGCCATATATCAGGAAGCGATTTAGGATTATTAAAAGCATTATATGTCCCAATTATAATTCAGGTCACTCTTCTTCCTATTCTATTCTAGGAACAGGTCATTGTATACATATGGAACTTAACCTGGATATATGAACCAATGTATCAAGTCAATGGACTGCCCAATATATTGGATTCTATAATCTGGCCAAAAGATACAATTTATCTATGATTCTTCTTATGTATAGTTAAACCTATCTCAGAGTCATTATAGATTTCATTAAGGATACTCTATATTAATTTGAGGTTTCATACAATTAACAATAGCATCATCAACAAACAGGAAAAGTTGAAGGATCTCATCACCTACACAGAAACTGTCTTCCATTTGGACTCAGTATATTCATAACAATGAGAAATGCCTTTGTTAAATGTGTTTTATTGTTTTAGAATGTCCCTGAACTGTTATCTCTGGAGATGCATTTATAAAGGAATCTTATATGATCCAAACATATGCAAAAGATATTCCTTGTTAAGAGACTTTATAATTATATTTTGTTTTAATTAAGTCTAATGCCTTTTGTAATCATCAAATATGTTTTGTACATATTTAAGACATCTAGTTTAAAAACAAACTCAATGTGTCACTAAAAAAAATGGATCTTGACTCTGGAGAAAAGTTGAAAAAATCAATTTCTTACTATGAGTGAAGAATATTGTATATACTGTCACATACCTGCTGTATTAGTTAAGTTTTGCTTTTTCTCTTTTTAAAAATCTGAGTGGCAGGAGTATAGAGTAGTGAGAAAAAAGAAATATATTTGAAAATGAAGATGATATAAAAACAAATAAAAAAATAAAATATTTATTGTTGACATAAAAGAAATACAGTTAATAGCAAGTGTCCATTTATATAATCAGATCAGGTAAGAAGTAATTCACAATTTAATTTTTTCACAATTTTTTTAAACCTTGAAAAGTGGAAGAATACATATGCAACATCACTCAAAACAAACTTTCTCTTCTTCTTTAACATCTAATATACTCCTTGGTTTCCATAATCATCATACAGTTCAAGGATCATAATATTAGTAGATAAGAAGTTAGAAATGAACACTATCTTATATAAATAAATAAGCTTGCTTCTCTGAATATATCCAACTAAAAAAAAAGGGAAACATTTCAAAAAGACCAGTTCCTCTACAATGTATCCAAATGGTTCCAGCTGTATCTTCTTCATTCATTCAGTATAGTACAAGATGTTGGAAATCAAAACAATACTGGTTCCTATTTGTCACATAAGACAGTCAATTTCATCACCCATTTCTTGACTTCCCTTGGGGAAATAAAGCAAGATACTTCTCTCTTCCCTACTCTAGTCAAAACACTGTAAGCAGCCCTCAAAAAGCACTAGCTTCTTTTCTAATCCACTTAATTGTTCCCTAGCTACTGACTTGGGATGGACCTCATGCCATTCTCTTTAAAAACTTTAATAAGATGATATCATTACGTTAAGACATTTGGTTACAGCTATAAATAAGGCTTCTCAGGTAGAAAGATACTAACTTAGGAGTGACATCAAGTTGAATCTCTAAATCAGATTGGGAATAAGGTCAAATAAAAAAATCATGTTGTCAGATATACTACATTCATTCATCAAGATTTTAAATTTAAAAAAAAAATTAAAACTTTGCCTTTTTATCTTATCCATTTACTTAGGTTACCCCCCTCCCAACAACAACAACAAAACACTTTGAATTTATTTGGCTTTATTTATGTTGATTAATCTGTACCTATAGTTAGCAAAACTATATTATCTGTACCTACAGTTGGCAAAATAGAAGTCCCTCAGTGGAATGGACTATCTCACTTTTGTCTTTGTATCTCCAAAACCTGGTACAATATCTTGCAGTTGTAGGTATTTATTAAGTCTTTGCTGAATGAAGTAAAAAACTAGCAATCTGGTATCAATCTATCACTCTAGTTTTATATCATAAAACTCCAACAAAACTGATTTTTTTTTCTCCCAAGATGCCATGTGACCTTCTGCTTCCTGCACTTTGTTTACACTACCTTCCTAGGGTTGTAATTCCCTCCCTATCCTTCTTCACTGCTAAATTTTTATCCATCTCTAAAAACTTAATTCAAATGCCACCATCTCTATTTAGCCTTCCCTTATCACCTGTAAGGAATGATCTTCCCCTTCAAATATCATACAGCACTGTTTTGCAAATCTCTAATGTAGCTATGATATTTCATACCATATTTATCAATTGTGTCTTATCCTTTTAGGCCATAAATTAAAATTATCTAATTATCTAATATATCAGTCTCCTAGCTGTCCCTGAAGTTTTCTAGGCCTGGCATTTTTGCTAAGCCTGAAGAAGTAATATACTAACTATTTTCTGATTAGTAGCTCCCTGAGTAACTTACTTTCCTAAAAAAGTCAAAAGGAAATAACCATGGAAAGCATGCTATTAAGTAGCTTTTTAAAATGAGCAAACATAAAAACAAATATCATTTTAAAAATCTGGATATTTTATAAAAATTTAGTTGTTAAGTTCAAAAGAAAAAGTCTGGACTGTCATACAATATAATGCTCTTTTTCTTTCCCAAGGGCTTAACACACACACACACACACACACACACACACACACACACACACACACACACACACACACTCTCACATTATCTAATAATGAAAATTCCCTTGTTTTTCTTGCTTCCTATTACACAAAATCCAATACTACTTAGCAGGCCCCACACATTCCAAACAATTAATTCTGAAGAATAACTTTTCAAAATATCTTTTTAACATTTCTCTTCTTTTTTGCTGAAACTACCCTAATTCATAAAATCATAAGTTAAAATCATCTAGTCCAAGTCCCACACTTTACAAATAAGGAAACTGAAATTCAGCAAGATTAAGTAATACCCAAGGTCACACTAGCATAGTAGCAGATCCAGAATTTGAACTCTAGATCCTTTGACTGAAAATACAGCATGATTTCTCCTGAAATGCAATGTTTTTAGTTGGACTCTTTCCTCTTCCCCTTTCTTCCATCTTCCAATTTCTTCCTATTCAGTCCATTTTCCATTCAGATATCATTCTAATCTCTCTAAAACACAGATCTGACCATATCACTCCCCATCCAATGAAGCCCAGTGGCTCCCTATTTTCTCCAAATTTAAATATATAAGCTTTTTAGATTTTAAAGCCCATCATAATCTGGCCCCTTCCACCTTTTGAGTTTTCTTCCATGTCACTTTCTTCCACATATTCTATAATCCAATAAATCTGGACTCCTTACTATTGTTCTTACATACGTTTTCATTGGTATCTCTCCTGCCTAGAATGTTCTCCTTCCTAGCTTCCCTGGTTTCCTTCAAATCTTGGTTAAAATTCCACCTTCTGCAAGAAGTCCTTCTCCACCTTGCTTCCTTTTAATGGTAGTGCTTGCTTCTAAGATTATCTCCAATTTATCATATATGTGTATGTATTCTACATTCCACACACACACAAAATTTTTACACATGGCTGTTTCTATTCCCTCCATCCTCATTCCATTAGACTGTGAGCTCCTTGGGTAGGGATCGATGGTCCCTTTCTTTGTACTTAGCACTATGCCTGACACAAAAGCAGATAATAAATGTTCGATGACTAGCTAGCATGACTTGCTTTGCCTCTCACCTTAAATTATCAGGACAATCAGTGTATCATATTCACTGCAATCCATCCTGTGCACTACTATATAAAATGTTACTTTCAATTCCCGTTTAAAAACTTTCAATAGCATCTTGTTACCTCTAAGATAAAATCCTTAGTTTTACATCCATAGCTTTCCATAGTCTACTTTTCCAACCTTATTTTCTGCTTTCAGCACATACTTACTGTATCATCCAAAAAGTCTACTCATTTTTACAGTGTATTTATACTATATTTACAATACACATTGTAAAATTCAATCTCTGCCTCATATCATCCCAAGAGTAACTTTTAAATACTACCTTTCCTTCAAGATCCAATCTAAGACCTACCTCCTCTTGCAACTGTTTCCTCATTAAACCACTGAGCAGTTATCATCTGTGCCATCCATCTAGAAGTTAATTCTTTAATGCTAATTTGATTATCTCCCCAAATAAAGTGTAAACAAGACATTTTTCTTTGTACATCACTTTGTATATCATTTCTAGTACAGTAACATAACCTTAATTGGTATTCATTAAATACTTATTAAACAACCATATAGAACCTTCCGCTAAGCAACTAGGCAGTAACTGTTGCTTCAAAAAGCCTTCTTTACTTATATCCCTTTCCTATATTCAAAATAGCAAAAGGTCCTTGGAAAAGTATAAAGAAGTTTAAATGTCCAAGAGAATGCTATGTGTTGACTTAAAATCTAATATTCACTTATCTTATTGTATTCAATATTTTTCAATACATAAAAGAAAACATTGTTTTCTACTAATTCAGTGTCATGCAACCCAACAGGCACTGTTAATAACTGTTAACTGGCAATTCAATAACAAGTGGAACACAGTATTTGGATTTAAACTAAGTTTAAGTCATTGCTCTGAGCTCTGTTAACTTTAAAACACTATGCCCCTGAAAGCAAGCACTAAATCTTTTGGGACTTCAGTTTCTTTCTCTGTAAAAGGAGTAAGATATTAAAAGATAATCACTAAAGTTTTCATGATCTAAGGTTCTCTCAGTAGATTTTTTAAAAATCTAAATGCAACACAGAAACATAGTATATTGAATCTATATTTATGTAGCAATTTAAAGTTTGGAAGGCCTCTCTTTCACCTAAAATCTCCTAGCTTTCTGCAAAATCATTGCCCCCGTGCCTTTCTTGCAAAATCTTTGGGGGGAAGATGGAAAAGACATTACTATCTCCCCAAATAGTGTATATACATATTATTTTACCTCAATAGACAGTAAGTTCCTTGAAGGCAAAGGCTATTTAAATTTTGTCCCTAGCACTTAGCATCCGTAGCACGTAAATGCTTCTTTGAATGCACACAGGCAAACATACATTTATGCCCTTAAGTGTCAATCACAACAATTTAGGGAGGTAGGAATTGCCAGTATTAATATCCTTGTTTTCGGGGTGGGGGGAGGAGGGGAGGGTCACAGAGCTAGCTGCCATCAGCGGCTTGATCTGAAACCAGGTCTCGCTTCCAAGGCCAGTGCCCTCCTCGCTAAGCCACACTGCCCTTCTGTGAAGTGGACAGGCCACTGGCCTTGGAGGCAGACAACTAGGTACCAGGTCACTGCTCCTCCACAGGCCTCAGTTTCTTCTTCTGTAAAAAAAAAGGGGGGGAGGGGAAATGAACTAGAGAATTACTAAGGCAGCTTTTAGTTCTAAATCCACGTCCTAAGATCCTTCCAGTCCGTTAAAAAATAAAAATAGAAAGTGCCCAGGTTCAGACGTGGAGTACACAGCCCAGAACGGGCTCCCAACGGGAGGGGCATAGGATTTGGACCCCATTCCAGCGCCCTCGGCTCTTTAGGTGAGGGACCCCAGAGCGAGCCCCGGCTCTTCTTCGGGGCCTCCATTTGCTTCTCTAACGTCCCCAGGCGTTGGACGATCCAAGATCCCCCCAACAGCGGCCGCAGTGAGACCCACTCCGCGCCGGACACTGCACGCCACACCCCCGGACCCCCGAACCCCGGGACCCGGCGGCTTACTTTGTTGTTTCAGAAAGTCGAGCTCGGTGGCCATTTCGGTGCACTCTGAGCTGCCTCTCTCTCCCCCCTTCCAATGACAACGCAACTTGAGAATGCCCAAGAAAAAAAAGGAAAGAAAAGAAAAAAAGAAAGGAGAGAGCGAGCGCGAGGGAGATGACACAGCGGGGAGGCTCGGAGAGCACTACGGCCTCGGCCTCCTCCGAGCTTTGGTTCCGGCCCGGCCCGGCCCGGGCCCGCTTGTCCCTCCCGAAGACGCTGGGCCGGGGTAACCTAGACGAGACCCAGGACCGGGCGGACTGAAGGTTCGGGACACCGATGGGTCACCAACTAAGAAGGATCAGGCCGCTGCTGGAGCCCCCGCCCGTCTGCCCCGCGCCACTTCAAAACCGGCGACGGGCTTCGCTCCTTGGAGACGGCGACGCCGCATTTGCGTCACGGCGACGGCGCCGACGTGACGTCCCTGAGACTCCCCTCCCCTCCCCAAGACCATGCCTCTGGTAGGCTGGGCAAGGGGGCGGGGCAAAAAGCGCGTCTCTCATTGGACCTTAACCCGTTGAGGCCAGAGGGCGGGAGTGTCTGGGAGTTCCGTAAGTCAGAATTGTAGAGTACCTTCCCCAGAATGCAAGGCTGCTCAATTCGATTATTTAACAAAAAATTTTTATTGATAGGATGCATTTGCCTGCCGTAAATTTCTCCCTGAATCTTTTCCCCTCTCTTGCAAACATCCATCCTACAGAATATTTTTAAAGGAATAAAACTGGCTAAACCGATCTCTGTCTGTCTGCTCTCTGTTCAAGTCTTTGAAAACCTTAAATTGCTATATAAATGATTGATGATGATGATGATAAGGGCAATAAAGCTGCAAGATAGTGACACTGCCACTCTATAGTGCATGCTCTCATCTAATACTTGGATTATTACAATAACCTGCTACTTGGTCTACCTGCCACAAACAACTCTCTACTCTAATCCCTCATCCTTTTGGCCCTCAAAGTGATTTTTCTAAAATGTAGATAAAGATCAATTCTGATGGACGTGGTTCTCTTCAACAATGAGAGGATCCAAATCAGTTCCAATTGATTAGTAATGAACAGAACCAGCTACACCCAGAGAAAGAGCACTGGGAAATGAGTGTGAACCACAACACAGCATTTCCACTCTTTCTGTTATTGTTTGCTTCCATTTTTGTTTTTTCTACTCAGGTTATTTTTACCTTCTTTCTAAATCCGATTTTTCTTGTGCAGCAAGATAACTGTATAAATATGTATACATAGACCGTATTTAACATATACTTTAACATATTTAAAATGTATGGGACTACCTGCCATCTAGGGGAGGGGGTGAAGAGAAGGAAGGGAGGGAAAAACTGAAACAGAAGTTTTTGCAAGGGTCAATGTTGAAAAATTACCCATGCATATGTTTTGTATATAAAAAGTTATAATAAAAAAAAATAAAATGTAAATCCAACCATTTCAATCTCCACCCCAACTCAATAAGGTTTTAGTAGCTCTTTATCACTTCCAGAATCAAATATAAAATCCCCTGTTTGGTGTTCAAAGCCCTTCATAACTAAGCCTCCATTTATAGATCTAATAATCATCTATGTAGAGTTAATAACCGAATCCATGGGAGCTTCACCAAGTGAGAGAAGAGAGAGAGAGAGAGAGAGAGAGAGAGAGAGAGAGAGAGAGAGAGAGAGCCAAAATGGAATCTTGGTGGACACCCATTTAGTGAGCATCATCTGCATAAAAACCCAGCAAGAGACAATGAAAGAGTAGGTGGGAAAAGAACCAGGAAGAAGCAGCATCACAAAAACCTAAAGAGTAAAAAATATTTGCGAAACCATTTGGTTAAATCCCTTTATTTTACAGATGAGGAAACTGATGTATAGGGAGGTTAAATAAGCCTCTAGTCATTCAGATAGTTAAGTATCATTGGAACCCAGGTCTCTAGGACTCTCAGGCCAGTAATCTTTCCCAATTACAAGATGTGGACCTTGTTGAGGGTCATAACTGTGTTGCTTCCTGATGATTGGCAGGACAGACTTTTGCCTAAAAAATCTCCCTCTCTCATTTTGAGACCACTGTCCTCTGAAGGGTTCTCCCTTCAGTTTCCTAGAATCAAGGATGCTTTACAGCAGAAACTTTTGTTATTTGTTCTTCATTCTTGAAAAGGACCATGATATCAGAGAGGTGATACCATGACATACAAGGAATTGAATGTAAGCGAGAGAGGTCTGTGCAAAGTTGCCAGTTTCACTTTTTCTATCACAACCATCTGGATACAGTGGCAAGATATAGAACAGGATTATTGTATATGATCCTGGATGCAATGAAAGACCTTGTTTTAAGCTATAGTCTTTTACAGGTCCCAGTTTGACTGAGGCAACTACTCATTCAGTAATGAAAGCTAGGTAAAATAGAAATGAAACAGAATGGCCTTTTTTACCTAGTTGGGGAAAAAAAAAACAATCTGGCAAGGGAAGACCTTCAGGGTTTCTGGACAAAACAGAAACAACTGCTATTTACATTCACTTGAAAAGTCAGCTTCAAACAAAGACCAAAACAGGTGGTAGTGAAACACTTGTATTTGCCTGGATAAATCCCAAACTAGAGGAACTTGTACCTTTGTGGTACAAAGCCTGAAGCTGGAAAACAAAAATCCCTTCAATGAGGGGGTCAGGAAATCTGAATCTGAACCTTTCCAATTGCTGCAAATGGCTTAGACAGTGTAAATCTGAGGTAAATTCAAAATATCTGTTCAGCAGTCCAACTAAGGATCTAGATGAAATATAATGAGTATAATAGGCTATACAAGTATTTTATTTTCTTGTATTTGTATATATAGGCCTGTGAATATTTGTGTTTTTGGTGGTAAAAAGCCTGACACCATATTAAACATTGATTAGCTTTGTAAGAAGAAAACCTGTGCTTTTGAGATCCCAGATATGAGCTATACCTACCTAGTCATTTAAATCTCTTTTAGCCATGATTTCTTCACATTGAAGTATTAAATATAGATTGTGCTTGTGTCTCTGAAAGAATTCAGGCTCAGTCTCCAACTCAAGCAAAGGCATTTTAATAAGATTTACAAAATTAGTGGGCCAGCAAAGCTCTCGGAAGGAGTCAGCAGTCCAGCAATACAAAATAAGGATTTTTATAGAGCAAATTGTATTGATTACATGACAAGATAAGCAAATTTTGTGGTTATAGAAGGAGTTTGCTAACCAGGGGAGGTCCTAAAGCTTTGATGGAATTGTGTCTGTGGTAACCCAAAATGCATTCAAAAAAAGTCCACTCATGTAGATATTAATATATGGTAATGATTTTCTAACTGGCATAGGGTCACCCAAAAACAATAAAATAGAGGAACTGTATAGGCACCATGTCAGGGGAAGATTTATTGAGATTTGCAGTCCAATATCCTGTTCTGCATGATTTCTAAACCATATGGCATAATTACCAAAGCATGTTGACCTGCTTGTTGCTATAATGATTTCTGGGGAATTTGAGGAGGGAGAGGTGGACAGAAGGGAGGGAAGGTAACAATTGGGCTGTGGGCAATAATTAGAATCCTATCAATTATATAAAATGTAAAATGATAATACTACTAGCTTGCCTACCCTACTTCTCACCAATAATTATGAGTTATTGATAACTTTAATTTGATGCTAGGAATTTCTATAACAACTATTTCCTATGTACAAATTAATTCTTTCTGAAAAACAGAGTTTGAAGTATTTTTGGTATCTATTAATTTGGATATGTTATGTTCTAAAAAAGTTAAAATCATGTTTTTAATCAAGTAATGTGTATTGAGTGATCCCTATGTACCTTGTCCTGTTGTAGGCACTATGGGGTTCAAAAGAACAACCAATAAACTGTCAATAAACAATCTTTGAGCACCTACTATGCCCCAGACACTGTATTAAATACCAAAAAGAAATTCATTTTCTTCTCTCAAATTTACCATCAAATGAGGGAAGACAACACATAAAAGAAAACTGAAAGTGGAAGATGGGGGAAGGAATTTGGCAAGGACAGCCAAATGGCATAATGGATAGAATGCCAGGGCTGCAGTCAGGAAAATTCATTTTCCTGAGTTCAGATCTGGTCTCAGATTCCTACTACCTGTGTGACCGTGGGCAAGTCCTTGAATCCTTTTTCTTCAGTTCCTCATCTGTAAAATGAGCTGGAGAAGAAAATGGCAAATCATACTAGTATCTGCCAAGAAAACCTCAAATGGGGTCACAAAGAGTTGGACACGACTGAAAACATAACTGAACAATAACATTTGGCAAGAGGAGAAGGGGTAGGGAGAAATATTAAGGAATGCACTCCAATCAGAGGGACTTTAGGGACAGCTATTACTGATAAGGTGTGAATTCTAGGGCTGATGTGATTTTTTTTTAACTTTTATTTATTTTTTCTGGTTATACATGAATATTAACTTTTTAAATACATATTTCTTTATGAATTATGTAAAGAGAGAAAAAAATAGAACAAAAGGGGAAAAAACCACAGGAGAGAAAAAAAACACAAAAAAGAAGTGAACATAGCATATGTTGATTTACATTCAATCGCCATAGTTCCCTTTCTGGATACACATGGCACTTTCTGTCCAAAGTTTATTGGGATTACCTTCAATCATTGTATCTCTGAGAAGAACCAAATCTTTCATAGTTGATCATCACACAATCTTGCTGTTACTGTGTACAATGTATTTCTGGTTCTACTTATTTCACTTAGCATCAGTTCGAGTAGCTGTTTCCAAGATTTTCTAAAATCAGCTTGTTCATTCATTAGGGCAGATATGATCTTATAGGATGAAGAGTTTCCTGAGGAATGATGCAGAAGGCCAAAGGAGCAAAACCAAGTGGGAAGTATTGAAAAGAAGTATAAAATGTAATACTTGTCCAAAAGGGTATTATATTCCAGATGGAGAATTGAGACATACATAAAGTAATTAAAGAATAAATCACTATAATAGATTGCTAAATGATGTAGATGAGAAAGTTTAAAGTAGAAAGAATTTTAATACTTGGTTAATGACTAAGCAAATTAGGGTACATGAGTATAATACAACACTACTGTGCCATAAAGAATTAAAAATAAGAGAAAATCAAAGAGACATAGGAAAACTTGCTTGAAATGATGCAGAATAAAGGGAACAAAGTCCAGAATATATACATATATATTCCAGAATATATACATATATATATTCTGGACTATATACATATATATTTGCATTATTGTCGTCATTACATATATGTGTGTGTATATATATATATATACACACATATATGTAATGACGACAATAATGCAAATAAAGTTAACAATAAAGCTGGTGGAGTAATCAAAGTGGTCAGTCTTAGTATCAAACTCAGTACTAAAGGATACATTCTTTCCTTTGGCTAATCAATTAATTAAGTGTTTCAGGAAATGTACTTTGTTACATATCAGAACATGTTCTTTGTTAGGAAGAATCTACTATATTGAAACAAAATGTATCAAAATGTATCTCAGCCTAAAGCTGAGAAAATCTTCCTAAGTGGGATGTGAATTGCACTTCAGTGGTTGTGCCGCAATTGGCAGAAAACATCCGCACATCCAGAAAGAGCTGGTTTGAGAGAATGATGATAAAAGATAAAACCCAGGCTCAGAGTTGGAAAGAACCTCAATGGCCATCTTGCCCAACCTATACCTGAACAATAATCTCTTTTATAACATGTTCAAAAAACAATCATCCTTCTTTGCTTCAAGACCACCACTGAGGAAGAAGACATTATCCCTTAAGGCAATTCCTTCCACTTTTTAACAACTCCAGAAAATTTTTCCTGACATCAATCCTAACTGCTTTCTTTTCCAACTTCTCCCTATTGATGACTTTGAGTCCAGAAAGTGAGTTTTTAATGATGATAGAACACACAAATAGGGGATGTCCAGTTAAAAATAAGGTCCTGGAATTCAAGTAGTATCTATCTGAATTATTGAAGTTAAAGTAAGATGATTTTTCCCAGCAAATAAAAGTATTTTTCTTCTCAACTGATACAGCTTTCAAGTTTGTTTAATTCAAATAAAGATTCACGACATCCAGCTTGGCATTAAATAAATAGCTGCATATGCTTATTCCTTGCCATTCTTTTTATTTAAAGAAAAATGAGATGAGACATGTTCCTCTGATTGAAATTAAGTAGCTTTTGTTTACATTTTGACACTTCTGGAAATAAATGGTAGGTGTTCTATATATGAATGAAATGAGTGTCTGGAATTAGAATTCTATCACTGCATTTGAATTCTTTGGCTTCTGTGATCATGAATCATATAGTATATCCAAACAAACAAGTCATTTTGTTTTGCTTGCCCAATTTTTTCTGGTTTGGATTTAAATGGCATATTTTCAGTCTCATTAATATATAATAGGAGCTGGAATACATATCTATCCACACTTACCATATAACTCTCTAAATTTATTAGAAACACCCTGAGAATACAGATTCTGTCTTATCTAGATTTTGTATGTCCCTATCATAATGATCTGCACAATATAGATACTTAATGAATGTTTTTTGTGTAGTGTTGTCTTTTTAGCATTAGTTATCTGACTATTCAGTTTTTGCATCTTTGTTATTTGCCCTTGTGCTGTTTCCTCTCCCTTTGCCTGGAACAGCATCTTCCAAACCAGACATTTAGAAACTAAGCCTTCCTCCTTGGATGAGTTAATTCATTCAAATTTGAAACTCTTCCTTGGAACTGAATTGTTTTAATTGCCATTGTATTATTCATTTATTCATTTAACCCATTATATCTAGACAATACTACTTTTAGAGCAGGGCAAACTAGGATCCTACAATGGATCCATGCCTTAGGAGATCTCAAGTATCCTTATCATCAGAGGTTCAAAAAAAAAAAATCTGTATTGGAAAATCTGTGTTTTGAATAGTTTAAACAAATTATTTAATTTGTTCTCCAGAACATTCAAAGAATGGCCTCTATCTAGATATTCTAGCTCATACTTCACATTCATTCATCTTGGACATCTTTATTTATTCCTACTGTCTTTCTTTCTCTGACTAAAATAACATCATCAAGGACAGAATTTTATAGAGACTATGTTTCCCTCCAGTGGTGTATTGGTAAATGTTTAACAACTGACTTTTCCAGAGTAAGTGCATGAAGTTTATTGTGCATTTTTAAAGGATGTGTTATATGTAATCCACAAATAATAATAACACAAACAATAGTATCTATGTAAATTCCATGTAGTTACTTGATTCTCACAGAAATTTTCTTTGATATTTTTTGCCTGAATTTGTAGCCAAACTATGGTTGCAATTCAATCATGATTTGACAAATAGACTTGCATCTCAATCTGCCAACTCTTTCTCCAATAAATGAGTTGTCATTAAATGTGATATGTGATCTCCTGTCAAAGCACTTCTCACTGTTGTTCAAATTGTATTGAGTAAACTGAAATTTCTTTTGACTTCAGCTCTTTTGATTGAAATAGTGCTGCCTTCTCAGCTTTTTGTATAGTTTCAAGGACTGAACATTATTTAATTCTACATTTCAACAAAATGAGAGATTTTTTAAAATTTCATTTAAATAGTAATTTTTTTCACTAGATATCCATAATGAAGTTAGGTCTTCACAAGGCCAAGTATACGATTTTAATAAATCAAATAATGAAAAATGCTTTTATTATTGCTTCTCTGTGATCAAAGACAGAATTTCACTGTCAAATTATATTTTCTAGGCATCATTTATATTTTCCAGTAATATATTCTTAGAAGTTTTACATTTATCATTTTTGTTAAATGGAATGTTTTAGACTTAGATGACCTAATCAATTCTTCATCTTGAGATTTGTGCTTTCTAGTACCAATCTTTAAATTTTCCAAAGTTTGTATAGTGTGCTTGATTAATTTTTCTGATTTCTAAATGTTAGTTTTTCTTGATTGCAATGCAGGTGAAAGTAGTAAAACTTGTTCAAGAAAGACAATTCTTAAAATATGGCTTTACAAGAAATTAATGTTAACTAATCTCTTTGCCAATTCAGAATAAAAATGAGAAAAATATATAAATATGAAAAACACATATATAATGCAAATTGCATGCCATAAAGCAATAGCAACTTGTAAACTATATACTATCCATCTTAGTCCTGGGTGATTAATCTTTAATATTTTCAAATTCAGATTTTTAGATACATTTTCTATTTCAATTTGATTTCTTAGTTTGGTCATAAATAGGATAAATTTTATCCAGAAATATTTTAAGATGATTTAGTTGTTTTATTTCAGATGTTGAATCACACAGTAAAAATTGCAATTAATGATTTAAAGAGTGCCAAGTGATCATTTTAGGAAATTTTTCTAATAGCTTTGTAGTTACTTCAGACTTTCTTTTCAGCATTGTATTAGCACAGAACAAAATATAGTTGAAAGTTTTCAAATATTCAAATTATTCATTATTGGAACCATAGTCACTCAAAGTAGATAATAATGCATTGAAATACTCTTTGTTGTGGTTAAAACCAACTCTTTTAGAGCAACAAATAACATTGCCAATGCTGTGGGTGATTAAATTGTGCACTGGCTGTGTTTAACAAACTGCTCACAAAATCTCTAAAAAATTAACAATAGGCTCTTGAGAGTTATAAGCTAGCTCCAGTCTTACTACTTCCCTCCCTATCCAAGTACAAACAATGCTTCACATTTATCCACCACAGCCATTTTGCCATTTACTGTATTTCTCTTTTGTACCCCTTACTTTTCCCACCTCTTTCTTTTTGTAAGAACAGTAATCACATCAATACTACTACTGCTGTGGGAAAGGACTCCTTTATGCTTCTACTCACTATTTCTGTGACTCCCTTCCTTACTAACACTTTTCTGTATTTGTATTTCCCCCCAATAGAATGTAAATTCATTTAGATTAGGAATTAGTTCACTTTTGTAATTGTATCTATTAGCATTTAGCAGTCCCTGGTATGTGGTAGACACTTAATGCATGCTTATTTATTTATTCAATATTATTATTATATTGGAAATATCAGTGATGATGTTCAATGACATGCTTTGTGAAATACTAACAACAGCAAAAATTATCATTATTATTATAACAATAATAACTTAATAATAACTGTAATGCACATATGTATTTGGGAAATTAGGTGTTACATTGGATAGAACACCTAACCTGGAGACAAGAAAATTCATCTCCCTCAATTTCAATCTGATCTCAGATACTTCCTAGCTGGATGGTTCTATGAAAATCATTTAATTCACTTTGCCTCAGTTTTCTCATCTGGAAAATGAGCTAAAGAAGCTAATGAAAAACCATTCCATAATCTTTGCTTAGAAAACCCCAAGTAGAATCACAAAGAGTCAGTTATGACTGAAAAATGACTGAACAATAATACATGTGTAATAATCTAGCCAACTATTCCAGAACTAGGCCAGCCCTATTCCTACCTCAGAATTATAAGGGTACTTCTGAAGGGTTTGAGATATTTAGTGTGGGATCTCTCTTCTCTGATGCATCAGTTTTAGTTCTTCACTGGTTGTATTCTCCTTACTGTTGGTCACAAGTGACTGGCAATCCAGTTCCATTTAACCACTTAATATTAATTGGTTTTCATAAAAGGATATTTAATCTGAAGACAGACTCTGGTTGTTTAGAGCCCTTTGAAGATATTACCATTATCAGATACAACCACCTGAAAAAGTTTGTCTTAACTATATTATTAGCAAATCAAAGCCAGTTTCAAAATATCTAAACCTGTTCCAACATCTCTTACAGCACTGCCATTACAAGTCAACACAACTCTCCAGAAGCAGACTTTCCAGACTCTCTCATGTGGGAGATATTTTGTGCATTTGCCAGTCCCTATTAAAATGGATACATATATATTTGAAGTCCTTTTCACATTCCACAGATGAAGCACTCAAGGGGCCATATATGCATATACATACGTGTATATGCATGTATGTAACATGACTATTTCATCTCCTTTTTCAAAACTATATACCCTGGATGATATTTATCAGAAATATTAGTACTCTTTTGTAAATGACTTGAGAAATTAAAAACTTTTCTCATATACTTATCTTAGTTTCTTCCTCTGGGGGGAGGAGGAAGATTTGGATATTTATCATCTCTTAACATCTCTCCAAACTCTAAAGTCTAATGATTCTGATTTTGTTTTATCTTCTATCACATGCTATATAAGTGCTACAGATAGAAAATAATAGAAAATAAGCTGTCTAGTTAAGACACATGAAACAAAATTGGGAACTATGGTAAGGTTATACACATTGTAAGTAGTAAAAGAGTTGAGGACCAACCAAATCACATGTTTCTATGGTAAGCACATTAAAAACAAAACAGAACAAAACTCTGGATACATTTTCTTACTTATTCTGCTATTCTTCTTCCTGATCATATTTAGAGCTGGAAGAGATCATCAAATCCAAGATGTTTATTTGATAGCTCAGAGACCTGAAGCCCAAAGTGATTAAGACTTGTTCAAAATCACAAAGGCAGAGCAGAGATTTGAAAGCATGTTCCTCTGCCTCCAAATCCTGCCTTCTTTGTACACCTCACCTATTTAATCCTTCCTAAATAGCTCACAAATCAACATATCAGTTACCATTTAATAAGCACCTATTATCTGCTAGGCATTGTGCTAGATATGTTGGGTATACAAAGACAAAAATTAAACAATCCCAGCTCCCAAGAAACTTACATTTTCTTGGGAAGGCAACAAACACATATATAAATATATACAAAATATATGCAAATAAATAAAATGGGCATTTTTCGGGGGGCATCCCAATGGAATGGGTTACTTCATATAGAAGACAATGTTTGAATAGTTTTGAAAGAAGCTAAAGATTGTAAGAGATGGAGGTGAAGTGGAAGTTCATTTCAGATATGGGGGACAACTACTGTAAAAGCCCAGAGGCAGGAAATGGGAGTGTTGAGTGTACAGAACAGGAAGAAGGCCAATTTAATTGGATTGTAGTGTACTGGAAGAGGAGTAATATGTGTGGTAAGGTTGGAAAAACAGTTAGGGCTTCAGTTGTGAAGAGCTTTAAAAGCCAAACAGAGGAGTTTATATTTTATTTTAGAAGCAATTATCATTATATTTTATTGAGTGGAGGAGTGAGTGACATGGCCAAAACTACACTTTAGGAAAATTACTGGGGCAGTTGCACATAGGATGAATTGGACATTTAATCTGTCAGTGCCACAGGCAACTGTCTAAGATTTTAAATTACACATGTGAAATGTTAAAAAAAAAAAACAAAAAACACAACCTGCCCCCCACCCCCAGCTTTTGACTAGAAGTGTGTGTGTGTTAAGGAGCAGAGGGATTTAAACTAAAGTTATAGAATTTTTAGTCCTTAGTTTGTATACATAGATAACCATGTTAGATTAAATGACATTTACCATTGATTGTGGGTTAAAATCAGTTTTATTACACCAATGCAGAATTCCCTCTTTCATGACTAAATTGCCCTTAATCTCTTTGACTTTTTTCCTATGATAAATGAGAAATTTGTCTTTTTTGCACGTTTTCTCACATTAGGTCTTTTGAAGGAAGAGAGTAAAGGATTTCTGATGGCGGGAGATTTGAATAATTATTTAAGTGTTTGCTCTCACTAGTGCTCAGGGGAAAAATAATCTGCTGCTTTTGCTTCCGTTTCCCAAGTCCCTCCCCTTAAGCTTGTCAGATTGGTGAGTAGAGCCTTCCCTTACAGGAGCTGAAGCAGTCTTTCAGGAAGGAAGAAGATACTGGGGAACACAAAGAGCTTCTCGCTGGTCTGTGTGTTTTTTAGCTTTTAAACGCTCTCCTCATTCTGGCAAATTTGCACCTTGTGCTATCTTATCCGCAGTGGCTCCTTTTCTTTCTCTTTATTTACATTATTTATTCACCTACCAGCACCTTTACTTTCTTTACGCTAATCAGGCTTACTCACATTCTGAGGCCGGATTTATTATTTCTCTGTTATAATCAATAAAATCAAAAAGGACATAACTGTGGTCTAATGTAGCAAAAATGCCATAGATGAGAATATTTGTAAAGCCTTGCCTCCCACTTCTGTTTAGGAAAAAACATTTCATATGTAAATCCTTTGCTTTCCTCAATCTCTTCTATCCCTTCTCCTCTTAAATTCTAAATATTCCCGGAATTCTATCTTCCCACACGTCCCCTATCTTTTTTTTTCTTTCCTGGTGCAGCAATAGGTATGATGGGACAGCTGAAGCTTTGTCCCAGAGCAGAGGGCCCTGGCAGAATTTCAGGCTTTTGGCAGATAGAAACAGTTCTGCCTAAAACCTAGGTAGGCAGAATAATTGATTAAAATAGGAAACTTTCAGATGACTGACTGAGTGAGGTCTTCCACTTCCCCTTTCACCCTTTGTCTCCTGGAAGCCTTATCATGAGTGGACTTGTACCCTGCTATCTCCATGACAAATGAGATAAAGCCTATCAATGACAAGTGATGCTTTTTGAAGGGAAAGACTCCTTATTGTCAGATCAAAGACCTTCTTCCCATGTAACTTCTCATGTATATAATATACTAGTGGTTGAATTCATTTGTGGATGGGTAGGTCCTGAACTGTCTTTTGCAGTGATATAGCTACAGAAAATTTAAGGTCCACATAAGTAGATTTGTGCAGTGTCTAAAGCAAGCTCAAGAAATGGAAGTCATCTTGATTTTTTGGTATCTTATTTGGTCCTCAATGATAAACTAGATCACAGGATCCCTATATTTGGAGCTGGATGACCCTGAGGTCATCCAGATTAATCCCCCCTTTTTTATAGATGAAGAAAATAAGTACTGATGAGGTTAAGTGATTTGCCTTAGATCACAGCAGGTGGGAAATATGAATTCTTATATTATGACTAAATCTAGGATAGTTACCCACTATGTTAGAACAGAGACTGGATTTGAATTCAGAAAAAACTTGGGCTCAAATCCCACCTAGAAATACTTTCCTATGTACACAGAGATCTTGAGCAATTCACTTTTGAGAGAAATACTTCATTTTGAACACCTACTCTATTCCAGTTGTTGCTGATCAATTTAATGGGATCATTTTAAAGTTTCTCTATGTAAGGCTGTGAACCATACACTCTAAGTTCACTTACTTAACTATAGGAAGTTGGTTGGGGACCCTCCACCCTTGTTTTACCTTGTGATGATGACCAAACCTAGCTTGGCAGAGGTGACAACTACACAGAAAGTCCTCCAAAATATTTTTGTGCCTCTGGACCAATCATTTGTCCAGTGGGAACAGATCACCATCTTATGACCATTTGGGTCACTGAATATGATAGCTTGTATCATTTCCTCTTGCCCAAATTGAAGAGAGTTCTGTCCATCTTATGTGGAGATGTTCCTTGTTTTATCCAACTTGTGATCCTACTGACATTATTTTGCTTATTCCGTGGAATTATTTTATATTTGATGTAGCTGTTCTAGAATGACTGGACATCTAGCCTTATAAAAATAGGGCCCTGGAGGAAGGTGGCATCTCAGATCGTGAGGAAGATCTGAGGTCCACTTCATTAAAGAGGACCATGGACCTGTTAATAAAATGCCATTGGCTCAGACCTCTGCTTCAGCCTCACTTATTGTAGATGGAAAAATTTTAATTTCCAAACTATGGGGAAAGTATATGCATAGAACCTAACAGGATTAGATTTCAAATGATATAATTTATGAATTCTACAATGATAGTTGTTATTCATTTTAATATGCTACAAAAGAATCTATTCTTTTAAAGAAAAAAATACATTTACCCAAAGTGTGGAAACTAAATGGTTTTGATGTAAATAAAAGTCTTCTAAAAGTCCTTATGTATCCATTGCACTATAATTCAGTTTTTTCCCCCTCTTTACTCATCTATGATTTTAAAAAAAAGATAACTGGATTTTATTGTATTAGTCTAGAGTGCTAAGATTTTTTTTTAAATTGTATTGATACTTTTTCTCTTTTATATCACAGTCATTTCCAGTTATATGCCTGTCCTTCAATCTTTACTTCTGTCCAGTTAATCTTCCCTCATAACCAAAAAATCAGTTAAGCGAGACCAACTGATACAAGTGACCTATTCTTCAACTACGTTGTCTTACAAATCTACTAAAGGAAGGAAAGTATTTCCTTATCTCTTTTTAGGGTTCAGGATTGGTCTTTACATTGACTTGTTATTTGGCATCGTTAGTGTTCTTATTTATACAATTACACTCGTGTAGCTGGTTCATTTGTTTCTACTTAATTGACTCTGCATTGATTCATATGGGTCTTTCCATGTATTCTGAATTTTTCATATTCCTTATTTCTTATGAGATAATAATATTTTTTATGTTAGTATACACCACATGATTTCAGGAGATTTCTTCAATCTAAAGACATTCTCTTTGTTTCTATTGGAGTTTTTGTTGCTGTTTTACCACCCTGGAAAGTATTTTGCAATTATTCTGGCATAGATTAGGCTTTTATTTCTCTCTTCACCTCCTTGGTTTATATGCCAAAAGGGAGACCATTAGGTCAAATCAATCTATCAGTCAACTAGTGAGCAGACCTCCTATGATAATAATCAGCATTTATTTAGTACTTTAAGAGTTACAATGTGCTTTCCAGACATTATCTCATCGATTCTCATAATAACCTCAGGAAGTAGTTACTATTTTTATGCTCATTTCATAGATGAGGAACCTGAGACAGACAGGCTTGTGTGTGTATGCACAAATATATACACATAAATATGTGTACATGTGTACAGTCACATATATGCATATAGATCTAAGTAAATAAAAAATATATACAAATTAAAAACAAAGCATTTTCTGAAGTAGGGAACATTATTTTTTAGAGAGATTAGGAAAGGGATCAAGTGGAGGAGATCAAGGAAATTCAATAGTATTTAATTAGATCAACTGAGATTATATTAGCACAGTGCCTGGAACATAATAGGCACTTTTTAAATGCTTGTTTCTGCCTCCTCTTCTTCCTCCTCCTTTAAAGGAAGCAAGGACTTCCATGAGCCAGAAGAGGGAGCACATTTCAGGCATGGGGGATAGATTGCCTGTTCAAAGGAGAATTGTTTATCACAAGCAGACCAGTTTGGGCTGGAATGGACAGTGTGTGGAAGGTAATGTGCAATAAACTTGGAAAAACAGGTTGGAACCAGCATGTGGAGGTCTTTAAATGTGAAACAACATGCTTGTAATTTTATCCTAGAGGCACTGGACCTTTCTGAGTAGGTAAGTTGCATTTTCAGCTCTGTGCTTTAGGAAATTGCTTTGGCAGCTGTGAAGAGGATGAATGGATGAGAGAGGAGAGACACTCAAGAAAGACAGATCAATTAGAAAGCTATTACAGTGGTCCAGATTAGAAGTGATGAATTCGAATGATAGTCATATAATTAGAGCAAAGGAGATGGATGTGATAGATATGGAAGTAAAAACTGACCAAAATTAGCAAACCAATTGAATATGGGGAGTGGAGGGATGAAAAAGACACTTTCCCGGGTTGAGAACCTGAGTGACTAAAAATATTAATGGTTCTCTACAATGAAAGAGAGAGTTTAAAAAGAATTGTGGGGTTTTTGCATAGTTTAAAGATTGTTCTTGCATGATTCCAAATTGTTCTCCAGAATAGTTGGTCCAATTCACTGCTCCAGCAGTGAACCTGCTAAAGTCTTCCAACGTAGACTTTTTCTATTGTTAATGAAAAGTCTTGATTCCATTCCACGAGACATGGGTAATGAACTATCATCTCTCATCTTAGCCAACTTGTTGATTGTGAAGTAAAAATCTCAGAAATTATATAGAAAGTAGCTGGATAGAGCCCAAGTTCTAGAGCCAAGAAGACCTGAATTCAAATTCAGCCTCAGATAATTAATAGTTGTATGATCGGGGCAAATTCCAACCAATTAATTTTTGTTTGCTGCAAAATGGAGATAATAGTAGTACCTATCTCACAGGGTTTTATGAGAAGTAAATGAGATCATATTTGTGGGGGGGAAAGTATTTAGTAAAGTACCTGGCACTAACAGGTGCTATATAAATGCTTATTCCTTTCCATTCTAATTTGCATTTGTATTAGTAGTGATTTGGAGCCATCTTTTATTTGGTTGTAGATAGTCTAAAATGTTTCTTTTTTATTTTAAATAGCTGATTCTGTATTGCCATAGTTTTTTCCATATTCTTCCTTATCATTCCTCCCATATGTATTCCTTACAAACACAAATTTCTGTTTTTGAAAGATGAATTTTTGTAAAGATTAAAACTTCTCAGCATAACCGATTTATATTTGTGTTGGTATGTGTATGTATATATATGTATGTATAAGTACCCATACATACACACACACACATATATATATATTAATACATATAATATACAGTGTTCCACATGATTACACCTATCTCTGTAAAGACATGGGAGAGGTATCTTCTCGTTTCTTTTCTTTGGGGCCAAGCTTATTCTTTATTTATAACTATAACATTCATTTTTGGTCATTTTATTGTTCTTACCATTTACATTGTAGTCATTGTGAAGGTTGTTTTCTTGGCTCTGTTTACTTCTCTTTACATCAGTACATTTAAGAAACTTTCCAATATTTCTTTGTATTCATGATGCTCATTTTTAACAGCACAACAATGTTCCATTCTATTCACATACTACATTTTGGCTATTCTCCAATCAATGAGCAGCCACTTCACTTCAAGTTCTTTGCCACCATAAATACAACTGCTCTATTTTGTTATACACATGATTTTTTTTTGTATATGCCAAACATTTCAGTTGCATAATTCCAAATTGTTTTACAGAATGGTTGTACTGATTCATTTCCACCAACAAATATGTTAATATCCCACTTCCTTCAACTCTTCCAACATTGATTTTCTCTGTTTTATCAGCTTTACCAATTTGCTGGATGTAAAGTGAAACCTCAGGGTAATTTCGACAGTTTAAAAAAATTATTAGTGATTTGGAGTATCTTTTCATGTGATCATTAATAATCTGTCATTCATTTGAAAAACTTGTTCATGTCTTTATCTACAGGGGAAGGAAAACAGGGCTTATATACATATTTTATTGGTCCATTGAGTTTCAGCTAGTAGCTATGGAGAGCAAGTTTCTAACATTAAAACATAAATGAAATGCTTCTTTTGAAAATATCTGTTCAATGATCCTTTGACCACTAATGAATAGGAAGTATCTTCTATTAAAATGTTCTAATACTATTAATTCCACACACACACACACACACACACACACACACACACACATATATGTATATACATATACATATATATGTGTGTGTGTGTGTGTATGCTTTTTAGCAAAGGTATTTGATTTAAAGAATTTTCTCCCAGTTGTCAGTTTCTCTTTTTATCCTATTAGCATTTTGTCTTTTTTTTTTCTGAAAAAGCTTTAAAATTTTATAGTCAAAATTGTCCACTTAAAAGAATCTATTCTTACTAGTGAAAATGTAAAGAAAGCTTTATGAATTTACTATTGCAGAATTTACATTTAATTCCTCCTGGAAGTGAAATGAGATGAACTATCAATCTTTCTTACACTTATTCAGTTTCCTCTGTTTATTTCATGGTCTCCATGACATCTGGGAATTGCCAAAATTATGCAAGATTTGGCAAATTTGGAATCTTATTTTTATAAGAGAATGAAATATTCAGTTTGATAAATCAATTCCCAACTGCTATTATATTGTCACATATTCAGCATTTGAATTAGAAAAAGTTCCTAAAATATGGATAGGAGCATTTGTAGACTGTTTAGTATTATCTGTTGGTACATATTAGAAACATAGAAGTTGTGAACTTTTAGCATTCAGTAAGTAGGATGCTATTTAACCTGTCCCATGTGTCTTATGCTTCTTCTCTAAGAATCTATTAGGAGTCTAGCTCATAGTTCAAATCTTTAATACTCCTCCTTCCCACAAGGACTGATTTTCCAAAATAGGCAGAAACTTTTTAGAGTTCAAAGGTGAACAATTGAAAAAAGATGCTACCCAATGAAGTTTCCAGCAATACTTACCAGAATGTCAATAAACATAGAAAAACTAGAAGCTAGAAGAGGTCTTAGAGATCATTTTAGAAGTGAGGTCCAAAGAATCTTAATATTATACTATAATACATTTTCTATCTCACCAAAGTGAGTACTCTCCTAACAGTGTAATTTGCAAATCTGTCCATGTCTTCCAATAAATTCTCCACAGAGGATCTGCCCCTCATATTGGAGGCCTGTTCTTGTTCTCTTGGCTTTATGGGGATGCCTCTAAAGCATACAGTCTCTTCTTTTTCCTTTCTAAAAAAGCCCAGAGCATTTTATTTACCTTTATGATATCTTTTGGTTTCATCAAAAGTCTTTGGATATCCAGAAATAACAAAGAAATATTTCATTATTGTTTATTTTTTAAAATCTCAAATTCCATATAAAGAATTGTAGACTTGGAATTAGGTAGATTTAAGTTTAAAAAAATTATTAGTGATTTGGAGTATCTTTTCATGTGATCATTAATAATCTGTCATTCATTTGAAAAACTTGTTCATGTCTTTATCTACAGGGGAAGGAAAACAGGGCTTATATACATATTTTATTGGTCCATTGAGTTTCAGCTAGTAGCTATGGAGAGCAAGTTTCTAACATTAAAACATAAATGAAATGCTTCTTTTGAAAAGTATCTGTTCAATGATCCTTTGACCACTAATGAATAGGAAGTATCTCCTATTAAAATGTTCTAATACTATTAATTCCACACACACACACACACACACACACACACACACATATGTGTGTGTGTGTGTGTGTGTGTGTATGCTTTTTAGCAAAGGTATTTGATTTAAAGAATTTTCTCCCAGTTGTCAGTTTCTCTTTTTATCCTATTAGCATTTTGTCTTTTTTTTTCTGAAAAAGCTTTAAAATTTTATAGTCAAAATTGTCCACTTAAAAGAATCTATTCTTACTAGTGAAAATGTAAAGAAAGCTTTATGAATTTACTATTGCAGAATTTACATTTAATTCCTCCTGGAAGTGAAATGAGATGAACTATCAATCTTTCTTACACTTATTCAGTTTCCTGTTTATTTCATGGTCTCCATGACATCTGGGAATTGCCAAAATTATGCAAGATTTGGCAAATTTGGAATCTTATTTTTATAAGAGAATGAAATATTCAGTTTGATAAATCAATTCCCAACTGCTATTATATTGTCACATATTCAGCATTTGAATTAAAACCCATAGAAAAAGTTCCTAAAATATGGATAGGAGCATTTGTAGACTGTTTAGCATTATCTGTTGGTACATATTAGAAACATAGAAGTTGTGAACTTTTAGCATTCAGTAAGTAGGATGCTATTTAACCTGTCCCATGTGTCTTATGCTTCTTCTCTAAGAATCTATTAGGAGTCTAGCTCATAGTTCAAATCTTTAATACTCCTCCTTCCCACAAGGACTGATTTTCCAAAATAGGCAGAAACTTTTTAGAGTTCAAAGGTGAACAATTAAAAAAAGATGCTACCCAATGAAGTTTCCAGCAATACTTACCAGAATGTCAATAAACATAGAAAAACTAGAAGCTAGAAGAGGTCTTAGAGATCATTTTAGAAGTGAGGTCCAAAGAATCTTAATATTATACTATAATACATTTTCTATCTCACCAAAGTGAGTACTCTCCTAACAGTGTAATTTGCAAATCTGTCCATGTCTTCCAATAAATTCTCCACAGAGGATCTGCCCCTCATATTGGAGGCCTGTTCTTGTTCTCTTGGCTTTATGGGGATGCCTCTAAAGCATACAGTCTCTTCTTTTTCCTTTCTAAAAAAGCCCAGAGCATTTTATTTACCTTTATGATATCTTTTGGTTTCATCAAAAGTCTTTGGATATCCAGAAATAACAAAGAAATATTTCATTATTGTTTATTTTTTAAAATCTCAAATTCCATATAAAGAATTGTAGACTTGGAATTAGGTAGATTTAAGTTTGAAGGAACTGGGTGATGATCTTTCCTGGGGCTGATATTGATTGTATAAACATGAATAAGTCACTTCATTTCATAAAACCTCACTTTCCACTTCTGAAAATGCACACAATAAAACTTACACCTTCTAACACCACTAGATGGTTATGAGAAGAACACTTTGTAGACCTGAAAGTATAGATATTTTTGTTATTTTGACTCAAAAGAGTGAGTGAAAACTAGTTAATAGCTTAAAATGTTTCATGCTTGGGAAGCATATAGAGATGTTTAAATCACTGACAGGTGGGATTTGAAGTTCCCTCTAAGAGGAAATCCCCACTTCACAAATTCATATACAATAACAAACCTCAGTAACTGAGCCCAGCCAACTATTATAAATCAATCGTAGCACAGACGATGGAAAAAGCCAGATTTTTCTGAGTGTTTTTTTCCCCCTGTAAAAACAAACATTTTATTGATTGCTTTTATTTTTTTATAACTTTTATCTGGATTTTTCTCTAGCACCACCATCTCAGAATTGAGTCCTTTTTAACAAGGAGATAATTAAGGAAAACCAATGATAGCATAAAGATACTTCAGTACAATAATGTATGGAACATATTGACCTCATAGGGCCCCAAATCAAAGGGATGTATTTCAGAATCATGCTTCATTTGTTTTCTTGTACATTTGTTGGTTTTTAAAAACTTAACATTCAGCTTCTTTTTCCTATCAAATTCATTTCATCAACTGGAAAAAAAATGAGCTAAATTTCAAACTCTGAACTAGGATTGCATTGCAACAATAAAAAAAATCTAATTGTGAATAAACTCTCCATTAAAATGAATATTGTCCTAAGATTTTAAAATTGAAATCTCACTTCCCTTAACAAGAAGTTGTGATTACTAATTTAAGAAGTACAAAAGTTAAAAAAATCAATACCCTAACAAATATTTAAAAATATAACACAATGTTCAGAGCCATATGTCAGCTTCTTCTTAATAGGCTGTAGTTTTTTTAATAGACCTAATTTGCATATGTAATAGATATGAATAATGAATAATATCTCTAACAGCATATTCTAGGTGTAAATAGCTGCAATATCTCTATTAATAAAGGAGATAATTCTGGTGTTATTATTCTTCATCAAGGTGTAAACCTACCAATGGATTTTACCTGAAATGAAATCAAGTATACCCCGAAAGTATATGTCTAATGATTTTAAGGCAGAGGAAGCAAGTTGAACTAAACTTTGAAGAAATACAAAAGGGGGGACCACAATTTGGACCTAGGTGTTGGAATCCTTACTAACTGCTAAGTAATTAGAGTTGATCTAATCTTACAAGAAGTTGTTTTGGCCAGAACCTGAAACAAGGTACTAAGTAGAACTAATCAAGAACTTTAAAATCTTCAGCTTTCAGTTCCTGAAAAACCAGTAAGAATCACTGGATTCCCTGAGATGAAAAATTGTTGATGAGACTTTTTGCAGTACTTCAGAAATAGGCCAATGGGCCAGTCGGAGAGTTCTAGAGAGGAAGACGCTACAAGTCGAGATTTCACCGGAATGACATGAAGACTGGAGCTGGCTGGCTTGGTTGAAGAACCTTTGGGGCTTTTCCCAGTTTTCTTGAATCAGTTATTATTCTGCTCCAGGGAGTCAAGCTCTGGACGTGCTGGGATTTCAGGATGTCTTTTGAGGATGAGCTTCAGCCTTTACATTTGTCTTCCTCTGATGACAGTGGTGATCTGAATCAGAATTCTCCCAGTTTTCCCAATTCCACCTATATTTCCAATACGGTTACTTCTCCCCCAGATGATTTTGATTCTACCCAGATTCTGGATGCTCCCAGTGAGTCTGGGGGACCAGGAAAGATCAGTGTGGAACCAAAACTTCCAAGTCACCCACCCACGCTCCAAATGGTGGCGGAAGCACTGATGGCCAAGGGAGACAAACATGGCACCTCCGTGGCAGCGATCAAGTTTTATATTCGCCAAATGTACCCGGCTGTTAATATGAAAAGACTCCGTTATCTGCTGAAACAAGCCCTGGCCAAGGGGGTTAGTAATGGGGTGCTCGTGAGACCACGGAATTCTACAGCTACTGGGGCTAGGGGAAGGTTCAAATTAGTGACCAAGAATAAAATCAAAGTGACTCAAACTAAAAAGTCAAGAGCATCTGTCAAACCCAAGAAAAAGAAGGTCGTTAAGACCAGTGAAGCTGGAAAGGTTTCTTCAGAGACTGAGACCAAGAAGAAGGTTTCTGCAACCAAGAAGAAGATGGCCACGACGGCTTCACCCAAGAAGAAAGTTCCTGCAACCAAGAAGACGGTGTCTGCAGACGCTTCATCTGAGAAGAAGGTTTCAGCAACTAAGAAGAAGTTGTCTGAGGAAGTTTCATCCAAGAAGAAGGTTCCAGCAACTAAGAAGAAGGTGTCTGAAGATGCTTTGCCCAAGAAGAAGGTTCCTGCATCCAAGAAGAAGGTATCCAGGGAAGCTTCACCCAAGAGAAAGGTTCCTGCAACCAAGAAGAAAGTTCCTACAGCAGTGAAGAAGGTTCCTGTGAAAGCTTCAACCAAGACGAAGGTTCCTGAGAAGGCTAAGAAAGCTACTGTGGAGGGGATGGCCAAGGAGGACTCAAAACCAAAAGATGTGGAAGAGGTGAGAGCTAAAGCCAAGGGCATGAAACCAAAGGCTGAAATTACCAAAGGCAAGAAAAAAGCTCCCATTATACCTAAGAAAGTAGTAGAGGATCGTAAAGCAGAGAAAACCAAACTCCGGGCAGCCTCTGAAGCACCCCTGAAGACCAGAAAGCAAAAGGGATCACCCAACGTCCAAGTGAAATCCAAAGGGGCAGCTGCCATGTCTAAAGTCAGAAAGGCTGGGGGAACTAAAGAGGGAAATGATGAATCAAAGACGACTGCTCAGAACAAGAGCAAGTTGGATGTAGGTATCAAGTCTTCTACCTCCCAATCTAAAGTGTTGAGGGAATCCGACACAGTTAAAGATCAGCCCAGAAGCAAAGGAAAGAAACCTGAAGCCTCTAAAGTATTCAAGAAAACTGGGAAAAGCCCCAAAGGTTCTTCAACCAAGCCAGCCAGCTCCAGTCTTCATGTCATTCCGGTGAAATCTCGACTTGTAGCGTCTTCCTCTCTAGAACTCTCCGACTGGCCCATTGGCCTATTTCTGAAGTACTGCAAAAAGTCTCATCAACAATTTTTCATCTCAGGGAATCCAGTGATTCTTACTGGTTTTTCAGGAACTGAAAGCTGAAGATTTTAAAGTTCTTGATTAGTTCTACTTAGTACCTTGTTTCAGGTTCTGGCCAAAACAACTTCTTGTAAGATTAGATCAACTCTAATTACTTAGCAGTTAGTAAGGATTCCAACACCTAGGCAAAGAAAAAAAGACTTGTTTATAAGGAAGAGGGCTACTGAGGGACTTTTTCCTGGAGGAAAATTCCTTATTCTTAATGGAACCCAAATTCTGTACAAAGATATCAACAAAGGGAGGCTTCTGGAGAATGTCACAGAAAGAGGCCAAGATTTGTAGTCAGAACACCCAAATGAGAGTTCTGGTATCAGAGTCCTTACTATCTGTCTGAACTCTGCACAGATTACCTAGCTTATTTAGATCTCAGTTTGTTCAGCTGCAAAATAATATTGATCAATATGATTTTTAAAATCCCATTCCATACTCTTCCAACTCACTCCTATCTTTGTCCCAGTTCCAAGATCTAAAACTCTCAAGCATGGACCTTAAAAGCTAATCACTGTCCTTAGCTATTTCACCATAAGGGAACAGAAGAAGATAGTATTCATGTATCTTAGAATGATGAAATATCACTAATAAGGGTAACTTTGAACTTGCCAAGAAATAGAAGGACCATGGCTGTATGTCTGCTCATTCCTTGCCTGTTTCCAAGAGTGGTATTGGGCTGCACTTATATCTATCTATTTCTGTCTTCTTCTGCTCCTCCACCCCCCATTCCCTTACCTCATCTAAGGATATGAGGAGACTGAAAACAGAAACTACTTCCTTGGTCATTTATCTCATAGTTTACTTGCTAATTTAATCCCACCAAATGCTACATAAAAGACTATGATAAATAGCAAAAACAAAAACAAACGAACAAAAAACCCAAAACAGAACTCTCAAACAAAAAAAAAGCCCCACATTTATCCAATTATGCAGAAAAAAGAAATGAGCTTTCTATAGATTAAAATATAGCAGAAGATATACGAAGATATACGAGTAAATTTGTTATTTAGATAGGGTTGAGTTGAAATCTCAGTTCAATAAAAAGAGAGCCTGATGAAATCCAACAGAAAATCTTTAAAGTCTCTAGGGAGGCAATCTAGAAATCAGCAATATGCCTAGGAGTTGACTTCTATATTTTTGCGCCTTTCAAAGTCCTTCTCTTTCTAACAAGCTCTTACACTAACTCTACCCCTCAGGCAAACAGAGAACATTGAGTCAGCATTTACCAATTAGGGATCATGTCAGTAGCATACACAATGCCTCAGGCATGGCCAAAAATTTGGGTTACACAAAGTAAAAGAATAAAAATGTAAAAAAACAAATTTTGACTTAGTCAACATATTGTCTGATTGCTAAGCAACAATTGATATCTGAAATATTATGAAAAAGAGAAGAGGCACATTAGGATTAGAGATAGATTTTTTTTTTTTTTAAAGTAAGAGGACAGATTCTACTAACTTTAGACCAATGAACTTCTTTTCAGTTCCCAAGGAAATTGTAAGAATGAATCATTAAAGGCATTGTTAGAGAATGTCTAGGAAGGGAAGCTGTGAAAACCAAGAGCCAGCATCCTGTAACCTCATCAAGGATAGGTCATAACAGATTAATTTTACTTGCTTTTTTGATAGTTACTAAACTATTAGGTGAGAGGGATGCTTGGATAGGATTTATTTAAAATTTAGCAAAGCATTTTATAAAGCATCTCATATTCTTTTTGAAAAGTTAGATATTAGTTATATCATAATACAATTAGATGGATTTAGAACTAATTGAATTAGATCCAAGCAGTAGTTAATGGTTCAATGTCAGCTTGGCAGGGAGTTTCCAGTAGAATAATTCAGTTGATTTTTTTTAAATCAGTGACTTTGATATAGATAAATGATAGGAAGAAATATATTTATAAAATTTTCAGATGACCTAAGACTGGGAAGTGTAGATATTATATTGGATGACATAATCTAAAAATATTATGATAGACTAGAGCAGGGCTTCTTAAACTTTTTCCATTTATGACCCCTTTTCGTTCAAATAATTTTTACATGACCCCAAATATACAGATATCCAAAATAGTTATACTTATTAAACATTTATTGACAATAAGTCATAATTTCCATGATCCCCTACATTCAATTATGAGAACCCATATGGGGTTGGATATTACAGTTTAAGAATCTGGGGACTAAATCACTGGACTCAATCTAATAAGAAGAAATTCAATGGAAACTACTCCTGGTTCAACATTCTACTACACACCATCTATCTGCCTCTGGAGGATTTTTGGATTTGGAGAATGAGGACTTAGGTTAAGATCTTAGCTCTGCTTGAATGATCTTTGGAAAATTACTTTATCTTTTTTGGCCTTTGTTTATTCATTTGCAAAATGAAAGGGTTAAATTAAATGAGCTTGAAGGCCTTCTTAAGGTCTAAATTTATGAGCCTGGTATGTTGTACATAAAGCATATTAGCAATGTAAACCTGGCTGTAATCATTATAGTATTATGCTCATTTAAAAACAACAACAACAACAACAACAATTCCCCACCCAAACACATAAAAATATAATGTATATCACATAGACTTTAATTACATCTTCTTTTTAATTGAAGTTGAACTAGATAAAGTGAGATCTTTCAAGACAGTTGTGAAAATCGAGTAAGGCTTCATCTATTTCAAAGTTTGAGTAGGCCTGAAAGACTTTAAGTATTAAGTCAAGGGCATACTTAAAGTCTCCTCCCTGCTATCTTTTTTTTTTTTTTTAATTTTATTTAATAATAACTTTATATTGACAGAATCCATGCCAGGGTAATTTTTTTTACAACATTATCCCTTGCACTCGCTTCTGTTCCGATTTTTCCCCTCCCTCCCTCCACCCCCTCCCCCAGATGGCAAGCAGTCCTATATATGTTAAATATGTTGCAGTATATCCTAGATACAATATATATTTGCAGAACCGAACAGTTCTCCCACTGCACAGGGAGAATTGGATTCAGAAGGTAAAAATAACCCAGGAAGAAAATCAAAAATGCAAATAGTTCATATCCATTTCCCAGTGTTCTTTCTTTGGGTGTAGCTGCTTCTGTCCATCATTTATCCACTGAAACTCAGTTAGGTCTCTTTGTCAAAGAAATCCACTTCCATCAGAATACATCCTCATACAATATCGTTGTCGAAGTGTATAATGATCTCCTGGTTCTGCTCATTTCACTCAGCATCAGTTCATGTACAGTCCTCTCTGTAATTCATCCTGCTGGTCATTTCTTACAGAACAATAATATTCCATAACATTCATATACCACAATTTACCCAGCCATTCTCCAATTGATGGGCATCCATTCATTTTCCAGTTTCTAGCCACTACAAACAGGGCTGCCACAAACATTTGGCACATACAGGTCCCTTTCCCTTCTTTAGTATCTCTTTGGGGTATAAGCCCAGTAGTAACACTGCTGGATCACAGGGGATGCACAGTTTGATAACTTTTTGAGCATAGTTCCAAATTGCTCTCCAGAATGGTTGGATTCGTTCACAACTCCACCAACAATACATCAGTGTCCCAGTTTTCCCGCATCCCCTCCAACATTCATCATTATTTTTTCCTGTCATCATCATTATTTTTTCCTATCATCTTAGCTAATCTGACAGGTGTGTAGTGGTATCTCAGAGTTGTCTTAATTTGCATTTCTCTGATCAATAGTGATTTGGAACATTCTTTCATATGAGTGGTAATAGTTTCAATTTCATCATCTGAAACTTGTCTGTTCATATCCTTTGACCATTTATCAATTGGAGAATGGCTTGATTTCTTATAAATTAGGGTCAGTTCTCTATATATTTTGGAAATGAGGCCTTTATCAGAACCTTCCTCCCTGCTATCTTAAGGACATACTTAAAGCTCATCCCTGCTATCCCCTCCCTGTTATCCCCCTAAGGGCATACTTAAGTCCCCTTCTTGTTATCCTCTCTATTTCAGCCAAATATGAGCAACTATGTACTTATTGGTCAAGTTCAATTTCTTGGATAGTTCCCCCGTTTAGAATGTAAGATCCTCAGCCAATAAGGATGAGGGTCAATGGTGGGAGGGGGAATTTGCGTTAGGGATTAAAAGCCTTGACCCTGCCCCCTACAGTGCTTCCTTCCTTCAATTGTCTGCTCGATGGGTGCAATGCCCGATTCTCGCCAGAATGTATAATAATAAACTTTGCTTCTAGAGATCTATCCAGTTTTTTTTATTAATGGTTTCTGACCCACACAAAGTAAATGCCTTTCATATATCTATGTGGTTCTCTCTGTAAATTTTTGTAAGGCTAAGTTTCTTAAATTTTATTTTTTTTGTAGTGCTTTCAATGGATTTTAAAATTGAGCACACTTGGAATAGCTTGCCAGTATCCCATGAGCCAGTGTGGATCCGGCTGAGTCCAGGTGATGGAGGATTGACAATGGAAGTGAAGGCTCCATTTTTTAATGATCCTCCAGCCCCACCTGGAGAGCCAGGAAAGCCTTTTGAAAGACTGTGGGATTATGAAGGTGAGTGAACATGCTGGATTTTATTGTGATCATCCATCTTTTTTACTTCTTGCAAGAATTTTATTTTAAAAGAAGCATTCTGGAACACTTGACATGTATGACATAAAGATTTCCTTTAACTTTTAAAAGAGGTGAATTCTCTATTTAGAAAAGAGCTTGAAACTTGCTTAACTAGAACAAAGAAAAGTAGCTATAACAAAACCAGATTTGGAGATAGGTATTACGTTTTCTTTCCCTTCTCCCAACTTTCCCCTCTTAGAATGCTATTTGAAAACAACTCAGCAATAGTAATAGCTTGGATGTATGGAAAAATGTTTCATTCGGAAGGCCTCTCAAGACCAAAGTATGTTTTGTTTTCTTTAGGGAGGTTTTAGTATAATATTGAAAACCAAATATCATCTTCAAAGTGTGAATTTTGATTTCTAGCCTCAAGCACAAAATTAAGGATAAAGACTAATGCAAAACAATTAGAATCCAAGAACTAGAAACTTTGCCCTCTAGTGAAGACTATGAATCCCTTCTACGAATAATGTTTTTGATATATAAACTACAATGCATAGGATTACAAAGGAAAACAATAATGTTCAATTATGGTTATTAAAATACTAAACAAAAACAAGTTCAAAGACTTTTGATTAAGAGTCTCTTACGTAATGTAATTAGACTGACTTGTATTTTAGTATTTAGTAGCAGTATTTTAGACATACTCTGCAGGTCATCTTGCCAAGGAAGGAGGACAAGATAATAATAATAATAATTATTATTATTATTAGCCACAAGTAGTCCAAATCTTAAATGCAATATTCTATAAAAATGCCTTTTACTGATACCCCCCAATCATTAGTGCCTATCATTTCGAAATTACTTGATTTATTTTGTATATATCTCAACTGAATCAGCTGCCAATATTGGATTCCCCTTTATAGGATGTAAGCTGTTTGAGAAAAGGGATTATTTTTATTTTTGCCTTTGTATCCCCAGTATGAAGATATAATAACTCTGTACCAAAGAGGTATGAGGGCTGAACTCATCCACCTTTAGAGTCCTCCTGTCACCCAAGAAGCTGTAGAATGCCCATTGGCCACATGCTAGTAATACTTTCTCAGCAGATGGGGGGTAACTGATAGGCCTAAAAACTTATTGATCAGTGAAGGGAATGCATATCCCAAGCATGTGAAGACTTTCCCCAGCAAAATGGGAAGATAAGGACATTTTGTTCCAATGGCCATGAAGATGGCTGTGGAATGATTAGGGCTTGGTCAGAAATCAAAGATTCCAAGAAATCCACTGCATCCCAGGCCATCACTAGCTATTGTGACTTTTGCCTTGTCACTGTACTGACATGTCTTTGAAAGACTGCAATTCTGTCTCACTTAAATCCAATTTATCTTTGAGTCGAAAGATATCATCCATATAATTTATGTGGACTATTTGTGCCCATCCTGTCTGTGGTAGAAACATCTGAGCTCATCTTGGTATAATCAGATATAATATATCTTAACTCCATCATTATAATGTTGTTTTGGTCCCTTTGAGGAGAAATACCCACAGCAATGGAGCATAGTGTCCTTGTTGATTGAGTGAGGTAATACTGATGCTTCAAGTATTTTAAACTTTGAAACCTTGCAGATATAATTATACCATATTATCATGGTTTTCTATTTTACAGAAAATAATTCAGCACTTGTGTGAGTGCCTTAATAAGAGTAGAAGTTACATAGTTCAAAGATAAGAGATGTCATTTCCCCTTTTTTCTTATTATCTTACTTCTTTTCTCTTGATATAGATGTTGCTTCAGCACTTGTGTGTGTGTGTGTGTGTGTGTGTGTCTAAGAGAGAGAGAGAGAGAGAGGTAAGTCATTTTCCCCCTTTTTTTATTTTCTCACTTTTTTTCTCTTCTCTTAATATAGATGCTGCTTCAGCACTTGTGTGTGTGTGTGTGTGTGTGCGTGCGTGTGAGAGAGAGAGAGCAACCTTAATAAGAGTAGATATTACATAATTCAAAGGTAAGAGATGTCATTTTCTCTTTTTGTCTTACTATCTCACTTCTTTTCTCTTCTCTTGATATAGATGTTGCCTCACAAAATTCATCCCTTGAAGTGGATGGTATTTTAGTTATAAGTAATAATATACCAACTTGTCCCAGAGAAGATATTAAAATATTATATTAATTTGAAAGTCCTCACTAATTTAAATCAATTTAACAGAGTCTTATTAAATACCCACTATGTGTCTAGTGCACTGTGCTAGATACTGGGAAAATAAAGTAAACAATTGAAATGGTATCTTTCTTCACAGAGCTTATATTTTAGCTTTCTATGACCATTCTGTCTATACTGAGGAGTGACTTTTCCCTTTGCTGCTTAGCTGGTACCCTATTTAAGCTTCCTATATTTACAAAAGCTACTATTTAATTTCTGTTTCCAATTATGCTCATTCAGAAGCCACCTTCCAAATCTCTTAAAGATCATGGTAGAATGATTCTGCACAGGAGACCAATGTTTACACACTTGCTGATCTTTTATTTGCAAAGTTAGTGTCAGAGATTTTTTTTTTAATGAAGATAAAATTCACTTAAAACAACTCCTTCAATAATACTGTTTTTCCCCAATGAATGTGGAAGGCTAGAAAGCAGCAATAATTGCTGATAGTGTTAGAGTTAGTGACTCATGTATAGCCAGGAGAATAGCAATTTCATTTATTCAGCAGATATTTATTGAGTGCTCATTATGTAAAAAGTACTGTACTAAGTATTTGGGGGATGAAAAGTGAGCAAGATACTAATTTCTGCTCCTGAGGATAGTGGTGTCTGGTGGGTGGACAAGACCAATATGGGAAGGAAATACTAATATGTGTCATGAGAAGTGGAAAGTACTATCAGAATCTGGGAGGTGGGGGAGAAGAGTGTATCTACATTTAGTATGCTTAGTAAAAGAAGTAACATTTACTTTAACCTTAAAGAATAGGCAGGATTTCAACAGGAAATTGGAAGGGAGATGCCAGGATAAGTCCATCCCAGTAGATGGAATATTGGCTCTTAGATTTAGAATGGGAAAGGGCTTCAGAGGGTATCTAGTCCAAGACCCTCACTTTACAGATGAAGAAAGTGAGGCTCAGAGGATCTGTGTCATACAGGTAGTAAGTGTCTGAGGTCAGGAACCCAGCTCCTCAGATTCTAAAGATTGTGATTTTTCCATTGATCAAAGGTAAGAAGGTGGGAGCCCTCCTTTAATAACTGCTAGACCACGGACAAAATTACTTAATCTCTGTGAGCCTTTTATAATATAGGGGTGAAAATACTTGTACTGCCTGTATCTAACAGGGTTATCATAGGCTCAAATGAGATAATATAAGATGTCCCAAATGTATTAGTACAGCCTAAGCTTTAATAACTTTAGAAGAAATGGCTACAAACTTACAAAAATATTTCCTAAAAGCTTGGTTTACTTAAATTTTTTATGTACTATATAGTTTTGAGATTTTTAATTAACAAATGTTTAATTTTAACTAGACAGAGCAGTTTCTGTTTATTCACTCTGTTTTCAACAGTTTCTGGATGTCACTTTCCCAGACCAGTGTATAGCTAGAGAATGTCACCTTGCTTAGGTCCCTCAGTCACTTGTTCTATCTCCATTATATTGTCTTGTGGGGGCATATCAAAACTCTCCTGTATGCGGCTAAACCTTGTTCTTTGGGTGATCTTAATACTAGGTTGCAAATGAAATCCTTTCAGTCACTAAGCAACAGCTAATGAAATTTTTTATAAAGTTCAGAAATTTAACCTACCAATATTTTAAAAACTGAAATACTTATTTAACCTTTCAAATGTTTTTTTGGTAAATTCATAACATTTATATATAAATATTAAAAGTAATTTATATATTTATAATAAATATATATATATAAATGTAATACATTTACCAAAAACCAACATATAATATATATTTCTTTATATTTATGTAATATATAATTATATTTATATATAATATAATATATATTGTGAAGTTATTAAAGCGTAAAACTGCACTAAACTTTTGGAACATGCTATATATGTAAAGCATTCTGCAAATTTTAAAGCATCATAGAAATTTTGATTATCATAATGACTGCATGTAGGCCAGTAATAAGTCTGAACAAATAGTTTGAAGTTAAGAGTATGATGAGTCTTAAATACCACACTTCTAAATTTCATGAACAAATCAATTATATTTTTTAAAGGAAAGAAAAAAATGGTTTCATGGTAAAGCACAATTACATTACATAAAATATATTATCTCTCTTTTTAAAAGTGGTGGAGGCATTTTTCTTGAATGACAGAACCCAGCAATACATAGAAGTTGAACTTTGTCCGTGAGTATGAAGCCTTTTTATTTGATGTGTCTGTTCCTCTAATCAATTCATTGGCACTTACATGTAGCACAGTAACAGTTAATTTTACTTAATTAGAACCATAGATATCAGGCCCTTAGAGATCATCAAGTCTAATCCTTTCATTTTAAAGATGAAGAAACTGAGGTCTAGAGAAATCAAATGATGCCAAAATTTGCACAATATTAAGTGGCAGAACTGGGATTTGGCACTCTACTGCCTGTTTTTTCTATTTCTCCCCCTCCCTAACCCCCACATACACTGCCTTTTAGGGGAAGAGAAAATTTAAATTAATTAAAATCAGAACTATAGAATTGTTAGTATGGATTTGTTACTTACAATAAAATGATACCTTGTTTTATGCAACATACATATTCCTAAACTTTTGATCACAAATGAATTATTTGTAAGTCAAGTTATATTTTAAATGTTCAGGGGAGCTTACTTTTAATGGAAATTTGAAGTGAAGATATTTCGAGGATTGATTCATTCGTGAAATTAGTAATGAATCATTTCTTGAGTTAACTGTATGATAAATCAGGAATTTTATATGCCAGATATTTTAGTATCACAAAAACAGATGCATTAAATTAATTTAATAAAACATTTCATTCTAGGGAACCTATTTTAATATGTAGATATAATTATTTCCTATTAGTATATCCATTTTTATACAGAGTCACATCTTGCCTGAAAAATATTGGTTCTATCAATCTTATTAAATTCTTAGTTTAAATAGTCCTGTGCCATCTTATTCTTTTTTTAACATATGGTCTTGATTAGAAGACTTTTTTAATAGATAGATTATTATAGTAGAGCAATGAATATGAAATCAGGAAAACCTAGGTTTCAAGCTCATCTAATATACTCAGATTCATAGATCTAGATTTGGAAGGGACCTTAGAGGTTATGAAATTCAACAATGTTTTGTATTTTACATTTTACAAATGGAGAAACTGAGGCCCATGAAGGGTTAAATGACTTGTGCAAGGTCACACAGGTCATAAATGGCAGATTCGACATATAAACTCCTGTACTTTTAATGCAAGTTCAGCCTTTCTACTTCATTCCTCTCCCTCTTAGTTCCTGCCAGGACAATACTAGACAAATTATCCTACCTTGCTGAGCCTTAATTTCCTCATCTGTAAAATGGAGCTAATAATATATTTTACACTTACCTTACAGAGTTGTGAGGATCCAGTTAAAGTGTATATATAAAGTGCTTTGCAAACTATAATGAGACATGTGAACGTCAGTTAACACTAACATTTACATTGCAAAGATAAATTGTTAATCCAAATGCCACGAGCGAGATCTTGATTAAAGATATTTTAGTTTATTTTACTATTTATTCAATTGTAAGAGAGGTAACTTGGCTTAATGGGTAGAGAGGACTAGCTTTGCAACTGGGAAGACCTGAATCCCAGCCATGCCTTTGACATTATAGTAGCTTTGTGATTCTGGGTAAGTCACTTAACCTCTCAATAATCCTAGCAACGAGGATTAGTTCAGGGACTTTCCACATTAGGAACTCCACACTGAGGAAATTAAAAAAAAAAAAGCCAAAACAGTTTTAAACTTCATTGATTCTCTAGCATTGAGTCATTCAGTATTCATAGTTAACTATAACTTTCCATATCTTTCTAGTCTTTTTCTAATTAACAACTAATTGAATACGTCATATTACTTTTTTTTTAAAAATAAAAGGTTTTTATTTTCAAAACATATGCACGGATACTTTTTCATTGTTAACCCTTGCAAAACCTTGTGTTCCAATTCTCCTTCTCCCACCCCACCCTCTAGATGGCAAATAATCCAATATATTTTAACAAGATAGAAATATATGTTAAATCCAATATACATAAACATTTATACAATTATCTTACATACATAGGATTTAACATATTTTAACATGTATAACATGTATTAGATTGCTTACCATCTAGAGGAAGGAGTGGGGGAAAGAAAGGGAAAATTTGGCATACAAGACTATGCAAGGATCAATGTTGAAAAATTATCTGTGCATATGTTTTGAAAATAAAAAGCTTTAATAAAAAAAAAATTATCTTGCTGTCCAAGAAAAATCAAGTCAAACAGGAAAAAATGAGAAGAAAAATAAAATGCAAGCAAACAACAACAAAAAAGAGTGAAAATGCTATGTTGTGATCCACACTCAGTTTCCACAGTCCTCTCTCTGGGTGTAGATGGCTCTTAACATCACAAGATCATTGGAAGTGGCCTGAATCACCTCCTTGTTGAAAAGAGCCACGTTTGTACTACTTTTTGACACATATAATATGTGTTATTCTATTACCATTGTATATTATAGTTCATACTATACCGCAATTCTTTGAAATGGGCGTAAGGGGTTGGGTGTGGAATTAATTCTTGTCCTCATTTTACAGATGACAAAACTTAGGTTTGAAGAACTCTTGACACTCAGCTAATACTGGAACTGATTGGTGAACCTAATAGGCTTTCTAATTCCCCATCTAGTAGTTTTTGGATTTTACCATGCTAGAGGATCGGGGACTCAGTGGATAAAGTGCTATACCTAGAGTGCTTAAGTGTTTTCTTATAATTTCTCTATGGATAATAAGCCATGTAGTTTCACAAAGTCAATAATACTGTGTATTGGAATATGAGCTGGGTGAGAGCTGCAGTTGCTTCTATAGCACCTTAGGTTTCACTTGAGAAATTCACCAAGGATGCATCCTATCTTCACCTACTGTCACACTTTTTTGAAAATTAATACTCTTCTCTTTTTGTGGGGGGTCACTAACTCAAAATTCTCATGTAGATTCATGTGTGTATATCTTTTCTCTCTCTCTCTCTCTCATAGGAAAAGCTGTGAAATACCATAGACAAGAATAGTATTTGGAGTTTTAATATATAGTGACTCTGTGATCTTGGGCAAATCACGTAACCTCCCAATGATTAAGGCAACTCTCTAAGTTATAGAACAAAAACAGATTTACCTTGGTAGAAAAAGTTTATTCTCTACCCCTGACACTATAATCTAGACTTAAACTTGATCTGCTCCCTCTCAAGCAGACCCTTGTCGTTTTGACACACACACACACACACACTCTCTCTCTTTCTCTCTCTCCATCTGTCTCTGTCCTTTTTCTGTCTTTTTTTGTCTCTCTCTTTCTGTCTCTGTCTCTGTGTATATATATACACACACATTTTATATATATATATAATACATTTATGTGTACCTATTATTCACTTATTAGAATGTAATATACTTTATATACACCCTCATGCAATATTTCATTCTCATAGGTGCTTAATAAATGTTTTTAAGTGATATATATTCTCATTGATATGAATGTTCCTTCCATCAGTACAGATCAGAATTGCTATGTTTTTATCCTTTTAGCTCTTGTCTATGTTCTTTTATAGAGCCTCCAAGGAATATCTAGTTCTTTTTTTTTTTTTTTGGCCATTGGATTTAAGTGATTTGCCCAAAGTTACATACATAACTAGTGAGTATCTGAGGCCAAATTTGAACTTGGATCTTAACATGGACTATGTACATAGTATGCACTTAACATATTTTTTGTTGGATTTCATTGGCCTTCTAGTCTTTGCTTGAAAATCTAGAATGAAAGGAAAAGCTACTCTCCCTTAAAGTAGCTCATTCTACTTCTAAATAGGACCAATTATTAAGGAATTTTTTCCTTATGTCAAGCTTAAATTTTCCTCTTTATCATTTCTATTCATTACTTCTAGCTCTATGTTATATTTTATTCAAAGCACATGAAAGGGAAAAAAAGGTAACTTTTTTGTATAAGATTGCATTTGTCATAAACGGATCCCAGGCCATGCAAACATAGGGACACCAATGCATTGTTAGTGAAGCTGTAAATTGGTCCATCCATTCTAGAAAAGAATTTGGAGTTAAATGAAGAAAGTGACTAGGATGTCTATGCCCCCTGATCCAGATATTGAATTGCTTGGCAGTATTCTCAAGGAGGACCATGACATCAGGGAGATGATGCCTTGGTGTGCAAATGAGTTGGATTTAAGTAAGAGTGGGCTTTGCAAAGGCACCAACTTCATAATCTCCTCTAGAATCATCTGATTCTAGCGGCGATATATAGAGCAGGATGATTGGAAATGATCCTGAATGCAGTGGGAGACTTTGGCCTTTTTAAACTAAGGTTTTAAACAGGTCTCAGTTTACCTTCAGTAATTCAGTGATTACGGGCAAGTAAGAAAGAACCAATTAAGTTAATCATAAAAAGAAAGGCCCCAGATACACCAAAATATTTACAGCAGCACTTTTTATAGTAGCAAAGGATAAGAAACAAAGTAGATTTCAAGATGAATATGTAGAAACATGAGAAGACATATAAAGTGATGCAAAATGAAGAAAGCAAAACAGAAAAAACAATCTACACAATAGCTACAACAATGTTAATGTAAACAACAGCAATAAAACAATTGGAACTGAAGTTCTGAAATGATGACCAAACTTGTCCTCAAAGAATTGATATGAAAGGGCACTTCCCTCTCTTCTCTGAAAATGTAGGGGACTACAGGAATAGGATACCAGACTTTTTCAATGTGATGATGAGTTCTGCTGAACTGTTCCCCTTTTTATTCTCTGTTATAAAATATGATTCTTTGGGAAGATGAGGAGAGAGATACTCGGAAATGTAGATATTATTAAAACAAAAGATATAGAATTTATTGAAAGAAAAATTAATAGTCTCCTTGCTCTGAAGTGGGGAAAATTCAAATGTCATGTTTAATAGTAGTAGTAATGAACTTACTTTCATTGGCTCAATATTTTCATTTGGGTTTGGTTTGTTATTGGAAAAATTAATGACAGAAATTGTTCCATGTTCATATATGTTTCTGATACAAAGTAGTGAGGAAAATAGGTGTTATTAAAAGGTATTTTTCATTTTTATAGCCATGGACAACATTTGGTGCTTTTACTAAGTGAGAGAAGAAAATCATGGAAAGTAAGTAATCAGCTACAGAGGAATCTGCCTTTTCATGTATCCTGGTACTTTCTATATAGGTGCAAATTTGCTATATTACCTTATCTACATTTTCCTTTTTGCTATTGTTCTAGCAAGTGCTTGCTTTATCATTTGAGGTGTCCAGACATGAAAATACATGGGAAGGTAAAGCTCATCTTCCTTGGAATTATTTTCCTCCTGGTATAAATAAATTTAATTCGTATGCAATTCATGGATCAAAAGCTGGAAGAACATATGAAGCACTTTACCCCATCCCTCAAGATGAGATAAAAGAAGGACAGGAGCCTGATTTGTAAGTAGAAAATATGTTATGAGTTGTATTTGGAGGATAGAAGACTGATTCCATTGATTTTGGGAGGACAGTGCCCACTTACTTAGACTAAATGCCCACTCTTAGAATGAAGGCAAGAAAATTACTTTTAAGTGTATAGTCCAGTCTTGTGAACTCCCTGGCTCCACTGGCCTGTTGCCTACCATAAACTCAACAGTTATTAACCTCAAGACCTTTTCAAAAGCATAACCAGAGTCCCCAGTGATGAAGAGAGAAGCTGTTGGTGGGAGGTTTACTATTTTGGCATAATTTGATTCATCCTGAAATACTTGGCAATGTTTCCATTCAGTTCTATCACTTTCTGCAATCCCTGTGCTCTTCTTTTTCACCAATTTTCCCTCTAACTCCTTTCCTCTCTTCTTTTCTTTTCCCCAGTATTTTGTTTTTAACTTTGTATTCCCTGCTCCCCTTTTTCTTAACTTTCTTCTCTTACACCCTATTCTTACTACTCTGTTCTGGCCATTCTTTATTCTTTTTTTTTTCTACTAAGTTCTTGAATTTTCTTGTTTTATGCAATCATTGTGCTGTTTTTCTTCTTCCTTTTCATACTGCCCATTTTTACTCCAAGCATGACAAGACTCCATCTAGTAAGGTAAAAAGAGTCAAGTAGCCAGGAATAATTGGTTCTTTTTCTTTTCTTTTCTTCCCTCCTTCCCTCCCTCCCTCCCTCCCTCCCTCCTTCCTTCCTTCCTTCCTTCCTTCCTTCCTTCCTTCCTTCCTTCCTTCCTTCCTCCTTCCTTCCTTCCTTCCTTCCTTCCTTCCTTCCTTCCTTCTTCCTTCCTTCCTTCTTCTTTCTTTCTTTCTTTCTTTCTTTCTTTTTTTCTTTCTTTCTTTCTTTCTTTCTTTCTTTCTTTCTTTCTTTCTTTCAGTATTCCTTTACTCATGTCACAGTCAGGGTTTGCATTCTTTTTATTTTTTTCCTCCCTGGTCTCAGATACCTAAACTTCATGTGAGTCCACCACTACCAAGGGTACTTTCTCCTTTTGTCTTCCCTTTGCTTAATTCCATGAGCAAACATTGCTCAGACCCTATCTGACAGATTGTATCATTTTGATAAGATGGAAGTTACCAATTCTGTTACTTCAAATGATGAGATATAAGACTATCAGATCTTATCACCTGTCATTTTAAGGTCTTTTGGGTTTTTACATTTGCCCTGACTCTGGGCAAGAGTCATCTTATTTGCTGGTATAATTTAAGGGTTCCTAAATCCTTGTCATCAATTCCCGGGTCCTTATGTTGCACCCATAGAACCTTAGGATTTCTACCTTCCCTTTAGCTGAACTTCTATTCATTGTCTCCCCCGATGAGAATATGACCACCATGAGAGTAGAGGTTGACTTATTCTTTTTTTCTTTGTATCCCTAGAGTTTTTCATTCATTCATTCATTCATTCATTCTATTAATTAATTCCTCTTTCACCAGCTTCTATCACTCTTCTACTATTCTCCACAATAGTCATCACTGATGAGTAACTTGGTACATATGAAAAATTTCTTTTCTGTTTCCTTGGTCAAGGTAGAGACAGATCATAAATGCATTTTCTGAGAGCACAGTTGCTGCACTGTACATGGAAGGAAATCTCATTTTTTTCATAAGTCTATAGTGGAACCTTTGTAACAGTCCATTATTCTGCCTAAAAAGAGAAGAACTAAGTCTCAGGTTTGATAATGCAGGATAGAAACTTTTTAGAATAGCTTCTTATATTTCTGTAATGAAAGCAACAATAACAAAGTTTGACTCTTTTTCAATATCTGGAAACAGCATGTGGGTATCTTTGTTTAAAGCTATAGGAATGAAAGGTAACTTTAAGACATTGTTAAAACCATGACAGGGTGTTTTCAGATCAATAGAAGTTGTTCCAATATGATACTGTCTACTTTAGAGTTTCTTAAAATAGAAAATTGCCACATAAAAGATCTGACAAAATAGAATAAATTCTCTTTTAAGATAGCTACTTCCCCCAGATTCAAAATCTATTTCAACTCCCACTCCATTTTCTTTTCCTTTTAGCCATCGCCTGGAATATTTCAAGTTTTTTAATTTGAATATGATTTTTGGAGAGGAGTGGAAACAGCCTGAATCAGACCTTTGGATGTCACAGAACTCTACTGTAAATAAGGACAATAAATAATTTTATTTTTATTTTCTGCCTTTTTGAAAAATCAACAAATTACAAGCTGCAGTCTCTTAAAGGAAACTGAGAATGTTTGAACAATGCACATTTGCAAAGATGATTTTTAAAAGTGAATTTTTCAAGAGCTACTTGGCAAATAGAATTGTGCTCAAGATAATAAAATGTTTGTGAAAAATCTTGTCTCTACAAGTAAATCATTAGTAAATCATTTTCCAGAGGTGAATATCCAAGAAGTCATCATGTCATTGACCTAGCCAGCAACCACCTTGCCACTTATCTAAGCATTTTTTTTTTTTTTTTAGCTTATCTCCCTTATAAACTATGGATCAGCCCAATTCTCCATTCCTTGATTGTTTTCCATCAATATGAACTTTTTTTTGTCTTTTAATTCAATCAGATTTAACAATCTTTTGTTATGTGTTGACTATAGTAATGGCAGCTTGATGACACAATGGATAGAGAGCTGGGCCTGGAGTGAGGAATACCTGAGTTTCTATCTGGCTGTAGACATGTTCTAGCTGTGTGACCTTGGGCAAATCACTTAACTGTTTAATTCAGTTTCCTTATCTACAAAATGAGCTGGAGAGAAGGAAATGGCAAACTACTCCAGTATTTTTGCCAAGAAAATCCCAAATGGAGTCACAGACACCCTGAAAATCCGGAACAATACCAATGATAGCTATATATAAAACAAAGCAATGCTTTCTCTCAAGGATTGTACATTCCTCTGGAGGGTTAGAATATGGTATATAAGTAAGTAAATGCAAAGTAAATGCAGTGTGAAAATCTAGAGGGAATGCTTCTTGAGTAAATGAATGAGAAGAAAGTGATAATGAGGGTCTGGGGAATTAGGCTTTATGTCAAAGGAGATTCTGAGTTGTGTTTTGAGAAAAGCTGAGGAGTCAATGAATTAGGGTGAGTCAAGAGTTCATCTATGTAGCCTCGCATATCTAACTGCTCTTTGAGCTGGAGGGAATAGGATCATTGATTTAGATGAGCAAGTCCTTTTCTCAACATATCATGCTATGCATTTTAGTAGGGATAATAAAAATATTTCAGTGAAACCAATTCAAACAAGAATAAGAAATGAAGGATTAGGATATGAAATGATTTGTTTATTCAATGTGGAATTATACAAAAAAGTCTTTAATAATGTTTCTATCAGGTTCAAAACCTAAGGAAATGTGAAAAATCTATGATGTCAGCAAAGGGAGACTCTCGTGTGCAAATTTCCTCTACTGATGGAGAGCTAGATTGTAAACCATCTATGAGTTAGTAGATAAGTCTGTGGAAGGATTGCCAGAAGCATTGGGAAGTTAAATTAATTTCTTAGGGTCACATGGCAGAAAATATCAGATAAATATTGTAGCTAAGTTTTTTTGACTCTAGGCCCAAAGATAGAATGTAGAATTCCATCTACTGTTATATTGCCAAAATATTGACTGAAATTAATTGAAGAAAATCTGAAACATAAATCTTGGTATTTCCCTGAATTTTCACTCACATAAACTGTCCTTACCCAAGCCTTTAAACATTGAATGGATGCTGCCTGAAACTGAGATCTTGGAAAAAGACCTTAGTTTTAAAAGACCAAGGTCTCCCACTGCATCAAAGGCTTTGCCACTGGATTCCAAATGACTCTGGAGGAGAGAGTCAAGCTGAAGAATATCCAGTCTTACCTCATTTAAATCTAATTCACTTTCAAGTCAAGACATCATCCTTCTAATATTTTTGCTGAGAACTAAGCAGGAACAACAATAATGCATTAACCCTGCTCCTTTCCATACCATTTGTGCTACTGAAATATGGCTGTTAGCCTTTTGAACAAGTCAATCTGTGTTCAGTGTTTAAATTATGAGTTTTAAGAGGTGACTACTACATTGGGAAGAGAATTAAGATTTGTTGGAAAGATACACTGGAATAAATGTCAATCAATAGTCTTTTATGCAATTGCATGGATCTAGAGCGTGTTGTGAATAAGGAGTCCAATCAATCTGTTCACCACTTTATTCATTACTGGGGATGTGGTGGCTCCCAATGGTTAACAACCAAGAAAGTGGTCAAGAGTATAATATCTCATGTACTGGATGTTAGGAGGCTTTCTGTCAGGAAAGGACAAATAGAAAAGAACTGGGGAGAAAAACTGCTAAAATATCACTGGAAACTCATGAAGAAAAACCTGGTAGCTATTTCATGACCTGTGATAGTCTTAGTTTAAAAAAAGCCTCCAATGGAGATGTGGAAACTGGGATAAATTTACAAAGTAAGGAATGTGATTATCTAAGAGATATTATTGGAAAATTCATTTTAAATAGAAAAACAAAACACAGGTAGGTAGTTAATGGAATTAGCCCAGTGCTGCAAGGCTATGCTCCACAGTGGCTTATCAGTGAATATTTTCACCCAGTTAAACAATGTGTTTCCTTTACTTGTAATGAAATAAATGTCAGCTTTTTACTGAAGGAGATATAACTTGTCTAAAGTGTATGTATACTACAGGGAGAGGAAATTAAATATCTCAGATAAGCTTAGAATTTCCAAAATTATCGACTGTCTTGGTACTTTGCAATATCCTAGGCTTTCATGATTTTTATTTTGCTGCAACTTTGAAGACATTTCTATTTATTGGAGAGTAAACAAAGGAATAAGGAATACATTTTAAAAATGTATATAACTCTGGTTATAATTTGAAAAACAACCCAAATTTTTTTTAGTTTAGTACCCTGGTTGATAGAAGAAGAAGAAGAAGAAGAAGAAGAAGAAGAAGAAGAAGAAGAAGAAGAAGAGCACCAATCATACAGATCAAAAAATAATTCTTCCAAATAAATAGTGTAATGATTAGTTTTTAAATGCAGTTAGGAATGTATCTGAGATGTTTGTAACTATGGGAAGGTAGCTTTTTTTAAATCCGAAAAATAAAATTTTTTTTTTAATTGATATGCATGTACTTCAATTTCACCTGTTTAGAAATCAAATCCATTACTGAATTTAGGTTATCTCTAAATCACACTACAGGAAGGGGACAGGTGTGACTAGCAGCTGTAACAAATTTCCATTTTAACTAAACAGTACCAGGAAAGAATGATGTTCCTTTGTTTTAAATATGCATAAGTGCATTTCCTTTTAGGGTTTTGAATGTTTTCCTACAGATACTGTGCAGATTCTCTCTTCTCACTGCCTAAATAGATTACTCAGCACATGTAAATGAACAGGGATTCAAATGGTATTTATTCAGTTGTATTCTCATACACTTTCCTTTTTCTGCTAAAGCAAAATCAAACAAAACAAAACAAAACAAAAAAACCAAAACCTGAACAGAGGGTACATGATTCAGCTACTTAAATATACCTGACATGATAAAAATACATGTGTTCAGTATTTCATGATTCAACTTCCCACCCCTAAATAGTATCAAGGACATTTTCAAGTTATAATGTGTGTGTGCGTGTGTGTGCGCGTGCACGTGTGTGTGTTTCTTAGAAGGATGTGTGGATAGAGAGAAGAAATATAATTTTTTAAGAACAAAAAATAGCCATGCATCTGATGCTTAAAATCCATTAAAAAGGGAAATCCTTTGAATAGTATACTTTAGCAAATTGTTAATAAAGACAAAGAAGGAGGTATTGGAGAGTGTACTAACATATCTTCTCTCTCTATTGTGTGGGTCAGAAACCATTAATAAAAAAGACTGGATAGATCTCTAGAAGCAAAGCAAAGTTTATTATATGTTCTCGCAAGAATCGGGCCCCACCCATCGACCAGACAATGGAAGGGAGGAAGCACTGTAGGGGGTAGGGTCAAGGCTTTTAATCCCTAACACAAATTTCCCCTCCCAACACTGACTCTCATCCTTATTGGCTGAGGATCTTACATTCTAAACACGCAAACTACCCAAGAAATTGAACTTGACCAATAAGTACACAGTTGCCCATATTTGGTCGAAATAGGGAGGATAACAAGAAGGGTACTTAAGTATGCTCTTAGGGGGATAGCAGGGAGGAGACTTTAAGTATGCCCTTAGAAGGATAGCAGGGAGGAGACACTTTAAGTATGCCCTTGACTTAATACTTAAAGTTCTTCAGGCCTACTCAAACTTTGAAATAGATGAAGCTTTACTCGATTTTCACAACTGTCTTGAAAGATTTCACCTTATCTTGTTCACTATGTTTATATTTTTTTTCCTTTTTCATTCTTTTTTTCCTCTTCTCAATTGAGAAGAGAAAGGAGAAATGTTAAGTGCAGAGATGTTGAAGTGGAATGGATTGACCTGGCTTGGAGAGATGGAAGGAAATTTTAGAAATCCGAAATTTGTAGTTTTCCAGACTTATCCTAGTAGTTTAACTCAGATATCTAAAATCTGTAAGAGTAATCAATCAACAAACATTTATTAAGTACCCACCATATGCCGAGCATTGTTGTGGGGATACAAGATAGTTCCCTCCTTCAGGAAGCAATGGGGGGAAGTTTTAGGAGTATTTGGGCTGCTGCTGCTGCTAATAATAGTTAGTATTTATATGGTACTTTAAGGGTTGCAAAGTGTTTCATAAGTATTATTTCATTTCATTTATCCTCACAAAAACCTTGGGGAGTAGGTGCTTTGTTATGCCTGTTTAACAGATAAGGAAACTGAGGCAGGTAAATGGACTTACTCAGAATCACATAAGTTAGTAAATGTCTGAGGCAGGATTTCAACTCAGATTTATCTGAGGTCCAGTATTCCTTTTTTAAATTTTGTCTTAGTCCCTTGGATTTTGGTGTCCCAAAAATGATGACTCAAATCCTACTTTAGGTCCTTTTTGCCTTTCTTCCATTTTATAGGGATCAGTCTGTGGTTTCATTAATAGAGGAAATACTAATGAATCTAGAACAATAGTAAAACAGGCAATACACATGAGTATTTTTATATTTATCTCTTTGCTCCTACCCCCATTCCTTTATTGAATAGCTGCCTTAATTTTCACCTGGCACTAAGTTGGCTCATGCTTAAACCCAAACTTTTCCAATCCAGCAAAAACTTATTCCCTCGATACTTTTTAAAGCAGAATATTATTAATGAGAAAATGTTCACAAGAACATTTTATTTTTATTTTACATTTTATCTTTTGCAAAAACATCCATTTTAATTTTAAATGTTTTATGTATGCTTCTATTACATATGTTCCTCTAATGTTTTTTTCTCTGAGTGTTTGTTCTCCATTTGAACTCTTCCTTGTTTTTTTAAAAAAAATTAAGCGTGTTGGGGCTGAAGTCAGGAAGACCACATTTCAAATCTAGGCCACAAACATTTAGCATCTGTGTGACCTTGAGCAAATTATTTAACCCCATTTGTCTCAGTTCCTCATCTGTAAAATGAACTGGAGAAGGAAATGGCAAATAATTCTGGTATCTTTGCCAAGAAAACTCCAAATCGGGTCACAAAGAGATGGACACTACTGGAATGACTGAACAACAACAGCAAACCAATAAAGCTGTTGTCTGACAGCATATACAACATTTTTTACCCTAAATTTTCCAACCTCTTTATCAAGAAGGAGATATATTTGTTCTCCTGATTTGTGATTAGAAATTTTTATTTAATCCAAATCCAACTGCTTTTTTGTTTTTCACTACAGAAATTACTTTTAATTTATTCTTTTTTAAAAAATGGTTTTTTTTTCTAGTTATACATGTATATTAATTTTTAAATACACATTTCTTTATGAATCATATTGGAAGAGAGTTTACATTCAAATGAGGAAGACAACATATAATGAAATAGATACATACAAGATAAAGTAGATAGAAGGAGGGAAAAGCTTTAGCAGTTGAGGGACAAGGAAATGATTCCTGTAGGAGTTAACTAGAACTTAAGAGACTAGAGTTAGCATTCTAGTTTGACTACCAACTAGTAGTGGGCAAGTCACAATCTAATTGACCCTCATTTCATGATTTCTAAGGCCTTCTGTGAATGGATAGATTTGTGTTCTTGCCAAAAACAAAACAATCACACAACACCATTCCCCATCCTCAGTCTTTAAATATTCATTAATTAATTTCTCAAACATCTATGGGTTATGAAATTTTGTACATTTTATACCACTTATAAATGTCCTCTGTTTTTATTCTGTATGCCTTATCATTACAAAAGAAAAAACTAATATTATGATACAACACTTGGCTGTACTAGAACAAAAGAATTTTAGATGATAAAAGAGTTTAGATATTACCCAAAGAGTAACAGATTACTTTGGGAGGCAGTGGGTTGCCCATAGTTTAGTTCATCTTTGAGCAAATGCTGGATGACTACTCAGCTAGGATCCCTTTTTCAGACATGGTTTGGAATAAATGATCACAGAAAGCTCTCCCCACCATAAGATTCTGTGATTCTGTTATTTAGTTCACTTATTTATAGGATGAGCCATCCCAGCAGCTCACACTATTTATTGCAACATTTATAAATAGTTAAAACTAGCCCTTTGAGTAATAATTTGCTGATAAGACATTTGGGTTCAATTACTAATTGTCTAATTTGAATCCTACTTACAATGATGTGTAAGCCAAATATTGATTTAACATAGTGACTCATAATTCCAGTGTTCTGTATATAAACATAAATATCATTTTTTTATGGCAGCTGTCTGGAAATTTTCCCTCCATATTTATAAAAGTAAAAAGCATGAAGACTTTTCAGTAAATGTTATTTGGTGATGTCTATAATTATATCAGATTTAAAGTCTCAGCTGATTGTATGTGACCTACATGAGTTAGTAAACAGTGTGTATAAATCAGATATTGCAATCTCACACTACAAAGTTTCTGAACCTTGGTTCAGAAAATATAAAACGTGGCTCAAGGGTCTTGGTAAACTAATAGGGGAATATCTGAAAGGCAGAACATTTATGATCTGCCTAAAGCCACACAGAATGATGCAGATGAAAAAGATAATCCATTGTGTTTGGTTTTCTTTTTAGAACTAATAGTCTCATAGCTGGTTTTCTCCTGTGTTTTAGGAAGGCACCTTCATTTATCAACTGAAATGCTGTATGAGGTTGTATTGGAGCAAAGTTACAGCTCAAATAAATGATTAAATCAACTATGAGCTTTGATCATATATATGACATAACTTCAAGAAGCACATGGCTGTACAAGAGAATTTAAATAAAAGAAAAAATTACATTATTAGACAGAATAAACTATAAACTTGTGCTCATTTGTTATATCCCTAAGTTTTGTAGAAGGCTCATTTCATTGTATGAGGGCTCTGTATTTTAGGGTAGAGATTCTTAAATTGAAGTCTAAATCCCTGCAATGAATTGTGGACAAATTTCAGGGATTCTGTGAACTTGGATAGGAAAATATACATGTTCTTTTAATATAACAAGTTTCCTTTGTATTCTTATATATCTTATTTTATGCATTTAAGAAAGATAGTATTCTGAGAAGTGCATAGACTTTACCACGGTGCCAAAGGAATCTGACACCCAAAAAAGTTAAAAGACAAAGGTATATGTGTGTATATATATATATATATATATATATATATATATATATATATATATATATACATATGTGTGGTATAAATATAAATATTTATATATACATACATATGTGTGTATAAATATAAATATTTATATATACAAGACTATATATACATATATACATATATATATGTATATATGTATATATAGTCTTGTAAAGCCCTTAGAGATAAGGATGTATGTGTGTGTGTATATACATATATATATATATATATATATATATATAGTTAAATATAGATCCATTTTTTCATTATCCACTCACTTATTAGGATGCATAAAAAAATCAAGGCATAGATCTTGAAGTAGGGAATGAAGATACAGCTTCAGAAAAAGCATGAGTTCAAGCTTGAATACAAAGAGATCAAACTAGTCCTGTTACTATCCTTCCTTCCTTCCTTCCTTCCTTCCTTCCTTCCTTCCTTCCTTCCTTCCTTCCTTCCTTCCTTCCTTCCTTCCTTCCTTCCTTCCTTCCTTCCTTTCTTCCTTTCTCTCTTTCTCTCTCTCTCTTTCTTAACAGAATACATAACATAATACATACATAACAGAGGGGAGAGAATAAAAAGAAAGGTGGAAAGATTTGTCAGGAGACTTCTGCAATAGAATAAGAAGGTAATAATGAAGGTTTACACAAAGGTTATTGTATCAGTGATAAAAGGAATGGTGTGAACATGAGAGATGATATGGAGTCAGAATTGGGATGACTTGGTAAATAATTGGATATGAGAGGTGAGATAAAGGAAAGAATTGGCATTAACTCCAGGGTTATGAACATAGGAGCGTGGATGAGTTTTGATGGCATAGATAGAAATAATGAAATCAGAAGGTTTGAGAGAAAGTAAAATCAATTTTTAACTTGTTGAGTTTGATAGTGGATAGACAAGAAGAGATATCTCATATGCACTTGGAATGCTGGTCTAAGTTTAGAAGAGAGATCAGGATTAAAGATCAATCTGTGAGTAATTAGGATTAAGTATTATTTAAAGCCATGAGGCTTTAAGTGGATGGGCTTGCCAGAGGAAAAAATAAAATCAAATGCTTTTGAATCACTTTTTAAAATATTTTGATTTTAATAAGAAAGTCAATGAACTACGGGGTCTATTTTGCAGCCTCAAATAATTCAATGGATTTTAAGAAGCAGCTGAAAATAGAGCATCTTTGAAAATTTTAGTCCCAAAATATGCTGTTACTTAACATCTGGAGTTAACATTTGTCTTATGAAATGCAGTTTTTTAAACAAAGGAAATGTTCATTTGAGGAAATCACCCAGGAGGTTGCCTGAAGCCAAGTGGAAAAAAAAATAGGCTTGGCAAAACAAGATATATGACACCTGAAATTTCATTTTTTCCCAAGCCTAAGATTGCTAGATAGAATGTCTATTGACTTATTGCTGTTCACTGTAATGATTGATGATACCTTTACTCTGGTTTACTAGAAAGATCGGCAATCCTGATGTTCATATTTCTATGATTTGAACTTGATGGATGGATGAAATTCAGTGTTATGACTTTAGCTTTCATTTTGTTCTTACAAATGGAGTATATGACAGGTAGACAGGTAGGTGGGCCAGCTTTTCTCATGTCATGTCCAAAATGATTTAGCTTATGACACAAAGTAACCCATAAAGGTCAATTTGGTTCTTTTCTGATTCTATTTCCTTCTCTATCCATTTATAAAAGTTGGTGGTGACCATAATTATTTATTGATAGGGAGGTTTTCTAAATCTCTCTCTTTGCAGATGATGCTGAACTAATTTTTTTTGAGTGCTAGAAGACTCCAGAATCTATTTAGATAGAGCCATAGGTTTGAAAAAAAATATTCTACAAGTAGTTATTGGTTCTATTATCCTATCAGAGTTTACTCCCTGACTTTATCATGGTCTTCAGAAACTCATCTTCCTGTAAGATCATCTCAGCTCTGAAATTCTCACCTCCTTAATATTCCTTGTCCTTGGGGCCTCTCCTTCCCTCTGGCTAGAGTGAAATTGGAAAATACCTTCTGGATCCTCCACTTAAGGAGGACCCCCAGGAAAGCTATCTCATCATTTCTCTTTCAAGTACACTTCTTTGTACATCATCATGGCCCTTTGCTGTGTCTCTTTCCCCATCTGCTCTCCCTTGCCCTCTGCCACTTTCTGTTTCTTATGAAGTAGTCCTATATATCTGAATCTTCAATATTTGTAATTATGATTGTGAAAAAAATATGAAAATTGGTTGCAACCCATTGGAAATAAGTAATGTGAATTCTCATAGGATCCATTATTTGCACTGAGACTTTTGTATACATTAAACAGAAGTTTCACATGGCCAGTGACTGAGGCACAGAAATTAGAAGGAAAGCATCAGTGTGATTTCTATTTGAAGGTCATAGATATAGAACTGAAAGGGACTATAGAGAAAATCTATTCTAACTTTCTCATTTTATAGATGAGAAAACTGAAGTCTAGGGAGGTTAAATCACTTGTAGGAAGAATAGGCAGTTACAGAGATATGATTTGTATCCATCTCTCCATTCTCTTTCTTCTATGCCATGATATAGGAAATTGTAGAGTATAGGTCTTCATGCTAGTTATCTAGTCCCAATATATTACTTTCCTCACAGCCTATCTTTATAATACTATTATTCTCCCAGTAATACTATATGGCCACAAACCATGAAACACCATGACTTCGGAAGAACTAAAATTTTAGGTGATCCAAAGAGCAATAGAAAGATGCATGGTTGTTCTCAATAGCCTGCCATTTAAAGTTAACAATGATTTATATGTGAGAAATGTCATAAAAAATCATCAAAGAAATTTATGACTGGAAAAAGGGAGGTGGGCTAATCAGGCAGTGAGGATAACAGTTTAAATTATGTAATGGCATTTCTGACATATTAAAAAGCAAAACAAAATAAAAATGAAAACAAAGGAAGACCTATCATTTTGAAGCAGTCCTCTAGGGAGTATTTTCAGAAAGACAAACAAAAATTTCACATGATGAGGAGGGATTGGAGGAGTATGCTAATACAAGAGGTCCATACCAATGAGATGGTGGATTTATTTAAATACAAAAGAAATAGTCTATTTCAAGAGACTTGTATTATTTTCTCATTTCCTAACAATTGCTGATATTTATATCCTACTTTAAGCTTTACAAAGTTTTTTTATATGTATTGTCTCACTGAATCTCACTATATCCTTGTGAGATTGGTACTATAGGTGTTATTATCCCCATTTTTCCAACAAGGAAACTGGGATTTTGAGTGATTAAACACCTTGTCTATGTTCAAATGACAAGGAAATATCAGAAGTTGAAATGGAACCCAAATCATTCTGACTCCATGTTGAATATTCAATCTATTACACCTACCCCATTTTACTTTAAAGTAGAATATAAATAGCAGCTATTATTGTTAGGAAATAGGCAAATAATATAATTGTTCATTGAAATCTGTGATACTAGCTCTATCAACCAGAAATTTCTAGAATATAGGATTTGGTATATCATTTGGTACAAATTTGAATCTAATAACTAGAACTCCTTGATCAATATCAAGGGAGCTCTATTCTCAAAGCAAATATTTTTCCAATGATGAGATTCTCTTTGTCCTGAAAAATTGAAAGCTAACATCCCACTTTCCAAACTTAATCAATGATCTGTCTTATTAAAAATAATTCCTTTGATATGACAAAAACAACTTGTTTGCTTTCAAAATTTATTTTAAAATTAGTTTTTCCCTCCCAATGCAGGCAACCTGTATTATGTTTGCTGTTTTTAGGTTTCAGAAATAAATTTTGCATAGTGAAATAGCTTTTATTTGCCAAATAATTTTCCTCTTATTGCATACCTTGCCCCTATTCCAAAATCTAAGCATGCATCATGTGTACTTTTCTTCAAAATAACTTCTATGGCTCCTGAGTATAGACTCAGTACTGGTGCAGACTGAGTAAACCCGAGGAATGAAAGGAGAGTCTGCAGAAACTAATTGAGACACGATAAATTCATTTCTAATTTAATTCAGTTGATTATTAGAAATGTATATTGAATCAGTGAACCAAACAATAAAAATTTATGGAGAGCTCTCTTGGGCCTCTTATTGTTTGTCTTTTGTTCTCAAAGATGGCCAAGACATTAGAGTCATGATGCCGTGACATGGAAGTGAATTGGATTTCAGTGAAGGAACGCTGTGCAACATAACCAGCCTCACTTTTTCTTCCAGAAAGCAGTGGTCTGCAAGTAATTAATTAATCTGCTGGGGTTATAGTACTTATTTTGGCCATTAAGTGGTATTACCCTCAGGCCACCAACTCCATGGTGTTAGATTAGCGGGCACTAAATTTTCATGTGCAGTTTTTCCTTATGGCTAAAATTCCCAACTGCTCACCAGTTGGTGCTGTAGACGACAACCCAGTTGTAGTTCTATGTAGACCTCTGATTCTAGAGATATGAACTGAAATACATTCAAAATTGCCCCACGTATTCTGTACTTTTCATTGAATCTTCTTTGTGAGAGTTGGCTACTACAAATAATGTCATAAAAATTAGACCATAAATGGTTTGGGGCAACAAGACCAACTGCTCTTGCCGAACTCTTCTTCCTAGCTAGGAGAAAAGAAGAAAAATTTGAGAAGTTCTGAAACTTACAGGAATTTCATTGATAATGTTCTGAGGAAAGAAGCAGGGGAGGAGGGGCAGGAAATGACCAGTTAACACCAGTGAACCCATGGCACAGCATGGTTCACACTCAGTCTGAATTGTTTTGTCTTTATTTTATGTTTTTCTGTATGCTTTCCACCTGAGGTGCTCCTTGTCTCTTCAGAGCTCCCCACAGTTCTCCTGGAGGACTCTGAATTCTTTTTTTTTTTTTTTTTTTTTTTTTCTGTCTTGCTCAGCTGCAGAAATAATACCTGTGGGGCACTGCCTGAGTTTCAGCTGCTTTAAAGAAAAATCTAAAATGGAAGGCAGAATGACATCTCTTTTCTTCCCAAGGCTCATAAAACTCCAGCTTAAAAACTTAAATATTAAGTTTTATTTATTTTATTAACTTCAACTTAAGTATTCTCAGAAATGTCTGACTGAATACATTTCTAAATTGCCTTTACCCTGATCACTTCTGAAAGATTTTGAAAAGTACTATTATATACAAATAGGTAGCTAAGTAATGTGATAGAAAGAATGTTGAACCTGAAGTGAAGAAAAACTGACTTAAATCCAGCCTCTGATACTTACTAACTATATGACCCTGCGCAAGTCACTTAGCTGCAGTTTGCCTCAATTTCCTTCTTTGTAAAATGGGTTTAACAATAGCACCAACTTTCCAGGATTGTTGTGAGCATCTAATGAGATAATATTTGTAAAGTGCTTTGCACTTAAAGTACTATATAAATGCTAGCTAGTTAAATAAGTTGGAATTAGAATATAAGTATAATTAGAATCTATGTATATCACATATATTTATAAACTTGAATAGGGAAAGATCACTTTCAGTTTAGGAAAAGGGAATAAGGGAAGGATTCAAAGAGGAATTGAATTTATTTATTTATTTATTGCTGAGGCAATTGGGGTTAAGTGACTTGCCCAGGATTACTCAGTTAGGAAGTATTAAGTGTCTGAGGCCAGATTTGAACTTAGGTCTTCCTGACTTGAGGGCTAGAGAAATTGAATCTTGAATCAATTCTTTGAACAAATTAAAAAGTCTGACAAATGAAAACAGACAAGAAAGTGCATTCTAGGCTTGAAGAGCAGCCTGCATAAATTCATGGAGGTGATAAAAAGCTGGATTGAAGGGAAGAACAGCTAACAGTTCAACATAGAGGAAATTTAAGTATATGAAGGATAATAATATGAAATAGACTGGTAGTTGAACAAAGATTATAAAGGAAACTGAAGTCAGATTGAGGACTTTATATTTTATACTAGAGGCAAATGAGAGCCACTCAAAAGAGTTTTTTTTTTTAAATGTTTTTTTGGGAGAGGATAAGGTATGACATGGTCAGACTTAGGCTTTATGAAGAGCCTTTTTTTTCTTTCTTTTTTTTTCTCCTACTGTGTAGAGGATGCATTACAAAGGAAGTAAGGAAACCAATCAGTTCAGGTGAGAGGAGATAAGGATCTGAATTAGTTTGGTGGTCTTAACCAATTTTTGGTGGTCTTAAAAATGAAAAGGAGAAGACTAATATAACTGCAGAAGAATAATTTTGATTAATCATAAGGTGGTAAAATAGAGAGGACAGTCATTTGTGAGTTTAAGGTTTTGGATCTGGTTCATCTCACTTTGCCAGATGAGTGGGGGTGATCATTATGCCATAACAAGATGTAGGGCTGTTGGCCTGAGGCATAGTTTCTGTGGGGAAAAATATGTTCACTTTAGAACATTGTGAGTTTGAGATGTTGGCAAGTTATATCCCAGTGGGAATATCTAGGAGTCAATGAAAGTTAGTAGGAATAGAATTCAAGAGACAGATTGAAATGAGATATAGATTTGATAATCATCTGCATAGTAGGTATAATTGAAGTCAAAGGAATAGATAATAAGGTAGAGATAAGGCAGAGAGAGTAGAATGAAGAGGAGATGACAGACTCCTAGATGATACTTATATTTAAAGAGCAATAGCAAGAAAGTCAATTGGCAAAGGAGATTGAGAAGTTGGCAAGCTAGGAGAAAAAACTAGGAGAGAACAGTAGTTTGGAAACCCACGGAGAAAAGAGTGTGACAAAGGAATGGATAATCAGCAGTTCCCAAATGTATAAAAAGATGCAGAAAGATGAAGGCAGAAAAAATCATTAAAGCTGATAATTAAGATCCAATTGGTAAACTTAATCAAAGCAGTTATAATTGATTCATATGGACAGAAGACATTTCAGGGTTAGTAAAAGTGGTTTAGTAAGGTAAAAAAAGTCAAGGATATATGTAAATGTAGTCTTTTTCTAGGGAAATGGAGAAGAAAAGAGGATAAAATAAATCCAGAAAGTGACTGAGAAAAAAATTTAAATTTGAGTGATCTAAGCATGCTGTAAAAAGGGACAGATTAAAGACAGAAGAAAAAGAGAAGATAGATGTATCAAGAACAAGAGAATTTGAGATCAAAGTCCCAAGGTAATGGGTTTACTTTGACAAGAAGGAAGTGACTTCATTTGATACTAGATATGGAGGGAAAAATTGGGTGAGGAGGAAGTCATGATCATTTTCCATTAGCATCTGATCATCAATGCTTTGGAAATATTAGGATCTAGTCATGAAATAGCTTAGGAAAAACATGGCAGAGTATATAACTCTATGCTTAACAATGTGGGTTACACACCAGTACTATACGGCCACTGCCATATTTCTTTTTTCAAACAAAAAAGATTAATATGGGTTGCAAAAGTCAGGGATGACTTCATGGAGGAGGTTGAATTTAACCACAACTTTAAAGGTAGGAATAGATTTGAATAAGTGGAGAGACAGAAGACATTTCAGACCAGAGGAAAAATATAAACAAAGATTTGAAATTGGAAATAAGTACAGTGTGAATGGGGAAAAGTGCCTAGAGTGAAATGCTTGTTTGGGGTGTGTTGCAGGAAGCAATGAGTTGGAAAGCTATGATAAGGATATTTTATGAAGAATTTTGAATTCTAGACTCAATCTTTTTGAGGTGAATAATGTTGTAGGGGCGTGTGTGTGATAATAGGGGTGCTGAGGATAGCGTCTGCTGTTTATTCATAGGAAAGACCAAGTGCTATCAGTACAATGTTCACCACAGCTATCACGTGTGCTCCTTATCACTAGAGGTCTCTCTAAGGGATATCGATATAAGAAATCCTAAAAGCTCCTGAAGCAACTCCTCTAACTTGATATTTGTGAGTGGTAGCCTATATTCTTCATATATTTTAGGGGGGTTAGTGTGAATTTATCCAATTAGTTTCTTGCTTTCTGATCCTCCCATAACCTTAAGAAAAGTTTACCCCTCATCTTATCCCTACTGTGAGGTAGGGTCATTAAGTGAGATCATTTGAAAAACTTCACTATCTACAACTTTTTTCATAATAACATTACAAGAAAATATCACGAACACCCAAGTGCAGGCAGCACAAATAATCTTTAATCCAGAAATCCTTCCAACTCAGGCAATTCTCTTCTACCTCTTTTAATAGGAGAGATCAAATCTTGGTAGCCAAAGCAATACAACTTGGCAGGGATGGATGGGGAGGTTTGAACTTGGGCTTCTGAGGACAGGTATGATAAGTTCTGAGGTTAGGTCAGATAAATGAGATCCTGACTAGAGTCATTAGGTCTCTGCTTTTATTGACTGACTTTAACCTCCCCTTTGCACCCACTCTGGCCACTACTACAGGTATTACAATTCATTTCTTGCTGGGCTTATACTTAGATTCAGTTTATGCCAACAGGTATATGAGCTCTTTATTAAAAATTTTACCAAAGAAAAATAAATGAAGGATAAAGAGAAATCTAGCTTTTGATGATGTTATTTTGTTTAATTCCAACTGCTTTCGTTAATCATGCTAATTATTTCCTCTGACCAACTCTTTGCCAATGTCAATATAAGAATATAATGTGCTCTTTGCTAGCCAGGATTGTGAGGAGTATAACTACACATCTATCTATATACATATGCATATTTTAATATATATGAATATATCTATTCTTTACACACACATATATAAATATGCCTATTCTTTACAAACACACACATATATAAATATATCTATTATTTACATATATATAATATACACATATATATGAAAGGATGTAGGCAGGCACAGCTGAACATTTCACTTACTGTGAGAATACAGAAAATGAGATATTGTTTACCTTTCCACTTCCTGGCCCTTGGAGGGCTAAATAAACCCTGTGTCCTTGGCTTGAGGATCATGTTTTTCTATTAAACAGAGCTAATTGGGCAGAGATAGTGTGTTTGAAACCTAGATCTATCACCATGGTCAATTAACAAACATAATCAAGGGCAATTGATAGAATTATCATTCCATTCCCAATAAACCCCAGTATCATTGCTTTCCCTATGATAAGATAACTTTAAAGTATAAATATAAGAATGTCTCTTAGACCTAAACTTTCAAAAATGAAAGTGCTACTGTTTTTAACCTTTGTGGCCATATGCTTTGGAAATCATGCAGGACACTCTTCATTAAACAGGTATTTGATATGTTTGTAGAACTTTTAGCTCTATGGATGAGTGGCTGACTTTTTGTATTTAAAATAATAGATTTTCCTTCCCCGCTGAAAACAAATTCTTCATGATTATTATTTTTAATGGTCTGACTCCAAAAAAGTAAATGGAGTAAGGTATTACAAAAAACGGAAAGGAAAAGTGGGTAGATAATTATAGATTATCTACCATATGTGCCTTGGAAAGTTATTATGGTATGATGAATGCTAACCCTAAATGTGCTATATTTAGAATCAGGATAGCCTAGCTAATAAAATAATTTAAAAAGCACAATATGATTGTGTGCAAGTCACTGAACTACTCAGTTTTCCCATTAGAACAAAGGAGATAGATTGTTAGAAATTTCAAATGTATTTAAAGGGCTTTGTAAATCTTAAACTACTGTATAAATGTCAAATCTACATTATTAATTTTCTAAAAATTAGAAACTAATGTACAATGCCAAACTTTAAAATTTTATTAAATATGATTAAGTCTTTCTTTGAGTATTCAGGTAGTATTTCAGTACCTAACAGGCATTCTTACATTTTTCTTGCGTCATAGTTCCCTTTGGAAGTATGGAAAAGCCTATAAATCTCAGAATAATGTTTTTAAATAAATAAATTAGAACACATAGGATTTCAAAGAAAGCTAACATTAGAAAGTTATATTTAAAAATAAAAGTTCACAAAACCAAGGATAAGAACCTTTGAGAGATCTGTCAGAATCATCCTTAAGAACAACTGATTCATTAATTATCACTATGCTGAAGAGAGGTGAGATGTTGATTAGTAGAAAATTTTAATTCATAAGGTGTCAGAAAAAGTATAAAGAATTTACCCTGTAAAAAGACAACATCTAAAACAATTGTTAGGTTTTGTGGCAAATGGTAGAAGAAAGGATTCCTATTAATAAGTCAGTTTGCTGTTATGGAAGTGGCATTGAACTTGGAGATTAGTAATGTTAGTACTAATCTCAATTACCAATTATTATTTATATGATTGCTGGGACTCTTTTTTTTCCCCGTTTATAAAATGGGGTTGGGATTGGGATAAATTATTTCTAAAATCCCTTTAAGTGCTATTATCCTACTATGTGAGTGAGAGTAAAATTTCTTCGAAGGAACAGCTACAAAAGTAGTAAATTTGAAAGCATGCTAGAAGGGTTATTTTATTTGTACTTGTTAGAAGAATAGTTAGTAATACTGATAGAATAGCTCCACTCTAATGAATGATCAGCAAGGAATCTTATTTTATGGGATACCAGAGATGAATTCTACTAAGGACTTCAGGCAAGTTACAAATTTCTGGAGGTGAGCAGTTCAAATGTCCAGCTCACATATCATGATGATGTTTGCTTGTCAAAGTTCAGAAGGAAGTTGAGCTAACAAGTTTCATCCTCATACATCTGAATTAGCTTTTTTTTTTTTTTTGAAATGTTGCTCTTTTCTTTTTAATCTCCCATAATAATTAGTTCCAAATGACTGCCCCTTTTCAACTTCTCTTGTAAAAATCTCTAGTGCTTAACTCAGTGATGGGCACACAGCAATTAATAGATAAGAAGTCAAAGGATATTAAACAAGAAGGTGATGCATAAAAAGGAATCTTTTTTTTAGGAAGCTAGGAACTTTTGAAAGTCCAGTAACTTGTAATTAGAAGAAAGTATTTCTAAAATAATTCCACTAAGTTCCACCCTCATATTTAACTTAGCCCACTATAGGCTTAGAAGAGTGAGTCACAGGAGCATAGTCTCAGAGAATTAGAATTGGAAGAGTTTCTTCTTTTGCAGATGTGGAAAATAAAACCAGAAAGAAATGATAACTAAGTTCACAAACATAGCAAGTTGTAGTATTTTCACCTTTTTGTTTGTTTTTTTTTATTCCTTGTGTTTTGTTTTTTTGCTGTTTTGGTCTATTTTTTTCTTGCACAACATGACAAATTTGGAAATATGCTTAAAAGAATCGCACATGTTTAACTTATATGAAATTACTCACTGTTTTAGGGAGAGGGAAGCTAAAGGAGAGAGAGGGAAAAAAATTGGAACACAAAATCTTACAAAAATAAATGTTGAAAACTATCTTTGCATGTGTTTGGAAAAATAAAATACTATTGAGTGAAAAAAAGTAACAAGCTGAAGAGAAGGTATTAAAAACGTCCGACTCCAAATTCAGTGCTCTTTGAAAATAGCCAACTTAAAATAAATATTTGTGCAAAAAATGTGACTCAACTCTTTCCCCTTTTTATCCCTTCCCACTGCACAAGTAGTTGTTAAGAATATATTTGCAAACACTGAGCTGAAATTCAATATTGTATTTATTCCAATTGTAATTTGGGAATGTGCTACAGATGACTAGAAATGTTCTCTGGTTTTTCTATAAAATCATTTCACTGAACCCCAGAATGATGGAATCAGTGCCTCTTGGGGGAAGTTGATGGAATGATACCACCTGCTTTTTGCCTATTGGATTCTTGACTTCTGACAAAACATTGGCTGCAATAATGCCAGCTTCTCGAAATCATTTCCATTTGTTGGAGTTTGAATGTGTCAACATTTGTACTACTGACTAGCCTTTTCTCTTACAGTTTTTTTTTCCTACTTAAAAAAAAATTCTCATTTAACTTTCCATTTTCTCTTGCTTTCAAGAAGTATGGTGGACATAGTGTTAGATTTAGCTGAAAGACCTGGTCGATGATTTCTAGCTTTATAATTTCTAATTGGATAACATTGGACAGGCCACTAATAATAGCTGACAGTTATATTGTACGTTACATGTCTTAGGTCATTTGAATTTCACAATAATCTTATGAAGTAGATTCTATAGTTATTTCAAGTGACCTAATTCCTCTGTAAATTCTCTGGGCTCATCTGAAAAAGCTTGATCTTGGGGAGTTTGAGGGCTGATACCAAGAGGATCATTTCTCTTTCTTTAGTTTGTTGCACCTCCCTCTAACTTTTACTCCAAGAAATCCCCAGATCAAGTATAGGTAAAGCTCTTTTCTTGGTTTTCCCAACTGTGGATAAAAGCTCCTATAGATACACTGAATGCAATAAATGCAAATCTGGTATGGGATAGCCTTTTTATTTTTTTCCATGCAGAAAATGCAGAATATACAGAAGATTCCCATGAACTTATAAGTTTATAAGGAAAACATATAAAGTATTCAAATAATTCTTAAACTTCCCTTATAAGCTAATCAAATTTTGGAGAAAAACAGGATCACATATTAAGAATATAAAAACAAATATATAAGTACAAAATAATTTTATGAAGGGAAGACATCTGCAGTTATGGGGAATCATTAAAAGTCTTAGGAAAATAGTATTGCTTGAGCTAAGCTCTGAAAGAAAATGGGGGATTCTAAAAGATAGAGGTGAATAGAGAGTACATTCCAAGCATGGGGGATAGTCTATGAAAAGCTTAAAGCAAAGGTGATGGGAGTTGGAACACTAAATGAGGAATAGCAAGAAGGCCAGTTCTGCTAGATTTCAGAATGCACTCTTTCGTCTAAGTCATGGTAGTGATCTTCTGACCACGGAGTTTTGATTATACTGGTGTCATACTGGGTTTGGGGGCAGAGAAACAAGTTAGTGTACACTGTATTTCTTTCCTATATTCTCCCTTTCAATGAAACTATAACTTGAGTGGGAAGAATGACAACTTTAAGAACAGCTTTCTTTGACAGGAAAAAGAAAAAGGTCACTCTCAAAGCCTTTTCACTGCAATGAAATACTTAGCGGTTAAACTGTGTGAGAGTAAATTTATAGTGTTCATAATGTGGACAGTTCTCTGTACCGTCTTGGCTTTGTTCCCTTGGGGATTGGAGTTTGAAGTATTTGATTCTTTAAATATGCACTAAGTAGCATGGAAGCTATTGTATTATGCATGATAACAGGTTAAATAGGTAGTATCTTGAACTGCTTATTATATTCTTTCCCTCCTGAAATGACTTTGTACATCATTTGAATTTATTTGGGAACAAGTAAAATGCAAACTCCTTGAAGGCAACTGTTTTATTCTTGACTAAGGGGAAAGAATGAAGTGAGGGGACCTGAATTTAGATCTCATTGCTGACATCATATATGTGACCTTGGGTAAATCACTTCATTATATTTGTGTATGATGGATAGATGCACTGGGCTCAGGAAGACTTGAGAAAAATCTAACTTCAAACACTACTTGCATGAGCTTGGGCAAGTCATTTAACCTCAGTTTTAATTTCCTCTATAAATTAGGGATAATAATAGCACCTCCTCCTAGGGTTTTGAGGATAACTGTAAAGCGCTTAGTACAATGCATACATAGTGTTATTAACTTTATTGAGCCTAATACTTAATAAGTGCCAGCTATTATTAGATATTAATATATTAATATAAATTATATATGTAATTATATATAATACATAATTAATATTAATTAATTATATTAATAATCTCAGTACCCAACATAGTACCATGAAACTAGATACTTGGGTACTTAGGAGAGTACAGTCAAGATGGCAGAGCATTTTTCTAGATGTTCCCACCACATCTACAACCTAAAAAACTGCCAAACAGTTCTGGCAAGAAAGCCAAGAAAAAGTAACTGAGTTATTTTTTTTTCCCAAGCCAGCAAAAAGACAAAAAGAGAGTTCTGTGGACACTGGGTTGGGGCTGGCCAGAAGTATGGTAGAATGAAAGTAGCAGCAGCAGCAACAGCAGTAGTGGGGAACAGCACAACACCCAGAGATAGAAAAAGGATTGATCACCTGATCATAAAGAGCCCTATCCAACTATCCAACGCTATTTTGCAGCTTTGTCACTATGTAGTTCTGGGACACAGTGTTAGGGCTGAGAGGATTGGTTGCTATTGTGAGGGAACAGGATCCTTAACTGGGCAAGAATCAGAGCTCAGATCAGGAGAGCAATGAATAGATAGTTCTCTGGATCATTCTACATAGGAAGCACCAAAATCTTATAGGTCCTCAGACTTGGCCATGAAAACATCAAAAGAACCTAGAAGATAGAAATTCAGATCAAACATCTTCTCTCTCTCATCCTTAGATGTTAGCAGAACACAATTCTAAAGTCTGAAGTTAAAAAAAAATGGTTGCAAAAACAGCAAGAAGGGACCTGCTAATGGGACAAGAAAGCTCAAAACACAAACTCAGAATAAGCAATTATTTGAAATTATAAGCAAAAGACTCAGAGAAAAATACAGATTGGACATAAGTCCAATAAGAATTCTTAGAAGAACTTTAAAAAGAGAATAAAAAGAACAATTTTAAAAAATCAAATAAAAGAGTTGGAAAAAGAAATGACACTTGTGCAAGAAAATCATGAAAAGAACATTAACATCTTGGTAAAAGAGGTACAAAAATACTAAAGAAAATAGCTCCTTAAAAATCAAAATTGTTCAAGTGGAAGCTAAATTAACTCCATGAGACATCAAGAAACAATTAAAGAAAGTGAAAGACTAAAAGAAGGAAGAAATATGAAATATTTCATAGAAAAAGTAACTGATCTAGAAAATAGATCAAGGAAAAAGAATTCAATAATTGTTGATACTATGACCAAAAGAGTCTTTACATCATATTTTAAGAAATTATAAAAAAAAAACTTCTGATATATCTTAGAACAAGAGACAAAGGAGAAATTGAAAGAATCCATCAATCGCCTCATGAAAGCAATACCCAAATTAAAACTTCCAGAAATATTATAGCCAAATTTCAGAGCTCTTGGGTCATAGAGATAATATTGCAAGCAACCTGTAAGAAAGAATTTAAATACCATGGATCTCATAAGATTTAGAAATTACCATTATAAAGGAGTAGAGGGTTTGATATTCTCTTTTTTTAAATTTTAATTTAATTTTATTTAATAATAACTTTGTATTGACAGAATCCATGCCAGGGTAATTTTTTACAACATTATAAGGGTTTGATATTCTCAACAACAAAGGAGCTAAGATTACAACCAAGAATAATGTATCTAGCAAAACTCAGTATAATTCTGTAGAGGAAAAATGGATTTTTAACAAAATTAGAGGACTTTAAAAGATTCCTGATGAAAAGACTGGAACTGAATAAATTATTTGATATACCAACACAAGACTCGAGAGAAGTGTAATAAGATAAACCTTAGTGAGAAATCATAAGGGACTTAAGGTTAAACTTTTTACATTTCTATATGGGAAGAAGATACATGTAATCCTTGAAAGTTTCATCATCACCAGGGCATTTAGGAGACTACTTAGCTAGATGGCACTAATATAAGTCTACTAAGTTGGAATGATCTCAAAATAATAAACATAGTGTGAGAAAGGGGATTGTCTTGGGTAAAGGTGAATGAGAGAGGAAGAATGGGAAAAATATTGCATATAAATGAATGTCACAGGGAAATGTTTATACAAAAGAGAGCAAAGTTTAGGGGCACATAATACTTGAATTTCACTCTCATCTGAATGAATTTAAAAGGAGAAGAATATACATATACATTCATACATCCATATGTATTCACAGACATAAAATTGGATACAGAAATCCCTCATATCCAAAAGGGAAATAGAAAGAAAAGAAATCAAGAAAAAGGAAGGGAAAGAAATAAGAAATAAGGATGATGGTGAACCAAAAAAATTAATAGGTGCTTAATGAATGCTTGTTGAATTGAATTATGTCAGGAGACCTATTTTTTAGCCCTGACTTTTTCACTAATTACTTAGTGACCTCAGACAAGTTGGTCCATCCCTCTTCGTTTAGTTTCCTCATCTATAAAATGGCAGTTTTGAACTATATTATCTCTTAGGTCCCTTTCAGTTCTATGCCTGTGATAATGATTTTTTCCTTTCCAGATATGAAATAATACATGGAAATGATTTATAAAACATGCAGATGCTTTTTCTTTCAATTTTATTTTTAAAGATCAGAAAGTTCAAATATAAACCAAAAGTTTTTGATAATCCTCATTGTGGCCATAGTTGTGACCTTCAGCATGTTATCAGCTTTGATATTCCCTATGCTAAATAATCATTACACTGAGTTAAGAGATTCAATTGAATAAGAAAAAGAAAAACATATCCTTAAGCAAATTTCTTGCTTTTTCTGTATAACCCATATTGAATTTCTGAAACATTAATTATATTTGCAAGATGCAAAGAAAAGGAGTGCTTAGAGGGCACTCCAACCTCATGTTTTAGGGACAAACTGTTGCCTTTTACAGTTAAATGTGAACCTAATTGTACAGGTTTTTATTTAAATTTTCTGGAGCTGTTATAGATAGGCCACCAGACCAATACCTTGAGTAAGGCTCCAGTCCAAGAGAACTAATCCTTCCTCATTTAAACTCCTACCTTCCCCAGAATATCAAGTCAAAATGTGTGTCTGTTCATTGCCACAGTAGCTTAAATGGTGATTTTTAAGGGGAGAGTTCAATTTTAGTAGCTTTCATGTCGATTGCCAGGAAGTATGAATAGCTTAGCACTTCAGTGCAATGTCTCTAAGAAAGGAACAGAATGCAAAACAGTTAGCCCACTGCTAGATCCAAGATGATTTTACAGAATGAGAAAAAGTACATATTATAGTGAATTCATCAGAAACTAGCAATTGTGCAGAGATGGCAAAATGGTAGGAGCTAGAATCTTTAGAAAATATATTCTGCACCTAGAATAAAGACACATTTGACTTACTGAAGTGATGGGTATGTTTCTGATTGAACATGAATGAGTCGTGATTATTTAATTATCATTTGAGGCTCATCATTCAAGCCTCATGCTTTCCCCCTGAGACCCCCGATCCCCTAAATTAGGAATTCTCTGAAATGGCACTATAATATTTTTTTCTTTGATGGTGTTTTCTGTGGTATTGTCTCTTACTTCTTCTTGCCACTAGATGGAAGAAGTAGGTTAACAAAATGATTTTTTTTTGATGTTAAAAGATCAACTGAATTCACTTTATTTTGAAACAGCTATCAAACTAGGATGAAAATGATGATGATATTAGTAATCCTGCTTTCAGTAATTTTCTTTTATTATTTTAAATTAAAGTTGAATATTTTTATAAATTAAGTGGTTGGGTTATTTACAGGTTTCAGTATAAACAATGAAACTTGCCTAGAAAATGTTTATGTTTAAAATAATTAATTTTAAATCATTAGACTGTTATAACATGTTTTTTGTCCTTCCCTCTATATAGTTATCAGGATTCTTCATTCATTCTCATTCACTTTCCCTCACATGATCATAGTATATATTCCTTGCTTCTTTCTTTGTTTCATAGAATTAGTTTCTTCAACTTTTTCCCTCCTGAATTGATATTTATCTATCTTCATTAAATTATACTATCCTTTTATGCTAATTTCCAAAAAAAATATTTAACTGTTTCATTGTTTTGGGACTTAAATTGCTTCTAGTTTTGTTTTTTTTTTTTTTTTTTTAGGAAAATCATACATAATACTATACAATTTTTTTTTTATCAGAAAGCTTTTGTGGTTGCTGTCTTTCAGAATATTTCATGTGAAACCTGTACAAATGTGTAGAAATATAATATTTATAAGACTTCATTTTTACCCCTTTTATTTTACAGTGCAAAAAATTTCAAAATTAGCCATGGAAAGAAATCATTACTGAATGGAAGACGGGAGGTAAGAATAATTATTTAAGAGTTAAATAAAAAACTTGAAATTTCCCAGAAAAAAACATCGCTCAAAAGGAAAGCATACACCATTGGAAAATAATTTTAAAAGGAATGCAAAATTGTGTAAGGTTTAAAAATGAATGAAGGTGGTGGCAGGGGGGGAGAGGAGGAGGGAGAATCTTCAACAAATTAAAATAGTAAATATTCATCTATAGCATTGGTTTTTAAGATATATCTGATACCATATATCATATATCTATGCTCTAACTTTGCAATACTTTTGTAAATGTCTCTAGGAGATGTCCAAAGGACAGAGTAACTTGTTCCTAGTGCCATGCAACTAGTAAGTGTCAGAATAAATGGCTTCCTGGTACCAGGTTCAACATAATGCTCACTGTACTACACTTATGACACATATAGATGTAAAAAACAAGCAGACCAGGTTAGATTGTATATCCAGGGAGAACATAACTGAGCTCAGAGGTAAATTATTTAGGGACAGAGGAATGTTCTCATACAGATTTAAGACACGGACATGAAAATAAAATGTTTATTGCTGTTGTATGACTGTATTGAAGAAACTATCTTGAGAAACTTAGCTTGGTAAATGGAAGGAATTAAATTGCAGTTAATTGAATAATTTGAATTGGTTAGTCCTCATTTCTGTTTCTAAAACAGTCTTAATTACTCATATCTTTATCTATATCTTCTGAACAGTGATACCTAAGAGATATAATTACTGAACCGATAGAATAGTAGTAATAGCTAACATTTATATACTACTAGAGGTTTGTAAAGCACTTTATCTCTCATCTCATTTTATCTTCACAACCACCATATTAGGAAGATGGTATCATTATCCTCATTCATAGAGATGTATACAGGCTAAGAGAGGTTCCTAAAAGGGCACAGAACTAATGTCAGGTTGTACTTGAACTCAAGTTTTCCTGATACCGTTCTTCAGTTTATCCATTAAACCAGAATAATTCCTAATTAAATTTTTATAGGATCTTAAAGTTTGCAAAAACATTGATGAACATCAACAAATTACTTATTTCTTTTCCTTTAAGGCAATGAGCTTGAACACTGGTATTAATAATGACCACAAAACTATTTAGCTTTTAAATTCAATCATCAAATATGATTGCATGACCTTTCATGGAATTATCTGCTACAGGTTAGCTAAAAGTTGTGAAGTACTATTTCCTATTTATGGTTATGATATCATTGTTTTGCACTTTCAAGGATTGCTTTCTTCTACAAGAGGATGAGTTTTCTGGTCAATGTGATTTTCAATAACTTGACTACTAGACTGAGACATTTTGCTTTTTCCTCTTATGCAACCCAGGGGATTTTAAAAATTGGTTGTACCATTATCCCTCACTTACTTTCTACCTCTAAAATGATTAACTATATGATTATAAAAGAACTAGAGGGCATCAACTAAATGGCACAGTAAATAGAGTGAACAAAGCAGCCATTCTGAAGTCAAAAAGACTTGAGTTCAAATCTACTAGCAGACATTTAATACTTCCTAGCTGTGTGACCCTGGGCAAGCCACTTAACCCTAACTGCCTTGCAAAAAAACCCTAAAATCTTACTAGCTGTGTAGCTCTTAACCCCATTTGCCTCTGTTTTCTCATTTGTAAAATGAACTGGAGAAGAAAATGGCAAACAGCTTTAGTATCTTTGCCAAATGGGGTCATGAAAAGTTGGCCACAGCTAAAAACAACTGAACAACTTCCTACCTTAAACATCTCCCCATTCCAGTTTATCTTCCATTCAGCTGTCAAAATGATCTTTCCAAAGCATAGATCTAACCATGTTACCTCTCTTCCCAATTCAATAACCTCTTGTGGTTTCCTATTATCTCCAGAATCAAATATAAAATTCTCTGCTTGGAGTTCAAAGCCTTCAAAAAGTATTCCCTGCTCCCTTTCTAGTCTTGTTATACCATGCCCCCAGATCTACACCCACACAGTCTTTGACCCATTGATACTGGCTTCTTTGCTGTTCCTTGCAGAAAACACTCCATTCTCCAACTCTCAGCGTGTTTACTGACTGTTCACCCAGCCTAGAATTCTTTCTCTCCCCTCATTTCTGCCTTCTGGTTTCCTTCTCAGTCTTTCACATTTCCTCCTCACTCACCCCTTTCTCATCCCCTTAATGTTAGTATATTTTCTCTGTTAATTATCTCCAACTTATCCTGTGTACATCTAGTTTGTACATCATCATTCATACACTGTCCACTAGACTGTACTGTTTTTTTTTTTTTTTAATCTTTCTTTGTTTCCTCAGCACTTAACACAAAAGATGTGCTTTCCACATTGGTGTTTAACAAATATTTGTTGATTGATTATTTCTGAGAAGTCCATAATTTGGAATTTCCAGATTGAGAATTCTAGAACTGCAAGAATCATGTCTTTCAAGGCTTCCCTCATCCATTCTTTCTTCTGTTTTGTGTTTCCATTGTCTACTAGACAGTATCCTTTCTGAGTATAGGCACTTTTTTTTTGCTTTTTCTTGTTTCCTTAGCACTTAACACAAAGGATGTGTTTGCCATGCTATTGTTTAGCAAATATTTGTTGATTATTTCTGAGAAATCCATAGTTTGGAATTTCCAGATTGAAAGTTCCAGAATTGCAAGAATTATGTCCTTGAAGGCTTCTCTCATCTGTTCTTTTTTTTTTTTTTTTGCACTGTTTCCTGATCCCCTTACTCGACAATGCTCTTTTTCACCTACTTATCTTATATTTTCTTATTTATTTATCTATTACAAACTTGGAGAATATAAATTTCTTGAGGACAGTGATTTCATATCTACATCTTCAGGATCTAACATCTTAATAAATGACAATTATTTATTTATTTTTACCTCTCCTTTTCACTCAAGCCTATAGTTACTTGCTGTGTTGTTTTACAGTTTCATAGGTCATCTTTCATGTCTTATTGTTCTGACATCTCCCATTCAGTTCTAGGCATTTTCTTAAGTGCTCACTAAATCTTTTTGGAATGAAAGAAAATATGAGATACTGTGGTAAGAATTAGCTATATACCTAATGCTGACAACAAATTAAAAACTGGAAGAAGATAATAGCTAAAAATAGTTTTAGACAACTCTTGCGATTTAGAAGTATCACCTCTCCCCCCCAAAAAAAAATATCAAGAAGAAGAAACTTTCCTGCAATTAACTGAATCCTTTAGAAACTAATAGACTGATCATGGCTCTTGGGACATTAGGGAAAATGTTGATTTGCACTTAATTTGAACAAATCTAAAGAAACAAACAAAAAAAAAACACTGCATTTATCCATTCTATGGTATTTGTTCTTCTGTCTAATGCTCAAAGTTGGAGTACAGCATTGCCACCACCTGGGACAGTCTACCAGTGACACACAGACCTGTTACTTTCCTCTTCAAACCAGGGGATCAAGGCCTGCTGATGGAAGTGAGTGCTCCCTTCTTTGATGATCCTCCAGCACCTCCTGGTTCCCCAGGCCAACCTTTTAATGGACTCTGGGAATATGAAGGTGAGAGATTTTCTTTTCTGAAGACTGAGATTGACAATGAATGGGAAGTAGCACACCCTGCAGAAAAAATTGGATTTGTAATTGGAGGATAATACATCAAAGCTGGGAAATGTCACTATCTGGGTAGTGACTTGAGCAAGATAATTCTCCCCTATATTATATACTTTCCTCTAAAATGCAGGTAGTGTTACCTGGAGGCAGTGTGCCAGCTTGGGAGTTGAAAGATCTGTGTTCAAATCCCAGCTCACTAAGTAATTTTGTGATATTGAAAAAATCTCTTAATCTCTCTGCATCTTTGTTTCTCCTAAAAATAAGAGAATTAGATGATCCTGAGGTGCTTTCCAGCTATAACATGAGATTCTATAGATTAAGAAGTTGGGCTAGATGACCCCTTAATTCCCTCACACCTCTAAGTCAATTATCCTAAAACTAAGTGAAAGTTCAAACCAATATGCCCTTCTAAGATCTCCTAGACTGAAAAACTTTCAAAATATCCTTCATTCTCTTTAAATGAAATTTCTACAAAAAAAAGAATAATAAGTAAGGATATGATCTAAAGACATGAAGCCTTTTGAAAACTCAGCTCTTTGCAGTAGACTATATTAGTAATACCCATAACTTATTCTTTTTAGGAGTAGTGTTAGCAATACCTGCTGAAATAATAGCCTCTGACATAGAACTATTTTAGTTCAATTTTTGAAAGATGATTGCAATCCAGGTATAATTGTATTGCAATCAACAATGTTCCCTGGGGGCTCTAAAAGATAAATTAAGAAATAGATAAGCTTTATTGTCACCCTAGGAGTTTAAAACATGCTATTTCTAGAAATAGTGTTAAATATATATCTTGACGAAATAGTAGGTACTCTCTCATTTCAATGCTATGTTTAATCTGTTTTAAAACAGGGACAAGCTTGGCATAGTAAGGCCTTCCTACAGTTCTATAATACTAGAAATGCTGAGGCTAGTAGATCTCCAGAGGTTGGAATTTCTGAGCTGGACTGGGCTAATATGAGAAGGTGTTTGATAGAATTCCATTCTGATCAGCTCAAGAGTTTTGAACTGTTTCATTTTTTAACCTGGACTGGTTTGCATCTTATCATGCAATCTGAGTATGGGACTAAGTTTGGTCAAGGTAGGAAAACCCAGTCCTGAAAAAACAAAATCATACAAGGAATAGATGTTTAATTTAGGAGAGATGAATTTCCTATGGTTATCATAAAAAGTTGAGTTAAATAATCAAGAATAGATTAGAAAGGATATCCATAGAGATTCATAGAGAGCTTCATGTCTCCACTTCAGTGGCTTGATATCATGTAAAACTCAAGTGATTCCCTACAAGTTGGCTCTAATCTCCCTTTCCAGTCTCATGTCACATAATGCTCTTTTTTGCAGTGAAGGATAAACATTTTTTTTAAACGTAGTCTGTACTTCAGGCAAAATGGATAACTACTGAGCTGTTCTTTGAACTTGGTGTGTAATCTCCAGACTATTGTGTTCAAGTAAGCTATTGTCTATGTCTGGAAGTCTTTATTTATTTTTATGTTTCAGATCTTCTCTTTTAATGATCAGTTCAGAAGACAGTTTCTTCCTTATTTTCCCAGTTGTATATGATCTCTTTACATTTTCCTAGAGTAACCTTACATCACTCATCTATGTACAAATCATAGGTTGCTATGGCCAATGGATCTATGAATAGGTGGCTAGCCTTTTGATGAAGAGCTTCTTTGTGCTTAGCTAGACTAATCCTAGGAAAGTAAACCCAGTCTTTCTTTAGCTGACATCATTCTTGGAGCCTTCTCAATGTCACATGGTTTGCACAGTTTCCCAGGACCCCTTCTTGTCTCAAAGCCTTATATTTGAGTCTTGATTCTCCTTTATTAAATTTGTCATGAGGTTGTCATTTTTTCTCATTTCAAAATGTTTCTGATATAGCCATTTTTAAAATTACTTAATCTAACTTTTTCTTACTTTGTAATCAGCTTCTTAGCTAATTATTTGAAATCAATTTTTCCGCTTCACCAAAAAATGTTGTATATTAGTACCAAACTATTTTCCACAAACACAATTTTCATCAAGTTTTTAACTGCTCAGAAACCTTTAATGGTTTCCCACTGCCTACTGAATTAAATCCAAATCATAGAAAGGAAGATAAGATAGTGAACTATGGGAGGAGAGAGTGTAGTATAACAATAAAAGTCTTATTTTTAGAATAAAAAACCTGGATTCAAATTTGACTCTTGATTTTTATTACTTGTGTAACTGTGGGACAATCACTTGATTTTTCTTGCCCCTAAGTTTCTTATCTGTAAAATGAGTTTTCTTCCAGCTTTAGTTCTGTGATCGCTTCCAATCCATCATGTTTTCTTTCTTCTTTTTATTCCTATATGAACTTCTTTTCTATCCCATTCATTTGCCCATCAAAAATTTGCTGAATGTGTTATCTCTTGTATTGTTATTTCATATTTCACATACATCTACTATGGATTGTGTTGTATGGAGTAGTGTTGTGTAGTGAGGAATAATAATGAAGACAATAAATATTACAAAATCTACAAATAGACTGAAAGCTCTTTGAGAATAAGGATTAGTGGGGGGAAGATGTCTTTATATTTCCAACACTTTTCTTTATTCACATTACTTAGACAACCCTTCTCTCCCAAAACTTTCTCCTTCACCCATTTCAAATCAAGAGGGATTCATTTTCCTTCTTCTCTTCTATCTTCTCCAGTAGATTACTGCCATTATTATGCCCCCCTCTCTAATCTTCAATCTCTTCCTATCTATTTGCTCCTACTTTGCTGCACACAAATGTCTACTGCCACCTTTAAAGCAAACAAACAAAAATAAAACTTCATTTGATTTGATCATTAGCCATCACAATCATCCTATAGTGGCTAAAATTCTAATATTATCTTTTCCCTAAAACTGTCCTCTCTTCTAAAATTTTCTATTACTGTTGAGAGTACAACTGTTCTCCCAGTTACTGAGACTCACAGCCTTCTTGTCATCTTTTATTCCTCCTCACTCCACATAGCACAATACTTTGCTAAATCTCATAATTTCTACTTTCATATTTTTTTTTTTTTTGTTCATTACTTTTTCTGTACTCAGACACTCAGGCATTCATTACTTATCACCTTGAAAAAAACAACTGCAAGCAGCAATTCTTTCCTCTCATTCTCTCCTAAACTCTTCACAGTTTGGCTTCTGACCTTATCATTCAACTAAAACTTATATCAAATAAATTCAAGCAAAAAACATTTGTTAAGCTACTATTAGTATCAGATACAGTGCTAAATTCTAGGGATACAAAGAAAGGCAAAAGATACAAATAAACCAAACCTACCACCACTGGTAGTTCCTGCTTTCAAGATGGAGGAGCAACATATTATGATCAGACATAGGAGTTTCAGAGCTTATAAAGTAGATCATTTATGAGCAATAGCAAGGTCAAAAGTATGACTTTTTGTGTGCAGCTGAAGTGGGGTGGAGTAGTAGGTAATAGTACATAAATAAACTAAAGAATTTGAATCTTAGATTATTTGAATGACTATCTACATATCTCTATCTCTATTTATCTATCTTGAGGCATTGAACTTTTTGAAGTAAATTCGAAGCAGAATCTTGATTAGGTGATAAATATACACATTGAATAAACTTCACAAGAAAAGTTACTGAATGTTGTGAGTAGAAGAGAGATTCAAGGTGATGATGGGAAGCAAGAAATATTCTAATTCTCCTACTATGACCAATGGTTGGGTAGGTTGGATATGAGTAAGAGTATGATCAATGCTAAAAAGAAAAGAAAATGGAAGAGGTTTAAATTGAAGGCTAGTTTGTTACCTATGGAGCAGGCCCTTCAGAGAGCACATTGGACTGGGGTAAGTAGTTTTAGCATGGAATATTATGAGGATTGATTTGAAGGGGATGGGAGTAAGAAAATAATCACTGAGGAGGGGAGAATAGGGTTTGAACAATGGCAGCCAGAAGTTCTGAATTATTGGTAAGGGAAGATCTTGAGGGGTTGGCTGGGACTATGTTAATCATTGAGCAATAAATTTAGGTAGATTATAATTGTCTCAGGAAGTCAGGGCTGTGTATTGCTAGAAAGTTCTCCTCCTTCACTGTCTTGTGAAGTTGTAGAGAGCCAGGAGACTAGGAAGTTCCCCTCCCTTTCCAGATAATCATTCTTGCTAACTGTGGGTATTCTCCAAAGCTCTGTCTTGAAACTCCTTTCTGTTCTAAATTATCTCACTTAGTGAATTCATCAGCTCCTATGGGATCAATTATTATATCAGATGATTTCCAGATCTATTTATCTACCCCCATATCTTTCCTGAGCTACACTTACAAATCTCCACTTGCCTCTTGGACATGAACTGGATGTCCCACAGGCATCTGAAATTCAACCTGTCTAAAACAGAATTTATTATTGTTTGCCTGAAACTTTCCCCTCTTTCAAACTTTTCTATTATTGTTGAGGGCACAGCTGTTCTCTCAGGTACTGAGACAATCTTTCTGTCATTTTTGACTCTTCCTCACTCACTCCACATAGCTTTGCTAAATCTTAAAAATTCTGCTTCCATATCTTTTATACATTTCCTTTCTCTACTCCTATTACCAGGCACTCATCACCTCTCACCTAGGCTATTACAAGAGTCTTCTAAATAGTTTTCCTGCCTCAAGTCTTTCCCCATTCCAAACAATCAGCTGCCAAAGTGATTTTCCTATGGTGCAAGTCTGACTAAATCCCCCTGCTCATGAGTTTTAGAGGCTCATTTTTATTGTCAGGATCCAATAGAAGCTCCTCTGTTTGATATTTAAAATTCCTTATAATCTGTTTCTTTATTACTTTCCAGACTTCTTATACCTAACTACTCTCCTCGTGTTCTATGATGCAGTATTCTGGACCTACTTAATAGTTCTTTCAATGCAACACTCCATTTCCTGTCTGTGACTTTGCTGAATGTCCCCCATGCTTGTAATGTTGTTCTCTGTCTCTTGGTTTCTCTGGCTTCCTTCAAGAAAAGCTCAAATCATACCTTCTGAAGGTCTTTTTCTGCTTTTCCTTTTAGATTACTTTCCATATGTATATCTCATTTTTATACAGTTATCATTTTTGTCTTCCATTAGAATGTATACTCTGAAGGCATGGACTGTGATATTTTGCTTTTGCTTTTCTTTCCTTTCTTCTTCCTTCTTCCTCCCTCTCCCTCCCTTCCTCCTCCCCTCTCTCTTCTCTCTTTCTTTCCCTAGTAACAAGCACAGTGTCTGGAACATAATGCTTATAAATGATTGTTACTGACTCACTGGCAAAGTCACTTAATAAATACTTGGTTGCTCTGAATAGATCAGGCATACATAGAAGAAATCTCTGTTGGAGGGACTGATTAATGAGATATCTGAAAAAAAGAAAGATGCCAAATTTGGATACTATTAATATCATAAAAGGTGGCTGAGAAGACATAAACAATTACTGTGCTATCTGCCTACTTTCCCTTTTCTAGCATTTAAAAAAATGAGAATAATTTACCCACAAATCAAAAGTATTCTTGATGAGGATGTTAGTTGAAAATAAGTAGGCTTACAGTTAGTTATATCTTTATTTTCATATAATTGACTAAAAAATATAGAAGATACAAGATCCTACGGTGCATGTTTGTTGATTATTTTAAAGAAAGACATTTGATTCATTGGAACAAAACATGCCTTAAAGACATTTTTTTAAAATGAGGTATCTCCCTGCAAATCTCTCTCTTCTACTTCAAAATTATTTAAGATTTTTTTGAAAGATATAAAAATAAAGATCACTTTGTTTTCGACCCCTCAGAACATTAATAGTAGGCAAGGCATAAAAGAAAGGTGCAGGCTTCCAAAAGACATTTAACAGTAAGAAATTCATTGGCTAGTTATAACGGTCCCTACCTATAATCACTGGTATTGAAAAGGATCACTTGAGAACTAAGCTGATCTAGTATCAGCCTAAAATTGAACACCAATATGGAGAGCCCATGGGAGAGAGAGTTCAGAAAGATCAGCAGAATATCTGTCTATGGGTAAATCAGTCCAGGTCAAAAGTGGAGCGGATTAAAACCTGATCCGCAGGGGAATTAAGTCTTTCAGCCTGGATTAGAGTTTCTTCTCCCCCTTTGTTAGGAAGTCTTTGGGATATAGACCTAGCCATGGCATTACTGGATTAAAGGGCATACACAGTTTTACAGCACTTTGGATATAGTTACAAATTTGCTCTCCAGAGTAGTTGACTCAGTTTACAACTCCACCAGCAATTCATTAGTATCCCAATTTTTCCACATCCAAGCATATATATTAAAAAAAAACCACCCACCTTTCTTTATTTTTCTTATTTTTTGCCTGTTTTTTTTTTTTTTACAACATAACTAATATGGAAATATCTTTTACATGACTCGATGTGTATAACCTATATTAAAATGCTTGCCATTTCAAGGAGGAGAAAGGAAAGAGAGAGATGGAGAGAATTTGTAACCCCAATTTTTTAAAATGAATGCTAAGAATTGTTATTACATGTAATTGAGAAAAAATAAAATATTATTTTTTTAAAAAGGTGTGACTGTAGAGGATGTGAGGTATTTTAGAAGTTCCCTTTGCATATACTGGTTGTATAAAACTGGACAACCTGGAATATCTTCAGCCAGATACCTCACTTACCAAAAGAGTTTAGTCAGATGATACACACATGTATATAAATGTATGCACATTAAATGCACATTCGACCAGTACTCCAAATTAATAATTAATTGGATTTAAAGTTAAACAGAGGGAGATTACAAAGTTTATTTAATCAATCCAAATTTCTATCATTTTAATACCCATTTGCATGGCTGTTGGCCATGGACTACTATAGTTTCTGAAGAAATAAAATTTAGTATCATTCAGAAGGTAATGGAAAGATGCATGGAGATTATGAACAGATTGTAACATGAAACAAATAAGAAGCCATGAAGAAAGGAAATAAGAATTTATATCATACTTATTTTATGCCAGGCAAACATTATCTTTTTTGATCCTCACAACAAACCTGGAAGATAGTTGCTATTATTGCTCCCATTTTACAATTGAGAAATTAAGGTAGTCAGAGAATAAATGGCATGTTGAAGATTATCCAGCTAGTGTCTGATGAATTCAGGTCTTTCTGGATTCCAGTTCTGAACCCTACCTTACTTCATTACCTAGTTGCTCTTATTTTTAAAAACTGAGTAAATACTGTCATCAAAAAATGTACAATTGAAAAAGACAAGCTAGTTGTGTAGCTATGGTTACTTCATGGAAGGAAATAGTCTCACAAGAAGGATAGACATTATTGGGGTGCCATGTATATCATTAGAAAGAACTCACAAATTGATGAGATCATAGAAGCATGCGAATATTTGAATTAGTAGAGTATAGTCAGCTCCTTAATGGAAAGGCTTATGATTTGTATTTTACTATATTCTAAATAGTATGAAAAGCAATGTGTCTTATTTAATAAAAATGCTCCTTAGATATTTTTGATACAAAGACAAAAGCAAAATATTTCCTACCCTCGGAGAGCTTGTTTTCTATATAAGAAAGAGAAATGTAAATATAGCATATATACAAAGCAAATGGGGTAGATAAGTGGTGCAGTGGATAGAATGCTGGGTCTGGCGTCAGGAAGACTTATCTTCTTGAGTTCAAATCTGACCTCACAGACATTTATTAGCTATAGAACTCTGAGCAAGTCACTTGATCCTATTTGTCTCACTTTCCCCATCTATAAAATGATCTGGAAAAGAAAATGGTAAACCACTCCAATATCTTTGCCAAGAAAACCTCAAAGGGACTCACAAAAAGTCAGACTTGACTGAAGACAACTGAACAACAACAATGAAGTAAACTCTACAGAGTAATTTTAGGGGATGCTAACATCTGAGAGTATGAGGCAATGCCTTATATTGGAAGTAGTACCTAAACCAAGCCTTGGAAGGAGATGACCTGGAGATTCCAAGTAGAGGAAATGAGGACAGAGAGCTTTTTGGGAAAGGGGAACTTTTTAAAAAGAAGAAGAAGAAGAAGAAGAAGAAGAAGAAGAAGAAGAAGAAGAAGAAGAAGAAGAAGAAGGAGAAGGAGAAGGAGAAGGAGAAGGAGAAGGAGAAGGAGAAGGAGAAGGAGAAGGAGAAGGAGAAGGAGAAGAAGAAGAAGAAGGAGAAGAAGAAAAGAAGGAGAAGAAGGAGAAGGAGAAGGAGAAGAAAAGAAGGAGAAGAAAAGAAGGAGAAGAAGAAGAGTAAGAAGAAGAAGAAGAAGAAGAAGAAAAGAAGGAGAAGAAAAGAAGGAGGAGAAGAAGGAAAAGAAGAAGAAGAAAAGAAGAAAAGAAGAAGAAAAGAAGGAGGAGAAGAAGGAAGAGGAGGAGGAGGAGGAGGAGGAGGAGGAGGAGAAGAAGAAGAAGAAGAAGAAAAGAAGAAGAAGAAGAAGAAGAAGAAGAAGAAGAAGAAGAAAAAGAAAGAAGGAAGAAGAAGAAAGAAGGATATAGAATGCCAAATTTGAGCTTCTGCCAAGTGGGTGTGTTTGGGTAGAATGTGGAATGTTAAGGGGAGTTATAGTAGGAAATATCTGATAAGGTGGACTTGGAATCAGATTGTGATAGGGATTTAAATGTCAAACAAGGGAGTTTTTATTTAATTAAAGCAATAAGGAGCCAGAACAGCTTCTGGAGCAAGAAAGGACCACATGTTTATTTTCTCTGTTCTAACAGGATTAAACTTCTTTTAATATGATTGCTTTTTCTTTTTTTTTTTTAATTTGCAGTTGTGGAAGCATTTTTCCTAAACAGCATAACCAAAAAATATTTGGAAGTAGAACTTTGCCCGTAAGTCCCTATTTTGCCTTTTTATTTATTTATTTATTTTACTATGCTTTGGCTACTCTAGTGAAGCTTTGCAAATAGTTTTCAAAGATCATTAGGCTCCAAAAATTTCTACTTGTACAAAATTTGATCAATAATATACATATTTAGTAATGTTACCTTCACTCTTCAGTACAAAATTTGATCAATAATATACATATGTAATAATGTTTCCTTCACTCTTCAGTAAGGTGAGATAACTGATACATTTTCTTGTAGTAAGACATACTTGATGTTAACTTTTAAATACTGGTTGGCCTGGAAATTAGACAGTAATCTCTTGAGTATATTGAATTTCTTTAGGATTTAACCATGGTATGATTTGGATTAGCTCTGTATTAATTTCACTAGCTTCATTTTAGACTGCTAACTAAATTCCTTTTTATGATCATATATATAATTCAGCTATCATAATGACAAATTTGGTTAGAGAAACTCAGGAAGTTAAGTAAAATAAAAAATAATTCTCAATAGAGCTCCTGTTTTAGAAGAGAGCTCTATTTTTGGAATCAAAGGACCTGAGTTCAAATTTTACCTCTCCTACTTATTAGCTTTGTGATCTTGCATAAATAACTTCATTTACTTGGATCACCTTTTCTTCATCTGTGAAATGATGATATTGGACACAATGGACTCTAAGGTTCTATATAACTCCACAGATATTGTTTCATCAAAATATTTTTTATTTAACAAATATGATGATATGGTTTTGGTCAGAAAAAAATAAAGTTTTGGAATAAATTAGTTTAGGCATGGAAATTTCTTCATGAGTAGCCCACCTCCGACCTCAAAAAATCTGTATTTCCAAGAGATTCTTGAAGGGAGAATGGCCTCATGATCCACTGTTTGTGGGCCATAGCTAGTCAGGTTCTCATTTGGAATATATGGCAAACACCCTTAGTGCTACAAAATGCTGTGCTAACAAGTAATATTCCTAAATGGAGATTGAGAATGTTAGTGAAATGGATATTTCTTTGAATGCTATTTTTAGATTATTCAACATAATGCTATGACTTGAAATGGAAGTCAAATTGAACATATCAGATATTAAAAGGTCCTTTCCCCCTGTAGTGTTAGTTCAAACCCTGATCATTTTTTATATAGATTATTGACAATAACTCCCTGATTGATCTCACTGAGTCATGCTTCCCTGCTCTGGTTTATCTTTTACCTTGCTCTCAAAGTAATTTTGTGTAGGTCTGACTATTAGACTGTGACCTCTTATAGATAAGAAATCACAGTAACTGACAGAAAGTGCTTAATAAATGTTTATTGGCTGATTGATTTCCTGACTGTCAAATCTCATTGCTTCCTATTGCCTATAAGATAAAATACAAATTCCTCTATTTAATTTTTATAGCCTTACAAAGCCTAACCCTACTCTGCCTCACTAACTGCTTTGGATGTACTTCCCTCTCCCCTTCTTCACAATCCAATCAGATTTGCCTTTTTTTCCTGTTCCTGAACCACAAGTGATTCTCCATGTCTCGTCTCTATGTTTTTTGCACTGGGTGTTCCACATGGCTCTCTTCTCTCCTCTTTTTTTGCCATGAATTCTTTTCTTCTGTTAAGGTATATCTTAAGTACCATCTTCTACATAGTCTTTTCTGATATCCTTCTAGCAACCACCTTTTCAAAATCATCATGGATTGACATAATATATATTCTATAATTATTCAATTGATTGATAATTAATTAATTGTGTTTTCTAATGATATATCAACACCTTAAAGGGAGGGACTGTTTTTAGCCTCAGTTTCCATATCCCCAGTTCCCATCATAGTCCTTATAAGATAGGCACTTAATAAATGCTTACTGATTGATCATTAATATAAGGTTTGGTAAAATGGATCTTTTCTAATAGCAATTTTCGATTGTTAAATGCAATCTTACTTTTTAAAAGAACACTTTTCTAAATTGATCAATTGGAATTACTGCAAACAAACTAAGATGCACTAATAAATTATTATTATTATCTGAGGCACAAAATTATCTGTGAATACCTCTACCACTCACTAGGGGATTTTCTCTTTCTTGTACCCCTCACATTTCTTCACTCCTTTCAGAGTTCCCAGTATTTTTCTTATAACTAGCAATTCAGTGGGATAACCACTCTGTTTGGTATTTAAAATTCTTTATAATCAGTTTCTTTATTACTTTCCAGACTTCTTATACTTAACTATTCTCCATGTATGCTATGATGCAGTATTCTGGACCTACTTAACAGTTCTTTCAATGCAACACTCCATTTCCTGTCTATTTGACTTTGCTGATTGTCCTCCATGCTTGTAATGTTTTGCTCTCTGGTTTTTGGTTTCTGTGGTTCTGTGGTTAGTGCCCTTTCAACAAATGTATTTTTTCAATTCTGCAAATATTTAAGTTCCTACTACATATCAGGCAGTGTGCTAGATACCATATACTAGATACAATCTCCTAGGAGTAGATGTAATTCTTCTGGGAAATAACCCCAGCATAGTTCTCCTTCCCATTCTAAATTCTTAGCTCACCACCTGTTTCTTTGATTATTGTCCAGTAAGTAGAAAAAATGGCTAAGAGAGACACCATGCAATTTTCTACATCATTATTTTTAAATTTATAGAAATACTCTATCATTTCAAATATAGATAATTTAACTCCTTAACAAATATCCCAAAAGATGATTACTGGTATTTACTTAAGCAAAATTTTGGAGAAAAAAGATGAAGTAATCCTAAGCAGTAAGGTTATATAAGTGCTTTGCAGCTGACTCCAAATACCCTCCAGGGGAAGCAAACAAACAGCAATATGCTGATCTCAAAGCAGTTATTTTGTACAATAATACTTAAGCCAACTTCATTTGCTAAGATAGTTGTTTTAAATAAATGTAGCCAGAAGTTCATCATTTATTTCCAAAATTTACATTGGATTTTAGATAAAAATCTGGAGAATGACTGTGGTATCACAGATTCAATGCTAGAAGGAAATTCAGGGATCAGTAGGTAAATCCTCTCATTTTCCAGATGAAGAAATCAAAGCCTAAGGAAATTTAATTATTTGACTCCAGTTATATATATACATATACATGTATATATACATGTATATGTATATATATACATATATATATATATGTATATGTTTATAGAGGTGGATTTGAATTCTGATCCTCTTAACTCTAGAACCAAAATTCTTTCTAGAGCCTATTGAAGATTGAATAAAAATTTTTCTAATTTTGACTCATAAAATACTGCTGAACAATTACTGGAAACTCTGGGATAAAGTGAAACTGAAGGTCTTCCTTTTGCAACTATATTTCTTTTAAGTATAGGAGGCTGATGATGGTATCTGTGAATTACCTTTCTGTCTTCCCATTTTTTTTACTTCTACCTTGCTGATTTTTGAGCATACACCTGGGCAAATAAAGAGAATGGAAATAAAATTTGCATATTCCCTTTTGGCCTTGGTCAGTGCTAGAGATTAAAAAAGCTAAAATCTTGTGTTAGTATGCTGTGTTTTGATGGTTTCTAGATTAAGGAAATTCACTTTATGAAAACAGAAAAACAATAATTTGTTGTGTTGTTTTTATTAGACTTTATGCAGCAGTTTATCTTTGGATTCTGGTCCCACCAAATCCAAATAAATAAATCAATAATCTGGGAGGAAAGACCTTCTTGGACTAGGTGAAAGTGAGGCAGATGACCTTGCTCAGCCCTCCCTTACTTAAATCCAATTCACTTGCATGTCCTGCCATTACCTTCCCGACATCATGGTCCTCTGAGAATGAAAAACAAACAACAACCTTTGTGAGTAAAGCTGGCTCACAAACTGGAATCAGTCAACTATAAGACCCCTTTTCTCCCTCCCTCCTTCCTCCTCCCTCCCTTTGATGTTGTTCTAGTGGCAGTGCAGAATTGTGCGAGTCCCCTTCTTTGGTCAGAGGCACAGGTCCAACCTGAAAAGAATTCATAAACCTGAAAAATTTGAATGGCAAAAAGGGAAGTGAGAAGTCAGCTTTTGCTAGGAAGGCAGACTTCTGAGTGACAAAGTCCTGTTAGGGAAATAGAGGTTAGCACTGAGAAGAGAATGTCTTCACAGTGGGCAGGAGTCCTGGCAGGCAGCTGTGCCAAGAGGTCCCTTGGCAAAAGCACATTCCTACTCCGGACTTCTGCAAGGATATGAGTTTAGAATTGTCCTTTATAAAAGTCTGAGGCTAAAGCTCCCAATTGAAAAGAGAGCCAATGCCCCCAGGTATAGATACTTATCTTGGAGTTTTAGCCACTCAATATCAGGCCCAGATCTCCAATTGAATGAAAAACACTTTGATTTTCTTTTCCTCCCTTTTTCCTTTCTTCCCTCTCTCCCTCTCTTCTTCCCTTCCTTCCTCCCTCCCTTCCTTCCTTCTTTCTTTCCCTTCCTTCCTCCCTTCCTTCCTCCCTTTCTTCCTTCCTCCCTTCCTTCCTTCCTTCCTTCTTCCTTCCTTCCTTCCTTCCTCTCTTCCTTCCTCCCTTCCTTCCTCCCTTCCTTCTTTCTTCCCTTCCTTCCTCTCTTCCCTCCTTCCTTCCTCCTTCCTTCCTCCTTCCTTCCTTCCTTCCTTCTTCCTCCTTCCTTCCTTCCTTCCTTCCTTCCTTCCTTCCTTCCTTCTTTCTTCCTTCATTCCTTCCTCCCTTCCTTCCTTCCTTCATTCATTCCTTCCTCCTCCCTCCCTTTGATGTTGTTCTAGTGGCAGTGCAGAATTGTGCGAGTCCCCTTCTTTGGTCAGAGGCACAGGTCCAACCTGAAAAGAATTCATAAACCTGAAAAATTTGAATGGCAAAAAGGGAAGTGAGAAGTCAGCTTTTGCTAGGAAGGCAGACTTCTGAGTGACAAAGTCCTGTTAGGAAAATAGAGGTTAGCACTGAGAAGAGAATGTCTTCACAGTGGGCAGGAGTCCTGGCAGGCAGCTGTGCCAAGAGGTCCCTTGGCAAAAGCACATTCCTACTCCGGACTTCTGCAAGGATATGAGTTTAGAATTGTCCTTTATAAAAGTCTGAGGCTAAAGCTCCCAATTGAAAAGAGAGCCAATGCCCCCAGGTATAGATACTTATCTTGGAGTTTTAGCCACTCAATATCAGGCCCAGATCTCCAATTGAATGAAAAACACTTTGATTTTCTTTTCCTCCCTTTTTCCTTTCTTCCCTCTCTCCCTCTCTTCTTCCCTTCCTTCCTCCCTCCCTTCCTTCCTTCTTTCTTTCCTTCCTTCCTCCCTTCCTTCCTCCTTTCTTCCTTCCTCCCTTCCTTCCTTCCTTCCTTCTTCCTTCCTTCCTTCCTTCCTCTCTTCCTTCCTCCCTTCCTTCCTCCCTTCCTTCTCCCTTCCTTCCTCTCTTCCCTCCTTCCTTCCTCCTTCCTTCCTCCTTCCTTCCTTCCTTCCTCCTTCCTCCTTCCTTCCTTCCTTCCTTCCTTCCTTCCTTCCTTCCTTCTTTCTTCCTTCATTCCTTCCTCCCTTCCTTCCTTCCTTCTTCCTTCCTTCCTTCCTCCCTCCTTCCTTCCTTCTTCCTTCCTTCCTTTCCCTACCTTCCTTCCTTCTTTCTTTCCTTCCTTCCTGCCTTCCTTCCTTCCTTCCTTCCTTCTTCCTTCTTTCCTTTCTTCTTTCTTTCCTTCCTTCCCTCCTACCTTCCCTCCTTCTGTTCATTTTTTTTTCTCTTTTAAACATCTGAAATCTCCCAAGATATCTTGGGATTTAGTGGCTATTTTTCTTTCTTAAGGATCATGCCTCATATCAAAACCAATCTGATTCTCATTGGCCACCAAAAGATCCTAGACCAAGCTCCATTTAGTTACTATTTGGGTACTGATTGACTCAAATTGAATGTAAATAACAATCTTTTCTGTTTTGGCCAGAAACCCTGGGGCTTTTCCCCTCCCAGATTTATTTCTTCATTCATTTAGATTTTTTTGGATTAGGTGACACAACAGCTTCTTTGCCCCAATCACTACCCATCCTTAATCATTGAATGGGGGCAGCTTCAGTCAAACTGAGACCTGTGGAAGACCTTAGCTTAAAAAGGCCAAGGTTTCCCATTGCATCCAGGGCCATTCCAAGCTGTCTTGATCTATATCTGGCCACTGGACCCAGAAGACTGGAGGGGAAACTGAGGCAGGTGACCTTGCCCAGACCTCCCTTACTTAAATCCAATTCACTTGCTTGTCATGACATCACTTCCCTGATGTCATGGTCCTCTTTGAGAACAAAGGACAAACAAAACCAACAGTCTTTGAATTTTAAAGGTCCACTTTACTTTATTGTCAACCTCAATTTTAGTTATATATTGTATAAAGGCAACGGATTTAAAATATGAATCGCTAGTACTTTTTTTATAATATTAAATTTGTCTTCCTAAGGCAAAGATCTGAAGTTTAACTTAATCTACAATGTTTACAAAATTATCTTACAAAGCTTATATTTTATGTTAGAAAAAGCTCTGTTTTGGGGGGAACTGGATAGATATTGTTTGGTGTGGCTCCTACTTTGTGGAATGTAATCTACATGATAGAAAACCCCGAATCAAGCTTGTGTAAAATTATGTAGTATTTCCTATAAATGTTAACACTAGTCTGCTCTTTATATGCATCAGTTACATACGATGATTAATGAATGATCAGTAAATTCAGTTTTTTTTTATCAGCCTAATTGATACAATTGTAGGCTCAGTAATAAATATCAGGAAAGTTTTTTCTTCATAAATACTAATAAAAATGTATAAATAATGGCATCAGTTAAAAATCAGTTTAAAAATATTCTATTTCTGGGACTAAGTCTGTAGTGGAGCATGCTGGTAGAAGCCTTCAAAGATCAGAAATCTGGAGAGATTTAAAAGATTTTCTAATTCAGAGCTTTCCTATGAAAGATGAAGGAATTAATTCCTAGAGAGATATAGGAACTCACTCAAATTATCAAAGGAGGAGTCAATATTCAAACCTAGATCCCAAATCCAGTGCTCTTTTCACTGTCCCCTGCTTTTTGGCTTAGATATATGCCTAATCATTATGGTTCCTGACCTGGGTAATAGGATAATAAAATGACAAATAATTCAATTGAAGAAATAAAAAATTGTGGACAGTAGTGATGAAATGAGGCATCCAAGAAGATAGAGCACTGGGCTTGGAGTCAGGAAGACTCATCTTTTAGAGTTTAAATATGACCTCAGATACTTACTGTGTAACTCAGGGCAAGTCATGTAACTCTGTGCCTCAGTTTCCTCATCTCTAAAATGACCTGAAGAGGGAAATGGCAAACCACTTCATTAACTTTACCAAAAAAACTCCAAATGGTGTTATGACTGGAAAGACTGAACAACAGCAACATAACATAAATATTTCCATATGAGTATTAGAAATTATTAGTTTACATTGCTGATATTTGACATTGTAAGTGCCATCAACTTCTGAACAAAATACATGATCATTAACAGCTGACATTTATACAGTGCTTTAAAGTTCACAAAGCATTTTTTATACATGATTCCATTCATGTAAGGGGTACCCTATATCATTATCTGTTGGCCATATTACAGACGGAGAAACTAAGATTCAGAGATTCAGCATTAAGCATAATGCCTAGAATATAGTAAAAAATTTAACAAATACTTACTTATTGATTAACTGATGTTAAATGACTTGCTCATTGTCAAATAGCTAGTAAGTGTCAGAGTCAGTATCAACCCAATTCTATCTACATTATTTCATAAATCAACTCATGCTCTGATATGTAATTTTTTCTCTAATTTAAAAATAATAATATGTTTATTTGGGGGAATGTAGTGCCACATTGTGTGATATGTTTTATCTCCAAAGATACTCATCCCTCCATTATTTTAGTAGAAAAATTTTATTGCTGATTTTGCATATAGGTATTGGACAAGTTGGGAGAGTAGATTTGATGCTGACATTCACTGAAATGAACATATATTTTATGGTGTAAATCAGGGGAATTGTAGGCTGGGTACATGTTAATTCACTCATGTCCTTTTTAGCATTCTGTAGGTAGACTTATTAGCATATTATGTACAGTGGGCTGAGCATTATTAAAACAAATCCAAACAGCTGGTCCTTAAATTGATTCTTCCTACATTATAATTAACTTCTGACAGAGCCAAAAAGTTTTGATGAAGTTTAGACTTATCTAAACTTCCTTTTAATTTGAGAACTCTTAATTTGAGTTGATAGAACAGAGGCCAGTGGGAATAAGCCAGAATACTGCTTTAGATATATGTAAATATCTTTCCATCTGTCTTCAACTATCAACAAAAGCAGGATCAATCAACATGATACTCTTTCCACAATGAGCTACTGGCAAACCATGAATGATACTAGATAAGAATTTAAATTCTACAAATTTTTAAAGGAAGCAGTCTGTATTACCCATGCCATTTATTTTTAAATGCTTACTGATGTCCTTTTGTTTTTGCCTCATCTTCTTTTCCAACTATCTTCTGGCCTTCCACTCAGTAAGCATTCCCTTTTAGTAAAGAAAAATTGTTTAAGAAAACCAATTGACAGTGATCTTGTTTAATGATGCATATTATATTCTGCACCTTTTTATCCTCAGTCTATTCAAGGAAAGCAGAGAGGTGCTTTTCCTCACTTCTCTAAGGTCAAGATTAGTCCTTATTATTATAATACATCATTCAAGATATCCCATATGACGAGTATAATCAATAGTCAAAAGTCAATTAATATTTATTATGTGTCAGGCACTGTGCTAAGTGCTGGAGGATACAAATAAATATAAAAATGACAGTGTCTCCCCATATTATCTCACTCTGTTTTCTTTCTTTTTTTTGGTTTACCTAGACATGGACAACACCTAGTCCTCTTGCTCTCCAGTGGTGAAGCTTTTGCAGTAAGTTCCATTTCAAAAGTAATATCAAGTATTAATGCTTTTATTTGACGTCTCCCATACAAGGATATTTTGCAATTATTGAGCTTCTGAAAATTCTGCTTCATTTTTTTCAAATTTTAAAAAACAATGTTTTAATTTTCTCCAAGAAAAAAAAATTATGCATTTAAATATTTATCTCTTACTTTTATCTCCTTTTTTGGGGTCAAAAGAATAAATAAAGGTGAGTTACTTCTTTCAAAGGTGAATTTGTCAATCAGTAGCAATGATAGCTATTCTGTTTGAAGGGATACATTTTGTACTTAATACAAGGAAAATCAGATTGTCTAGAAAAAGTTATCTGAAATTGTCTTGGAAACCATGAATCATGGATATTTCCATCAAGACTCAAAAACTTTTATAAAATGCAAATTGATTCTCTTTTAGTGAAAAAAGGGGGCCTTTTAATATTTTTCAATATATTTAAAACATATTTACTTTTCATTCAAACTAACATCTATAATATCTTTGTTTCTTCTAGTTCCACAATCACCTAGACTATCTTGGAAACATTTTTAACTTTCCTCTCTCCCTCATGTTTCAAATACAACCAATCATTCAATTCTATAGAGCTTAGCTCTTTAATATTTTTGAAATTTATATCCTCGTTTCTATCCTCACTACTTCCACTCTAGTTCAGGCTAGAAAATTAACAGGTAATATCACTGCTTCGAGCAAATGGCACAAAATATTCTCTTAATTCCCTTGGGCGAGGGATAATATAGAGGAAACCCTGGGACACTGCAAAGCCATTCAAGGGGAAGTTTCTGCTAGGTGGCACAGTGGATAGAGTTCCCTGCCTGGAATCAGGAAGACTCACCTTTCTGAGTTCAAATCTGACCTCATTCAACCCTGTTTGCCTCATCTGTAAAATAAGCTGAAGAAGAAAATGGCAAAGCACTTTAGTATCCTTGCCAGAAAATCCAAAATGGCATCATGAAGAGTGGAACACAACTGAACAACAACTCTGCCCTTGAAGATTATAAGCATAGTAAGGTAGATTCAGATCTGAGCTTTCACTACCTGGTTCCTGTGTCTGGAATTCTCTCCCTCCCAGTTTCTACTTTTTGGCTTCTCAGCTAAAATCCCACCTTCTGTAACAAGACTTTTTTGGTCCCACTTAATGTCAGTGCCTTCCTTCTGTGATTATCTTCAGTTTATCCTATCTATATTTTATTAGTATCTTGTTGTTAGCATGTTGTCTTCCCCACTAGACTGTGAGCTTCTTAAAGGCATTGTTTTTGAATCTTCAGCACTTAGAACAGGGTTTGGTCCTTGGTCTGACTTGACCATTGTTTTTATGACTTGAGTCACTCAGTGTACTAGGTAACTTTCTAAAACTCCCCTAGACCAATAAAGTTACAGGTCTAGTTGCCACCCCACCATGTGTGATGTGGAGTGGATTGAGTAAGAGTCTGGAGACAGGCAAAGAAGGGAAGACTATTATTCTAAACCAGCCAAGATTATTATTCCTTCTGAGGACAGTCTTAATGTAGAGGCAGTGGGAATGTAAGAGATAGGATAGATGAAAAAAGTCAGAGTGAGAGGATTTGACAACTAGTTTATAGCAGCAAAAATAAAGATTTTGAGAAAAGGATTTTTGAAGCAAAAATAACTCTCTCTGGCAAATGGAGAATAACTGAATTCAGAATAGGAATGGAAGGGAAAGTTAGATTCATCAGTGATTGTTGTAAGTGATTCACAGAAGCCCTAAGCAAGTCTTTGACAGTCTTTTTCTGTGAAGTACTGGGGAAGGAGAATGATAAAGCACATGACAGGAGGGCTATTGACTATTTTGTTTAAGGAGGTAGAAAATAGAGACTCCAAGAATCATGGACTCTTAACACTATTGAATTCAGCCTTTTAAGTATTTGAAGGCACTTGATTGCAAGGTAGCTGGCAGAATGCTTCACAGGACCCCAAACTAGGCAATCAAAAGGAGAAAGATAGCAGACTATCAGTAACTTTAAGAGAAATAGTGAAACACATTAATAGGGCTAGATCTTTCATCGGTTTACCTAACAAAGGTGAACCAAGAGAAGAGGAGATACAATGGGGTAAGGTGAGCTGCTTTAAATAATTACATTTGCCTTTTAAATTTATGAAGGTATGATGATATCATAGCCAAATGTGACTGGAATTCTTAAAGTGAATAGGTAGAATTGAAAAGAAAGTCATCTGATAAATAAAGCCAATTTTCTGGTTAAAAATGATAACTGATTTAAAAGTACAAGAGGCACATGGAATGTGAATCTCTTCATACTTAATATTTCAAAACTTTAATATATCTGTGATCTCATCCATGTGGATAATCTCTTCAACAGTACAGCTCTTGCTCATTCAAGGTAACTCTTATCCATGTCCTACAATAATAAATATTCAATAGTAAGCTGGGGGCTTTCCTTTGTGTCGCAAAAGTATATGGAGGTTGGTCTTAACAGTGTATGGAGGTTTATTCTCCATTGTCCATAAATTTGATACCTTTGGTGCCTTTTTTGTTTGTAATCAATCATTTGTAATGTATTATAATTGATGTAGCTATGTTGTATCTCTCTTTGATCTGAAATCTTTATTTTGACAAAATTCTTTTGCTTTAGAAGTTACATCCATGATTGTCATTACAGACAGAGAAGCTGTGACTTGCCTATGGCCCTCAATAAATTTTGGAGGGAATCTTTTATTTCAAGCTTCGCATACTATTCATTCTGTCTCTTTTTTTAAAGTTAGAAAAGCTTCATGTATGTGGAATCTCATTAGATTATCATTAAAAAGAGGTACTTTCTATAGGCATTATTATGCCTATTTTACAGAATGAAAACTGGGGCTTAAAGAAACACAGTGATTTGCCTGTGGTCACATAGCTAGTAAGTTTCAGAGTCTGACTTTGCCATGATATTTTCTTTCCAAAGATTTTAAAGTACTTTGTACAGAATCTTGGATGCCATTTTCTTAAGAGATAGTAGGCTATAAAGGCAGCTTGGTAGAACAGATAGTGTTTTGGACCTGGACTGAATAAAACATATGGTTCAAATCTTATTTCTGAAGTTAGTAGAGTGTATTTATAAGCAAATTATTTAAACTCTCTGAGACTCAGTTTTTTCATTTGGAAAATGGAGATAATTATATCTGTAATACTTACTTTATTACTCAAAGATAACTACGTAAAATATGCAAACTTTAAAGCACTATGTAAATAGAAATTATGGTTATTATTTCAAGCAGGAAAAAGGGCAACCTATTTTACTTCTGTCATTTCTTATGGCATGGTAATATTCCATTACATTCCTATGCCACAATTTGTTCAGTCATTTCCCAAATGATGGAGACCCTTTTTGTTCTAGTGTTTTGTATAATGAAAGGCTGCTATATATTTTTTATCCATTCCCCCACACCTTTTCTTTGATTTCTTTGGGGTATAGACCTAGTAGTGGCAGGTCTTTTAAGTGACTTTTTGAGTCATATTTTTAAATTGCTTCCAAAAATGATTTCTCTAGATCCTTTTTACATGAGCTGTCTAGGCATATCTCCCCTACCTCGAGCCTGAATAGAGGACTTTATATTTTTTCCCTAGTACCTTTTATTTTATTAAATTTGGCCCAATGTGCTAGCCTGTCAAGATATTTTGGTATTTTAATCTCCGCATCTAATGTATTAGTTTTCCCTCCAAGGTTTGTGCCATTTGCACATTTGAAAAACATTCCATGTAAGCTTTTATTCAAACTCTTGAAAAAAATCTCAAAATGAATAGGACCTAGCACAGAGTTCTGGTGTATTCAACTAAAGTTCTCCCTCAAGTTTGATATTGATCCATCATCTCCCTTTATGTCTGGTCATTCAATGAGTTCCTATTCAACCCATCTACCTATCTGAACCATCCCCAATAGTAATGATGATAGGAATTCATATAAAGTCAATATTTAAAAAGCGTACACATATCTGACTTTTTGAATGTGATGTAGAAATCAGAAAATAGCATTATGATACAGCCATCATAAACATGAACATTTGCTTTAAGATATTTTTAGAACTTTGCATGCACAGTTTAAACTTTATTTAGGCTAAACTGCACTAAAATTTTGGGGATACCCTCTATTAGTGCATCTGAGCTTCACAATAAATCCCAGAGATAGGAATTACAGCTATTTTATTTCTATTATTATCTCCATTTTATGGATGATGAAATGGAATAAGAGCAATTAAGCTATTTGCCCATGATCACACAATTGATATCTCAGAATCAGAAACTGACATGAAGCCATGAATTGTCCCATCATTTCCTTTTATATTGCTTATGAATTTCTACCAATTGCATTTTATGTATCACATATACTAACATCTAAAATATAAATGGAGGGTATGGTGATTTGCAAAGATTATTAATCCTTCTTTCCCCATTTCCTCCCTCACCCTCAAGTGAAAACAATATGTCATGCCTGAAATCAGTTAGAATAGAACAATTAGGGTTTTGCCTCAAGTTAGCAATCCTTTGATAGCTCTTATATTTCTTCAGTCGGTAGAAATAACTGAGCCTAATATCTAGTTATCAAGAATAAAGAGTTAAATATACTTTAATATATTTAACATGTATGAGACTGCATGCCTTCTAGGGGTGGGAGTGGAAGGAAGGAAGGGAAAAGTTGGAACAGAAGTTTTTGCAAGGGTCATTGTTGAAAAATTACCCATGCATATGTTTTGTCAATAAAAAGCGAGTAAAAAAAAAAAAAGAATTCCTCCTTGCCCTAACCTCACTCTGCTCCATCCCTCTGGTAATAGCTTTGTGGAGTTGAAAAGTCAGTCTCTTCCCCAAAGAAGTCGTAGAGAGAAATTCTTTGGGTTACTCCAGAAAACCGAATACAGATGCTGAGTTCCAAGGTCAGTCTTTCTCTGAGACTTTCTCCACCACCAAGTGGATTTGCCTTAAAGAGTTTTTTGGGATTTCATGCTCACTCTAAGCACCCGTGTTTCTTCTTCTAGATGTTGTGATACTCTTATATAAAGCCAATGGATGAGCGTATGCTGCCTTACCGACACACTTGCAAATTGCCGATCTTTGCGCTCTTTCTCCCCCTCCGCATTTTTCATGGTGGTAATTAAGGACTGTAAATTTCACTTTATCATTTGTGTTGGGACGAGTAGCATAAATCATTGTAATGGTGCGTTTATTTCAGTAATGCCAGCGTGCCTGCAAATCACTTGTAAATTGGTTCCATGGGTGTACTGCTCTCCAATTAATCAGAAACCCATGGGCATACATTTCTTGGGTTCCTGTCAAAGGCTTCGTTACAGTAAGTAAGAAAAGCTGTTGCTGACCTTTCTCCGTTTTTATTTATCATGGTAAAGACTTAACGGCTTTAGAGCCCTCCTCCTACTGCTCATGGGGATGTTTTCATGGTGGGCTCTGGCATAAAATTAACTGGGCATTCTATTTCAGCTCTATAGACCAGGATTTATACCCAAGAAAATGTCAAGTGGACCTAGTATGGTTCCAAGTCAGCGAAATTAATATCTGCTTTAACACTGGATTCTGTACCTTTTGAGCATCCGGGAGGAGCGTTTGTAGGTAGGACTATGAGAGCTGTCATCAGGGCTTTATAAACAGACAGATCATTTATCTGAGGGGGAAAAATGCAAGAAACATATGGTGGAACAAACTGTGAATGTGTTGACAGGGCACACAAATGTGTCTTGGCTAATTTATGCTTCCAATACTTCAATCAATATCCTCAGGTGATGTCATAAGGAAAGTTTCTTTCTTTGCTAAGAGACTGATGCTGTCTGTTTTCTGACATGCTTCTGGCGAGAGAAAAATAGTTCTCTTTACTGCCGGATCCCTCTGCTGGGGGACATTTCAGCAACTGGACAGCCTCGCTGCCGGGTGCTGCTCTCTGCTACCATCTGCTGGTCTTCGGCTGTTATGCTGCCTGGAAGGGCGGGGGAAGAGGCAGTTGGTCAGCTCCTTAGCTCCGCAGCCTCAGGCACCGGATCTCTGCCGTGATGTAGATCTTCAGGTAGGTAGCCCAAGACACAGAGGGCTTCTTCCCATCAAGGACAGCGCTCCCTGTTGGAGAATTCATTTTTGGAGATGCTCCTTTCGTCACCACACGTAACAGTGCCTCCACTATGTTTAACAGATGATCTTTAAGAGTTCCTGTGGCTGAACAATTCATCTACTTGTACCCAATCTTGAAGTGAACATCTCCAGGATGACCTAGATGGGTCCTTGGGTGGCAGGCATGCTATACCTCCCTAAGCTCCTCTTCAAAGACTTTCCAGCTTGCTTTGTATGACTTACCAACCCTTGTGCTTTTCTTGCTCAGCCTTTGAGAACCCAAGATCATCTTCATCTCCATTCCAGTTCCATAATAAAGTCTTGAGAAATGCAAACTATATCAAATGATCTTAATAACCCTTTCAACCCATCATGCTCCATGATAATGTGGTGAAACCTAAATAAAATAAAAAATCATTATGAAACAGACTTATTATTAAAATAATATATTGATATATTTGGAATATACTTGGAATATCAATATATTTGGAAAAATAAGTTCACAGAACCCCCCCCCCCAGGTTAAAAGTTTTTCTATATGGCAGAATATTCGATTTAGAATTTTACTGACGGCATGATGTTATGTCAGTAATATCAGCAGTAACTGACATTTCTTTAGGGCTATCTGGTCTACAAAATTCCTTTTTTTAAAGACAATAATCCATCAATAGAGATATTGTAGGTTATATTCCTTTCTTCTTATAAATGATGAATGTGAGGCATAGGGAAGTTAAATATTGCATTCAAGGTCACATAGCTAATAAATAGCAGAAGCAGGTTTGAACCTCACTCCTGCTGATTCCAAACCTGGGGCTCTTCTTAGCCAGGCGCTGGGAGATCATTGTGCACTTGTTTTGATTTCACATTTAGATTTAATGAACTGGCAAAAGAGAGCCTGAACTTACAAGAAAATGTACCCCCAATTAAAAAAAGATAGTTTTTAAAAATGTAGTCTTCCTATTCCTATTTGTATTTCCAGTGTTTAAAGTTGTCAATGAGAAGTCAAGGTGAGTAAAATAGTAGTGAACACTTGTTTAAAATGTAAAAAATACATTCGGATTAGCTGAAAAATAACTTCTGTTATAGAGTCGCCCCTGTATTTAATTGAATTGACAATATTAGGTAATTATAAAGCCTCTACAGTCAATTTAGTTTCAGTCTCAGAACAGAATTTCCTTTGAGAGGTTCCCCCCTTCCTCAAAGAAAAAAAATATTAATACCTGGGAAATTACTTTCAATAAAATGTTCCTTCTCTCCCTTCTTCCTTCCCTCCCTCCCTCCCTCCTTTCTTCCCTCCCTCCCTTCCTCCTCCTCCTCCTTTTTCTTCTCTTCTTCTTCTCTCTCTCTTTCTCTCTCTTCTCTTCTCTTCTCTTCTCTTCTCTTCTCTTCTCTTCTCTTCTCTTCTCTTCTCTTCTCTTCTCTTCTCTCTCTCTCTCTCTCTCTCTCTCTCTCTCTCTCTCTCTCTCTCTCTCTCTCTCTCTCTCTCTCTTTCTTTCTCTCTCTCCCTCTCTCCACAAATACAAACAGGAGGGGGATGGAGAGAGACAGAGAAACACAGACACACAGACAGACAAGGGAGATAGACATAAAGAGACAGAGACAGAGAGATAGTGAGGTAGAGAGACAGAAGGACAGGGATATTTTAGAGCAGTAGATTTCCTTGCTCTTTACTCTTACATTCTCTGAAAGAATTAATGGAAATGCTTCATTTCTGCACCACAGAGCCAGAGATCACAGAGGAAAAACATTGTCTCAAGTCTGTTAAGCTAAAATACCTGTAATAGAATTGCCTTAGTAACCACTGTACTCCTATAATACCATCTGGGAAATAGTGGCTAAGGCTCTGGACTTATACTCGGCAAGTCCTGGTTTCACATTTAGTTCCTAGTTTGTGACCCTGGGCTTTAGTGCACCTCTTTGGGGCCTTAGCCAATTCCCTAGGATTCACCTATTAAGTCTTATGTCAGTTGCAATCTATATTACTGTAGCAGGGGACCCACAATGGGAGTTCCTCATGCTGCTGAAACTACAGAGCCTTCACAAATTGTGCAATAGAGATAATGATTCTGCTAGAGAGAACATTTTACTCCTGAGCATTAAAGTATGGGCATGTTGACATTTTAAATTTAATTTGTGTGTGTATTTGTGTATGTATGGATTGGAATTGGAGGGGGTGGAGTGTGTAAGAATTCTGATTATCATGTACATTTTTCATGTGTAGAGAAATTAGTTGTTAAAGAACATAGAAAGGAACATTCCCATTTCTCTGTTTTGCTAAAGGATGTCTCTTGTTGTTGACTGCCATTCAGTCTAGTTTTGCTCTGTGATTATGAGAGATATGAAAGGCAAAGAATAAATATACAAGGGAAGAATTATCCTTTTCAGGTTTCTGCCTAGTGGCAAAAGTTTAATTTGATGGTATTCATATGACTTCAAGCTTTTTAATTCCATTATATTTCTTTAAATTTTTTTTCTTTATTCTTTAAAAAATATTATCAGCCCAATGATCGGTCCCCCCTCAACCCTTCCCAAACAAACTGACCATTCCTTTTTTGCAACAAAGAAAATATGGTTAAGAAAAACAAACTACCTCATAGCTTGACAAATGTATGATAATAATGCTCCATTACATATCCTAGTCTAATACTTTTCTGCTGATAGGAGGGAGGCACATTTCAAATCAAGATTGGTCACTTTATTAATCAAAATTCCGGTGTCTCTCAATCTTGATTTCTTTGACATTATTGTACTCATTATTGACTTCTTAAATAGGGATTAAATAAATCAAACGAAACATTGAAAGCTGTCATATTTCACTTAGAAATGTAATAAGGATGAACTGAAAAACCAAGTTCTTAAAGATGAAGTAAGTACATGACCCTCTTTCCTATCCCCTTCCTAACCATTATCTCACTCGATTGATTATTTCTGGCCCAACAACCGGCATGAGATATTTCCACCTAAAGACCTTTCATTCTTTAAAGCACAGAAAAAAGGGACTTGGAATGAAAAAGGCCATGACCACAATGGTAAGTGCATTCGATCAAGAATAAATAAATCTCCAAAGCTTGACAGGGAAGAATATGGAGAGGTATTCAAGCGACTAACCACAAGTAAAGGATTTTCCTTTTCCTAGAGGAATCTATTCCAGGAAGAAATTGATCTGAGGCCCTTCTGCATATAAAAGCAGAAGGGCAATTTTTTTTAGAGCCAAAGGAAAATCTCAGCTGAGACCAGCTGGTAATGTTACACAGAAAATAGTCTATCATATCTGTCTGGTATGCATCTAAAAGGTGCACTTTTCTGAGGATAGAATGCTCTGCTTGGAGTGAGTTAGATCTGGTTTTGAAATCTGCTTCTGATACTAGATGTGTGATCTTGGGCAATTAGTTTGACTTTTCTGAGCCTCAGTTCTCTCCTGTGATACTATCGACTTCCAGGAATTATTTTGAGGATAAAACTATATGTAAAATATTTTGTGAACCTTAGAGTACTATGCAAATTATTATTCTCTCCCTCATTAATCAATTTATACCCCGAGAAATAGCATAATATAAAGGATAGAGAACTGGATTTGGAATTAGAAGCAGCTAAATTTGAATCCTGCCTTTGAGATTTCCTGGCTATGTGACCATGAACAAGTACCTTAACCTCCTCAACCCTTGTTTCCTAATCTCTAAAATTAGGATAATAGTATAGCACAATATAAATGAATAAAAAAAAAATTTATTAAGAGGTTACTAAGGAGACCAATAGAAAAATCTCATCTCAAGGATTTAATATTTCAATGATAACACAAGCATTTTTATAGTAGTTTAAGGTTTACAAAGTTCTTTATATAGTTTATCCTAAAAAACATATTGTGAAGTTATAGATAATAAGAGGAGATAACACATATTAGATAACCCAGTTTCAGCTGCAAGTTAGACAGTGTGATTCTCTAGTTGAATTCCTTAATTGGCAAACTCCAATAACTCTCTATTAATTTCTTCTTTTTCTTCTTTGTCCTTAGTACTTGAGGAGGACCATGACACCAGGGAGGTGATGCTATGATTTACAAATGAATTGGATTGTAGTTGAGGGAGGACTGTGCAAAGTCACCAGTCTTACTTTTTCCTCCAGAGCCATTGGGATCTAGTGGCAAGAGAGAGATCAGGATGACTGGAGATGGCCTTGGATATAAGGGGTTCTAGGATCCAATACAAAGCTTTGTTTGACTGTTAGAGCTCTTTATAACCAGTATCTTCCTTGTCAGCCTTCTACCTAAGACTACTTTCAGGCTTAATCCCTTATCATTTAACTCTTGAATTGTAGTTATCTCTTTGTGACCTGTGGACCAACTGTCCATGGGACTTTCTTGGCAAAGGTACTGAAGCAGTTTACCATTATTTTCTCTAGTGGATCCTCTTGTCAGGAACCCAGAAGTTAAATGATTTGCCAAGGGTTGTACAACTAGAAAGTGCCTGGGATTAGATTTGAACTTTCATTTTTGTAACCCAAGACCCAGTGCTCTATCCACTGATATATTCGCTGTCTCTACTCCCTTCTGTATTTTCTGTAATATAATGACACTCACCTTTTTCCTCCAGAATACTCATCACTGAAATAATTCTCCAATGGTAAAATATATTTCACATCACATTTCCTGTGCAATTCTGTGCTAATCTCTTCTTCATTGAACAAGATTCTTATTTCTAAGGTACTTCTCTGATCAAGGAAGGGGAAAAGAGAATGAGGCTGAAGTTAGGTCCAACACCCAAGGAGTTCTTTTCTGCCTTGTGTCAAGGGATTTCTTCTCAGAGAATACTCTTTCTTCTCAACTACCACATGCTTAAATCTCCAGGGTTCTGAACTGGTGGTCTATTATTTTTTTATTTTTGAAGACTCACAGAATATGATCAAATCCTTCAACTCATCTGAACAGATTTTTCTGTTTTACCTAGTTGAAATGCCTACTGACTCATTTGTAGAACTCATTCATACCTCGATTCAATGATTTGCACCTTTACCTGACAAAGTTATCAGAGTTTAGCCTCTTGTAGGTCACTTTAAGTGGAGTGAGGATAATTGTGAAGGCTGATTATATGCATGTACCATCCTCCTACCCTACCATATCTATTACAAAGAAAAGTCCCTTCTCCTATGAACTTCCTATATAAGGCAGTTTCCTTAGCTCTGAAATGATCATGCCCTTTAAATTAAGAACTCTTGGGGCTTCCTTCTTTAATGTAATGCTTCTATTAAAAGTTTACTGAACTGTTCTTGCCACCTGGGAGGTCTCCTTCAATATTAAAGTACTAATAAACCCTTCATTTTCAGCTGTCGGTATCCTTCAAGAAAAAAGGCCTACAGTCCTGTAGGGATTGATTCCACAGTTGCAGGTTTAGATGAGAGGAATTTTGATCTCCATATTGGAGGCGTTACATTCTTTCCCAAGTGCATCGTTGATATTATGACTCAAAGAAAGAGAATAGGCAGCCTGTTAAAAATGAGCTCAGGTAATCAATGTCAATTTTTTTCCCTGACAGATGATAGCTTGTGTTCTGGATTTTAAATCTTGGTATGGTAAAAATGTTATAGAATCTGAAGGGATTCATTTGGATATAAAGATTGACATTTATTCAATATGATTTATAGAGTACCTACTATGTGTTAGGTGTTGTGTTAAACACTTTTAAAATAAACATTGTCTAATTTAAGAGATATCTGCAGAATATATAATATGTAAATAAAGAGTAACAATTTTTTTTTTTTGGGAAAGGAGAGACAGGGACTAATATTTGGGGGAGGACGGTGGTATCCTCAGCAGAAATGGGTGACTTAGGAAGAGAGATGCAGTTAGTGGGAAAAGATAAATGATAACTCAATGAGTATGGAAAGAATACATTTTCTGAAAGGATGTTTGCAAGAAAAATAAATGTTCATCCATCTAAGAACTTGAGGTAAGCTAATTTATGCCACCTTCAGTAATTCAATTAATATTAAATATTTGTCAGAAGCCCAGGATTTCAAAGTCAGAAGGGACCTCAGAAGCTACTCTAACCCCTAGTGACCAAGAGTCCTTTCTACACTATTCTCAACAAGAAGTCATGGAATTTTTTAAGACCTATGATGAGTGGGAAAGCATTGCCTTCTAGAGCTAATCTTCTTTTAAAAAAAATAACGCATTATTGGTCACTTCCCTTTTATATTAAACCTAAATTAGGGACTTTGTGACTTCTGCCTTTGTTTTTTAGTCTGTATTCTCAGACCAAGCATTACAAGTCCATTTCTTCTTCCATATAGCAACCCTGTTTTTGTATTTCCCTGTTTTTGGCAGCCAGTGGAGGAGGAAGGAAGATCACCTTTTCTGAACTGATATTTGAAACAAAATACTTTCTTACCATAATAGAACTAAAACAAGGCTCACGTTCCTTCTTCTGTAATGCAATTAATGACATCCTTTTAGCATGTGATTAGTGTGTGCTTAATTCCAGAAACAAGTATTTACCATGTGATTACTGTTGCTTGTCAGATTTAGTTACTTTTGAATTAATTGCACTGATTTGTTTTGAAAACAATTTTTAAAAGAGATAAATGAATACATGAGATATTGATCTTAGGAACAAGATTTTGTATTTTAAATTTCACATTTTGAAGACATTGAGGTATAAGAATGCTAGACCTGAAGATGGAGAACCTGGTTTGTGGTCTTGACTTTGGCACTATTGTGTCAGGTTTTTAAAATTTTGGTTATAATGAGCATAAAGTATAACCACAGGAAGGGTGTAACTCCTCTGGGATTCAGTTTTCTTTTCTGTAAAGTGGGGATAATAATAGTGTCATTTCCTACTTTTTAGTATTGGAGGAAAAATACTTGTAAACTTAGAGATTTATAGAAATATGAATTATATTATGGTGGTATCTTAAAATGTTGATACATTTATCATGATTGTTAAGAATTAATTAGAGGGGCAGTTAGGTGAGGCCGTGGATAGAACATCAGCCCTGAAGTCAGGAGGACCTGGGTTCAAATCTGACCTCAGACACTTAATCCTGGGCAAGTCACTTAACTCCAAATGCCTCAGCAAAAAAAAAAAAAAAAAAAAAAGATGAATTAATCTTCGTCTAACCGTTTTGCGTTTTGCTTGTGGACTCTCCAGAATTGTTACAGTCCCATTCTCCAGAATAGAAATTTTATTTGGCATTCAAAGCCCTCCATAACCTAATTCTGTCCCTTTCAAACTTTTTTCAGTCTTCTTACCCCTTGCTCCCCCTGTCCCCATGTATTTTTTGATTTGCTATTCTACAAACAAAATGCTCCATCTCTTGAGACTGGGAATATTCTCTGGCTTTCTTCCATTCTTGGAATGCTCTATCTCCTCATTGCTATCTCCTGCCTTTCTTGCTTACCTTCAAATCCCAGCTAAAAACCCAGGTTCTACAGGAAGCCTTCCTTTCTCCCTTTTAAATCTAGTGTCTTCTCTCTCATTTCTTATTTATCCTGTATATAGCTTATACACGCACACATACACACAGATGCATAACCATCCTTTCCCCCCACATATATATTTATTCACTTGCTATGTCTCCCATTAGATTGGGAACTCCTCAAGGATAAGGATTGTCCCCAGGGTGGAGCACAATGCCTGGCACATGTTGGACATTTAATGCTTATTAATTGAATAATTCATAGCTTTACTGATAGTTATTAATGTGTCTGTTGTTACTTCAGCTACCTCCACATCAATTCCATTGTTATCTTTGCTAATTTGCTGGCTGTGAGGCAAAAGCTCAAAGTTGTTTTAATTTTCATTTCTTTTACTATTTGTGATTTGAAGATTTCATTATTTTTTTCTTAGCATCATAATGAAGTTGTTTTATTTTGTATTTTTTTTTTTGAGAACCATTTGTTTATGTCTTTTGATCACTTTTCATCAATAAATGAATCTTGGTCTTATATATTCTTATCTGTTTCCTACATATATATATATATATATATATATATCAAATATCAGGTATTTTCCATCCAATTAACAACTTTCCTTTTCATCCTAGTTGTAAGATATATATTACATTTAAAATAAAATTAATTTAAATATTCATGCCTTTCTTTCTTTTTTTTCCTTTTTTCTCTCCCTTACCCCATGCCCATCACATGTAAGAAAGAATTGGATTTAAATTTTAGGGCTGACATAGGTGGGAAGGAGTGGAATGGAACTGCACTTCTTCCTTGGGAATATTTCCCACCTGGAATTGACAAGATGAATTTATATGCCATCCATGGATCTGGGGATAAAAGAATTTATGAAGCTCTTTATCCAGTGCCCCATGAAGAGATTGCAGCTGGACAAGGGCCCAATTTGTGAGTATCTACTGATCATTTGACTTGGTGTTCTTTTTAGATGTCAATGCAACTGGTGGAGAGAGAAAACAGGACTTGAGAGACATGATAAAGCAAGGTTGAAAATTCTTTCGAATAGTTTAATGAACTAAAATAATTTCATTTTGATTCTAAGAAAAGAAATAAGCCTTTCTTAGTGTGATAGATGATAGCCACATATACCTGTAATTTTAGCCATACTGCTACTACAGTCTTTGCCCTGGTATAAAAGCAAAGATGTAGTGGAATGAATACTTAACTTGGAGTCAGAAGATCTAAATTTCAGTCTCAGTTTTTTTTTAAGTAATTGGTTATGTGACTTTGGGCAACTCCTTTAGTCTCTTTAAACCAGTTTCTTAATATATAAGCTAGATAAGAATAATCATATTACTTTACAAGACTGTTTCGGGGAAAGAAAGTTATATTATTTAGTGAAATGTTTATTAGGGGTCTACTATGTATCAAACACTGTTATTAAGGGCTATAGAAAAGGGAATTCATATAATTTATAGCAAACATGTTGAGTATATTCACAGGTTATTTTGTAATTTAAAAAAACATTAAAAGTGGAATTAAGAATGTATTTTGTTTTATTCTATTAATTCCTATCCTTAACACCCCTCCAAAAGCATAGCTTAATAAATTCACAATGAAACTTTCTCACATTTTACCATTTACCTTAGGGATTTAGAAATTCACAGGATACCTTGAGGCAATATGATGTACTAGGATGAAGCCTTTTTCTAATTACCCCAAATGCTAGTGGTTTCTCTCTCCATCTACCTTGTTTGTGTATTTGTATCCTCAATCCCCGCTAGTGCAGGAGCTACTTGTAAAGTGATAGGTACTTAAGAAACGCTTATTGATTGATGGGGATCGAGATAGGGCTCTCATCCAGGGAAGCACAATGAGGAGCATCTTTCAGGCAAGCGTCATAGTGCTATTTTCTACATAAACAATAGAAGACCTTGCTGAAAGAGAGAAAACTACTTTCAAAAGTACATATGTAAACCTTCAAGGCTTAGAGCACAGACCATATCTCGTATCTGGAGGTCTGCCTGCTTTTACCTCCACTTCTTTTATGTCCCTTCACAGGTCTACTGAGGTGTCAACTTGTCCTTGAAGTTAAAGTTCTTTCCCTTCTCAAATTGCCTTTTAAAAAACCTATGTTTTGTTTTCTTTGTAAGCTCCTTGAAGGCAGGGACAATTTCATTTTTGTCTGTTTTTCTTCAATGCCTTCTATAGTGTGTTGCACACAGTAGCCATTTGATACATGTTGGGTTGAATAAAATGTAATAGAACTGAGCACAGCACATCACTTTCCAAGATAAAATCACTCCTGGGTGAGGCTTACGTCATTCAGAAAAATGTCTGTTCCTCTAAAATGTATTTGTCTTTAATAAATATTTAGAATCTTAGGGGCAAGCTAGTTGGTTTAGAGGAAAGAGCACCAGCCCTGAAGTCAGGAGAACCTGAGTTCAAATCCTAGCCATGTGATCTTGGAAAAGTCACTTAACTCCAATTGCCTCAAGGGAATAGATATCTTTTGGGTCATATGCTTAAAAATTAAATTTCTTTTTCTTTCTTCCTTTTTTTTTTTTAAATCCTGAAGCCATCTCCTGGAGTATTTCAAATCCTTCAATCTGAAGTGGGTGATGGGAGACGACTGGGAGCAGCCTTATTCAAAGCTGTGGTCTTAGCTTTATTCATCCACTTTTTTTAGCTCACAAGAATTGTTTCAAAAAACCCAGAGAAAGGTATGGAAGAAATCCAAACTCAACTCATCCCTTTGCCCTCTGATTTATCATGGAAAAAGAAGTCTTAGAATTTTGCTGCTGTCAATAATGTCACAATAATTGGGAAATAAAACATCTATGCAAAGGAGTCTTTAAAAACTTAACACTAAACATCCATAAAATGCACTATCATAACCAAGGAAGGCATTGCCTTAGACAGGGTAGATAATTTTAAAGGATGCCTAAGTGGTGGTGGGGAGGCTGCTAGACAGCAGTTGATAGCTCCTTTATGTTGCTAGAGAACTTCATTTTCTTTGGCCTTAGTGACTTCAATAATGTAGGTATACCTTTCCCATGTAGAAAGCAAAGAGCTGGGAATGAATGATAGGATTAAATCCAGTTAGAAGGGGCTAGGGCAGAGATGGAGAAGTATAAAGCAGCTTGTTCAAGCACAGTCTTGATTATTGGTAATTATGATAGGAAATGAAGAACTTGGATCAGAGTACTCTAATTGGTGAGTACCCTTTTTTTTTTTTTGGTTGGAGAGGGGAAAGGAAAGAAATCCTAAATAAATGGGCATATCCCACTATCTCTTTTTGCTTAAGAGCAAGAGAGAATGGGAGATGAGTGCATGAGCTGTCTGTAGACATCTTAGGCTGTGTGACACTTGTGGAGCATTCCTTCCTGACAACTCACACACAGTAGAGGTCCTTCCTACATATGAACAATTACTATTTCTCCAATCATTTGAATCTGATCTTTTTTTTTTTCCAATTTATTTATTTAATAATTTCCCCAAGTTACATTAAAAAAATAAAAAAAATACATTCATTTCTAAAAATTTTGAGTTCTAGGTTCTTTTCATCATCCCTGTCCAAAATTAAAAAACCACTTGTGAAGTTATGCAAAACATTTCTTTAAAAGTCAAATTGTGAAAAAAAAAACCCTAATTAAAATAAAAACTCTCCAAAAAATTAAGTTAAAAGAGAGTGTTAGAGAGAGAGAGAGAGAAAGAGAAAGAGATAAAGAAAAGAGAGAATGTTTCAATCTATATTGAGATACAATCAGCTCCTTTTCCAGGGATGGATAAGATTTTTTCATCATAAGTCTTTTAGAGTAGTTGTGAATGATAGTACTACTGAGAATAGCAAAGTCATTCAAAGCGGGTCATCCCAAAACATTATTACTTCATATACAGTACATTTTACTTTGCTTGACTTCATGGAGGATTTTCTAGGTTTTTTTTTTTTTTTTTTCATCCTGAGAACATCCTGCTTATTATTTCCCATAAAATAATAACATTCCATATAAACACACACCACAGTTTATTAAACCATTTCCCAGTTGGTGGGTATCCCCTCAATTTTCTTTTTCTTTTTCTTTTTTTTTTTTTACCCCAGGAAGAAAGCTGCTATGATTTTTTTTTTTTTATACATATAGGTCATTTTCCTTTTTTTTTTTTTAATCTCTTTTGGTATTCATGCCAAGTAGTGATATTATTAGGTCAAAGGATATGTATGAATTTATAACTCTTTGGGCACAGATCACAGTCCTTGATCATTTATCAATTGAGTTAAAGCTTTTATTTTTTAAATAAATTTGACTAAGTTCCCTCTATGTTTGAGAAATGAGAATTTATCAGAGAAACTTGCTTCAAAATTCTTTTTACAATTACTATTGCTAATTGTCTCTCCTGCCCCCCCCAATTTATTCTCTCCTTTCACCCTGTACCTCCTCAAAAGTGTGTTGGTATGGACCATTTCCTTTCCCAAAATGCCTTCCTTTTATCACCCTTCTTCCCTTCTCTTTTCCCAGTCCTCTCCCATTTTTCCTGCAGAGTAGGATAGCTTTCTATGCCCTGATTGAATATGTATGTTATTTTCTTTTTGTGGGCCAGTTCTGGTTAGAGTAAGAGTCACTTTCTTACCCTCTCCTTCCCCTTTCCTCTCCACTATAATAGCTTTTTCTTGTCTTTTTTTATGGCAGATAATTTGTACCATTCCACTTCTCCCTTTCCCTTTCTCCCAGTATATTACTCTCTCACCCCTTAATTTTATTATTTTTTAAAAAAATATATATATATTTATATATATGTAATATATATATTATGCTTTTATATTCAATTCACACCTATCCTCTCTATCTATACATACTCTTTCTAACTGCCATATTAATGAGAAAGTTCCAATGAATTATAAGTATCATCCTCCCAAGTAGGATATAAACATATAAACCTTATTAACTCCCTTATGATATCACTTTCCTGATTACCTCCTTATGCTTCTTCAGGGTTCTGTATTTAAAAATCAAATTTCCCATTCAGCTCTGGTCTTTTCATCACAAATGTTTGAAAATCCTACATTTCATTGAATGGCTACCTTTTTCTCTGAAGAATTATACTCAGTTTTGTGGGTAGGTGATTCTTGGTTGCAATTCTAGCTCCATTGCTCTCCAGAATATCATATTCCAAGCTCTCCAGTTGTTCAACATAGAAGCTACTAAATCTTGGGTTATCCTGACTGTGGTTCTTTCCACTATACTTGAATTGTTTCTTTCTGGATGCTTTCAGTATTTTCTCCTTGATCTTGGGAGTTCTGGAATTTGGCTATAATATTCTTGGGAATTTTCATTTTGGGATCTCTTTTCAGATCATTAGGAGATGATTGTGGATTTTTTCAATTTCTATTCTACCCTCTGGTTCTAGAATATCAGGACAGTTTTCCTTGATAATTTCTTGAAAGATGATGTCCAGATTATTTTTCTGGTCATGACTTTCAGGTAGACCAATAATTTAAAATTCTCTCTCCTGGATTTATTTTCTAGATCAGTTGTTTTTGTAATGAGATAGTTTACATTTTTAATTTTTTGTCTTGTTTTATTTTATGTTGATTTCTCATAAAGCCATTAGCTTTCATCTGCTCAATTTTGTTTTTTGAGGAATTATTTTTCTCCGTGAGCTTTTGCGCCTCCTTTTCCAATTGACCATTTTTGCTTTATAAGGCATTCTTTTTCTCATTAGCTTTTTGCATTTTACATTTCTCTCAGTTCTTTCCCTAATTTCCCTCTATTTCTCTTACTTGATTTTCAAAATCCCTTTGGAGCTCTTCCATGGCCTGAGCCCAATTCTTATTTTTTTTGGAGGCTTTGGATATAAGAGCTTTGACTTTGTTATCATTTTCTGAATGTGTGTTTTGATCTTCCTTGTCACAATAGTAACTTTCTATGGTCAGAATCTGTTTTTTTTTCTTCTCGTTTTCCTAGTCTATTACGTGGATTTTGACTTTGTGTTAAAGTAGGGCTCTGTTTCCGGGGTGAAGGGTGCACTGTCCCAGGGGACAGTTTAGGGGTTTTGTGCAGCTGTTTTCAGAGATGCTTCTAGGATCTCTTTTTCACAAGCTCTCTTTTCTGCCCTGGAGCTGTCCTTGCTCCGCTGTAGCTGTAAGAGCTAATGTGCTGAATCAACAGAGTTCTGCTTTGATGATGTTCCTGCCCTAGGATTGTGGCTGGGGCTGTGCTCACATGATCTGCACTGGACCTGCACTGGGACTGCACACCAGACTCCCACCCTATTGCTACAGACCCTCTCCACTGACCTTCCAAGTCTTCCCTTGTGTTCCTAGGGCCAAGAAGTCCAGAAACCTCTAGTACAACTGATGATTCAGAGGTCCCACCTCACTGACCTTGGGACTGGGGCCAGAGTGGGTCAGGACTGGGCCAGCCAGATCTGGGGCAGGGGCTATGTTGGTGTGGCCTGCAATAGGATTAGGCTCCCGTCCCAGTTCCACAAACCTTTTCTGTTGAATTTCCAAGTCCTCTTTGTTGTCTGAGCTGAGAGCTCTGGCAGTCCCCAGTATTGCTGCTGATTCAGAGGTCTGGCTGGGGCTGGGGCCAGGGCTATGGTGGCCCAGTCTGTAGTGGGATTATGCACTGGGATCCCACCTTGGTTCCACAGACCCTTTCTGCTGACCTTCCAGGTCCTCCTCTGTGTCTCTGGGCTGAGGAGCCTGGAAGCTTCTGCACTGCTGCTGATTCAGAGGTTGAGCTGGGGCTGGAGCTGGGTCTAGGGCTATACTGGGGCAGTAGGGGACTGCCCGCTGATCTCCCACTTTTGTGTCACAGGCCTTTCTTGCTGACCTTCTAAATTATTTTTGGCTGGAAAATGTTCTAGCCTGTCTTTTGGGATGTTCTGAGGCTCTAGAATTTGTTTAGAGTCATTATTTAAAGGAATTTGAAGCAGTTTGGGGGAGAGTTTGGTCCACCACTCTGGCTCTGCTTCCTAAATTGTATCTCACTTGCATAAAAAGTTTTTTTATTTATATAATTTCTGAGTTTATGTTTGGCCTGGGTTAGGTTGCCAGATTGGGTTGGTGGGCAAGCCTTAACTCTTGACATCTTGACAGATGCTTTTAATCATTTGCCACTCCCTTTCATGATCCTAGCCTTGCATACCATCAGAGTGAAAAAGGAGAGTTGGGTGCTAAGGTCTCGCTAATATTCCAACAGGGCAGGTGATGGTACAGGTATAGAAGAAGGGTGAAGGCCCTTTATCATTTTATGGAAACTATCTTGGACCAGACATCCATGCTCTAGCTAGCACCTTGTTAGCACTGACTATTATTTTTAAATAGCACGCTCTCTACCTACCTCTTTCTTCAGTCATAATTAATTTCTCTCTTTTTCAACTTTCTCTTTTTCTCACTTTTTAAACACTTGTAAACTTTGGTCTTTGGAACTCTCCACTCAGCTTAAATTTAGAATTTAAATCCTTAATTTGGATCCTTAATACTACTTTCTCCAAGGTTGTCAAGGATCTTGAGATTGTTCAATCAAATACTTTTTTTCTCCTCAGTTCTCAACTTTCTTGATCTATTTGTAAACTTTTGACATTGTCAGCTGCTCCCTCATCCTGGATATTTCCTCCTCACTTGGGTTTAGTTTTCCTTCTTTTCCTCAGACCAACTCTTTCAGTATCACCTCCTCTGCTCTTTGCTGTTGCCTTCATTCTCAAAGAGGACCATGACATCAGGGAGGAGATGCCATAATGTGCAAGTGAATTAGATTTCAGTGAGGGAGGACTGGGCAAGGGCACCTGCCTCACTTTCCCCTCCAGAGCCATCTGAATCCAGTGATCAGATAGAGATCAAGAGGGCTGGAGATGGCTCTGGATGAAATAGGAGACTTGGACCTTTTTAAGCTAAGGTCTTCCAAAGGTCTCAATTTGATGAAGGTCATACCCATTCAGGGATAAAGACTAGATTAGCTCCCAGATCTTCCTAATTAAAGATATTGCCTGAGGCTTTGCCCTGAGCCCTCTTCTCTTTCTGCCCTTGGTCATTAAATTTGCAAGCTCCCATGGATTCCAGTTTCATCCCTTTGCAAATAATGCCTTCTAGATCTGTATATGTACCATGTGATATGATAAACTTTTCTTAGGTATCTACCACGTAGTAGGAATTATGCTAAATCTTGGGGATGCAAAAAGAAAAAAATATATTTTCTTTTACCTCTACTTCTTATAATTCCTAACTTTTTCTGGGCTACTTTATCTTATCCCCTGTTTTTTTTTTTTTTTTCTTTGTGTATGTGTGTATGTTTTTTTCCTCTTAAATTTCCATCTATATATTTCTCTCTTTATATGTGGTTTCTACCCAGGAAAATGTAAATGCTTTGAGTTTATATATTTTGTTTTTATAACCTATTTTGCCATACCTATGGAGTTTTCAAGGACACTTTCAAGGGAGGAAGCCTACCTGCTATGGGGAGTAGAGGCCATCTTGGGAAAGTGAGGATGAGTTGGGAGTTGGGAGAGCTTTATTTTTCTCAACATACAATGAGACTTGAATGCATCTGTCAGCCCATTGATATAATACTAGCATTAGAGCAGATCACAATCTATTCACATTCTTTCATTCAGTATGACTCTGTTCGAGATCTTTTACAAGATTATACACAACCCCCTGGAAGGCTTTTTAATTTTTTTTTTTTAGGGAGAGCCATCATTTAGATTTTTTTTTTTTAAAACCTGGCATAAAAACCACAGGCTGTCTGGGAGTGTAGGGGGCAAGAAACAGACTCAGGCTATGACTTCATACTGGTGGTGGGCAGTGTGGGGAAAGACTGAGATCCCAGGACATCTATATAAAGTTGCTATTGGAGAATCTTCAGCAAAGATCAGGAGCAGGGTGACATTGGATAAGGGGTCATCCAAAACAGTCATCTGGTAGTTTTCAATTTTAGTTGGATTCTAAAGGTCTGTAAACGTTCTCAGTGCCCCTTATAGTAATAACTAGTGCTTTTATAATGCTTTAAGATTTGTATATCATCTCATTCTATCATTACAACAACCCTATTATCCTCATTTTACAGATAAGGAAACTGAGGCAAACAGAAGTTATGTGATTTGCCAAGAGCCACACAGCTAGTAAGTTTCCGAGGGTGGATTTTATATTCATCTCACTCTAAATGCAATACTTTCTAAATTCAATCCTCTTTAAATTTGTGAGCCTGGGGCAAAATCCCAGTTGCCCCTCAGATACAATTCTGCTCAGGTCTTTTAACATTTGCAAACACCAATTCTTCACCGAAGTTACCCATCTGGTGTCTCTTACCCTCACTTTATACCTGGCCCACCTTAAACGAGGTCTTGGGAACTTTAAATGGAAGTATGTGTAAAGTTTTCTTTGCAGAGAGTTATTAACTGAGGGACCCTGGATTAATTTAGCAGCCAGGTCTGTTCTTTCAGCCATAAGCCATCCTGTCAGGGAAACTTAATTACACTTTAAGTGGGATGCAAATGAGTTGTGACACTACATCATTTCACATGAAAGGTTCATTACTTACATTAACTTGCACAATGCTCTCTCCTAAGCACAGGCTCATTACAATATTCCTGGGATTTTTTAAACATGGCTAAATGCAGGCAGGGTCTTTACTTTGAATTGCCTGTTCCTTTCTTAATCGTTAAGACTACAAATGTTCACTTTATTTAATGGCTATGAATTGGACTCGTGGATATAAGAATATACTGAGCCTGGCAGGAAGAAGGCTGGGAACAGCATCTGTCTACCCCCATGGCTGCTTTTGAACTCAAGGCTGTCTTTTGAAAGCAACTGATAGGGGGGCATCCCTACTGATGGCTTGGAAAAGAACTTAAAGAGATTCTAAAAGTTTTCAACACAGACCCTCGTAATGCTTTTCTGAAGAAGAATTGAGAGGTGGAAATATTTATTAATTAATCATCATTAGTTAAACACCATTTAATGGATAGAGGGGGTATGAAAATAAAAACGAAACAGTCCCTGTCTTCCAGGATCTTACATTTTAGATTTGAAAGAATATCTAATTTAGGGCCTTCATTTTATACATGACAAAACTGAGGTCTGCAGACTTATTGATACTAAATGGCAGGTATTTGATCCAAGACGTCCAGGCGGCATGGTGAATAGAGCGCTGCACTTGGAGTCAGGAAGATTCATATTCTGGAGATCAAATGTGGCTTAAACACTTACTAGCTATGTGACCATGGGCAAGTCACTTAGTTCTGCTTGACTCAGTTGTCTCTTGTAAAAAAGAATTGGAAAAAGAAATGTATTTTTGCAAAGAAAATCTCAAATGAAGCCATTAAGAGTCCCATGACTGAACAACAATAATTTCTGATTTCAAGTTTAGCACTTTTTCTATCATAATAGATGCAATAATGACATTGTTATACATGACATTCTTTGAGCATTGAGTAGAAAAGAAGACTAATTTGTCCAGGTGGAAAGAATGTTAGTTTTGAGGTCTGAGGACCTGGATTCAAGATTCAATTGGGACTTATACTAAGAGTAAGATCTATGACACATCTTTTAAATAAGGCTTTTTATTTTCAAAACACATATATAATTTTCAATATTAATCCTTGCAAAACCTTGTGTTCCAAAAATTATTTTTCTCCTGCCTTCCTCCCATTTCCTCCCTTAAGACAGCAAGTAATCCAATATATCTTAAATGTGCAATTCTTCTATACATATTTCCACAATTATCAGGTTGCACAAGAAAAATTAAATCAAAAAGGAAAAAAAATGAAAGAAAAAAGCAAGCAAACTGCAACAAAAAGGGAAAATATTATGTTGTGACCCATACTCAGTTCCGACAGTTCTCTCTCTCTGGGAGTAGAGGGTTCTCTCCATCACAAGACCATTGGAACTGGCCTGAATCACCTCACTGTTGAAAAGAGCCATGTTTATCAGAATTGATCATTGTATAATCTTGTTGTTGCTGTGTACAATATTCTCTTTTTATACTTACTTCATTTAAGTCTCCTAGGCCTCTCTGAAATCATCCTGCTGGTCATTTCTTATTGAACAATAATATTCCATAACATTCACATACCATAACTTATTCAGCCATTCTCCAACTGTTAGGCATCCATTCAGTTTCCAATTTTTGCTACTACAAAACGGGCTGCCACAAACACTTTTGCACATGTGGGTTCTTTTCCCTTTTTTTATGATCTCTTTGTGATACAGACCTAGTAGAGACACTGCAGAATGCAAGGGTAGTCACAGTTTGATAGCCCTTTGAGCATAGTTACAAATTGCTATCTAGAATAGTTGGATTGGTTCACAACTCCACTAACAATGCATTAATGTTCCAGTTTTTCTACATCCCCTCCAACATTCATCATTAACTTTTCTTGTCATTATAACCAATCTGAGAAGTACTTCAGAGTTATTTTAATTTACATTTTTCTGAACAATAGTAATTTAGAACTTTTTTATATGACTAGAAATGGCTTTAATTTCTTCATCTAAAAATTGTTTGTTCATATCCTTTGACCATTTATCAATTGAAGAATGACTTGAATTCTTATAAATTTGAGTCAGTTCTCTATAAAGGTCTTAATCAGAATCCTTGGATGTAAGTTCCTCCCCGCTTCCCAGTTTACTGCTTCCTTTATAATCTTGTTTGTCTAAAACCTTTTTAACTTAATATAATTAAAATTATCCATTTTGCCTTTCATAATGTACTCTGGCCATAATTTATAATTCTTCTCTGACCACAAATTCCTTCCTTTTCCACAGATCTGAGAGGTAGATTATCCTTTGTTCTTCTGATTTGCTTATAGTATCTTTATGTCTTTATGTCTAAATCATGAACCCACTTCAACCTTATTTTGATGTAGGGTATTAGGTATGAGTCAAGGTCTAGTTTCTATATGGCTTTCTGTATGGCACATTTCTTTACTTTTCTGTGTCACATCTAAAAAAAGGGAGATAGTTGGACTGGATGATCTCTTCTAATTCTATATCTATGATCCCATGCACTGAAACAGTTAAAAATTAACTTGGCAGGTTTCTGGGAGAGGATTAATTTTTTCCCCCAAATTTGTTTTATTTGAAGAAACAAAATAAGAGAAAAGAACAGAAAAGCAATACAAAACAAAGTAAAACAAAAAAAAAAGAGAACATTATCATATACCTAACATATATATATAACAACAAATACCAATTTAAGAAAGTATATATTAGTAGAAATTATATTCATGAATGATTATCTTTTCTTTACCTACTTATACATTATTCTTTTATTCTCTGCTGCATACATTTTTAATTTTATTCTTTTCTCTACCTTTCATCTCCCCCATCTAAGCAGATTAAAGTTAAGAAAGGATTTATTTATATATACATATGTAGATATATACATACATATACATACATACACACATAGACATACACATATCTCCCTTTCATTCCCCACCACTACCCCCAAGCAAGCTACAGTTAAGAAAAGATATATTTGTGGTATATATATATACCATATGTATACATACATATACACACATATATACATAGACACATATATGTATATATACCATATGTATATATACAAATATACACACTCACATACATACATAGCCCATATACACATATGTCTTTCCTTTCCCTGCTGACTGTTTCATTAAATTCTGTTCCATAACTTGGCTTACTATTATTTAACCTCCCCCCAGGGACCCAGAAATCCCTCCCATGTCTTCTTCTTTCACTCTTTCTTTCCCATTTACCTATCCCTCCCCTCTTATTTTTTTTATGTTTTGGAAGGTGCTATGCCCTTCATGGTTTTTATGTAGTGTTGCCTTCTGAACCCATTCCCAATATGAGTAGGTTTTTCAGAACTATGAATCTTCCTCCCCCTCCAATGCCTCTGTGTCTAGTCTTCCTCCATACCTCATTTGTATAACATGATTACTATTTTTACCTTAACTTAAATTTTTCTTTTGAGTTACCCTATTTTTGATGTAAATCTTAAACATAAAATATACACTTCCCATTTAAAAAATATAAACAGTTTGTCCATGTTAAGTTTCTTAAAATTGCTCTTTAATCTTGGATCTCATATGTTAAAATTTTCTGTTAAGTTTGGATTTGCTTGATAGAAAATCCTGAAAATTGCAAGTTAGTTGAATGTCCATTTTTTTCTCATTCAAAATTATAGATAATTTTGCTGGATATGATATTTTTGGCTGCAGGCCTAGTTCTTTTGCTTCTCTGTAGATGTGATTTCAAGACCTTTGGTCTCTTATTGTAACTGCTGATAAGTTTTGTACAATTCTAATTGTAGCTCCAATATATTTGAATTGTTTTTTTCTTATTTCTTGCAAAAATTTCTCTTTGATCTGGGGGTTTCAAATTTGTTAATAATATTCCTATATGTTTTCCACAAAGGATTTCTGAGGTGATAATCAGTGAATTTTTTCTATTTCTACTTTCCTTTCATGTCCTATTACTCTAAGACAATTTTCTAGGATTATTTCCTGCATTATTGCATCAAGGTTCTTTTTTGTGGTCAAAACTTTCTGGCAGTCCAATTATTCTTATATTTTCTCTTCTTGAGCTGTTCTCCAAATCTGTTGTTTTTCTTATGGGATGTTTCACATTCTGTTTTATTTTCTCATTCTTTATAATCTGTTTTGTTATTTCTTGATCTCTCAGAGCTTTACCTGGTCCTCCCTTATCCAATTCTAATTTTCAAAGTTATTTTTATTTTTGAGACTCTGTACCTCCTTTTCTAATTGGCTAACTTGTTTTTCATAATCTTCTTGTTTTTCTTGAATGGTTTTAAGTTTTTTTCTTTAGTTTTTCCTCAGTGTCTCTCATTTGATTTTTGAATTCTTTTTGGAGTTCTATAAATTCTTTCTGGGCAGAAAGCCATTTCATGTTAATCTTTGGGGTAGGAGCTTTCTTTTTAACTAAAGTGTCATCCTCTGAAGATGAATCCCAATGGTAGGGTTCTTTCTTCTTTACTGGTTCATTTTTTTTTTTTTTTTTTAGGTAAGAGGTATTAGTGTAAGCATCTCTAATCGTAGGGTGAGGGGGATGATACCTTAAGCTTCCTTTCAGCTCTCCACTCTGATCAGGAACCCAAATCAAGAGTTCCACCCTCCTCCAACAGTCCACAGCGAGCAGTGCCCCTGCCCTGCTGCTTCTGCACCCACCAGGTTCTGGTTCCTTCTCACTAAGGGTGGTGTCTCAGTAGCACAGCTGGGCTTGGCATTCCAAATCAGCTGAGGTTCACTCTGTCTTCCTGGACTCAAACCAACCCCCACTGGACAAACAGTCTGGGAGATGAAAGTGAGAGGATTAATCTTTTAAAAACCTCAAGAATATTTCTGGGACACTTAGGAAGGGCTGACATTATTTAAGCTTCATAATATAACTCTTTTCATAATGATAAGTAATTTATCAAAACATTTTTCCTTAGAACACCCTTATGTGCATTTTACAGGTAGGAAAACCTAGACATAGAAGTATAGACACAGTTAGACATCTAGGTAATGCTGTGGATAGGGCACTAAGTCTGGAGTCAGGTAAAGCTGAGTTCAAATATGGCTTCAGAGATTTATTGACTGTGTGACCCTGGATAAGTTACTTAATCACTGTTTTACCTTAATTTCCTCATCTATAAAATGTAGATAATAATAGCAACAGGGTTATTATGATGATCAAATGAGATAATAATTATAAAGTGCTGAGCACATAGTAAGCACTATGTAAATAGCTATTATTGATTATATATTATTAAGTGACTTGCCCAGAGTTACACCACTATTAAGTGTTTGCAGTAGGACTGAATAAATTGTATTCTATCCATGTCTGGTGCCAGGAAAACCTGAATCTCAGATTTTTTTGGCTGCATGACCACTTTATAATACTCCATTTTTGTAGCATCTATGGTATGGTGATTGAGGAAAAGCAAGCTACTTCATGGCATTATTATCAGACAGTTTATACAAGGTAGCCAAAAAATCTCAATGCGGTCTAGTTTTAATACTGCATCAGGACTTTTGGTACACCCTGTGTTCAAACATTAAAGAATACAGAATTAGCTAGGAATCACATGCAATAAATTAAATGCATATAGTCCATGTCTTCATTTAAGACTCAAAATATGTAACCACTTATTTTATGAAGTCTTCTGTGACGTTCCCCAGTTGAAACTGTTCTCTCACTCTTCAGATTTACCAATAACATTTTGCCTAGTACACTTGACCTTGTATTGTACATATTTGAACATGTCATATTCTCTTCTACTCTTAAAACACCCAAAATGGTAAGTTCCCTGGGGGTAGGCCATATTATGCGAGAACCTGCTTGTCACTGTCAGTAGATATTTTGGTGGCATCTCTTATCCTATTTATTGTCTCATGGACTGAAGCCCATGTTCAAGCTCTGACAATATTTTGCTTTCTCTTGAGGAGAAATGACTTATATGATGAATCTAGGGCAAAAATATACAATGATAAATCGGGTTAAAAAATTAAATTGTATTCTATCCATGTCTGGTGCCAGGAAAACCTGAATTCAAATTCATCTTTAAATATTTACTGAGTGATTCTGGACAAGTCACCGACCTCTGTCTCAGTTTTCTTATTTGTAAATAGGGGATAATAATAACAACTACCTCCCAAAGTGTTATGAAGATCAAATGAAAAAACAATAATTGTAAAGTTTTTAGTACAGTGACTAGTACATAGTGCTACATAAATGTTAGCTATTTTAATAATAACAATTTTTATTATCTAGTCAATAAAAAGGGTTGTCCAAAAAGGATCTAGAGATGATTCTAATAATTGCTAGATAATATATGAAATCTTTTTAATAATTTAATAACAGTTAAATTTTACAAAGTGACTTAAGGCTTTTAAAATACTTTATTTACCTAATCTTAGTCAATCCATTTGATTTTTACCCAAATCCTTTACAATTCAGATGGTTGGATACTTATGTATATAAACTGCTGACTTTATGGGTATAGAATCATAATTTTCTAGTACTAACAGATTTTGGAGATTACTTACTTTAACCTCCTCATGTCTTAAAATAAGAAAGATTAAATGATTTAACCCAGACTACACAATGAGTTAGAAACATCCAGCTCTCCTGATTCTTGAATATATTATATTTTATATTAGTATATTGCATATTATGTTATATCCTTGGATACTTGGATATGAATACTTTGCACTTCCCCATCATATAGTAGATATATCACCACACAGCTCCCTTTTACATCCCTTTGAGGCCTCCTTCATTCTACATATATTGCTCTTATTTTAATTTACAAGAGGAGCATGAAGGAGGATTGATCAAGGGACACTTCCTACAGGGGCAATCTTTTGTCTTCCCGAACTTAATTTGTACTTCTTTAGTGCTCAGATAATAATGGCTCATTAGCCACTGGAATCTGAGCAATTTGTCAAACAGGTATCAAAATTGGATGGCACTGACTCAGCACCCTGGACCCCTCCCCACTGATCATTATTGGAAAGTTTAATAAGAACCTTCTATTCCAAGGATGGCTTATAGTATGAAGCTGTCATCTTTCCATTGGAGAAGAACATTTTGAGGAAAAGTTTTATCCTTATCTCAGAACCTTTAACAAAGTCACTCTACATATGATTTTATGGTAGAGTTTGATGTAATGAATAAATAGGCTCACATCCTTACAGGCTTCTACTTATAAGCCTGAAAAATGGCATATCCATAATCATCCCAATATCTCACCAAACTGTTTTCCATCCTGGGCTGCCTCAAAAGTAACTTCAATTTACATGCTGTTTTCAAATAAAAAATTTTTTTTCTTAAGTTTGAAGTTATGTTATTCAACCAATTTTTTTTTTATAGATAGAGAAACTGAGTTATATCTCTGCCAAATGGTTTTGCTAACCATTTGGGAAGCTAAGAATCAGGGAGACATCATGGTATAGTGGGAAGAGTGCTGCATTTAATAATAAAGCTAATATTTATATGGAGTTTTATGGTTTGCAAAATGCTTTATAAATATTATCTTATTTGATGATCCTTACAATAAGCTGGAGAGATAGGCACTATTATTATCCTCATTTTATAGGTAAAAAAACACAGGTGGACAGAGGTGAATTGACTTGCCAGAGATCACAAAAATAGAAAGGTCACACTTGAATTCAAATCTTTCTGGTTCCAGATTTAGATTCTACCCACCAAGCCACCTTATTCCCTGGATTTTTAAAAAAAGATTTCAAATCTTGACTCTTTATTCACTTCAGTTATCTCTTTCACTTCATGATTTTCTCCATCATGATTTTGGTACATTATGGTTTGGCATAAGAAATTAAATGGAGATTTTTTGGGAGCGTTTTGCTGAAGCCTCAGGTGACACACAAAGGCCAGCAGGTGACATAGAAAAAAGCGCTTTTCACACACCATTTTTTCTTAACATTGACCTACATGTGGCCTGTGACCAAATACCTAACTGCAAATTTAATAATAAGATACTATAAGTACCTCATTAAAAAAATTCAGACTTATCTGGTAAGAATGGAGGGCCAAAATAATTTTCTATGGATTTCCCAGATTGCAGGGGCACACCCAATCTTGACAATATGGAAGGAATAACTATATTTGAACCATCCCTAAGCAATTTACTTAATCCATTAAACTGGAATTCCTTAATTTATTTAATGGTTAATCTGATGAGCTCTCCAAGGTACTTTCCATCTCCCAATCAGTAACTTTAGATCCTTTGTGACTTTGAACAACTCACTTTTCTAATTTGAGCTTTGTTTTCTCATCTATTACACAATTAATTTGATTTCAATGACCTTTTAAGGTCTTTTCCCATTTTAAATCCATGATATTATATTTACAATGGTTTCCTCAAGCAGGGATTTTATAAAATTACTAGGAGCAGTGAGGGGAGAAATTACTTCCTTGAGTCTTCCTAATTGGTTTGTGTTCAGTACTTGGTCAGTCAATTAGTCAACTAGTATTTATTAAGCACTTACTATGTGCCAAGCACTGGCAATACAAATAAAGCTGGGTAAGAAAATTGCTTTAAATAAAAGCTGCCCTGAACATATAATAAGGTTAAGCTAAGTTTTTTTTTTTTTTTTTTTTTTTGCTATACCATTGAAGGGAAGATCTCTTAGAGCTAAGAGTGATACTTTTTTACAATTAGCATTCAAACACTCAGAGCCTAGTACATGTAATAAGCCGACGAATCTGTGCAATTGGAGAAAAAAATAATAGTGTAAAAGAGTTTGGAGGAAAAGAAACTATTCCAATAAATCACTTGTCATTTGGGATAATAGAATACTGCATCATCTTCTATCTCCTGAAATAAAGGTTAAAACACTTTCTTCCTCTGTGAGCTCTATGATCTCTCTGGCATAGTCAATAGAAACTGCCATCATTGTTCTTTTTTTTTTTTTTTTTGAAATGGAAATACTTCTCTGCTTTGATAAATTGTTTATAATTCCTGAAAACTCCTAAGGAATATCACTATGTTTACTATAATTGTTATAGAAAATTTTTTTTCTTTTGATATTACTTGATTGGATTCAGCTAGAAATGGTACTGGCATATCACTATCCTGCTATTATTCTTTCATATTTAATTTTCAGCAGACTACTGCACAGCTGGATTAAAAATTTATATTTTGTATTTGAATAAAATGTTTTGATGTAAGCTTCTTTTCTAAAGGCTCACTGAAAGCATTTTTTGAACACTTCTAGTAACAGGGAGAATGATGGATAGGATATGTGTTTCATCTTTGATTTCTTCTATCTGGTTTCTGTATTTTAAAAGCTTTTCATTATGTTTCACATGGAGATTATGTGTACTTGATATGACAAAATCTATTTCAAGTGCTCTTAAATTTTTTGAATCAATGTTATGTTTGGGCAACTGTGGGCAATTTAAAAAATTTTAATCATTTTAATTCTATTTATTTGGTGAGTTCGCATAATTTGATGTCTGGGGGAAAGAAGGGAACAAGAATTTGTTAAGGACATACTCTATGTCAGGCACTTTGCTAACCACTTTGCAAATATTATCTCATCAGTCCACAAAAAGTAGCAATTTTAAAAGACAATTCTAGCTATCATATTACTCCTAGTAAAGATAATGATAAATTAGTAACATGAATAAAAAAATGGATCTTTTGATGGGAATTATTTTATCAACATGAGTACTTTGCTCAGTAATATAGGTTGTTTTTCAATCATTTTCCCTTGAGCATGTTTCTTTTCCTTATCTTCCTGAATATTTTCCCTAGATGTCTACCTCTCCTGATGCTGGAGTAGGAAGAAGGTATCTTTCCATAGATATGCTGACATTACAAAAATAACAGTATACCAAAAGGGCTGTACATATTTGTTTTTTTTTTTTTTTTGATCGAACTCCATAAGAACACCATTTCCTTTTCTAATCATCTATGTTTCTGTTATTTTTGAAAATTTTTCTAGAAATTCTTCATCAGTTAATAAACATTTATTAAATACCTACTATGTGCCAGGCACTGTGCTACATTCTGGACATACAAAAAAAAAGGCAAAAAATAGTCCTTGCCCTTAGATTTTTAGTCTAAGTTTACAACTCACTCATGTCCTCCATACAGGTTTCTACTACCCTTCAAAATTTTAGTTCTTTGGAGACAGGGCAAATAAAATTATACCAAGAGTTTTTTAGAATTATTAGCATGAAAAATACTTATTTGGTTCTCTTTTAGTTATATTATGGTAGGAAATTTAATATTTAGGATATATGTATTCTAAATTTATTTGGATTGTTGTTGATTTAAATCTAATTTCCATCAACATGCTTTCTAGTAGTTTTTGCTAAATAATTTGTGTCCTCAAATTTATTGGACACTGGGTTAATGAGTTTAGTCGTATTTTTAAAAATTAATCCTTCTCCAATCAATTCCACTGATCTATTTTTTTTTTTTTTTTAGTTTTGATGATTACTTCTTTTTAGTATAATTTGAAATCTAGTTTTTCTTTATTCTTACTTTAAAAAGTCTTTCATGGGAGTTGAGAACAATTATTCCTGCAAATGCATTTTACTATTATTTTGTCTGGGTCTATAAAGTTGGATGTACAGATTTTTAAAAGTAACACACTATGTAGATATACTTTTATTTCACAATTTAATTCACTATCTAATCAGACTATGATCCCTTGTTAGGAAAGATGCAATCCAAAAGGGGAGGAAAGGCAAGGGGAGCTGGTTGAAAGTTATGCTGATGGTGATTTTTTGTATAAATTAAGAAAAATGGTAAATATGGCTTGATCAATTTATAGTTCTTTTCTTTTAAACTTAAAAATGGGCAACATTTTTTTGATTGTTGATCACTTTGTCACAAAGTCTTTGCAATCCTCATCAAACACACAGAAAGAAGTTTACATCAATAAGGCAACACAAACAGTTCACTGGACTAATAGAATATGTCATTCAAAGAATATTTAGGATGGGGGGCAGATAAGTGGGGCAGTCGATAGAGCACCAGCCCTGAAGTCAGGAGGACCTGAGTTCAAATTTGACCTCAGACACTTAAGACTTCCTACCTGTGTGACCCTGGGCAAGTTACTTTTGCCTTAGGGGGAAAAAAAGAATATTCAGGGGAAAGGCAAAAACTGTGTAACTACCAGTCAGACTGACTATTAACAGTACAAATTCATGAATAGAACACAGAATATGGATCATGTTTTTTGAAAATTGTTATGAGTTGCTCTAAGGAGCAGAATTCCTGTTCCAGTCTCCCCACAGCAAATCTGAGTATCTGTTTAATATACCAGTAGCAGTAATATCAGTGAGTTAGGGAGCAATCTTTGACTTGCCTTATGAGAGAACAAATTTCTCATCAATTGAACTTGTTCAAAACAGAAGCTTTGTTAGGGAGATTGTAGAAGAGATTCATGACTAAACAGAGGCTTTGCTAGAGACTGCCTGAGATCTTCTCTTTCCTTTCAGATGCTCTGACTTTATGACAGAATGAGTGGAGACTATACCATCCACAGGCATATTATACCACTGAATCTGGGAGCTCCAACAAGAGCATCATAGGGACCTTAGAATTCATCTAGTTCAACCTGCTTATTTTATAAATGAAACTAATTGAGGTCCAGGGGTTTGGGGTGATTTGCACAAAGCCATACATAGCAAAAACATAGATTCGGCTCTTAATTTTGTCCCATACATAGCAAGGGACAAAATTAAGAGCCGAATCTATGTTTTTTTATTTTATTTTTACCTCAATTCCATTTTTTTGCTTTGATTTTGGAAGACTTATTCTTTCCAGTCTGCCCATACAGTAAGTACAGCATCACTCATGGGCCAGATCCACACTTGCTATTTTTTTTTCATAAAGTCAGAGCATCTAATGCCTTTTCTCTTTCCATCATGCTACTTTCTAAACTTAAGATAAGCCTGAGAATCATAGCTCATATTCTTTCCTATTATCTATAAGGGGGGTATTCATTTATAAAAATTTAGTTTGGATAGATCCAAGAGACTTGGTTAACAGGGAGAGGAAAATGGATGTTACAACTTCTTTGAATCTCAGGCAGGATGGATGATTATTTCAAAATTATGAAAATAAAAAATGGGGTATCATATGTGGAACAGATAATAAGCCAGTTTGTCTAGATCACAAAGTTCAGGAGGGGGAATAATATACAATAAGTTTGGAAACATAGGGTGGAGTCAGACTGTAAATAACTATGAACTCAAAAATAGTTTATTTTTTACCTTGAAACCATAGAAATCTATAGGAGTCAATTAAGTTAAAAGTAACATTGTCAAATGAACAAAACAAAAACAATAAAATACTTTTTGTGAGCTTAGAATATTGATTTTATATCTTCTTTAAAAAAAAAATACCTCCCATAGCACTGAAACATACAGGGTTCCATGATTTCTAAGGTCATAGAATAAAAGAACTTGAGATTTCGAAAGGATTTCAAAGGTCATCAAATCCAGCTTTATAGTCTCTTCCAGATCTGAATCCAGTGGCAAAACATAGATGAAGATGATCAGATGGCTCCAGATGTAGGGGGAGACCTTAGGGCTATATAGCACCATAGTGCACAGAATGCTGGGCCTGGAGTCAGGAAGACATCTTCCTAAGTTCAAATCTGGCTTCCTACACTTACTAGTTGTGTAACCCTGGGCAAATTAAAGATATTACATTAAAGATATAATGGAAAGAAGCCTGGTGTCTGGAATAAAAAGCTGAATTCAGATTCTGAGTCTGCTATTTACTGCCTGGACTTAAGTTTCTCAATGTTTCCGAACCTCTCAGTTTCTGTATCTCTCCTTGTTTTGAGAGGTTTCTTAGATATTTAATTCAGGGATGAGAAAATTGGAGAAGGATACTGAAGAGCTGTTATGTCGATTAGGGACTACATTTGTGCTGCTCCATTCCAGAGAGGAAGAGCTAGGAGCACTGACTGAAGATTGCAAAGGGACAAATTTAGTCTTGCATTAAGGAGAAACTCCCAAAAATTGAAGTTACCAAAAGGACTACCTTGGGAGGTAGTAGGTTGTCTGTCAATGCAAATCTTTAAGCTAAAGTTAATTGATCAATTACAGGTATATTGTAGAAGGGATTCTCCATCAGGTATGGCTTGAAAGTAATGGCCACTGAGATTTCTTCTAGCTCTGAAATTCAGTGAGAATATGATGTCTAACGTTATTCTATCTCTAAATCTATGATCCAAATAATCCTAAACTAAATCTTACTTAAACTCATGAAATTTAGTTAAGGTGTGAGAAGAAACATTTTGGCTGAGGCATTTGCCAGTTTATCTACTGATTCTCCAGTTCCCCCAAGATATTAGTGAAAAGGTTTGACTTTCCTTAAGGACAGATTAGAATCCAAGTAACTGTTTTATTGCTTAGCAACTGCTCATATCTCTAGTGCCCCTGATAGCTTGACCAGTATATTTTCATTCAGTCTTTGGTCTATGTACCTTATATAATCTTAGCTTTATGATAAAAAAAAAAAAGTATAACTTCCCTGTGATAGTCCTATAGCAAAAGAATTGGAGTGGAGGAAAAAAGCCAGCAAGCTGTTGAGTGGAAAGTCGACTTTGTCTAACAATGACAACCAAAAAATAACTACAGATATGGAAATTGGCTAGCGCTGGAAACTATTATTTATCCTGCAACAGGAACTGGGCTGAGTTTTCCATTATCATTTAAATGCTTCTCCCTAACTGGAAAGTCATTTTCAATTTTAAAGTTTTTATTATTCACCATATTCATTCTCCCTGAAATTAATTTACTCTTTAATCCTTAAATTTTTAATTTTCTCTGTTCTAGTTGATCACTTTTGTGGTTGTGATCCAGGAACTGCCTGGAGGAAACTTCCTTCCAAAGTGTTTCTACCCCATGCTATCTTACTTCAGTAGAAGGCAGAATAGATAATCAGGCTAAGCTAGCCAGTGACAGCCAGAATGGGAATGGGCTTCATTCCTAATTTGCTAGGGGCATTTGCTAACTCTTGTGCATTTCAAATTATTTTAATTAGACTAGGTAGATGGTGAAACCGGTCCACAACACCATCTTCTCCAGAAAGCACAGTCTGGACTTTTTCCTTCTACCTGACTTTTATTGGCCATTATGAGATAAAGCTATAGAAAGTTCAATAAATCTATGATTTCATCAATCTGGGTCTAATCACATATAGCTGCCAGCTATTCCATCCCATAAATTAGCCACAATGCAATCTACTGTAGTTCAAAGAGGGCTGGACTTTGAATTAAGATGTGAGTTGGAATCCTGGCAGTGTGATCACCTGTAAAATGGAGTTAATTATGCTTTTACTGTTCCCTTTACAGGGTTTTTGTTTGTTTGTTTGTTTGTTTTTTCTAGGAAAATACTTTGTTAACCTTAAGATGCTTAAAAAACTTTGTGAGCAATTATTATTATTTCAACTTTAGTATTAGTCCAAGAGACACTAAGTATATTTTTGGGGGCGGGGGTAAAGAGGGAGTCATCTTGATTTATGTCTTGTCACCAGACTCAGAAAACTCTGGAGGAGGGACTGAAGCTGATGACTTTGTGAAGCTCTACCTCACAAATCCAGTTCACTCACAAGTCAAGAGTCTCTTGATGTTATTGTTCCTCTTCTAGAACAAAGAACAAATAATGACAAGATTTTTTTTTGGAGATATGATATTGAATTGATGTATATGGAATAACACAAAATAGTAGTACTAGTATAAAAGAAATATTAGTAAATAAGCATACATGAAAAACACTCTTACAACGATCACTAAATCACTTCAAAAGTGAGTATTTATTCAATACCCTCATGTATAAGGTGTTATGCCGAAGTTCCCTTTTTAACATCGTGACCCAGTTTCTCCAATTGTCCTATTTAGTTATTCTGCCTTAGGTTATAATCTTTCTCTCTTAATGTTTGAGATAAAGGTTTTATAGACATTCCTTCTTAATGTTTGACAAGATAAAGGTTTCTCCATTTTAGATGTTATTAGAATATCAGTAACCTCCCTCCATTAGGTTATCCTCACCTAGGTACCTCCACTATGTCATTGTTCTTGTTATTCTATAAAAAGCTTTCTGTCCCAATACTCTGGGCTATACTCTTTGAGATGATAGTCTCGTCTAGCCCTTGGATCAACCATGGATCCATTGGTCCCAGTATTTCTCTCCATTTAATAAACTATTGAATTGGTCTCTAATTTCTTGTCTTGCTCAGTTTCTTCGGCATTACATAAGGCAGTGTGAGATAATAAATAGAGAACTGGTTTTAACAGTCAGATTGCCTCTCACACAGTTCACCTGTGTGACCTTGAGTGATTCACTTACCAGACAACCTTTTAGAACTATCAGTTGTAGCTGAGTTGTGGCTATATGTTTGTATAAGTGAAGGACATTTCTTTTTTTCTTTGTTTTTCTTTTTTATTGCAAGCTTAATGATCACCAAGAAATGCAAACAGTTCAATTTAGCAAGATGAACAAGAAAGAGGATTATATATCAAATTTAACAAGGTAGTAGCAAAATTGCTCTAACTCTATTTGTGTTCTCATCTGTACATCTTCTTGGCTTTTTTTTCCTGTGCACTTAAAATATTTATTGATTTTTTTTGCATCTCTCTGACTACCCACTAATCTTTCTTCTCCCTTCCCTATGTCTACCCTATGTCATTCTGCCAAGAACGAGACCCTTCTTTGCAACAAATATGGACAATTCTGGAAAACAAATCAATACAACCACATGGAGGGGTTTTTATACCAGGAGTCACATAAAGGATTTACATCACAAATCTAGACCACTCCTTCCCTCTCAAATTGTTGAATAAATATAATAGCTATGTCATGTGTTGAGAATAGAAAATTAAAAAAAAAATAAATTCCTCCACTTGAGTTCATATTCTTCTGAGGGATAAAATATGTATATTAACAAGTAATAACAATAAAATGTGAGGAGAGAGAGTGTATTAATATGTCAGGGGAGAATGAAATCAGGAAAGGATTTATAACTCACATTTCTTTAGTGCTTGAGGTTAATGGAACACTTTCCAGTCCTACCACAATAGCTATGTAAAGGTAAGTAGTGTAAGAATTTTCACTCCTGTTTTTTAGGTGGATAAAGTGCTGCGCAGAGAAGGAAGAGTCTTAATCATGGTCATTTAGCTAATTTTAAAAGGATAAGGCTTGCTGAGTGTGGTGGCACATAACAATTGCTGGGGAGGCTGAGGTTGTCAGGTCTCCTCTGTTCAGGAGTCCTGAACCTAGTGGGCTAAGCTGAATAGATGTCCCACTTAATTTCAGCTAATATGATAAGCCCCAGGGAGTGGAGGAGGTATGAACTGCTCTGGGCTAGAAATGGAGGAGGTCAAAGTCTCCTTTTATATTACAATGAAAGGAAAGAAGGAAGGAAGGAAGGAAGAACAAAGGATGGAGAGAAGAAAGGAAGAAAAAAGAAAAGGGGAGGGAAGGAAGAAAGGAAAATATTAAAGAAAAAAAGTAGGAAAGCTGAATTAATTAGGTCTGATCTAATTCTAATGATTTGCTATGTTTCCAAGGTTTTAACAACCTCCTCCTCCATTTGCTCTTAACAAGAGGGGAGAAAAGTGATTAGCACTTAACTGACTTTGAGCTGTTCACCCTTAATGAGTATATCAGGCACTGTTGCCTTTCTCAGTGAGGGGTTTGGAATTTATTTCAAAGGGTCACTTTAGATAATATAGTTAACTTAAAAGGTTGCTTAGCACAAGCGATTACAAGAAAACTCAGCATGGGGACTCTCAAAGATATTATTCAAACAAACACTTTGGATTATATCAGCTGGGATCAATTTGATTTTGTAAAAAGCAGCAGTGGTGGGAAAGGGTGTCAAACTTTAAAATGGTGTGGGGCACTGAAAGCTCCAGCACAGGGGCAGCATGGTGTAATAGATAGAATGTTTCATTTAGATCCAGTAAGATTGGTTTCCAATTTTGGTTCTGATTTTTACTAGTTGTGTGATTTTGGGTAAAACACTTTACTTCTCACAAAGATCTTCAATAAAATTTGTAAAATGGTGGTAATAACACATAGAATTGACGTAAGTAGTTTTCTCCAATATAAAAGTAATAATACCTAGATAGCCTAGTTCATATGGATTTCATTATCATATTTATGCTGGTGGCTTTCAGTCCTGATCTCTTTCCTATGCTCCACTCATGTACCATAAATCACCCATTGGATATTTTGAATTAGATATCTCAAAAATAAACACATCCAAAATAGAATTTATAATCTTTGAAACTCACCCCTCTCTCAAACTTCCTTTTTTCTGTTTAAGATCCCTCTAGTTGTCAAGTTTCGCAACTTTAATATCATCTTGAAACTCTTCATTCTCTCATCCTATTGTAGTCAATCAGTTGCTAGATCTTATCTTTTCTATTTTCCCAATGTTTCTATGTTATTCATTTCATTCTTTTTTTTTTTATTAGATAAAAAAGGCCATTCTTTGCCACATTACTTTCTAGCTATAATCACTGAATGGACAGTTGCTTCAGTCAAACTGAAACCTGTTAAAGATCTTAGCTTAGAAAGATCAAAGTCTCCCACTGCATCCAGGGCCATCTCTAGTCATCCTGATCTATATCTGGATGTTGGACCCAGATGGATTCAGAAGAGGAAATGAGACAGATGAATTTGCACATTTTCTGTCACTGATATTCAATTTACTTGCATGTCATGGTCATCTGAGAGAAGGAGACACAAACGACAATGATTTTCCTAAAGTTCAGGTCTGACCATGTCACATCTTTATTCAATAAATTGCATTAACTTTCAGTTATCTATAATGATAACATGAAGACTAGACCTGATATAGGAAACTCCCTGATGAGGAAACTCCTTTTACCAATGCAAAATAGCACTGCTTTACCTAGATTTACCTAGGGTACTGAAAAGTTAAGTGACCTGTTCAGGATCACCTGGTCAGTTATATGATGGAGATAGTACATGCTGGAGTAACTTGTCTTCATTTTCCTATAATTCATTCCTATAATATGGAATTAAATATTTGATGCCATTCTACTTTTCAGGTTATTCTATAGTTACTGCTCTTCATTCATATTGGCCCCCAATAGATTGTTATCTGTCTGTCTCAACAGCTTTTTCTTCTCAAAGCCTCAATAGCTTTTTCTTTTCAAAATACATGCAAAGATTGTTTTCAACATTCACCCTTGCAAAACCTTGTTCCAAATTTTTCTCCCTCTTTTCCCACTCTCTCTTCCCTTAAGTAGCAAGTTGAACATATATATATATAGGTTGAACATATGCAATTCTTCTAAACAAATTTCCAAATTTTTCATGCTGCGCAAGAAAAATCAGATCAAAAAGGAAAAAAAAATGAGAAAAAAAGCAAACAAACAACAACAAAAAAGGTAAAAATTCTACCTTGTGGTACACCTTCAGTCCCCATGGTCCTCCTAGATAAGGGTGGCTCTTTCCATCACAAGTCTATTAGAACTGGCCTAAATCACCTCATTATTGAAGAGAGCCACGTCTATCAGAATTGATCCTCATATAGTATTATTGTTGAAGTATATAATGATCTGGTTCTGTGCATTTCATTCAGCATCAGTTCATGTGAATCATGTAAATAATTATGATAATGATGAAAATGGCAATAGTAGCTAATATTTATGTAGTATTTGTTAAGTGCCAGGTACTGTGCTAAGCAATTTGCAATTATTAGCTTATTTGGTCCTCACATCAACTCTGGGAGGGAAGTGCTATTATTAGTCTTATTTTACAAATGATTATGTTGAAGAAAAAGAGACCAAATGGCTTGCTCAGAGACCAAATGGCTTGCCCAGATTTACACAACTAGGAAGTATCTATGGCAAGATTTGAAATCAGATCTTTTTTTAACTCGAGGTCCAGTGCTTTATCCACCATACCATTTAGCTGATAGATGTATTTCGTACTAGAGAATGGCTATGGATGTAGTATTTTCTAGAGGTGGGAGGAGCAGGGGAAGGGAAGAAGTCAAGTCTCCTTGAATGCCAGAAGAAGAAAGGCATATAAAAAAGGGCTAAGATAAATGAAAGTTTGTTAATCACAGAAAGAGGATTTGAGAGGGGTGGGATGGAAGAAGTCAAAGCTAGATTGAGACTTGTTAAGAATGGGCGCAAGCCCCATAGAGATGAGAGAATGAGGATGGTAACAAGGGAGAGTGGGTTTGCATTTTGGCAGTGAGGGTTCTATATTACAGAAATTAAGAGAAAAGAAGATGGGAGTTTTCTAGCCATATAATGGGGGCAAGTAATACCTTTTGCTAGGAAATCCTACCAAAAAACAAGAGTTTTTTTGAATAGTTGGAGTTGACATCACTTTTCACTTAAGCACTAATGTAGAAGGAAATTGGCTCTGCTGTAAGAGATTTTATTTGCAGATGAGGACCTGACAGCAAAGGTCCTGACAAAATCTCTAGTCATAATTTTAATTAACAATTAAAAGAAGGAGATCCAGCTCTAAAAACTGTGCAAAAATGTTTGTGGCAGTCCTTTTTGTAGTGGCAAGGAACTGGAAATTGAGTGGATGCCCATCAGTTGGAGAATGGCTGAATAAGTGATGGTATATGAATGTAATGGATTATTATTGTTCTATAAAAAATGACTCTACAGAAGCCTGGGGAAAAAAACTTACATGTATTGATGCTGAGTGAAGTGAAGAGAACTAAGTGAATATTGTATACAGCAATAACAAGATAATGTGATGATCAACTGTGATTATTTTGACTCTTTTAAATAATGAGGTGATTCTTGAATGGAAAGAAAAATTTGCATCTAGAGAGAGAACTATGGTGACTAAATATGGATCAATGCATAATATTTTCACCTTTTTGTTATTGTTAATGGGTTTTTTGCTTGTTTTTTCCCTTTTGACCTGATTTTTTTTTTTTTTGCATAGCATGACAAATATGGAAATGTTGAGAATATTTGCCCATGTTTAACCTGTATTGGATGGCTTGATATCTAGAGGAGGAGAGCAAGGGAAAGAAAGGAGAAAAATTTGGAACACAAGGTTTGGCAAAGGTGAATGTTGAAAACTATCTTTGCATTTTTTTTTGAAAAATAAAAAGCTATTATTTAAAAAAAAAAAAAAAGAAAGAGATCTGTCATCTTAATTTCTAGTCTTAATAGTATCCAAGGCTCTGATCCTGATATGTGGAACATGGTGTTCTGGGTTGGACCCTGAAGGTGTCTGAGGTTATGTTCCTTGAGTTTGTTCCTTTTGAGAATGTTTTGTTTGACCCTGACTTTAAGTACTTCGTATTCTATCAGACTCAGTTTTGCTTTTATACATAAAAAGTTCTTAGAAGTTCAAATACTCCTGGACATCTAGTGAGAATAAGGAAGAAGTGATAGTACTTTGTGTTCTTCCACATCTAGAAATCTTTCTTGGCAATCAAATAACTTGAAAACACATTTACAGAGTCACATAAATACTAACCAAATAGTGTTTTCTCTCAAAGACACTGCAATAACAATGTATGGGCCCAAGGAGGACCTTTACTTTAGTTCAGAAGTATCATTTTTAGGACTAACCCATCACATCAATAACAGAATGATGGCCTGTTGTACACTAGTGTAGGGATGGAAGTTTTTGCAGGGGGCCAATGCATCATCTCAGGGAGGTGTCTACCAGCACTCTCGTTAGGACAAGAGAGCAACAGCCTGAACTGAACACTGGGGATTTTCAAGTGCCTCATAGAGATGATTTCAAACTGTTATCCACAGACCAGATAGAACCTTGGGGAGCCTAATCATTCTGGAAAAGAAACAATGATTTCATTCGGTGAAATAAGAGAGTTGATGGGCTTAGAGGAAATTGAGCAGGAGAATACAATCATTTTGAGGGATTTCACAGAAAAAGAAAATTGTATGAACTTTAGACCTGATGTTCTAACCAGGTCAGTAAAGACTAGGAAAAAGAATTGTGTATAATGAAGGTAAGAACTCACATTTTCTTTAGTAATTCCAGGGGTTGTAATGCAATTTCTTCACAAACATTTCCATAGTATAACATAGTGCCTTGAAAATAGCAGGTATTTAATAAATGTTGGCTGAATTAAACCATCAACTGAATTGAACCTCCCTCTGTAAGGTAGGCAGTGCAAATTTATTATTTCCATTTTATAGATGAGGAAACTGAGACTCAGAGAAGTGAGATGGTTTTTAAATAAGATTTAGAGAGGAAATGGGATTTTAAAGACTATGTGGTTTAGCCATTTCGTGATGAATGCAATCTGAGTGACTTAAAACGATCTGCTTAAAGCCTCACAGGTAGCATGTAGCAGAATCTGCATTTGAACTCATGATTACCAATCTAGTGTTCTTTCTGCTAACCCTAAGGGCATCCTATTAGCAAATATCTGAGTTGGATGAAACAGCCTCATTAAAGAGAAGAAAATGGATGTCATCTTGGATGAAAATATGGAAAGGCCAAAGTCTGTCTGATTTAGAAGAAAAATAAATAATACCGAAGAAGGAACTAATGTGTTCAGTGATGATTTTCCTTTGTAATTTTCGAAGCTTCTTTGATTGGAAGACCTAATTTAGTAAATATATTTTTCCCATTATGGGATCTTTAACAAAAATGTTTGTGCCTATATCGTTAAGGGAGATGAGCAATCAGAAATGCTCTTTTTAAAGTCATAGTAATGCTGTCCCTGTGAATAACAGATTTCAATTTAGCAGAGTGGAATGATCTTAAATTGGTCTCTCAGTATTTTATCAGGGAAAACTTGAACAAATTCATTTTTATTATCTCTTTGATTTCTGTTCTTTTCAATGAAAAACAATCACTCTATTATTAAAATAGTCAGAGACTCAAAACTTAGAGTACTGTTAGAATCACATTTCTTCAGGATGGAGAAGAGAGGCACAGCGGGCTGTTCTTTTGTGGAGAGAATTCCTCCCTTCCCACTGTTAATCTGTAGGAGCTATAAAGAGATGGGGAGGAGAAGGCAAGTCTTAGCCTTAAGAATAGGCTCTAGGTTGGTGTGTAGGTCACTGGTGATGGAGCCAGAGCAGTCTGGTAGAAAGAACAGCAATGAGAAGACTTTTTTTTAAGAATAAAAGTGTACACCAGCTGTGCAATCAGGTGAGAGATGTGGGAATAATTATGAGAGGGATTCCCTCTGAAGAGTTATCTCAGGCAGCAGTTGTATGGGAGCAGCCTGATAATTTAATTCCATGAATGGAATCACTTCAAAGATTTAGAGGTATCCAGCCCAACTTGATCATTTAATTGATCAGGAACTTAGGCTCAGAGAAATTAAGTGATTTATACAGGTAGCACAGCTAAGACTCAATAAACATTTATTAAGTGCCTAATGAGTGCCCCAGAATACTCAGGAAAAGCCAAAATAGTCCCTGCCTTTAATTTTCTTGGAGTTTTTTATTGGTGAAAATGACATGTGCATATATGAGAAAATATAAAAATACATCACACACTTTATGGTTTGAAGAACATTTTCCATACATTTTCTCATTTTTTCCCATTTGTGTCTTTGTTGCTCTAGTGTCTAGTATAGTACCAGGCACATAAAAGACACTTAGTTTATTGAATTAAATAGAATCTTTATTTTATTGGTGTAAGGACAGAGGAGTAAAGAATAAACAAACAGAAGAGTAAAGATAAAACCTTAACAAAGTAAAAATATAGATTGTGTACTGGGAAGAACTTGCAATGTGGTTGCTAGTCTTTCTTCCTCAATTCTCTGATGACATAGTAATGATAATAAGCTATAAACTACAAGTTTAAATTGTTGAAGTCTGAGCCCTCAATTAATTCTAGAAACTAGTAAAGAAGGGGATGAAATAGCATTGGATATTCTATGATACTCGGTGATCTAACAATCATTTTGCATTTTAAAACCAAAGAAAAGGTCAAAAAGTAAAATCTCATGGTTGAAAAATAAATTTTGAGATTTGTTTTTCTTGGTATCCATTCATGTTTAGGCCCCTAGCAATGACTTCCTAGATATTTTGGGAGGAAAAGTAGATATCTTCTAGAGGTGTCCATGTGGGCACTTGGAAAATATTTACATACTTGTACCCCACCTTCAGAGATGGCTTTGAAAGTGACATTCCTGTATTCTAATAACATGTATTTTGTATTTTTTTTTTTTTTTTGGCCTTTGCATTTGCAAATGTCCTTCCAGAGTTGCGGATCAAAACATTAGTTCTACTTCCTATTTTCTGCTAAAATCCACGTTGACATAATTTCTTCTGTTGGTAATCAATGGAACATCTGGTTCATTAGAATTCTGGGGCTCTGTCTCTCTCTTGCCTAGTAGAGGCTCAATGGGATGGAGGCTAATTATTAGGATAGGACAAGGACTAGCCACTTCTCATCACAATCCTCAAACCCAGAATGGGGCCAGTGCAGCTGGCATAGCTGCAGGAAGTGCTGTTTTCTGGGCAGATGACAGTTGAGAGTCTGATTGCATTTTAAATTAATTTATAATGGAAAAGACATTAATACTCCCAGTCCCTAAGATAGTTGGGTCTATAAAACAGGCAGTGAATCTTAAAATATACCCATGTCCTTTCTAGTTTGAATTTGGTTTGTAATCAGAATTTTCTTTTTTGAGCTCATACTTCAGTTCAGATAGTAAGCTTATCTTTCTTTTTCCTTTTTCCTTTCCTTCCCTTCCCTCTTTTTCTTTTTTCTTCCCCTTCCTTTTCCTCCTCTTCCCTCTCTCTCCCCTTCTCTTCCTTACCCTCTCCTCTTCCTCCCTTTCCTTTCCTTTCCTTCCCCTCCTTTCTCTTCTCTTCTCTTCCCCCCTCTCCCTTTCCCTCTCCTACTTTCCCCTCCCATTTTCTTCTCTTCCCTCCCTTCTTCTTCTTTTCCCTCTCTTTCCTTTCCTTCCCTTCCTTTCTGATGGGCCCAAATTCAATCTTAAGAGTTTATCAACAATCAACGATACTCTCTTATATGGTTCATATTTTGTCACTTGTGCCAAAGAGTCTCTATCTTTTCTTTCCCCCTCGTTTTCTCTCTTTCTTCCTCCTTTCCCCCCTCTCCATCTCTCTCTCTCTCTCTCTCTCTCTCTCTCTCTCTCTCTCTCTCTCTGTCTGTCTCCCTGTCTCTCTCTCTGTCTGTCTGTCTCCCTGTCTTTCTCTCTGTCTCTCTGTCTCCCTGTCTCTCTCTCTCTCTGTCTCTCTCTCTTTCTCTCTGTCTCTCTCTCTGTGTCTGTCTCTGTATCTGTCTCTCTCTGTCTCTCTGTCTCTGTCTCTGTTTCTCTGTCTCTCTCTCTGTCTCTCTCTCTCTCTCTGTGTCTCTCTCTTTCTCTGTCTCTGTCACTGTCTCTCTGTCTGTCTCCCTGTCTCTCTCTCTCTCTCTCTCTCTCTCTCTCTCTTCTCTCTCTCTCTCTCTCTGTCTCTGTCTCTCTCTCTGTGTCTGTCTCTCTCTCTCTGTGTCTGTCTGTCTGTCTCTCCCTTCCTCCCTCCCTCTCATCACATGGAGAATCTCAGAATTAGCTCATTTCTAGGATATTTGAATCAGTTCATCTGCTAGCTCTTAAGGCAACCAAGAAGCATTCAGAATAAAAAAAAATAAAGATATAAATGAGAGTTTGATAGACTAGGACACCAGTCACTTAACAACTAATTTGAGTTTATTACTAAGCAATAAACACGTAACAGCCCAAGTACACATGGTTGTATATATGCCTTATTCCCATTTGCTAATCTGTTCACCACTGTAGCTGCCTCCCCAGCTGGGATCTACTGCTGTCTTCACTGTCACCATGGCTGCCATCACCTAGAGTCCATGACACTCCCCAGTATCAGCAAGGTGATATGGAAAATCATCTTTTTGCTTCCTTTCTGGATCTTCTATTCCTTTCTTTTTTCTTCCTTCTTCCTGCCAGCAGTCCTTCCTGTCATAGCTTTAATACCTAGATGCCTTCTGCTATGTCCCTTTGAAAGTATTCTGGGAAAATGATCATTTTTTTTGTTTGTTTGTTTTATCTTGGATGTCAGGGAGAAAAATTTAAAGATGACTAGATAGACAATGGGTAGCTGGGCAACAAATTAGATGGAATTACAAGTCTGGAGTCCTGAGGACCTGACATAAAATTCACTCTCAGAAACTAGCTCTGAGGTTCTGGGCAAGTCACTTGATCCTGTTTGTCTTAGTTTCCACACTTAATAAAATGAACTGAAGAAAGAAATGGCTCTAGGACCTTTGCCAAGAAAATCCACATAAAAAGTCTGAAAAGTCAGACATGGCTAAAAATTACTAAATAGCAACAAGATAGTCAATAGGGAGTTACCAAAGATTTTCTTTTCTTCCCCATTCCTTGTTTCCCTTCTTCTCTCCCTACCTCATATCCATCCTCCCTCCTTCCTCCCTCCTTCTTCCCTTCTTTCCTCCCTTTCTCCATTCCTCTCTCCCTTCCTTGCTTCCTTCCTTTCTATTTTCTTCCTCCCTCCTTCCTTCCTTCCTCCCTCCCTCCCTCCCTCCCTCCCTCCCTCCCTCCTTTCCTCCTCCCCTTCCTTCCTTCCTTCCTTCCTTCCTTCCTTCCTTCCTTCCTTCCTTCCTTCCTTCCTTTCTTCCCTCCTTCCCTCCTTTCCTCCCTCCCTCCCTCTTTCCCTCCCTCCCTCCTTCCTTCTTTTCTCCTTTCCTCCTCCCCTTCCTTCCTTCCTATTTTTCTTCCTTCCTTCCTTCCTTCTTCCTTCCTTCCTTCCTTCCTTCCTTCCTTCCTTCCTTCCTTCCTTCCTTCCTTCCTATTTTTCTTCCTTCCTTCCTTCCTTCCTTCCTTCCTTCCTTCCTTCCTTCCTTCCTTCCTTCCTTCTTTCCTTCCTTCCTTCTTCCTTCCTTCCTTCCTTTCTTCCCTCCTTCCTTCCTCCTTCCTTCCTTCCTTCCTTCCTTCCTCCCTCCCTCACTCTCTTCCTTCCTTCCTTTCTTCCTCCCTTTCTCCCCTCCCTCCTTCCTTCCTTCATTCCTTCCTCTGTACCTCCTTCCTTCTTTCCTTTCTTCCTCCCTTCCTCTCCTTCCTTCCTTCCTTCCTCCCTCCTTCTTTCCTTCTTCCTTCCTTCCTTCCTTCCTTCCTTCCTTCCTTCCTTCCTTCCTTCCTTCCTTCCTTCCTTCCTTCCTCCTTCCTTCCTCCCTTCCTTCCTTCTTTCCCTTCTTCCTTCCTTCTTTCCTTTTTGGTGCCAGTAGCCTCTGCTGATTAAAATGCTATGAAGCTGTCCATAGTATGAGCTTTTTTGTCCTGTCACGTGACAAATTTCGATCTAGAAGCTCTATTCCTTAAAAGGAAAATAATTTGGGGGATTAAAAAAATCACATTATCATCATGATAAATAAAAAATGTAGGTTTAAATCTTGGCTTTGACACATACAAATCAAACCGACAAAAAAGCATTTCCAAGTGCTTTCCGTGTCTTAGATAATGGGGTCAAAGAGACAACATGGAGGCACCATGTGGTAATTTTCTGGATGCTCCTTGAAAGTTTTTTGTTTCTCTCAGCCCATTTTTTTTTTATGTGCAGAAAGAGGGAACTGCAGTCCATGAGATCTTGTCACATACAACTCTAGGGGCTATAATAATATTCTTATTTTTATAACTCACTTCATTTTCCTAACAAGCTGCTCACAGCTGGGGCATCTCTAGGGTAAGTACCCAGTAACATCTGCAAGCTTTTTGATTCCCCAATGGTGTTTTTGGTAAAAGATGTTTTCAACCACGGAAATAAATTGTTTAAAATCTCCCCAATGTCATATGTGGGGGATAATAGCCTTCCAGTTTTGTTGTTCTCGTCACCACTGTGTCCTGGAGATGGCAGCAAAGTACATAGAAGCAGGGTAGCAAACCATGACACATAAACAAGTTGGGAGATTAATGATGCAGTCCAAGGCTGCTGATGACAATCCTGGAACGTAGCAGCCTCTCTTACTTTACCCTGACAGTGTAGGTAAATAGAATGCTGATGTATTTATTAATTTAGTTTTTAATTATGTTGGGATGGATCCCTAATTCCCTTCAAGCCACTCCCTTTACTTTACTCTTTATTTGCAGACAAGTTGTGAAATCTCATTTATGCCTTCTTCCTTTTTTTTTCCCCTTCTTCCTTTCCTGGGAAAAACATTGAAAATTATAAAGAGATCTCCAAGGAGAAAAAAAAGAGTATTTTCTGTGGGAACCTCAATTTTATGCAGCCATCTACACCATTTGTTATCCCGACTTCATTTTCAAAGAGCTATTTCTTAATCTCAGACCACGTTGTCTTTCAATCCTTCTGGCTTGTCAGATTTTCAGTATCTATAATGGCGTGATTAACTGGCAAGGTGATGCATGCTCTAATAACAGATTGCAAAGGACATCATATTAGACATCGTAAGAGCCCTCTTTATTCCAAAGTATACACACAATAAGGGCCCAGCAGACATGACTTATGAGGGCTGTACCCACCACAACGGGAGCAGCCTCACTTTGGAGTGCAGGCAGAAATGTTATTAAAATGAAAAAGAGAGTTCTTCTCACAACCGAATTGCAACTGTTGGTTTCAATGCTCCACTTGTTTGTCAAAAGACTGTTGGTGTGAAATGGGTTCCAACTCCTGCTAGCCTGAAATATTTCACAAGTTTTGTTGAGTAATATAGGAAAGTTCTCTCTGAAGAAAGTGAAATGAATATTTCTGATATTGGCCCCCAACTTCCTGGCCCCTAAACCAATGGAATTGGATGTCACTATTTTTGGGAGGCTATTTTATCTTAGGGGAAAGAGAATAATCTTGATGGTTTCCAAATGTTCATGGATTTTCAGAAGATTAAGGAACTGAGAAGAAAATATACAATCATATAGCTCCTACTATGTGGCAGATACTGTGCAAAGTGCTGTTTACAAATAGTATCTCATTTGCTCCTCACAACAATCCTGCAAGGTATTTCCTAATAGAATTGCCATTTTACAGTTAAGGAAACTGAGGAGCACATGATTAATGAATATTCAGGGCCAGATTTGAATTCAGCTCTTCTTGACCCTAGGTCCACTATGAGACTAGCTCCTTTTTTGATTAAGAAGCTATGACATTGCTGATAGTACGAACATCCTATGTCCTGCCATGTAACAAGCTTCAATCTATGTTCAAAAGAACATAAATCAAAAGACATAAGGACTTCAAGAGCCATTTAGTTCAACAGGGTCATTTTATACATGAGGAAACTGAGGCACAAGGCAGTAAGTAACTTGCCTAATATCACCCAGGTAATAATTGTCAGAGAGAGGATTTAATCTGTCACTATTCTTTTCATTCTTCTAAGCTACCTTCTTAAAAATATTATATATTATATTAAAGGAAATCTATCAATTTTATCACAATGTTTTTTAAATGGCACCTTTATTTGTTCCTTTTGTCTTATGGCTCAAGGAACTGAGTGTCAATTAGAAAGTCCCTTTACAATGGGAATAGACCAGAAATATAACTGGATAGTTATCCACTTGCTCAGAGTATAGGGGTATCATTTTACATACAAACAATTTTTATGTGAAGTAGAAATTATAAAATTATAGAAATACTGAGATGGAAGAGATTTGGGAAGCCATCCAGTCCAAACTACTCGAACAAAAAAATGCATTCAACAATATCCCTGATCAGTGGCCATTCTGCCTTTGTCTGAAAACTCCCAGTGAGAGAGAACTCAGGAGTTCCTGAAATAGCCCCTTCCATTTCTGTTCCATAGCTTGTAACTATTGTTCCTTGTTCTTACCTGCAAGACAATCCTTCATATACTTAGATATCTTTCATTTCATTCCTAAATCTTTTCTTCTCCAATCTAATCATCCCTAGTTCTTTCAAATGATTCTCACAGGGCATCAGTCCAGTGTCCTTCACTGTACTTGTTGCCCTACTCTGGATGTGCTCATGTTATCAATAAAGATTTTAAAATAATTTTTGTCATTATTTATGTTTAATAAAAGCCTAATAAAGCTCAGAACTGAGGCTTAACACTTCATATGTGTCCTGATTAAGACTGAATATCACTTTTCTTCTCTAAAGACAGCCCAATATCATATTACATTTTTTGGCTGCCAATGATAAATCATCAATGAACTGATCAATAAAATATTATCATTTGCCCACTCTGTACAGTACACTGTGTTAGGGATATAAATAGAAAGAATAAGATGATCTCTACTCACAATGGAGTTATGTTCTAATGGAGAGACAACATTCTAGTTGGAGAGACAACATAAATCATAAACCTTATCTATTCAGCAGAGCAGGTTCTCATTGCAAACTATATTCAGAGGAAAAAATGTTTTAAAAAATACAAATTGAAAACTTGTAGGACTTAGGGTCCAAAAGGGAGAGAAAATATGTAAACAGCTACTACAAAAGGCATAATTGTGAACACTATAGACATTATAAGGAGGGTATTTTCTAATGAAATGCAGAGCAGGATTTTTCTTTTTAAAATTATATATACCTACACATGTATGTGTGTTTGTGTATATGTATATAAATATGAATAGATATAGATTCAATTAAGATTTGGGGAAGTAGATCTTCAAATTTCAATAGCAAGATGGTGCAGAAAACATTCAAAATGGAGGGTGGGGGTTCAGGGAACATTCAAGATGGAGCATCTTGTGAGAGCAAAGACAGCATTAAGACACATGGTGAATTCAGGAAACAAGGAACAGTAATGAAGGGCCTTGAATGTATCTTAAGGAATTTCAATTTTATTCTATAAACACGAGGCATCCAATAAACATTTTTTCAAAAGGGATCGACAGGACCAAAACTTTATAGAAAGATTACTCTAATATGAAGAATGGAATAATGGAGGGAGACAGTGGCAGCAGGGACAGTTGTTATAGTACAAATGAGAGATCAGGGAATTATGATAAGGAGAGAATAGTGTATATTTGGTTGGGAGACCCATAGAGCTGTTTTCAAGAAAATAAAGGGTTTTCATGTGGAAGGAGGATCCACTTGTTCTCCTTAGTCCCAGAGATCATGAATAATGATAATAATGGATAATAATAATGCTGATGATAGATATCATTAATATAACACCTACTATGTGTCAGACATTCTGTTAAGCACTTTTTCAAACATGATCTCATTTGATTCTCACAACAAGCCTGAGAGAGATATATGCTATTATCTATTGTGCTACCTAGCTGCTTTAGAGACCAATAAAGCATGGAGTGGAAATCGAAGGGAGGTCTATTGAATTCAACAGAAGGAAAAGTTAACTAATAGTCATCATTATTGTTATCATCATTACCACCATTATAGCTAACATTTCTTTAGAATTTTAAGGTCTGCAAAGTGCTTATTATTTCATTTTGTTCTTATAACAGCTCTGGGAAGAACTTGCTCTTATTATCTCCATTTGATAAATGAGGAAAATGAGGCAGACAGAGATTAAATTATCTGATCAGAGTCATGCAGGTAGTGAATATTTGAGGGTGGATTTGAACTATAACCTACAAAAAGTTTGAGAGACATAGGTTTCTGGGTAATTATTTTATTAATCATGCTAGAATATAATTAATAAAAGGGACAATAGCAAATTGGAATACTAAAGATCTCTCGTGGAACCTAGTAAATGCTTATATGCCCTTGGAAAAGTAGATATTCCTGCGAGGGGCAATGGATTATGATTGGTTAGCAATTAATGAGAAGAATGAATATTATAACGAGAGTGGACTTGATTCTGATCACTCAGTCTTGGTCAAAGAGATTTAACTATACCCTGCCACCCCTTTTAGGGTAATCGAGGCAAGAAGGAGAGTACACTTTTTCTTAGACATATCATAGTAACACACAATGGGCCAGAATCCAGCAATTCACCTAAACTAAAATTTCTTTACCTTTTGAATAGATTCTTGAGTTTTCCCTCTCATTATCATCCCTGTACTTCAAAGGCTGCCTGAATTACCTACAGGGGCTGATTTCTGAATGAGGAAGTAGAAAAGGGGAGAAAACTTAGTTCTTAATTCAATAATGGGCTGTTAATATAAGAGAGAAATAATCAAAACTCTCAGAACTCAGGTCTTCCTAACTCTGGATCCAGCTTTATTCACTGTTGAGTTACTTAAGAGTTGATTCAAGAACTAATAAAACCAGTAGAAATCTCCAAATACAACCTGGATGACAATTTACTGGAGTGTTTTAAAGGGTTTTTTGTTTAGGTATGGATTTCATTTGTTGATATCCTTCTCAACTCTTATATCCTGGGAAGGAATACATTGCAATCTATCAATAATAGAATGATAGTGGGGATGAAAACTATGGACAAAGGTATAGGGTTCTTACGATGAAAACTATGGACAAAGATATAGGGTTCTTACAATTTAGGCACGTTTCCAACTGGTGTGGACATTGACCATCCAGAGAGGCCTTTTTCTAACTAATTTCTGTCCATAATCTCCAAGCAGGACAGATATTCCCTAACCAGTAAGCATATCCATCAGCAGGAATATTAAAAAAGTAGAAAAAAGTTCATTAGAAAAGGACTATAAAGTTACTAAGGGATGTTGATACACAGAGAATCACTGAGAAGTGAGTTGAGAGAAGGGATCTCAAAAAACGAAGTCACAGAGAAGCAATCTGTGTTGGTTATGTTGAGGGGCTTGGATTATGTGGCTCAATACTGGGACTGATTTTCAGCTCATATAGTTTGAGAACATATTCTTGAGTGCATTCCTTTGTTCTGATATTCATGAAGGAAACATCTATTCACTGGCTTAGACAGTAGTAAAAAGCAGATAGAGTAATAGCAAGCTCTATAAAATCAGGGTGTTAAAAAAGTAATTGCTGGAATTTTCAGCTTTGTGAGTCTAGAGATAATAAACATAGTAAGTAGTTCATCTTCAAACTTTAGCACCCCCTCATTTGGGGGGGGGGCTTTTGATGTGGGTAGAAAGAATTGAAAACAGAAAGATCTATCCCTATTAAGATAAAAAGAGGTCCTAGGAGTTAGAACTTCAAAACGTAGGAGGAAGGATGTCTCTCATTTTGCCAATTTGATTTCAATCCCTTTCAACCTTATCATTTTGGCATTCCAATTAATTGGTTTTTCAATAAATATTGAATAGCTTCTGATTACCAGCACATTGCCCCATGGTAACTAAGAGTCAATAACCATGCATTTACAAAAAAGCATCCTTTGCTTATGGACTAATTAAATCTCTCATTCGTACTTGAGATTGGTTCCACTGACTTTCCTTCTATTCAGTAGCTTGGTCCAGCTGCTTGGTCAGGCTAGAAACAAGCCCAATAGCCTGCCAATTAAGTTTCCAAGGCATTCAAAACATACAAGAGAAAGAGACTGCTGGCTCTTTTGATGACAGCTTGTAATCTGCAGAAAAGTTTTAAAACCCTAATCTTCTGAGCTTCATTCTTGTGATATAGATTGTAACAAAACCCAGGAAAAAAAATGGAAATGTGAATCCATTTTTGTGACAGAGCCTGGAACAAGAAGGGACAATGGTATGAAACCTTTGTACTATTTTTACAAGTCATTCTCATTAAAGTCTGAAGACTTTAGTGAGATTGGGCTCCTTCTTGGGTAATATCCCCTTCACTCTCACTATTCCATTTCCCCCCCAAAGAAACCCATCTGTGAGCTTCTGCATGATATGCATTTTAATTGCTGGTGTGGTCCTGAAAGCCCTTCTTTTCACTAATGAGTGGTGACCTTTCCTCTTCCACATTTCAAGAAATGGACAGTGTCCCTCATTCTAGGCAGTCAGCCAAATGACGGCCACATCCTGTTCCATGCAAAAAAAAAAAAATACACATTTTCATTAAACCAGGATAATTAGAAAAAGTAGCAGAAGAGGAATATGAGTAATTCCATCAGTAATTACAGCAATTACAGCAGTAATGGCCATCCCACCTCCGGTGTCTCATTATAGGCACGTTCTGGTTTTTTATGGGGAAAAGATTCATATGTTTTGTATTAGAGAATGAAATTCTGGCTACATTAGGTATGTCTAGCTCTAGAGAAGGGCTGGAGAGGCAACACTATGCCTTGCAGTGATTGAGGAGAAATTCTTTATTTCCTCTTTTTCATTGTAGTTAGTGAGATCATTTTCAAGATACTACTCATGTTAAGCATTTAGAAGCAAGCTCTTAAAGAGTTATTTTTTTTTAAAGCAACCCATTCTAGCATTCCATCATTTAGTATTGTTATCTCCCGCCAAGTGACTGAAATATCTGAATTAAACGTTGAACTATATGAATAGAATGTTATTATTATTACACTCATCTCACTTGGAATTAGCATCTTTAAATTTTAAAGCTTTTGAACCCATGATTAAACTCTCATTTCTCTGCCAGGAACTCGGCACATCTTTAAGCCCTTTCCTTTGGCATTCTCATATACTCCTATGGCTTCAATTAGCACCTTTATAGAAATAACTTTCAAATCTTTATCTTCAGCCCTAACCTCTTTTCTGAGCTTTAGTCTTGTATTTCCAACTCTCCAACTAGGACTTCAAACTCAACATGTTAAAATTGAACTCATCACCTTTTTTTCCCTATAAAATGCTATTTTAGTTATAATAATAATAGCAATAATTATAACTAACAAAGTTTGTATGGTGCTGTGGATATATTATGTTATTTGATCCTCACAACAATTCTGAGTAGTGGTTACCATTATTTTATTCACTTTACAGATAAAGAAACAGAGTTAAGAGATGTTAAATCACCTGGTCTGGGTCACTCAGCCAGTGTTTCTGAGGTGAGATACAAACATGGATTTCCGTACTCTCAGTCCCATGATCTACTGTCCAATTTCCCTCTCCCTGTTGATAGTATTTTTTTTTTTCAGTTTCACAGGCTGGACATATCAAGAGTTATCTTTGCTTCTTCCTTCTCCCTCACTCCCCTTTCCAATTTCTTGATTGTTATCTCTCCTTTTCCTTTCCTGTAATGTGAAAAGCATGTTCTTTTAATCTATATCCATTGATGTGCACAACAAAGAATTCAACAATATTTGGATTTAGAAGAAAACGTGGCAAACATATAACCCAATCCCCAAATATTCTACAATATAACTAACTGAAAAGTGGCCATCCATTCCTTTCCTCCAATTGGGGGAAAGTATATTGTTATAAGACTGTTCATCTTTGTGTAACTTTTATTGTTAGAAAACATTTCCTTAATTTAAAAAATGGGATAAGAAGAGAGACAGAGACAGAGAGAATAACAGAGAAAAAGAAGGAGAGAAGAGAGGGAGATGAGAGAGAGAGAGAGAGAGAGAGAGAGAGAGAGAGAGAGAGAGAGAGAGAGAAAGACAGAGAGACAGACAAAGAGACCAGAGAGAGACAGAGACAGAGACAGAGACATAGAGAGAGACAGGAAGACAGAGACACAGAGACACACACAGAGAGACACATACACAGAGAGAGAGAGAGAGAGAGACAGACAGAGAGAGAGACCAGAGAGAGACAGAGACAGAGACAGAGAGAGACATAGAGAGAAAGAGAGATACAGAGAGACAGAGACACACACACACAGAGACAGAGACAGAGAGAGACAGAGAGAGAGAGAGACACAGAGAGACAGAGACAGAGAGAGAGAGAGAAAGAGAGAGAGAGAGAGAGACAGAGAGACAGAGAGAAACATAGAAAGAGACAGGAAGACAGAGACACAGAGACACACAGAGAGACAGAGACAGAGAGAGACACAGAGTCAGAGAGAAAGAGAGAGACAGAGAAAGAGAAAGAGAGAGAGAGACCAAAGAGAGACAGAGACAGAGAGAGACATAGAGAGAAAGAGACAGGAAGACAGAGACACAGAGACACACACAGAGAGAGACAGAGATAGAGAGAGACACACAGAGAGAGACAGAGAGAGAGAGAGAAGAGAGAGAGAGAGAGAGAGAGACCAGAGAGAGACAGAGACAGAGACAGAGAGAGACATAGAGAGAAAGAGACAGAGATACAGAGAGACAGAGACACACAGAGAGAGACAGAGACAGAGAGAGACATAGAGAGAAAGAGACAGAGAGACAGACAGACAGACAGACACACACACACACACACACACACACACACACACAGAAAGAGAGAGAGAGAGAGAGAGGCAATACTCTCTGGAAGAGTTTTTGGTGCAAATGAGATGAAAAGTTCCTTGAGGTGCAATGGCAGAGCAGATGGTTATACATTATTATGTCACTTTTACTGAAAAAAAAAATCCTATCAGTTTCAGATGCTGAACTATTTGATAATTCTTTGGTGAGAAGAACTTTAAGGGGCTTCAGTTGCTATGACAGGAGCACCTGTAAGAGTAATTGGTGAGCTATATCTCAACAAAGGAAATTAAAATTATGCTGTATCACTTAATAATGATTCTATTCTATAATTGATCCTATTTCCCATGTTGTCAAGTCACATTTCTCAGTTCTGGAGTTAAGTTCATAGCTGTCCTTCCCATCTAATTTAAAGGGAATGTTGTTATCACTCATGCAGTTAGCTCCAAGGACGTGTGCCTGTTGTCCCTAAGCTCCAGGCAGCTTAATCGAATGCCATCCCCCAAAAGATCAGTTGTCTGTTCCTGCTTGTCCTTGGGAGGTTTGATCTCCTGCTGAGGGACAGCAAGCCTGGTGGTTCCCTAACTAAGATTACAAGAGACAGAGGAATCCCCTAAAATAATTAATATTCCTTAATTAGCAGAGAGGGGTATGATTAGCTACATCTGAATGCCAATCTACTTTTCCTAGTATAGCCAATAATAATGTTCCAAAACTACTCAGATCCCACATGTGCCAATAAAGAAGATTCCCCCCCTTCCCTTTGGGTTTTATGAATCACCATTAACTGATTTTGCTCAGAAAATGTGCCTCAGTTTATTTTTATTGCATTTACTTGGCTGAGGCTGCTTGGTTAGAAGCTTTGCTACTCCAAAGGCTTTTGAATTCTGAGTCCAAGGCTCTCTCCATTTGGGTCTGAGGAGAGAGAGTGATCAAGATGGTGGTAGTGGTTGGACTTGATCTGGACAGCTGCCACATCCTGTCTCTCCTCCTCCAGGTGAAGTGATTCATGTTCTTTCAAAGTTTTTAATATTGCTCATGTTTATAATTTCTGAGAATCAGAACAGTGGCTAGAAATCTTGGCTTAGAATTCAAAGTTCTGCCTTTGACAAATCCTAGAAGTGTCGTGAAATTCGTGTTAGTGCCCAAGGTAGCTCTCTAAGACCAGAAGTTATTGATGGAGCAGTAAAGGAAGTTTTTATGCTAGGTATTTCTAACATTGATGAAATCACAGATCTGAAATGAGGGGAGGAAGAAAGGAAGAAAAAAAGAAGGCAAAATGAAGGAAAAAAGGAAACAAGGAAGAAAAGATGAAAGATGGAAAGAAGGGAATTAAGGAAATAAAGAAAATAAGGGAAATATGAAAGAAGGAAAGAACAAAAAAGGAAAATAAGACAATAAGAAAAGAAAGAAAAAGAAACAAGGAAAGAAAGATGTAAGAAAGAATAAAAGGAAAGAAAGAAAATAGAAAAAAGAAAAATAAATATATAAAAATGTAGTATTTACTCAAACTTGTTGAAAGATTATAGTTTGTTTAGTCATTCACATATCATAGGACATTTATTATGTCTTTCCCAGTAATCAATCATGACTATAGAAACTTTCTAAAAGCACTTTTCCCTAGTTTCTACATTATAATTTATCTTATGGTATGTTGATGAAAGTAGCATCAAGAATTCATGGAATTTTTATTTTGGTGTCAAGGAGATCTGGATTTGAATTTTTATCTTGGTCCCTCACTATGTGAGGCTAGGCAGTCATTAAATCTCTCTCAGTCTCAATTTCATCATCTATGAAATGGGAATAATAATGAAATAATAGGGAATAATAACTCTCTCATAGGATTTTTATGAGGCTTCAATGAGATAATGTATGTAAAGCTTTTTGCAAATCTTAAGACATTACACGTCAGCTATTCTTATTTTTTAATTCTATTCCCATTAATCACAATATTATGCCAAAGTATTCTTCCTAGGCAGCTTTCTCTGCAGCCAAGATATATTCTGGCAATGCTTTCACAGATCTTAGAGCTACCTGGGAGTAAATGGATGTAAATGTGTGCTCGAAGGCTTTGCTGCTGCAGGCAGCTTTTCCATATTACAATGCACTCTGGGATATTGGGCAGCTTCAGATCCTTAGGAATATTTTCAGTTTTTGACCTCTTCAATTCTCACAGTTCCCTGATCTGACTAGATGTAGGCAGATTTTCACCTCGATTTTCTAGCTTAGGAAGTTAAGGCACATACAGGTGTTCAGCATGACTTGGGTGAGAGAAATTGGAGAGTTTCTATTCTGGATCTTCCTCCATCAGACCCCGGTACCTTGCCTCTAAAGGAGACCCTGCCCATCCTGTGCTAGGAGAAAATGATTCACCTTGCTTCTGCATTTTTCTGGCACTTCAGCTGTCGCTTGAGCTTTTTCTAGGACACTCACTCTCTTATTCTCTTAGGCAAACAAGCACTAGGGGCTGCTGTGTAAATATACATTAGCATGCACTGAATTAAGGTTTCGTGTTTGCCCAGCTAATATGTGCTCTGGAAGAACTGTGATTTGCTTTGAAAGTGCTGAAATTCTATTGTGGAGACATCATTTGTCCCTAACAGCATGGAGATGCTGAAGCTGAACCAGTCTTCCTTCCAGCATCCTCTGAAGTGCCTTTGGCACTGGGATACTGATGGAAGATGCTCCTTCTTGTCATCAAGACTATAATAATGAATGGGCAGCTGCTCATCATGGACAAGAACCAGGGAAGAGGAAAAATGGAACCACACAGATTATGACAGTTTTCTGCCCCTTAGATAATTAAAATGATAAGCTACATTCGGAGGGGTAGGATAGATGCTTCTTTTCTACTAATCCCAGATTCTACTCAACACATATTTGTTTGAGACCTATGCTGTTCCAGGAATTATTGTTGGCCTCTGGACATAGAAAGAGAAACATCTAAATGGCCTCTACTTTCAAAGAATTTGCATTTCTACTGAGGAGAAACAACAGGGAAAAAACATCCTTAGATCTATGAACAAGATAATTCATCTCTCAACTCATGGCATTCTCTCTGGCTGTCCATGCTACCTAGAATGGTTTCCCTTTTCCTTTCCAACCACTGACCTCCTTGGTTTCCCAACTAAAATCCCAGTTCCTACAGGAAACCGGCTTCTTCAGTGGCTCCTAATTTCAGTGACTTCCCTAGGTTAATTTATTTCCTATTTATCCTGTATATAACTTGCTTTGTATTTAATTGTTTGCATGTTGTATCCCCCATTGGATTTTAAGTTTCATGAAGGCAAGGAATGTCTTGCCTCCTTTTTTTTTTTTTTTTTATTCCCAGTACTTAGTTCCTGACACATAGTAGGAATTTAATGAGAGTTTATTGAGTTTAACAATATGCATAATGGATGAATAGATAATAAATAAATGTAAGCTATCTATAGGGGAAATCCAGAAAGACCTTTTGTAGGAAATGTAATGTTTTATATATAAGAAAAATCACTTAGACCAGGAAGAGCACATATGATAATGACTAACATTGCACTTTACATAATTGTCTCATTTGAATGTCACAATAATCCTGGAGTTAGTAAAGATTGAATTAACAGTAATTGTTATTATGCCCAGTTTACAGATGGAAAAATTGGGTCTATGAGAAGTTAAACATTGAACAACCAGGATTATTACAATTAGCAAGTATCAGAACTTAGTTTGATTTTAGGGTTTCCAGATTCTTTAGTATTATAGCTTTTATTTCACATCACATTTCTCTATGGTTCTCATTCCTGTTTTGGATAAAACATAGCTTCTACAGGGACCATGAGGAGAGAAATGAGTGTCACGCGAACCAACTATATTTTGTTTCAGAAGCCTGGGGAAATTGTAATAACAGCTTCACTTCGAGCTTCTCTTTATTTATTTTTGTTGTTGTTGTTTCTGAAAATGCATTTTCATAGATTCACTACTCACAAGATGTCAGAGCACAGGTACCTAAGAACATTAGAACATTCAATATTAGAGCTGTCAGGGGGCTTAGAGATGACCTCGTTTAGCCCTCTCATCTTATTTTGTAATTTTTGAATGCTTTAAAAAAGTTACTGTCATTTCCCAATAATTATACTTCCCCCTCATCCTACCCCACAAATAAAAATATCCCTTACAATAAAGAAAAACAGTTGAACATATCATACTTATATATCAGCTTTGTCTGGTAGTTGATGCACCATTCTGTACCTATAATGACCACCTCTTCTGGGAGCTGGGGGAATATATTTCATCAGCAGTGTTCTCAAATTCAGATTCATCATTAAATTAAATCGACTTCTGGTGATATACAGTGCACCTTTTTATATTATGGTGATTATAATGTATATTCTCTTAGTTCTTTCTTTGTGCTGTATCTTTTCATAAATACATGATAGGAAATAGAAGAATTGGACTGGCTGATGCTTAGGGTTCTGTCCAGCTCTACAGAGAAGAAAAATTTGAGTTCTCTGGGTCTTGTTCAAAAGCCTAGATCATCACCAGCTTAAATATCTTTCCTTTTTCTTTTCTTTTAAAAAAAATTCTAGACTTATGATTTCATTGACATGATGTAGAAATTTTTGGTTCAGAAACTTCCTCCAGTGAAACAGATTAATAACAACTTCTGCATATAATCTATAGTCCTAGAGAGTAATGTTGGCGCGCCAAGAAATTGAATGCTTTGGCTATGTCATACAACTAGTATGTGACAGAGGCAGAGTTTGAATCATATCTTTCAGAAATCAACATGAGAATTCCATCAATTCTACCATATTATGTTCTGTTTCTTTCCTTTCTGTTTTTCCTTTTAAATAGTATTTACTTTTTTTCCCCAGTTACATGAAAAGACAATTTTAACATTCATTTTTATATGAAAATTTGAGTTCCAAATTTTCTCCCTCTTACCTTCCCATTCCTCTCAAACACCACATTATTTTCATAATAATTGAGCAGCTCACCATTGAGATAGATGTTAGGGGCCAATGGCTAGAGTAGTAAGGAACTGGTTCACTTAAATTAAGGAAAAAGCATGGCATAGGAACATTTCCTCTAGAGTCAGAAGATCTGAGTTTTTAAATCCTCCTTGTGTGACCTTGACCTTGTTCATCTTTGTAGGCCTGTTTCTTCATCTATAAAATAAAAGGGTTGGACTTGATGACCTCTAAGGTTCCTTTCAGCCTGAATTCTATGATTTTCCTCCAATAACAAAAGCACACAAATAAGATGTGATCAATTATTCAATTAACTAGCATTTATTAAGCACTTCTTATGTTTGAGTCATTGTGCTAAGTTCTAGGGATGCAAAAAATGGCAAAAATATAAACAGTGACAAATCCATTTGCAAGGTGTTCACCTGCATCTTCATATACAATGGACAGCTCTTTTAGAGTTGGAGCTAGGAAGACCTGAATTCAAATCTGGCCTCAGACATTTGCAAGCTGTATGGTCTTGGACCACACACTTAACTCCTGCTTGCCTTAGTTTCTTCATCTATGAAATAGGGACAAGAATGACATCCTTCACCCAGAGTTTTTGTGAGCATTAAATGAGATAATAAGTACTATGTAAAATATCACCATCATCATTATCATTTCTTGTGGATGTATAAATTCTGGTTGATGTCCCTGTTAGTGAAGTCTCATCCCTCCAAATGTCCCTATTTAATATTTAAGACTTCAGAGATTTGTCATCTTGTCTGAAAAGAGGGATTTTCGGAGAACTTAAGATCAGTTTGCACTGTACTGCAATACCTGGAAGCTCCACTATGACATTGGAACACTTGAATCCAACCATTGTTCAGAAACATCCAGGACCTATTATTGAGACACCTTTACTTCTGCTCGGTTTGTTTGAAATTTAACTGCAGGCTGCTCTGTTTTGGAAGGTCTGGACCAAAGAGAGAGTTTCTGGAGTCAACTTTCTCTCCAACACTGAGCTCTAAGGCACAAAAAGCACGCAGCAGAACCTTTGAGTTTGTCACAAGACGACTCTCTTAAAGTTGTCCTGTTGCTTTTATGAGCTAAATTGCAGCCTGGCCGAGGCTGACGGGGAGCCAGGTGCAGCCTGTTGTGGGCATCTTGCATCTGTTGGCCATTAGAGATGGAGCTAACATCCCAGTGTCCCTCTCATTAAGCACTAATCAAAGGGTTGGGGCTCATCTCTTTGCAAGGCTTCCTTATTGCTTTTATTGCACCTGCAAATAAAACAGAATGGGCTTAATGGACTGAGGCCTTGACTGATTCTTGTGGCTATATGGCCGTCACTAGCTGCTTCTCCGGATAATTTACAAGGGTTCCTGCTGTATGATAAAACCCAGGTGCTCAGGCTGTCACCCAGGGCAATGATTTATTAGCTTCCAAGTTACCACAGACCGCATGCAGCAGGCACTAAATCAAGAGAATATATACGGAAATAATATGTTTTCCAGGGATGACCCATGGAGACTCTTTAGCAGCACGTGCCCTTTACCCAGGGCCGTTGGTTTGGCCATTTCTCCTCATTATTTTAAAACCCACAGGATTCACTTCCTGTCTTAATCTCTCAGCTTCTAGGGCTGCCTGTGAACAGGCTTATTGCTATGGATTTCTGGTGGAGTCCTTGTACCACCCAAGAGCCCAAGTTAATGAGGAGAAGAAAAGTTATTCCCTTGGGGTTTTTTTCAGATCTCAGGAAAACTCAATTCCTGTAGTGAACTTCGCTTTGAAGTGGTGGATTTGGGGAAGCCATTCTGGCCTTTGAAAGAATACCACTTCCCCAGGAATTTGAGCGGATTTTCACTGAGAAAGCATCATTGACTGAGTTTTTCTCAAAGGAAATGTGCAGAATCTTGTCTTCTCATTTTCATGACAGGGACAATCAATCAAAGTAACTTGCAGTTGATTATCTGAGAACCCTATGAAATCCTTAATTACTATTAAATACCTGCCAACCATAGTCATGGAAGGAGAAAAAAAAATCAGTTACTCACAGTAGAAGTCTCTGGGGGATGCTGAATTGAAAAGAGGGGACACATCAGAGATGTAAAGTGGGAAAAATAAAAGTGAAAATGGGAAAGAAGTGTCTCTGAGAAACATGTAAACAGCGTAGAGAGAGAGATACTTGGACAATCAAGTAGATGACAAGAGACTCTCAGCAAAATAATAAGTGAGGGAAGAAAGCAGAAAATAATTTATAGCAATCATAATAATATCGACTGTTACAGCATTTTTTGCAGTTTGTAAGATGTTTTAGGTACAATATGAGGGTACAACTTATCTGAGACTTGAAGGAAGCCATGGAAGCTAGGAGGTAGAGTTGAAGAAAGAAAGTTACAGGCTGTGAAAATACATGGTATTGAGAGATGAGGCATCTTGTTTATGAAATAACAAGGAAGCTGGATTGTAGAATCTATTGTAGATTGTATTCTACCTGGAGATAGAATCTCTCTTTCTTCTCTCTCTGTCCTCTTTCTGCATGTCTCTTTTCTCTCTGTGTCTCTGTCTTTCTCTTTGATTGTTACTCTTTATATCTACCTCTGTCTCTCTCTTTGTCTCTGTCTCTCTTTCTCTATGTTTGTCTCCTCTCTCTATCTCTCTCTTATACACACATATACACACATTTACTGAAGCACTTCTCTCTTTTGAAGATTCAAATCAAGTACCCAAATACCAAGAAAAGCAATGAACTTGTAGTCAAGAGACCTGTATTTCAGTCCTTTCGGGGACACAGTATACTCATTTATTAAATGGGAATTATAATAATACCCATCACATCTACTTCAGAAAACTATTGTAAGACTCATATAAGTCTATTTTTTCAGAGAATAAACCATCCTCCCAGTCAGTCAGCTTCTAAATCTATATATTCCCCTGGATTCTTCACTGTACCTAATCCCCATTTCCAATCATTTTCCAAGTCCTAGAATTTCCGTCTTCATCATGTCTCTTGCACATACCATCTTCTCTATGACACTATAATCTTTGTCTCTTTGTCTCACATTTGGGTAATTGTAAGACTGATGGTTGGTCTCCCTTCCTGAAGTTCCTCTTCCTTCTGGTCCTTCAGCCACTAAGCTATCAAAACTTATCTCACTTAAGAACATATCTAACCATGTCCCCCCATTCCCCTTCTTCAATTAACCCCAGTAATTCCCTATTGCCTTCAGGATCAAATACAAAATCCTCTCTATGACACAATAACAACAAACTGTTTATATTTTGTACATGGAAATGTAAACCATATATCTAAAATTGACAATAGTAGTTGGGTAGCCCAAAAGAAATATTAGGTCATAGCAGAGTATGATTTGACTAAAAAAAAAATAAATATAGTAAATATGCTAAATGAATGAGGTGCAGAGGAAAAACTGACACAGAGGCATTAGATGGGGAGGAAGGCTGGTAGTTCTGAAAACCTACTCACATTGGGAATGACTTAATTGGGGAATAAATAATGCATGAATGAATATATATGTGTGGATATATATGTATATATCCATATACCATGAAGAACATAGCACCCTCCAAAATCTATAAAGAAATAAGAGGGGAGAGGAATAGAATAAGGAGGAATATGGTAAGGTATGTAGATTTGTGGTAATGGGATAGGATGTATAGATTAATGGGAAAGGGATAAGGAGGGAGGGAAATTGGGGGGTAGGAGAAGATATGAGCGGGATCTGTGGTTGGGGAAAGATTAAGTAATAGAAAGGATAATAAAGGCGTAGAAAAATAATAATAGAAATTTGGGGGTTGATCCTCTAATAATAATCTAACATCATGAGGTCATTAAATCCTATTTATGCCATTAAGCTATTGCAGTCCACCAGATCTAAAGAGTTTCCTCCCTATATCTTGTTCCCCAAGCTCCTTAAATCCTGAACAAGTTTTCCAATCAGGAAATGGATAAAAAGAGAAGGATTGTACAAATTAAATACCAAAGTTCTGACTCTGGTTGAAGACTTTGTGTTAAGTGATAATAGGATGACAAATTTATTCTCTGGTCCAATTTAATTCATAATGATTCTATCCCACATTCCTAACATTTCCTTCAGAGTTTCCAGGGTTTATAAAAGTCTGTCTTTTTTCCTTGTTTCGTGCTTTTACAGCATTACTCAAAGCTATTCACCACTGGCATTTTGAAAAGACTGTACATTTTCTCTGTTGGAATGAAGCAAATTTCTTCCTCTGCATGTTACATACATTATTTTTTTCAGAGATGATTTAAATTATAATTCACTGTGATGAATAGTACTGCAAAATCTTCATATTTCAAAATAAACCTGTTACATATTTCATTTGCTAAATAACCCACCCAGAAACCAGAGCCCTCACCTATAGCGTTAGTTTAGAAGTGGGAGAAAGTTCTCTTGGATGGAGTACCATTGCCCATTAGATAGAATAAGTATTGAGCATCTTGTTTTAGATTTAATAAACAGGTCATGAAATTTATGCAGAGTCACATAAAATGACCTGCTAGTCATAGAATCATAGAGAGGCCCATAGATGTTAAAAAGTTTTTTTCTAGGTATTTTTCAAAGCTGATATGAAGGAAGGACAGGAGGAAAAAAAAGCATTTATTAAATACTTCCCATGTACCAGACATTGTACTTCACAAGTATTATATTATTTGATCTTAAATAATCCTGGGAAGTCAGTATTGCTATTATCTTCACTTTACAGTTGAAGGAACTGAACACAGATTAGGTGACTTGTTCAAATAATCACACTATAGTGTGACTAGAGAATAGCTTTGAACTCAGGATTCCTGATTCCAGACTCAGATAGGTGGCGGGCCATTGGGTAAAGTCATTTTAAATCCAGGTACTGACTCCCAATCCATGACTTTTTCCATTGTACTCATCTATTACAATACACTTAAACTCTCTGATTGCTTCTATGCTGAATTTAGAAGTCAAAGGAATGGAGACTGGAGAAGGGATAACTGGGACAGGAGTGAAGACAAAGCATGATACCTGTCTTTAAACATCTGAAGGGATGTCATGCTGAAAAAGGATTAATAACAGTTGGCAGATATATGTCTTTTAGGGTTTGCAAAGTGCTTTATGAATATCTCATTTGATTTTCACAAGTTTGACAAGTAGGTGCTATTATTATTTTCACTTTATAATTGGGGAAACGGAGGCAAACAAGATCAGGGTCACACAGCTAGTAACAAAGGCCAGATTTAAACTCAGATCTTTCTGACTCCAGGTCTAGCACTCTATTCATAATATCACCTAGAATTAGTTCAATTCTGCTTGACATGTAAGAGCAGAAAGAGAGGTAATAAGCAGAAAAGCAAAAGAGGCAAATATTGATTTGATTGAAGGAAACATTTTCTATCAGAGCTATATCAAATGGTTGAGCTTCCCCAGAGACAGTGGGATTTTTCATGATTGGAAGTCTTTAAGATTAGCTTAGATGGGTGGTCGTTTGTTGGGGTTGTTATGGGTGGGAATTTTTGATCAATTATGGGTTGAACTAGATGATGTCAGGTTCCTTGTGGTTTTATAAATCTGTGAAAATGGGTGAAATGGTAATTCAGAAAGATGAATGCTCAAAAAAATACTCATCGATTCTTGAGGGATCAAAGACAAGTTGATTGAAAAAAATTTCTGGGAATAAGAAGTGTTTCTAGATTTGTAGATTAATAGCATGCTTGCTTTGATATAAATAAACATCTGTGATAAATCAGAGCAGGTGTAAATGGCTGCTATAGTACAGTATGCTCAGAGAAGGCATATGTCTTGATAGGAAACAAGGGATATGTAACATAATGAGATTCAACTGAGAGGTGTTTGAGACTTAACTCTTCCTCACATTGGAGTGAAACCAGATTCATAGTGGGAGAAGAACTCCATAAACATAATTCACTGAAATGAGAGGGTGATAAAAGGCTTTTTGCAGGGATAAATTATGCCCTAAGCTACAGAAATGTTCTTTTCTACCTTCAGATGAAGTGTGCTTGTATAATAAACATTTCGGTAACATTCAGCTACTTTAGCCCAGACAGCTCAATTAGGGCTCAGCAATAAAATACAACTTCTGTGCACTTTGTGAGCACTTAATGTGACTGAGAGCCTGTTAGCAAGAAATCTCGCCGAAAATAAGTCCTGTCAAGTGTTTAAGGAAATGGAATTGGCATTGTATTTAACACACAAATCTGAAAACTAGGAGGTCTTTTAGATACTGAGTAATTTAATTAGATTGTAATATTTGAGTTGCCTTTCTGTGTGAGAATCTCTTATCCATTATCTTTGCTATTGTCCTTTTCCTATTCCAACATTTTAATAAAAAATAATGAGGGATCTGTTACATATATGTGCATGTATCAAAAGAGAAAGACTCCCAGTACAAACTAAATATGGGGCATCATCTGTTATCTTCATCCCTACATTTCCAGGCTGATGAATTAAGCACAAGACCAATGAGATTCTGTGTTGGAAATGCATTGATAAGTTATTTGCATGAGAAAAATTCAGGAAGAAAAAATTTTTTTAGCGTAATGACAGAGAAAAAAAAAATTGATGGATAAAGGACTTGCTGCAATCATATGGCCTTTAGGCTCTGCATAAAGAATCTGTCAAGAGCCATTCATTTGCATTTTACCATTAGAAGCTACTTCAAATAGTATTCATTCTGTTTCAGGAGCATATCCATATACATATCTATGTTTTGGGGAAGGAAAAGAAATCTGCCATTTTATTGTTGTGTAGAATTCTTGGTAGAAAAAAATTCTAGTAAGTACAAAAAAGTCCAACAAATTTTAAGAAAAAGTTCTTTTGAAGAACTCATCTAGGACAAGATCAAGATTTGAAAAGGAATTTCACATGCAAATAGCATCTTAGGCTAACAGCAGTAGTATTCTATTGGAAACCTTGAAAATCACCATCATTTAGAAAAAGCATATTCACATCCCTAAGTATTCCCTATCTCTCTGTCTGTCTCAGTCTCTCCACATCCTGATCAATCCATATATCAGCCTGATAACAAAGTAAATTTGGTTGTTGGAGAACATAATCCTTTCCTGACTCCTTCCCTATTTTACACCCCTATGTATAATTATTATTTCTTTCTCCTTATACATCATAGATGTAGAACTGGAAGAAGCTTCAGGTATAACTAAGTCCAACTTTCTCATTAATCCCGTGAGGAAACTGAGGCTCAGAGAATTGAACTGACTTTCTCAAAATTTTTCATTTTCCCTTTATCTATTTAAATGGAATGTAAGCTCTTTGAGGGACTGTTCTGTTGTTGTTTCTGTCTTTATGTCCCGTGTCATTTAGTAGGTATCTAATAAATTCCTGTTGTACGAATTGAATATATTATTCATTTGATGGTAAGTTTATAGATACATACTTATATTGCTTTTTGAAAGCAATAAGTATTTATTGAATACACATGTTTACATATATGGGACCACAAGGTGGTGCTGGTAGCCACTACTCTGATCTCGTTCGATGCTGGGAAGTTCTACACTGGAAATGCATCTTGCTACTATAAATACTATACTGTAAATAAATACTATAAATATTCTTCCTTTTGTTTATCTGCTAACCTTTCTATATCTCCTTGTGTTTCTGTGTCTCTCTGACTGTCTCGTAACCATGATATATAGATATATGTTTATATATCTATATATCATGGTTAAGAGACATACATATACATATACATATACATATGTATATATATACATATACATATATACATATATACATATATATATATATATATATATATATATGATATAGTAAACACTGTCATAGGCTTGGAGTTGGGAAAACCTGAGTTCAAATTTGGCCTCAGACACTTACTAGCTGTTTCAGCTTCTCATATGCTAATATTAGTATCTATCAAATATCAATGCAATAGCCTGCCTTTCATGCTAATGAGATTCAAATAAGATACTAATTGTTAAGCACTTAGCACAATGTCTGGCACACAGTAAGCTTTATATAAATGCAATTAATTGATTTTTAATATATCTATGTTTATCTCTCTGATTGTAAGCTAATAGACATGCTAATCAAGTTATGGACAGAAGAATACAGAATAAGATGTAGAAAATGTTTGAAATAATGGTGGGAAAAGACAATAAATTCTTAGTTTTAAACATTATAAATTAAAGAAAATTTAGAGCAGGCCAAAAAGGGAAGAACACTAATTTATAAGGTTTATAGTTTCTAAATACAGAGATTTCCAAGTGAAAAGTACAATTTTCTCTACAAATACTATATCTAAAACATTGAAGAGAGGATGTGAGCTAAGTGCCTGGGTATTACAAAAGGCTTGTTTTGAGACTAGAGCTTATACCAGATAAGTGGGACTTTGGGGAATTCTTTATTTCTATTGCTAATAGTTTCCTTAGATGTGCCCATAAAAATCCATTCATAAATGTGGAGCATATTTAAGGAGATTAAAATAAGACCTCCGATGGCTGTTGGTAATACAAATAGCTTCAAGTATTGCTGCAAATTGCATGTCAGCCACAATTAACAACATGATTTTTATTTCTGGTGTGGATGAGTACCCTTCTGTATGCAATCACTTTGAATATATGAGCTGTTTCTTTTAGAATTGTCATTGTCACAGGAATACTTGAAAGCTGCCTAAGACAGATGGATGTGCAGCAAGTGTTAATGATCATTCATGCTGATAGAGCTTGGAGACACCCGATTCATCTTGTCATCCTCACAGAGTGAACAGTGGCCATTCCCTTTAGTAAAGGAAGCAGACTTGGAAATCCAAACTTAGAAAACAAGAATCATGCACTCACATTCTCCCATAAGGTTGCCATTTTGGCATCTATTAATTCACACACAGTCAGAACACGAGGAAAGCAAAAGCAAATATTGTTTTTTTGAAAGGCAGATGAGCCTCCGGATTGCCATTTGTGTTGTTCACTTTACTCACTCATTAGAAATATTGTGTATCCTCTTGAGAAGTAAATGAGGTATTGAAATGTTGCTCAATTGCATGAAGAACTAGGCAAATATTTTCCTTTATACAACAGAATGTTTCCTAGAATTTGTCACAATCCTTTACACGTTCCACTATTTCTCCCTTATGTGCTATTACACAGCCCTTTCTGTAAATTTAAACAACTCAAGTCAATAAAGCATTTATTAAGCTCCTATTGAATTCAAATTCCAATTTTGTCACTTATTACCTGTGTTACCATGAATAAGACTGTGAACCTCTTTGAATGTCACTTTCCTTATCCATAAAATAAAAGAAGTGGACTAAATGACCTATAAATTTTTCTATAGTACTATGTTTATGATACTATTGTTCTGTTGTGTGCTTAATGCAATAGGGAGACATTGAAATTCTTTTGCAATTGGATGGACAATAACTTTATGTTACAAATATCATGTAGAGGATATTATTGCATCATATTCAGTAGTGTGATTTTTGCAGGATGAAGATGAAATGTGATGGGAAAACTAGGAAACTAAAATATTCCAAAGACAGACAATAGAAGCTATAGAAATCCTTGTTGAAACTTGAGTTAGAATAATTCCCTCACTTTTAAGTATAGTATCAAGAATATTATGGGGAAGACAGAGTCAAGATGGTCCTGTAAAGGCAGAACTCATCTGAACTTTCCCAAATTCCCCTCCAAACAACTTTAAAATAATTCCTCAAGACAAATTCCGAATCAGCAGAACCAACAAAAGGTCAAGGTGAAGCAATTTTTCAAACCAAGACAATTTAAAAGGTCAATAAAAAAGTTCTGTCTGATAGGGTGAGAGTGGAGTATAATCCAGCACAGACAGTGCCCTCACAAGCTAGCAGGAAAACCAGCAGGACTTAGGGGCAACTGAATTCACTGGGAACTGCCAGTGCTCTCAGCCCACAGATGGTAAAGAGGGGCAGACAATTAGTCAGAAGGACATTACAAGGGTTCCTTGGCTGGCACCTGGGGCAGGATTTTGTTGCACTGCCCATACTTGGATCTGTGTCACATTCCTGGGTCTCAGTTCCAAGGCAGAGAGGAGCACTAGTACACTAATGCTTGCAGCCACAGGGGAACATTTCCAAGATAGAAAAGAGTGCTTTTGATTACTTACACACCAGAGTACAGGCTAGGAGACCAATAATGACACCTCTCCTTAGATCAAAGTACCTTGGGAGAACCAGTGTTCAGAATTAGCTCCGAAAACAGTAGAATGAAAAACCCAAGGCTTGGAAAGTATCACCTCCAACTTCAACATAAATTTAAAAGTAAAGTAATAGATGGGAAAATGAGCAAGTGACAAATAAAGAACCTGACCATACAAAGTTACTATGGTGACAGGAAAATCAAAACACAAATTCAGAAAAAAGGACAACAATGTCAAAATAGCTACATGCACAATCTCAGGTTTTAGATCCCAAAAGACTTTCTGGATGAGCTCAAAAAAGATTTTAAAAATAAAAAAAGAGAGCTAGTGGAAAAACTGGAAAAATAAATGAAAGTGACACAAAACAATCATGAAGAAAGAGGCAAAATTTTGGTAAAGGAATCACAAAAAAGACAGGAAAATATACACAAAAATTCACTGAAAAAAAAAAAAAACCTTCTTAAGAGTAGAACTGCTTTTGGAACTATGCCCAAAGGGCTATCAAACTGTGATCTACTGGGCTTATTTCTTCAAAGAGATCTTAAAGGAGGGAAAGGGACCCACAAGTGCAAAAATGTTTGTGGCAGCCCTCTTTGTAGTGGTGAGGAACTGGAAACTGAGTGGATGCCCATCAATTGGAGAATAGCTGAATAAATTGTGGCATATGAATATTATGGAATATTATTGTTCTATAAGAAATGATAGGCAGGATGATTGCAGAGAGATCTGGAGAGACTTACATGAACTGATGCTAAGTGAAATGAGTAAAACCAAAAGAACATTGTATATAGCAACAAGATTATATGAGGATCAATTCTGATGGATGCTGCTCTTTTCAAAATGAGATGATTTAGGCCAATTCAATGGTCTTATGATAAAGAGAGCTATATGCACCCAGAGAGAGGACTGTGGGAAGTGAGTGTGGATCACAATATGGTATTTTTGCTATTTTTGTTGTTGTTTGTTTGCATTTTGTTTTCTTTCTTATTTTTTCCTTTTTTTTGATCTGATTTTTCTTGTGCAGCACGATAATTGTAGAAATATGTAGAGAAGAATTGCACATGTTTAACATATATTGGATTACTTGCTATAATCCAATAGGGGATAGGAGGAGGGAGTGAGGAAGGCAGGGAAAATTTGGAACACAATGTTTTATAAGAATGAATGTTGAAAATTAACTACGCATATGTTTTAAAAAGAAAAAGCTTTAATAATAGAAAATATGGAAAAAAGAATAGAATTGGGGAAATGAAAAAGGAGGTACAAAAGCACACTGAAGAAAATAATTCTTTAAAAATTAGAATTGGGCAGTTAGAAGTTAGTGATTTCATAAGACATCAAGAAACAATAAAACAAAATCAAAAGAATGAAAAAATAGAAGAAAATATGAGAGATTTTGCTGAAAAAAAAAAAAGACAACTGGCCTGGAAAATATATCTAAGAGAGCTAATTTAAGAATTATAGGACTACCTAAAAGTTGTGATTAAAAAGATAGAACTTAAACATCATATTTAAAGAAACTTGTAAGGAAAATTGCCCTGATATCCTAGAAACAGAAGGTAAATGAGAAATGGAAAGAATCTATTGATCACCTGAAAGAGATTTCAAGACAAAAACTTCCATGAATAATATAGCTAAAATCCAGAGCTCCCAGACCAAGGTAAAAATAACACAAGCAGTCAGAAAGAAACACTTCAAATATCTGTTGTGGAGCCAAAAAAAGAATAATACAGGATTTGGCAGCTTCTACATTAAGGAATTGGAGAGGGTTGGAAAGTAATGCTCTGGAGAACAAAGGAGTTAGGATTACAACCAAGAATCACATAAGCACAAAAACTGAGTATTATATTTCAGAAGAAAAATGAGTGTTTAATGAAATAGAGGACATACATGCATTCCTGATGAAAGGATCAAAGCTGAATAGAAAATCTGATTTTCAAATACCAAATTTAATAGAAGCATAAAAAGTAAAAAGAGAAATCATAAGTGAGTCAATAAAATTAAACTGTTTACATTCTTAAATGGGAAAATGCTACTTATAACTCTTAAAAATTTTATCATTAGGGGCAGCTAGATGGCACAGTGGATAGAGCACCATCCCTGAAGTCAGGAGGACCTGAGTGCAAATCTGGTCTCAGACACTTAACACTTCCTGGCTGTGTGACCTTGGGCAAGTCACTTAATCCCAATTGTCTCAGGGGAAAAAAAATATCATTAGTAGGGTAATTAGAAGGAGTCTACAAAGAGAGGGCACAGGTGTAAGTTGAATATAATGGGATAATTAAGGGATAAGGAAGAGGAATACATTGGGCAAAGGGGAAGGGGGAGATAGAATGAGATAAATTATTTCACATAAAAGCTCTTTCGTAGGAAAGGGATAGATGGGAGCATGTGGGACAACACAGTCTTACTTTCATTGGATTAGCTGAAAAAGGGAAGAACATACACACTCAATTGGATATAGAAATTACAAAGTAGTAGAATGAGAGGGATATGAGAAAAATGTGAGGCTGATAAAAAGAAGAGTGGATTGGGAAAGGTGGTGGTGAGAAGCAAAACACTTGAAAACAGTGAGAAAAGAATAAACACAGGGAAACTAGGATAGAGAGAAATATACAGTAATCATAATTATGAATTAAACAAAAACAGATAGCAGAGTGGATTAAAAATCAGAATCCTACAATGTGTTTGTTTTTGTTTGACAAGAAACATATCTGAACCAGAAAGACACAAAATAAAGACAAGAAGTTGGAGCAGAATAGATTATACTTCAGTTTGAAATTTTAAAAATATAGGGTTAACAATCATAATTTCAATCAAAAGAAGAGCAAAGGTAAATCTAATTAAAAGAGATTAATGAGGAAACTGAATCTTGCTAAAGCATACCATAGACCATGAAATAATATCAGTGCTAAATGCACCAAAAGATATTGTATCCTAAATGTTAAATGGAAAAGTTAAATGAATTATAGGAGGAAGTACACTGTAAAACTTTAATTGTGGAGGACATCAACTTTTTCCTCTAAGAACTTGGTAAATCCAATCATAAAATAAACAAGAAAGAAGTTAGTGAGATCAATAGAATTTTATGAGAGACCTCTGGAGAAAATTGAATGAGCACAGAAAGGAATATAACTTTTCTGAGTTGTACATGGCACCAACATATAAAAACTGACCATGTATTAGGGCTGAAAACTTCATAATCAAAAGCAGAAATATTAAATAAATCTTTTTCAGATAAGAACTCAAAAATTACATTCAATAAAGGACTATGGAAAGATTAAAATTAATTGGAAATTAACTCAATTCTAAAAAATGAGTGGATCAAAATACAAATAATAGGAAAAAAAGAATAATTTCAGGAAAGAAAATGATAAAAATGAAAGAATATACCAAAATTTATAGGAGGAATCCAAAATAGTTCTTGGGGGGGATTTATGTCTCTAAAGGTTTACATGAATAAAATAAAAATAAAAAAGGGGGGCAGTTCGATGTACTGATCATGCATCTAAAAAAACTAGAATAAGAAAAAACTCCAAATCCCCAATTAAACATGAATTTGGAAATCCTGAAAATCAAAGGAGAGTTGAATAAAATTAAAAGTAAAAAAAACCACTGAACTAACAAATAAAACTAAGATTTGGTTTTAGGAGAAGAAATGGACAAACCATTGATTAATTTGATTTTTAAAAATGCCAGTATCAAAAATGAAAAGGGCAAACATTGTCAATGAAGATGAAGAAGCAGCCAATTATATGCTAATAAATCTGATAATGTATGCAAAAGGATGAATATTTACAAACATATAAACTGCCAAATTAACAGAAAAGAAAATATAACAATTAAACAATTCCATTTTAGAAAAAGAAATAGAACAAGCCATCAATGAACTCTCTAAGACCAAATCTTTGCAGGAGATATAGTATATGCTGAGGATCCTAAAAAATCAACTAAAAAAACTAGTTGAAATAATTAACAACTTTAGCAAAATTGTGGGATATAAGGTAAAGCTATATAAATCATCAGTATTTCCATATGTTAACAACAAAGTCCAGCAGCAAGAGATGTAAAGAGAAATTACATTTAAAATAACTGTAGGCAATATAAATACTTGAAGTCTAATTGTTAGGAGAAACCTAACAATTGCAAAACACTTTTCACACAAATAAAGTCAAATCTAAACTGAAAATGCCAATTGCTCATTGGTAGGCTGAGCCAATATAACAAAAATGACAATTCAGTCTAAATTGATTTACTTTTTCAGTGCAATGCCAGTCAAAAGAACTGATAGAATCTGAATGCAGATTGAAACATACAAAATTTTACTTTTTCTCTTTTTTTTTCTTTTGGTCTGTATTTTCTTTTATAACATGACTAATATGGAAATATGTTTTGCCTGATTGCACATGTATAAACTAATTCAAATCTCTTGCCATCTCAGGGAAAAATGGAAGAGAGAGAGGAAAAGAGAGAATTTGGAACTAAAAAATGTTTTAAAATGAGTGTTGAAGATTGTACTTTCTATGTAAATGGAAAAATATGTTAAAATAAATATTATGTAATAATCTACCACAATTTAAACTGACTCAACAATTTTAGTGGAATGATGGTGTCAGAAAAAAGGACTCAGTCATTTGTAATTTATTGCATTTTTTTAAAACACAAAACTTTATTTTGGAGACTGTGAAGTTTCTCTTCTTTCAGAATGACTTGAAAACAGTCCCTTTCTTCCAAGTGTAAATTAGATAATGGGAATTATCATGTAAGTGTATATATGTATTAACTTATTGGTAAATTCACAAGGCTGGGGTTTCCACTTTAATGAATATATTTGACCGGCCTCCTGGTTTCACAAATTCAATGGAATGTGATTCACAGGTGTTAGGTAAAAGCCGAATCCTCCTTTTTTTCTTTTTCTTAATAATAGTAGCTTTTTATTTTTCAAAATATATCAACATTTACTCTTGCAAAATCTTGTGTTTCAAATTTTTTCCCCTCTCTCCCTCCCTCCTTTTCTCCCCTCCCCTAGACATCAAGTAATCCAATATAGATTAAACATGTGCAGTTCCTCTAAACACATTTCCATATTTGTCATGCTAGACCCTGTCATTTTTATAATCAAAATTTCCAGAGTGAAGATATTTTCTATCTATTATAATAAATAGTAATGCTGCTTTGAAAAGTCTTACATCATTAAAAGAGTGAATATTTGGTGGCAGATGGATGACAATCTAATCCAAACCATTTCAATTCAATTCAATATAATCCATTCAGACAGTTCCATTCCAGTCCAATCCAATCGAAATAATCCAATCCAATCCAATTCATTCTCATCATTCCAATTCAGTTCGATCCATTCTAATCGATTCCATTCCACACCAATGTGTATTTCAATCCAATAAATAGTGCCTAGGACTTGACACTGTTAGGCTTTGGGATTTCAAAGACAAAATGAAAGACTTTCTACCCTCACTCCCCAGGGAGAGTTGGATTCTATAGACAGAATGCAACATGCAAAAAGACAAACATTCTATGAAGAGTGAGAAAGCAATAATGACTTGTTAAATCAGGAAAGGTGTCCTGTAGGAAATAGTAGATGAACTTTTTCTTGAAGGAAGCTAAAGATTCTAAGAGGAGGATATAAGATGGAACTGCATACCAGGCATGGGAGACAACTTGTGCAAAGGTGTGGAGGAGACAGATGGAACGCTGCTTTCAGAGAATAGCCAGTAGGCTAATTTGGCTGGAATGAAGAGTGTATGAAGGAGAAATAAAGTAAAGTAAGTCTGGATAGCCATTCTAGAGAAAGATGTAAAAGGATTTAAATGCCAACCTAAAGAGTTTACATGATCTGTAAGAATTAATAGAGAACCTAGGTTGGTTTAATGAACATTAAAGTATATGGAGGGAATGGGGGGAATATGAAAAGTGATGTATCACTATCTATTGGGGTATATGAGGTGCTAAGGGAAAACTAACACTGCTGGTGTGAGAGCCTTTTCAGGGCTGCTCTTCCACCTTTGGTGTCCTCTTGATCACTCAACTCTCATCTGTGATCCCAAGCCTATGTAGAGGAAATGCCATTTCAGTAGATATGCGAGACTATTTTGAGGGTAGTCAAGGAGATTCAAATCTATCAGTGAGTTAGATGGTTGTCTCTCTCCCAACCATGTAAAGACTTTCCCTTGGTGGAATGGGTGAACGGTAACAGTTTGTTCCACTGGCTAAGAAAGCAGCTGAAGGAAGCACCTTGGAGTACTTTGAACTTGGTCATCCAATGCATCCAGGGCCATCGCTGATGACTTTGTGCAACTTTGCTTCACTTAAATCTAATTCAATCACAAATCAACACATTACCCCTTTTCAAAAATAAAGGACAAACCATAACAATCTTACAATGACATGATAACTATCATAGTGTTTTGGCTTTTACAGAAGGAAAGATGGAATAAGATGAAGATGTCAAGAAATCCAAGAGACCTGAGAGAATGAAATCAGAAGCACCAGGAATAAATATTCTAAAAGCAGCTTAAAAGTTAAGACAGAGAAAAGTCCTGTTTCTGCACAATGCTGAACCTAGGCATTTGAGCAAGTGCAGAAAACCTAATGGAAATATCCTACTCCAGTGGTTATAATCTGTTTTGGAAGATCAAGACTTGAATAAACAGCCAGTGAGTGTGAAAGCACCTTTAGTGTGTGTGTACATAATATTAGCTTCTTGTAAAAGTAATCCATCTAGGAAGTGAGAAGATTCATTTGAAAAAACTTTGCCTGTTTTGATTTTCATCTTTAACACTGTAATAAGATTGCTGGAATTTTAAACCTTAAGGGTGTTTCATCCTCAAATATTTCATAGAGGAAAGAAGGTGATGAAGCAATAGTTTTAGGCAAAAGTCATTCATTGGTGTCAGCTCTGATTTTGCTTAGTTAATTTTATACTCTGACAATTACACAAATTAATCCACTACATTTACCAACAAAGCCTGCCCAGATTTGTCTGGATTTGTCACGAACATTAAAATGTCATCAGTAAACCATGATAATTTAGACTGCTTGTGATTAACGATAATCCCTCCCATCTCCTGTGAAGCTCTAATAAGCAGAGCTAAAGGCTTGAAAGCTAAAATAAACAGCAAAGGAGTTGAGGGACTTGCCTGCTTTGTGTCCCCATTACTCTCCTCCCTTCCTGGAAATAAAAAAATATATCTGGAAAAAATTTTCAGAGTATTTTGCTAACAAGAATTACAAATCAAAGTGACCTAAGCATTTATAAAGCATTTTATCAGGTCAGAAAGCTTCCCCTATATTTAAGGGAGAGTTCTTAGAAGCAAAAGTCTAACTAGGTCCTTCAAGAATGCATCTTACCTTTAAAATGGAATATCCATTGCATATTCCTTTTCTAGGAACAGTACTATGCTTAAAGTCAAGTGGGTTCAGGTCGTATTTCTGTCACTAGTCATAGTATCTTAGACAAGTCATTTAACCTCTATATACCTTTCCTAATAAGTCATGGGTTCTGTTTGGTTGGTGGAAGATTTTCCAAAATGGAAAAGGGAAAAGAAAGCTAGATTTGGAATCGGAGGATCTGGATTCTGATCACTGCTCCCCTATGTCTTATCTATGAGAACATGGGAAATCACTTTAACTCTTTGGACCTCTCATCTATAAAATCAGGAGGCTGGACTATATGACTTCTAAGGTCCTTTCTAGTTCTAAATATAGATTCACATATCTAAAACAAGCATATGGTAGAAACAGAAGTTTGAAATGATGTTTCACAGATTCATGACTGTGTTCTTGACACATCTTTGTCAGTTGTGGATAATTACAGAGTTTATCATTAGAAAGTAGAGGATAAGAATAGTCAGGTTTTCATTTCCTGTTTTCTGTTGACCTTGTTGCCAGGAACTCTCTGACTGTACATGATGTTAGAAACTACTCTTCTATTTTCTGGTGATGGTGTTATATTCTCACTAATTAAGACCTTGTCTTGAATAATTAAATGTGAAATTTGGCCCATTTTAGAGGATTTTATGTGAATTTATAATGAACTGAACATATGAAAAGAATCCATAGCCTATCCTATATGAAATCAACAGTATTGAGGTAAGAGATACAATTCAATATAAGCAGAAATGCCTTGACAGATTTGATTATATATATGAAATTTAAAGTTCTAAGTAATGATAAGTATTATTGGTGTGAACCATGTAAACCCAGAACTTTATCAAATATCTTAGTTTTAGCTGAAGGAAGTGCTAAAAGATTTAATTAGGGCATATGTTTGGGTTTCACAAACTGTGAACAGACTCCACTTCTATTCAAGACTTCTTTATTTTATCCACTGCATGGTAGAAAGTAAGATTTTCTGGATATGAATCTGAAAGACTTGGTTAATTATGTCAGATTTATCATTGTATCCCAAAGCTGCCATGTTGATCACAAATATTTAGGATCCGCATTGAGCAACATAATCAGGTCTTTACTGATAGAGTCTTTGGGGAATCATCTCTTCATTTGGTAAAACAAGTTATTTATATGCTAGTATTTACTCAAAGCTATAACTCATGAGCTCTCCTGATAGGTTTATTTTTTACCAGTCAGACTGAAAATACATTATTTCAAACAAAGGACACTTAATCAAACAATATGTCAAAAAGTGACAGGGGAAAAATTTTACCTATGTATATTTTGGAGTATTGTTTTTTGTCCTTCATTTTCACAATGTTTTGACATCTAAGTTGGATTTAAGCGAAGCAGAATTGTACAAAGTCATCAGCCTTACTCTCTCTTCCAGAGAAATCAAAATTCAGTGGCAAGACAAAAGTCAGGAGAACGGATGACCTGGCCATCTTTGATGTCTGACCAAGCTCTAAACACTGCACAGCAATTGCTTTAGTTGCCTTCCTTGCCATTGGAACACACTTTTCTCTACTGCCCTTTCTGCCTGTGGGAAAGTGTTCACATATTGAGATTAATTCATTGACAGGTTTGAAGCCCACTAGTCATCCTCAGCCTAGTTTAGCCTATCTGCAAAGACAGTTTAACTGGGATGTAGCCACTGGACATGCCCACAGATGAGCCCTGAAAAGGATTTGGCAAGCCCTCACATGAAAGGAATGAGTATATATTGGAGTATACTCTCCTACAGATTACCATATCATCAGTTGTGAAGTTACACAATTCAAAAATATGCATGAAAAGGGAATATGAATGGAGGTCACACCCATGAAGAATATGCTTGGCCAGGGAACATATACACACTGGAAGCTTATATGACCAGGGTAATTCACATTTCTGAAATTGCAGGGTATGTAAAGTTCCCTGGTTATATTATCACACTCCTCTTTTCTGGCAATAATCTGTCTATTCTCTTCTGGGCATATGACCTCAGAGGAAAATCTCTCCCTAGTGGGCTGTATCATTGCTATTGGGTACATCCCTACTGTTTGCTGCTGGATTCCCCATTATCAGCTTCTGGACTTCATTCCCTTAAATTCTATTACTTGATGGCTACTTTGCCTTCCATCTATGATGATTCTCAATAAGAACCTATGGGAAAACAAGGTCCTAATAAGGACAGGCTGATAGCTTTTTAGTTATAGCCAAAGCAATGATCTATCATGCTCAGCTAAGGGTAGAACAGAACAAAAACTAACTAGAGTGCTTTGAGACTGAATTATTAAAACAAACAAATGAATAAGAAAAAAAGCCCTCCCTCTGTGACTGAATTTGCAGTCCATTATTTCAGACAACTATATAATTTAGGAATAGATATTCTTTATAGTGAACGTTTAATTGCAGCACAAACAAACAAAAATGAGTGCTTGAAAAAAAAAAGTTTCTAACATGGGACTGTCTATTGGCCATTGACAATCGTCCTGGCTTTCTACATTAATAATACTTGAGAGAAAATCCTCACTATCTATAGTGTTTTAAAAGGATCCCATTCACAATACATAAAAGGTTTGGTGTTACATGTTAACAAAAGAGCAAGAGGTGAGTATGCTCATGGTGCATGGCTGTCCATTATAGCAAAAAACCAACCACTTTGGGCAAAACCCACTTGGTAGTTTTAGCATGAATGCTAAAGGAAAAAAAAAGTGTTTCCATTGAATTGTAGTGTTTCCTGGAATGAAACACAACTACTAATATGAAGCAATTAGGTACTCTGAAGTGTATCATTCCAATATGATCAATACAATTTATAAAATTTGATGAATTTTTAATGAAAGGGACCATTTAAGTGTATCTTTTCATTATCACAACAAAACAAAATCCAAACCAGGGCAAAAGATTGTCAAGATGTGTTGTACATTTTTAAATATTGTGAGTATTTTGTAAGAAGTTCTGAAATTAAAATCTCATACAGTATGTCCAAAATATTAATTTTCTGGGCAGAGATGGAAATGTCCTATGTATCTTAAAGAACCTAGACAATTGACTAAAATTTCCTCTTTTCATCCAGATGTTTAGTATTATCTAGCTTAAGGGATTTTAGATAGGACAAAAAAGAATAAAAAATGGTAGATCAACCAGCCATTAAAATTATTTTTTGTCTTAATAGAACATTATTCATGTGTGTCTGCATTGAAGTATACTTTTCTGAAGTAGGAAAAACACAGATAAAAAACTTTCAAGTTCAATCTTCTATTAAGATGGAATACTATCACCAAGGCATTTTCCCACATATGGCAACTAATATAACTTTTTTTTTAAAGGAAAGAAATAAGATATTTAAAATAATGTTTAAAAATACATCTCACATTTTTATGTCTTGCAAAAAAAGGAGGAAAAAAAAATAAAACTAGTTTAGACTTTGAAAAAGTTTTTCAATTCCAAGAGACAAATTCTCAGTTTCAAGCAGAGGATTTTAAAAAGTGAGGCTTGCTTTATAGTCAGCATTAGAGAAACAATAGCCCTTCTAAAATATGCTCTGTTAAGACTCTTATTTGGAATTTTGTGTTCAGTTTTGGATACCGCATTTTAGACAGGACTTACACAAATAGAAAGGCATCTAAAAACTGGAAGTTCATCCAGTGGAAGGTGACCAGGCACCTGGAGATCAGGACCAATTAAAAAAAAGTAGAGATGTCTACTTTGGAAAGGAGAAGATTTAGGGGTGTGGTATGAATACTACCTCTAAAGTATTTCAAGGTCTGTCATGTAGAAAAATAATTGGACTTTATATGCTTTGTTTCAGGAGAAAGAATAAGGAACAATGGATAGAAGTTTCAGAGAGACAGAATTAGGATGGATATTAGGAAAATCTTTCCAACAACTAGGACTATCCAACCTTGAAATGGGCTTCATTAAGAGATGGTGAATTCTTTGTCACTGGGTTTCATTAAGTCGAGTCTGGATGTTGTTTGTCCTTCATTCTCAATGAGGACATTGGGAGGGTGACATCTTGACTTGCAAGTGAATTGGATTTAAGTGAGGCAGTGTGCAAAGTCAGAGTCATTTGGAATCCTGTGTCAAGACATAAATCAAATTGATTGGTGTTGACCCTACTTGATGACTACTTATTGGAAGAATGCATAGAATGCATAGTTTAACTGAGGATATCTCCCTTTCTTTTTCCTTCCCCCCCCCCCCTCTCTCTTTTTTCTTTTCAGTCATGAAATCTGACCTAGGATGTTATACTAAAACACACACACACACACACACACACACACACACATCCTAAAGCCTACTATTTCTTTCTTCAAAATACCTCCATCACTTATTGAGGAGAAAATTGTGTCATTATCTGGCCACAACTTTAGAAATGCAATCTTCTGATTTTAAAAATGCTTTTGTACCATTCCTTCTATGCAATATAGAAATACATTGACCCACTTTTCAGAGATGTCTTTTGCCTTGCCACCTGTGAACTTCCTTCAGATAACATAATCCTTCCCCAGACGAAAAAGAAAGTTAATCAAAGAGCTCTCTGCTGGAATCTTGGTTTGCTCTATACTATAGATGTTTGCCAGCCTTATGGGGATTGGGTTACCTTCAAAGGAATCTGTATAGTGAAAGAAAAAACCCACCAAAGTTAAAAGCCCCAATAGAGGGTTACATAAAATTCTATACTAACCCATGGTCCTTGGCAGCCACTGGGAATATACTTGCTCATGTTCCTTAGTTGTCTTTAAAGGATGAACCACGACTTACCAGGAGGAGTGTTAATACAACCTTCAAGGGTGAGCAATTTTCTCTCCTTTCAAAAGTGAGAAATGTACGTTAGGAGAATAAATACCTAGGACTTGAAAGGCATGGAGTCCAGTCTAACGTAAAGAGCAAATGCTGTGAGTTTGGCATTTTTGGAATCTTAGAGTCATCTCAGACCTTGCATCTAAGATTTTTTCCTTGGGAGGAGGATGATAATATATAAACCCAGACCTCTCTGATGACAAGTGAGTTCTGAGGATTAAGGATAATGTTGGAAAAGTACCACATTCTGGAGATGAGATATGCTCCTCCGGTGGAAAATATCAGTAACTTAGCTGAGCCTTGTTAGTTATGAAAACCAAGTTTAATGGGCTTTTTAGAATAGCATATTCAGCCTAAATTCTTCCTATATATTTTACAAATGCAATATATGCATCATTTATTATACTGTCTTCCAGATATATTTGTATGAAAATAACATACTTGGAGATTTAATAACGTTTATCAGCCACTTGATCATTGTCCTGGCATGGAAACCACCATTTAAAAAATATCATGATGTTAGATTCCTTAATTGAGTTTCCCCCTTGATTTAGGAGAATACCCAAGATAAAAATCACAAAGATCATACTTGCATGATATCCAGGGGTGACATATGTTTTGTTGCTTTTGTGACTAGACTACTCCAAATTTGGTCACAGACTTTTAATGCCTTTAAGGTTATGTGTTTTCATTAGAACGGCCATTTCTATGGATGCTCAGTGATACTGCAAATACACAAATGAAAATTATTGCTGAGTTAGATTTTCTCCTGACAATGGAAGTGGAAATACTTTAAAAACTGTTAACTGATGTCAGAGATGAGGTGATATTAGCGGTAGACACATAGAAGTAGTAAATGAGACCCATTTAGAAATTTTTTCAGGCCAATTAGTGCAATCGTCTATGTAATTAGTGAAATTTACTAAATGTTGTGTTATTATGGTCAGTAGCAAATAGGTTGGGATGAAATATTTTCCCACTGAGAATCTGGAATAATTTTCAGTAGCATCCTTTCTCATAGTCCATGAGCTGTCCATGAGGATGGGTTAGATGATATGACTGAATTCAAATAAATTCTCATTGGGTATTCTAATAACTGGAACAGGAAATAAGTGAATCTGACTTTTTGCTGAATGGCGACTATCTTCTGACTAAGGAGTGAAGAAGAGTGTCATTGAAGAAGGGAAAATGAATATTGAATCATGGACTTGTGGAGGATGCTGGAGAGATAATTTATGCATTGTAGAGGGGTAGATTTAGACAAAATGGTAAAGTGAAAAGGTCTTGGATTTGCTGAATAATTTTAATCAACCTACAATTGTTTAGGTTGTTTAGGACAACCTCCTTTGTCTTAAAATTCTTCAAGAAAGAAGATTCCACAAAATCTTCTGCAAAATTTTTTGAAGTCAGGAACTGCCTTCTAAAGTCCAACCTAAATCTATCCTGCTACAATTTAAACTTATTTGTTCTCATCTATCTCCACTGAAAGAATTTCTCCTTGCCTCTTACATAATTCTCTCTATTTGTTTGGAAGCTGTAACTGGGCTGTCTTTGAACATTTCTAGATTATAAAAAGAAGTTGATAAAAGTGCTCTCTAATCTGAGGCTTCAGGTACAGAAGTAGATGGCAGCAATCAATACCTTCTTTGAGTAGAATGCTTTCACTGCCTCCTGCACCAACTCATTGAAAGCTGTATACATAAGAGCCTATTTACTGGAAGGAGGACAAAAGAGTTCTCTCCTCCTTCTTTCTTTCCATTTTTCAAAAGAGCTGGGATTTCTCTGTTTGGCACCTGGAGTCACAATGGTGATTTATGTGTGGGTGAGGGTTACTGACTTAATAACTCCCCGAGTAAATAAAGTCATATAGCATGTGGGTTTTAAAATTCTCTTTCAGGTTGGTTTGGGACTGCAAGAAAGAAGAGGACTTCTTTGGGTGTCAGGTACTTTTTCAAGGAGATCAAGAGCAGCTGAAAAACCATTGCAGGTGTCTTCTGAAGCCACATGTGGCCTTGAGACTTGGCTCCCTGACTGCTTTTGAATACCAAGAGGAATGTTTTTTTTTATCTCTCTTCAGTTCAATAATTGATGCAGATTTTCCTGCAGCTCCTCTTAGAATAACAAATCCCTGCAACTGAGAGATTGAAAGGATTGTCATTGAAGATGCTCTATTTCATGGTCACCTATGGGGTTGTCTTTAGAGCTTTCATCAGGTCAGAGAGCTAAGAGGTTTCTTAGAAAACCAGGAGGAAATTGGTGAGTGACCTTTCCCAAAGAGCAGACACTGGGCTCTTCAAGCTTTTTGTCAAGCATTTTATTTATTATAAAAAGGAAGCAAAGAGTTGATGTTGCACTTCAGAATGTAACTAATTGGAAGCAAGCTACCTGCTTATACTGCACATGAGACTTTGTAGAAGGCAGAGTTTTGTTTTATGCTTTATTTGTTGCTTCATCAGGTAGATTTAAGTATCAAATTCCTAATGAAATCTAAGGCAATTGTGTAGCGAGAGTGACTTCTCTTGGCTTTCTATGTGTATCAAGGTAGCATTCATGTTGTCCATTTGTTATCACTTGTTCTGGCCCAACCACTGCTTCCTTTTTGTTTCATAGTCATACATACTGCTAATGTCTTTCTTTCTGCTTTTTTCCAACATTTCTTGATTGATGACATGTTGCAACCTGCTCCTGTTCACTCATCATGGGTTTCTTTATTGTCCTTTGGATGTCCCGTGGTTAATTTTAAGTTTCCCAACTTTTAATATTAAACTTTGGTAAAATTTCACAACACTGTTATTTATCACTAGAAAATATCATTGTTAAAAATATAGGCCTTTGTTTCAGGAAACATCATAGGATAATTAATGAGACAATTTTCCCAAGGGTAATCTAGTCCATTCTTTTCCATTGTTCAAAGTTTGGCTGAATTCATGGTTAATCTTAGTACATGTATGAGACCAGTGCATTATTTGTAGATTAGCTTTGTGGATAGGTTAGCCATCTGCAAATTATAGTTTGCAAATGATGCATCTTATCCAGGATGGAGTCTTGATCTATTTGATTTTCTATATGGATAGTTAGATCAAACTGGATTTAGTGCACTTAGTATAGCATTATTCAGGGGAGGAAAAGAACACATGGAGAACCTTCCCTTCTTGTTGAATAATAAAAAAATGAGGAGCTCTTTATTTTGAATCACAAGATCTTTTGTCCTTACAATATTACTTTTACATAGCTCCATTTTGTCATAATTCTTCTACAGGAAGATACAGGAGTACCTTTGATTGATTCAAGTAGACTTTCCCTTAGCTCTATTCTACAAAGAGGCTGGAATAGAGAGATTAGTTCTGCCTTGTCCATACTTGGGAGAAAAATCTCCTTTTACAAATGAGAGGAGGCTGCTTATATAAGTATAACTAGTCACTGAAAGGTGATTGCAGACAATGTTTTTTTTCCTGGTTTCTAAATAAAGAAGATGAAAAATTTCAAATTTTATGAAAAGTTTGAAAAATTGTAGAAAATAATTTCAAAAGGAAAGGTGTCAGCTTTTAAAAGGATAACAAAGAAGTCTTCTTTGATGTAGCTATTGCAGTATCATGATCATAGCTGTAGGAGCTAGGAATAACAACAAGCACTGGATAAATGAATGTAACTCATAGAATATCGTGATAAATGCTGGGGGGGATACAGAATTGAGATGTGAGAAACTATCCATGTTTTTATGACATCTACAATCTAGTAGCTGAGGTTTAAGTACAGTCTAATACTATATTCTGCTGTCATTTTTTATGAAGAATTATATGCAGAAAACTGGAGGGAAGATTTATAAGAGTTGATCAGACTATTTAACTTTCTTTGCAAATGGACCTCAACAACTTCATCAGACATATAGCATTGCATCTTAAAAAAAAAAAAAGTCTTCGTGGGTGGTTGAAAACAATTACTTGAAGAAGGATCATCTTTGGTGATGAAATTTCTATATAAGAAGTAGGTATTTGCCAAGAAAAAGTCATGGTACAGTGGAATGACTGGTTGATTAAGTGTCAGATGATCTGAGTTCAAATTTTTACCTCTATTGCTATCTGAGTGATCTTGAGCAAATCATTTCATCTTTCTACTCTTTAATTCTTCATTTGTAAAATGAGGGATTTGGGCCAAATCTCTAAGATCTTTTTGAAATGAAAAGCTATTATCTGACCCTTCTACTCCTTGATTTCTCTCAAACTGGTATGTTTTCTCTGAACACATCATGTTAAGTAAATTAATTCTTGCTAATGTGCAGTAAAATTGATTCTTTCTTTGATAGGATTTATGTGCAACACAGATTGTTATTATATGCCACCTGAGCACTCCAAATCCAAAAAGTTGATAGGCATGGATTTTGAAATAATTCCTATTTTTTAAAAATATATAATTTGAAACTTTAGTAGTGTGGCAAACCATCACCAGCCAATGATGTATAACTGACCCTCCTCTAATAAGTCCTCTCTCTTCATATACTATGTTTAATTGAAGAAGGGGCTGGTATTTTAATTGTACTTGCCTACTTCATCTAAAATAACCAACAATAAACTATCAGTTTTCTTTCTCCCTCCTCCTTCCCCATACCCTGCTATTGTCTGTTGGCTGCATGTGTTATAAGAGCAGTTGCTTGGAATGAAGCCATTTATTTTGATGCTTCCTGTGCTCACTTCTCCATTATATTTATTTCAGTCTTGACCCACATGTTCCATTTAATAATCTTACTGCTTTCCCTTCTAAAAATTAGACAATACTTCTCTCTGTTGAACCCTTCACATCCTTTATGTTCTATGATACTCTCTGACCTTCCTTTCAGAAATGAAATATAGGATAATATAATTTTTTCCCTCTCATGCCTCTTATCTTAAGAATAACTTTACATGCTCATTGCTCACAATCTCTGGATTCCATAAGTTAGGAAAATATATGTTATGTGAAAATTTATTATTTTAGAGTTTTAGATTTCTTCTTCTGTAAACGTCCACACTTGAATTGGAAGAACATTTTAAGGGATAGATGATTTTGTCCTGTTTGTCCTTCTGACAAAGGAAAGCATCAACTACACATTGGTCTGACTGAAGAGATGAAAGTTCCAAAAGAGAAAATCATTATTCTATTTGAGAATGATAAAGAGGTCTTAGATAAGATGAAAGAAATGATGCAAAAAGCATCCAGAAATAAGAGGTTCTGAGGAAGGAGAGAGAATTCAAAACTAGGATTAAAAGGTGAGCTTGTGAAAAGTGACAAGAAGAAGGAAAAGAAATCTGAATCATCCTCCGCAGGGCCTTCTCAAATCTATACCTATATTCACAGCACTTTGGGGGCTATTGCTCATACAAAACAACAGCTTATGAGCTTCTATCCAAGGTTCCTTTTTATTAGACCAAATTATATGACACATAAATTCAAAGCAAAAGCACTTAAATAAACAAGATATCATGGCAAATAATAAGGAAAGATCCACAACAGCATCTAATATATATAGAGGCACGTACTCCTAAAGATTCACATGCCATTGGTAGGTGAGAAAACATTCTGACCAGACAATTCATTCCTACAGTGATGTCCCAGATGGAAAGTTCTTTTGGCCTTTGAAGCTACTGTTTTGTGCTTCCAAATTCCTGCTCCCAGGATTTTTCCTCTACTGGATCAGTTTTGGGAAATGCTTGATTTATTATCTTGGGAAGAATTCTGGTATTGTCCGAATTATTTATAATCCCAGATTTTTCTCTGCTGAAATAAACCAATTTGCTATTATTTACACATGCCACTCCAACTCCAATCTTCCTGCCTTTGCCCTGGCTACTCTCATACCTGGAAAGCCTTTTCTCTTTCCCTATACCTGTTGTAATCTCTGACTACCTTTTGAGACCACACTCAAATAGCATATTCTGCAGGCATCTTTTTCCGGAGAATTTGTGCTTATTCTGTAAGTATTTTTGATTTACCTATTTATTTATATGCTATTTCCTTATTAGAATAAGAGTTTCTTCTGGGCAGTCACAATACTTTTGCCTGTCTTTTACAATATATAATACATAAACAATGCCTATTAATTGACTGACTGGCAAGATATAGCAGTCCAAAAAGAAGTCTTAGTGCTTTCCAGCTGATGCTAAAAACAAGCATTATTACATAAGCAAGGACCAGAGAGGAGAATGACCAGAATGATGATTGCAAGTGAATTTATGTCATAGAGGACTGGGCTGAGTGACGGAGAAGATTAATGGGGAAAACAATCTGACTTGGATTGTAGATTAGAAGGATGTGTTCAGCTCCAGGGTTTGCCCCTTACTTAGTGCATGTACTTAGAATGCTTTTCCCTCTGACACAGTTTCCTTTCCATACCATGTGGATAAGAATCCCTTGTGAATCCAAGAATCCTTGGGATGTATTATAGGGCTGCTGTAGCAGTCAGCAGAGACAACATTTTGAACATTGAAGAATGCTGTTGGACCCATTGGGGATAGATTTTACTTAATCCCTAAGAGTTTTTTCTGCTCTGGACCCACATATTCAGTGCAGACCAGAATCATTCTTGAGGATCCTGGCTTCCAGAGAGAGAAAGTCTACCCTATCTTTTTTCACCTCACTAAACAGTCCCCACCATGTCATCCCAGGGACAAACGACTTAAAATTTAGGATTAGGCTTATATTTAAATCTCTTTTAAAAAGGAGGAATAGAAAGGATCTCGATGTCCATTGTGATTCACTAAAAACAGTCAAATGAAAATTGTGACATTTAAAAGGTTCAAGAGACATAATTTCTGAGTTTAATAATTCCAGTATGTTTATCAAGAAAAAGATGGTCATTTGGCCATCTCTCTCTCTTAGACCAAAGACAATCATGATAGTAAGGCTCATGGCTTATAAGCCCATTGGAAGAGGGGTGCTCCTGAGCATGGCAATCAACTCTGCTTAAAAATGAATGAATACTAATTCATTAATTAATATAATTAATATTATAACAAGTGGTTGGGCTATATTACAATGAGGGCTTTGAATGACAGCATTTCAAAGAAAGACTATCCTAATATACAAAGTCTCTGGCAAGTCTAGACAAAACTATTTATCTATCTCCATCTAAGTTTGGTTGAATGGAATCCCCCTTTTATTAGAGATTTCTAGTAAGTTTAGGTGGGATCAGATAGAAAGGAAGATTAGCTCAACCTTCAGAGACTGGGGTCTTGACATGAGGATAATAGAAAAAAGGGGAAATCTGAATTCACCTCAAATCATTAGTTATCAATAATGATTTCTCTCAAAAAAACTGCAAAGACCAATCCTTATCTCAGAGAACTGATAAAGAATACTTCCCTTCTCTTGGTAATGAGTCAGATGTTATGCTTGAGGAATAGTATATATGTTGTTAGACAGTAATTTTCTTGAATTATTTTAATCATTTTCCCTTTTTTATTTCTAACACCAAGAACTAGACCATACATAGAATAATTGCTTCCTCTAGTCAGAAGACATCTGGAATATTGTGTTCAACTTTGGGTGCAGCATATAGGAAAAAAGATATTGACAAGACAGAGATTGTTCAGAGAAGGGAAAACAGGATAAAGATGCTTGGTTTTATATTTAACAATTATAATAGTAGTAGTAGCATTAACTTTTATTTAGCATTACCATGTGCTAGGCATTTGCTAATCACTTCATAAATTTCATTTCATTTGATTTTCACAGCAACTCTGGAACATAAATATATTGATTATTCCCATTTTGCAATTGAGGAAACTGAGGCAAATAGAAGTTAAATGTTTTTTCCCAAGGTCATACAGCTAGTAAGTGTCTGAGGTCAGATTCGAACTCAGCTATTCCTCCTGTCTCCAGGCTAAGAACAATATGCACTCAATTACCTAGCTTTTAATCAAGGACTAATTGAAGGATCTGGGGGCGGGGGTGGTTGTTTTTTTTCTGGAAAAGAAAAAAAATAGTAAGAAAGTAAAATATGTTTTCTAATAATTGAACAACTGTGAAATGGAAGCCAGCTCATTTTTTTTCTGTTTTGTTCCAGAGGACAGAACTAGGAAGCTTGGGCAGAAATAGCAAAAAAGGAAATTTAGATTTAATATAAAGGAAGTCTTTTTACACTGTAGGTGAAAATAAATTGTCTAAGAAAGAATTCAAGCATTGGATAGATTAGAGGATTGCTGATCTAGAACTAGAGAGAAACCAGAAACCACCTAGTACAATGTCCTCATTTTATAGAGAAGGAAACTGAGAATTAGGGAAACTAAATGACTTGCCCAATGTCACACAAACAGCAAATATAAAAAGTGAGATATGAGCCCAGATTCTTTGATTCCTGATTCAGTGTTAACTTCCACCGAAGCATGCTGCCTCCTTGATTGCTTGGGTATGTTATAGGAATCAAAGATTTAATGATCTTTGAGGGCCTTTTTAACTCAGAGAGTCCATGATTTGATGAAGTGGGTTTCTACTTGAAAGAAGAGGGATAGAAGAAATAATGATCTCTTAAGGTCCTTCCAAGTCTTGTTTCTGAATTTTCAAATAAAAAAAAATAGATTATAGGAAACATAACTAAGACAAAGCAGTAAAAGCTTTGGGACACCCAAATAATATTTCATGCTCCTAAGAAATGAACTTGTAGATTTATAATCTCCTAGAATTTCTGATACATTAAGATGAATATAAATGTTTATTCACACCAAAAGAAACATGAGTTGAAATGAACATCCAACAAATGCTCATTTTAAATTAGAATAAGAACAGTGCATTCTCTGTTGGGACCTTTATGGTCACAAAGAATTCTGAAAGATACAGAAAGGAAAACTATTGACAAGAGGCAAAATGACAATAACATTCTATTATGAAACTATTAGTCAGATTCAGTAGTAATTGGTTATTAGACTGACAATTATTTTTCACTGCAATACATTTCCAGGAAAAAAATAATTATCTTGAAAGAGAACTATTTAATTAGTCTGGATAGAGATATAACTTTCATTTTTACTAGGCATCTTGGTTTACAAAGTCAATTACATAAATGTAACAGAAACTCAGAATCCAAGGTTCATTAATGATGAAAAGTAGAGTATGTTGGAATATCTTATAATACCTCCTTTGACTAAAGTCTGAACAATATTATGTGTACTTGGATCTGTGAATCTAAAACATGATTAAGATTTCAAATTCTCATTTAAAGACCAGGGTTACTTATTTTAGGAGGGCTAATGATAGAATTTGTATCTTTATTCTTAGTTTGGAGAAAAGAGCACTGGATTTAGAATAAAATGATGTAGCCTCAAGTCTCATTTCTATATTTATTAGTCATGCAAATTCAATGCACTTAAAATTTAAGTACATCATAAAATGATATATAAACACATGTATAAGACGACAGTCTCTGAAGCTCAGAGGTGTAATGTAATTAATTGATCAAGACATTTTATTAAGTTTCTATTATGTATTAGGTGCCATAGAAGAGGGCTGGGGATACAAAGACAAACATTAAATAGTACCTTGCCCTCAAAAAACTTATGTTCTGTTGAAAGAAAACCTCAAGTACATATAACATATACATGAAATAAATACATAAACAGTAATTTTTTCTGGACAGTGGGGATTTTTTCAGCTATATGAAGGATCAGGATGAGTCTTTTGTAGAAGACACAACTTGGACTGAACCTTGAAAGAAACTAGGAATGCAAAAAGATGGATGTGACAAGGACATATATTCCATATATTCCATATATATATATATATATTTATGTCTAATGGTAATCATCTTTGGGTGAAAGTGGTAGAAGGAGAAAAAAAGAAAAAAGTTACATGATTACTTTATTATATATTTAAAAGTAAAAGCAAGTTGTACATAATTTGTAATTTCATATACAATCATTTTTTTTCTATTCTACTGTTATAAAATGCTTATTTTATTTCTTAAGTTCAGAATAAAATAAATAAAATGTTAAAATAGAGAAGGCAATTTTGATTGGACTATCAAGTTTATAAAGAAGAGTAATATATAAGTTTACACAGATAGGCTAGAGCAGAGCTTCTTAAAACTTTTTCTACTTGCAGTCCCTTTTCATCTGAGAAATTTTTACACGATCCTGTATATGTAGATATATAAAAGAGATACACAAATAAAATATTTACTAATAACAAGTCATAATTTTGTGAGCCTTACCTTTGCCTCTATATGAGGTCATGACTCACAGTTTAAGAAGCTTTGGGCTAAAGTAAAGTTGGCAAAGGGCTTTAAACACCAAAAATAAGAGTTTGTATTTAACCCTAGTGGTAATAAAGAACCATAGAATGGATAGTGGACAGAGGACTGGCCTCAGTATAAAGAATACTTCTAGTTCAACCTCTAATGAATATTTGTGACTTCATACTTCCATGGCTCTGATAAATCTCCGAGACTGTGACAGATGATTTGCCAATGAACTTTCTATATTGGGATTTCCTACAGACTTGAAATCATAGATCTGGATTCTTCTGCAAATAAATGAAGTCTATACAAGCTATCTCCAAAGTTTTAATGCAGGTTTAGGTTTTAATAAATTCAAAAATATCATTGCTGCAAATGTATAAAAATATTTGAAAGGTTAATTATTTGAAATTAAAAAATTGATATATTTTTTACTAAAATTCAACATCACCATCATCTTGTGCTATATTTTTAAAATTTTGCTAAAACTTTCATTGGCAGCTGCTCAGTAACTTAGATTGCATTTGTAATCCTACTTTTAAGATTACCGAAAGAAAAAGGTTTTGATGCATACATGAGAGTTTTGATGTGATTTCTTGAAAAAAAAATGTGTAATGAAATAAATCAGATGATCAAGCCTTTTCTACTGGCCCAACAGTCTGAGAAAGTAGCGTGTAGAACATGTCACACATGCAATGAATAATGACAATGTGCCCCATTTTATAAAAACAAAATGAAAAAACCATTATTAAAAGTTCTCAAAGTTATATTATAAAATGCTATTATTTTTGAAGCTATTAGAGCTTTTAAAAGTACTTAGACTTTTGGGACAGTCTAAATAACAGGATCAATCTTATGAAATTTCAGCTGTCTCATCTGTAAATATCAGATTAATGAAATTTGCACAACTTAACTCCCATGGTTGCTTAAAGAAGACAATAGAGATGTGTAAAACTTGCAGCTTTATGGCCTACAAAACTATGTTCCAGATTAAGATGTAATTGGGAAACATTTAATAAAAATAAATTAAAATAGAATATCATTTCAAATTGTGGTTTTCTAAGTCAATATGCACCCTCCTGAATTTGATACCACTGGAATAAGTGCAGTTCAAGTGCCAGCTCATTATCTCCTGAACATATTCTGTGACCTGGGTCCCAAGACTTTTGGACCCTGTTGTGGAACAGAAACCACCAGTACGCCATGAGTTCCAGACTCATTGATGTCCCCTGAATCAGGCCATTTGGCATCTTGCATGACAAAATCAGAGAAGATAGATAAAAAGGAAAGCCCTGGACCACAAAAATCCAATCAGTTGCAAACTTCTTGGGCTCTGAGTTGCTATTTGCTTGTCCACTCTCTCATACACTGCACTGTTTCTTGCACAAAGCCTGATTTGATATGACCAGCATTCATACTCTTACTGGCCTTTTCTGGGTGCCGGAGCTTATATCTGTTGCACAGCTCTGACTGAGTGCCTCCACATTGTGCCTGTGGCTAATGGGAGTTTATCAATTCTCATGCTAAGAAAAGGAATGCAAACTTCTGCCTGTGTGAGGCAATAGTGACATCCAATGACACAATCGGTCATTCCAAGGACTATATTCTCTCATCATCATTTAGAATCCAATAGATATCTATATACATATGATTTCCTTATTATACATTCATTTTCTTCTCCTGTTATTTAAATGTGGCAGCTGTAACTAATTTGGATATCAACCACCTGCTGTGTTCTGCACATCTCTATTAAAACATTATTCTACAATCTGGAATATATCTAAAAATATTCAGAAATGAATATATCATAATTAACCTGTCATATACAATGACAGACTCAAAGAAATCAAAATGAAAGCAAATGGAATGGATTGTGAGGTGGAAGCATCAAGATTTGTTTCAAATCATGAATATACCCTCGAAGGGTTGGTCAGAGACAGGATGACAAAGCAGAAAACCAGGAAGTAACTTTTTTTTGCATTAATACTTCTCACAACAACTCGTGGTACACAAGCCATGCAAAGGAGTTCCTTCTAAATCAGTTAGCTCCCCCTAGATGCCTAAAAGCTTAGAATTTTTTTGTTGTTAGTGGAAGAATATTAGTAAAGATATGTTTTTATTCTGCCATTTTTACATCTAATTCAACCAACCAATGAGCCATTCAATCATCAATTAGTCGATTAACCATTAAACCAACCAACAAACCCAAACTGACATAGCCAAATAAATAATAGCTCACAAACTGAAAAATAACCAACAAACTAAGGGTACTAATTATAGCAATTGGAATAAGAGTTCATGAATTTAAAGAATTTAAAAATGAGAAGGAAATTTGGTTAGGTTCTTCTACCAGTTTTAATTCTTTCATGTAGTGGCAACTTTCTCTCTAAAAGAGTGATTCTGTAGTAACTCAAATATCTGCAGCAGGAAGGAAAAAGGAAATCCATGTATCTAAACGAGATATATCAATGGATGTTTGTCGAGATAGCAGTAGGATGATGTGCATCTCCATATTTACATCCGGATCGGGATAATAATGTGTCAATTCCCCAGAAGATAATGACGTGGCAGCTCCATGTAATCCCTGTTATAGGAGATTGGTGAGATCACTTGAGCTCAGGAGTTCTGTTTCAATAGAATTAAAAGTAGACACGTTGTCTGCATTTTATCCGGCAACAATATTGTGATACTTCCAAAGTTGGGAGACTATCATGCTGCCTAAAGAGCAGCAAACAGAAGTGGTTGAAAAAGCCGGTTAGTATAGAGAAAGCAGAAGTGTCAGGGTCTGACATCCTGATGAGCAGTAGGACTTACCCATAAATAGTTCCAATTTAGGTGAGATAAGAATACCCACTCCTTTTTTTTTTTTTAATAAGTTTTTATTGATAGAACCTATGCCAGGGTAATTTTTTTACAGCATTATCCCTTGCACTCACTTCTGTTCTGATTTTTCCCCTTCCTCCCTCCACCCCCTCCCCCAGATGGCAAGCAGTCCTTTACATGTTAAATAGGTTACAGTATATCCTAGATACAATATATGTGTGCAGAACCGAACAGTTCTCTTGTTGCACAGGGAGAATTGAATTCAGAAGGTATAAATAACCCGGGAAGAAAAACAAAAATGCAAGCAGTTTATATTCATTTCCCAGTGTTTTTTCTTTGGGTGTAGCTGCTTCTGTCCTTCCTTGATCAATTGAAACTGAATTAGCTCTCTTTATCGAAGAGATCCACTTCCATCAGAATACATCCTCAAACAGTATCATTGTTGAGGTCTATAATGATCTCCTAGTTCTGCTCATTTCACTTAGCATCAGTTCATGTAAGTCTCACCAGTCCTCTCTGTATTCATCTTGCTGGTCATTCCTTACAGAACAATAACAAGGAATACCCACTCTTAAAAAGAAAAAGAAAAAGAAAAAAAAAAGAATAGGACATACACCGATTATCAAAACATTTTCCCATGTTATACATATGTGGCTAGGAAGTAGTAGGACTATTTCATTTCATTTAATTTATTTATTTTTGCTGAGGCAATTGGGGTTAAGTGACTTACCCAGGGTCACACAGCTAAGAAGTGTTAAGTATCTGAGACCAGATTTGAATTCAGGTCCTTCTGACTTCAGGGCTGGTACTCTATCCACTGCACCACCTGGCTGCCCCTAGTAGGACCATTTTAAAAGAAATATACTATTACTTATGAATCTGAATGACAATTGTCCCATGAGGACATCACCTTTGGTGACTATATACTTATTCCAGTGATCCAGTTATTTCTCACAAAGTGCTCGAAGCTCCTATTTGGAACAGGTTTCAGAGCCACAAGAGAAAATTAATCCCATCATTTATAATAACATCTCTCTTCTGAACGCAAATGACATTATTCAGTTCAATCCCCAACTTTATTTCCCAAAATGATCTTTAATTCCAATATGGCTAAGTGACAAGGGGCAAGTTTATAGCTTCTGAAGAAAAGAAAGGAAAGGAAGAAGGGAGATATGACAACAAATTAGAGTTCTCCTTAAGATCTCACAGTCAACTATTGAAAGTAGTTAATGTTTGGAAGAGATCTAAACATGTTTCAAACATAGCAAGGTAAGAAAGCAGATAGAATTTTGTGAAACAAAAATAAAATGGGTGAAACGCAAAAAAATGCAAAACCTAAGCTTGGTTAGAATAATAAAACATCCTAATTGAACATCCTAATAATTAGAATGTCGCAAAATAGAACAACAGGTCCAGGAGATAATAAGGTCACTCTCATTGAAGGTTTCAAATAGGAGCTAGGCAATCATTTAGCAGAAATATTGCAAAAGAAATTCATGTTCAAGCGTGAGTTGGACTACATGGCTTTTGAGGTTTAGTTATGGGGCTTTATTGGTATTACTGAGATCAGGTGAGAGAGATGTGCCATGGCTGAAATATAGTATAGAATGTGCTTGGGTCATTAAAATCATAAGAATGGAGCCAGGCCATTCTTTTGGTAGAACCTTAGGCTTCATTACCTTATTCTGAAGAAAAAGATGAAATAAAATGCATGGTAATGTTTATCAAAAATATTACTCATATAATATTATGTGTGAGCTGTAGGAGTGAAGCATAATGGAGACCTTTTGGATGAGAATCGAAGGAGGGGACAACAATATATAGTGGTAGGAATATCCCCCAGAACAGAAAGAGGATATGTTTAATAAGTTCAGAAAACAGATGTTAAATTTAATTTGAGCCTTGGAACAATAAGAGAAAGTAAGCATTTTGCCCATTTCACAGATGATGAAACTAAAGTTCAAGAAAATTAAATTACTTTGTCTAGATCCAAGATTCAAATCAGGCCTTTCCTGATTTCTAAATCTTATGCTTTTTTCTGCTATACCACACTGTTTTGGTTAAACATCTCTACAGAGAGTTTTCAGAACTCATCAAGTTGCAGTTCAATTGAGTCTACAGTTTGCCCTCTTTTAATCTAAGTTCAGGATTGACAGCCCTTTCCCATTCTCCTAATCTCCATGCCCTTGTTCTGTTACCCATAAGGCTAGGCTAAAAGAACCCAAATACCTATTACAGAAAAACTCTTGAATTTCTCCTCCCTAATACACAATGCTATGAAAACCTAATAAAAAGGGACTTGAAATGAAAGGCAGAGTAAATTAAACTTCTTTTGAATCTGCTGCCTAATTTTCCTTAGGATGGCTTTGATTTCTTTTAGGCTTTTAATTTCCGGGGCCGAGATTGACTAGAAAAATGTGACTAGAAATTTTAAACATAAAAACAGAATTTTGATTCTTTCCCCAGCCACACCATTGTCCAATTAACTTTTCAGAAAGGTAGACAATGGATTGAACGGCAGATGTAAAGCAAGAGGATGGGTACATAAAGTCTCCTGGAATGGTGTCCAAGGAGGACTTCAAGCTCCAGGTGGGTCACTTACTCGCTATGGGAGGTACCATGTCGCTTCATTTCCATCTTGGTGAAAAGAACAGATGGAAGCAGATGGCCTTCTACTTCTAATCTGTGATTCTATGACTTGCTCAACCCTAAATGATGGAAGAAGTGTTATTTTCACTTATTCAATATCTCTGATCCTCAAAATCAGACTGTGACATGCTTAGTGATTTTTGTCCCCTGACTTTGATTAAACTTTCCTGCTTGGCTGGTGAGGCCAAAAAAGACCTCAGAGAACTTTGATTTGTTTTCCTAAGTATAGTGCCCTGATTCCCCAGTAGAATTTGAAAAACTGGTCCCCTGTCTTTTTACAGGTTGGAAGGGATAATAATCCCAGAGCAAAGGAGGACATGTAACTTAGTGCTGGGTGAGGAGATTTTTTTCTTTTTTCTCTTGCTTTCATAATAGATAAGAGAAATAGAAATTTGATTTATCAAAAAACAAAACAACACAACTCAGTCCCAAAGTGTTCTGTTTTTCAATTTCTGAGGCTCACAAAAAACCAGAAGCAAAAAATCTGACAATAAACCTTTATAATTTAAAGGAAAACAGGATGCACAAAGTATGTAATGAAATAATGCAGCCTGACATTATTAAGCAGTCTAGAACAATTGATTACATGCCATACTCAGGAGACTGATGCCAGGCAGCTACACACATGGGTCTGCATGAATAAATAACTGACATTTAGACAGCATCTTAAAGCTTGCAAATTGCTTTATAGCCGTTTTCGTACTTGAGCATCATGATAAGCCTGATGTATGAGCATTATCCCTTTTATAGATGAAAAACAGATTCAGAGAAGTGAATTGACTTGTTCAGGGTCACTCAGCTAACAAGTTTCAGAAGTGGAATTTGGACTCATATTTTCCTGAAAGCCAAGTCTAAAACTCTGGCTATTTCTCCCTATCCTGCTCCTCTAATATCTTTGACATTAGCTAAAATTTTTGAGGAAGCAATGAGTACATGAAAACAATTGAGTTTCTCTTTCAGGTAAATTTGCCTATTTTAAAAATTTAAAAAAGACCCTTTAAAGTTAATCTTTAACAGGGGTGAGATTGGGGAGTGAGGGAGAAGAAAAACATAAAGCAATGTCATTGGGGATGGAGAATGATTTATTCATAACAAAGCATTTCAATCATGACACACTTTAACACAGTGAGGAGAGTTTTCTGGGAGGCAATCTCAGGATTGGCTAATAACAGTCTTCATCCAGTCAAATTTCCACAGTATAGAAAGATAGCCTAAATGTTTTGACTGTGCAGTGTAGAAATATTTACCTTGAATAGCACAACTACTAATCCTTGTTTGAAATATTTCACAGGCACCTGATCCATTGAAGACATTGTTCTAGGCTCTGGACAGGTCACTGGAGCTCATCTATTTGCAAACATCTTACTGAGCTGGGAGGCTATCTACACACTTGGCCAGGATTCCAGTTTCATATGGATTATTTTAGCTTTGGCCAAATGGGCTTCTGAGGGCCAGAGCCAAGATTTTCTTCCTATTTACATCTTTTTCTGAATGACAGTCACTTAGGCATTTATTGCTTCCTTTCTGGTTGGGAAAATTCGGTTGGCTAATCTAAGAGTCCAGAGCAGGGATATCTGTCCACTGGGACTTGTAGGGCTCAGTGACCTAAATGGGGACACCTAGCTCAAGAGCATCCCATTTTAAGTGCTCTCAAAGCTCATCTGGCACAACTAAGTCGTGTATATAGGAGAGACGGTTTAGTCCAGTTAGAAGAACAATTATTTGAAGCCAGATCTTTAAATTCCGCCTTTGCCATTGTTGCTGTGTGATCTGGAGCAAGTCACAACTTTTCAGGTTTCTCATATGTGAAGTGAGGTGATTGGAGTAGATAAACTCTGATATCACTTTCAACTCTCATGATCCTAGGAAACAATTCAGTGTGACCATTTAATATAGATATCCTTCTCTCTTTTTTTCTTTTGCATAGTCCACAGTACTGGACTCATATTTAGTCTTTCAGATAGCTCATTTATCAAAAAACAAATTGGATTTGTTTGGTTTAGAGTCAGATCCTTAGTTATAGGCTTGTGTCCATGTGGACACTGGTATGCTTGCAATGGTACTTGCAACTATTCTTTGAGATCAATTTAGTGAAGATGGTTTGGCTTAAATGTCTTGAGGGAAGGCAATTGCCAAGAAACTCATAGGTACCTTGACAACTTTGGGTTGGTTCAGCCCAAATGGGTTAGACCCAGTTTTGCATTTTTTCTTCCACTCAGAGAAATAATCTGGAAAGATCCCAGCCCCTGATTGTTAAAACATCAACTTGAAGTATCATCCTAAAACCCTGCTATCACGTGTCAAAAAAGGTTCAGATGACTATGGATGAACTTATTAGTTATGGAAGAGCTGCCTACTTGAAATCAGGGGAAATACAAATAGCCCAGATTTGCATTGGGATGATTCACTTCTTTTTGCTTGTTTCTTTCGTTTTGGATAAAATAGCAGTGCACAATGTAATCAGAACCCTTATTTTTATAGTACTTTGAAATAAATAAAAGTACTTTCCTTCCAATAGCCCTATAAGGTAATTAGTGGGACTGATTTCCCCCAGTTTGCAGATGAGGAAATTGATGTTCAGAGGAGTCAAATGATTTATTATACATAGGAAGAGAGCTGAGAGTTGAGAATTAAGGTCTCATGACTTCAAACTCAATATACTTTCTACTATGTTAAGCTATATCTCATCTATACCCATTTCTAAATCCATATTTCTATCATTTTTATTCATAATCTCTAACTTTACAAATATATTATATACATATGTGTACCGCCACACACATATACTCAGTTTTCACTTACCCACCTGCCAAGAATTGTGTAAATATAAAAGAAACTAAAGAGACTATGATTTTTTTATTTACAAAAACAATTATGAAAAGAACAGAACCATGAGAATATTTTCAAGATCTCAAAATTTTACATAACAAAGAAAATTTGAATACATTTCTGCTATGAGTTGGAAGAGACATGAAGGAAACGTTAATTTTTTAAATGTCTAAGGGGCTCTCTGTCTTTCTGTGCTGGATTCTCTCTTCCATATTTTTCCCTCATTCTTTCTCTCTCTCTCCCATACCTTTCTTTCTCTCTCTCTCCCCCATACTTTTACCTCATTCTCTCTCTCTTTCTCTCTCCTATGCCTTTCTCTCTCTCTCTCTCTTCCATGCTTTTACTTCATTCTTTCTCTTTCTTCCTCATGCCTTTCTCTCTCTCTTCCATTCTTTCTCTCTTACATGAGTTTACCTCATTCTTTCTCTCTCCCATGTTTTTCTTCATTCTCTTCCATACTTGTAGTTCTTTCTCTCTCTTCCATGCTTTTACCTCTTTTTTTTCTCTCTCTCTTCTATGCTTTCACTTCATTCCTTCTTTCACTCCCCTCTATGCGTTTACCTCATTCTTTCTTTCTTTCTCTCTCTTCCATGCTTTTTATTTCCTTTTTTCTTCATTTGCCATACTTTTTCTTGGTTCCCACCTGCATGGAATGCCCTCTCAAATATTTTTTCTTATTTATATTTTATCATCTTTTTAAAGTCACATTAAAAATCTGCTGAAGCTGTCTCCTCATAACTGGATCCACATTCTTGTTTTCAGTGGCACAGTGAATAGAATGCTGGATTTAAAGTTAAGAAGAATTGAATTCTCAGATACTTAGTAGCTGTGATGTGCTACATCAGTCATTTCATCTCTCATCCTCCGTTTCCTCAGCTGTAAAATGGGGATAATAATAGCATCTGTCTCAAGGCATTATTGTGAGGATCAATTGAAATAAAATATGCTTTGTAAATATTGAAGTGCAATATCTTCCTGTGGACTCTCTTGTCTCCTTTACTCCAATGAGTATATGAAGAGCACCTTTCTCAGCTCACTATCAAGCAAATATTGATATTTTCTTCCTTTTGTGCTTGTTACTGTCAAGTGGATGGAACTTCCTTCTAACCTGTGGGTGCTTCGAGCCTAAGAAAGTAGGCTAGAAGGATTCTGTGAGAAGACCTAGAAAAAAGCAAGCTCTGGCTACCAACATCCTTGGTGATTCAAAATTAGAAATCATTATGATTTTATCAATGGTAATAATTTTTCATATTTTACATAATTACCTGTTTTGCTGCTGAAGGACCATGATGCTTTTCCATATGACCTGGATGAAACCCCCTATATGTGTTGTTTCCCACATTACAAATGAGCTTCTTTAAAGCTGGGACTATCTCTAGTCCAAAGCACAATAATTAGTACAAAGTAAGTACTTAAGAAATGCTTTTAAAATTCATTCATTCATTCATCCTTAAGGACATTTATCATTGTTTTGTTTGCTATTCTATAAGCCTCCCTATTACTTTAGTATAGAGACCAGTACTACCAGGAATTACCCTTACCCAGATATAAGCCTTGGTATAGACAAAATCCCTTTTGTTTTTTCTCTGTCCAATCCACACTGCTTTTTTTTTTTTCCCTCTGAATTAGCAGGATCACTGCTTTGTGATTAGCAGTGTCACTCTTTGTTTGGCAAATAATTACATATTGAGTCAATCTTTGGTTAGGTATTATTCTACAAAGGTCAATTGGTAGGGTATGAAACAAGCCACAGGAGGTTCAGTTGACAGTTCCGGGGATATTTAGCCTGCGGAGAAGACTTAGTGGGCTGTTGTTAACCCAAGGAGACGAGTTAGTGGGCACATGATAGCTGTCTTCAAGTATTTCAAAGTCTGTTATGTGGAGAAAGGATTCAACTACTTGTGCTTGGACTCAGAGATCAGAACTAGGAATTAGTGAAAGTTGCCAAGAGGCAGATTGTCACTCAGTGTAAGGAACAATTTCCTAAGAAGTGAGAGAAATGATTATTTTTCTCTCATATTAATAGACAATTATTAAAACTGGGGAGACCCCAGGCTTTATCCCTTGTCTTATTTCTAATCTCTCACAGAACTGAAGGAAAGTAGGGTAACATTTTCCTCATTCTGGGTATTGCTACCCCAAACAACTAGCTCAGAGTTGGGGGGCGGGGGTTAGAGCTTTGTCTAGATTGCCCAAGGCTGGGGATGATCTGGGTATAAGGATAGCTTCTCTCTGTCCTTCAGGGACAAGATGTCACTCTCAATCTCTCATTGGAGTGAGCTCATTTTTCTTGGTACAGTCCATCTCTCATTGATTTTTAACCAATCAGAGCTGATTGCCACCCTCAGGAATGCCCCTTTTCCAAAGCCATATAATCTTTGAGCCTAGTGCCACGAGGGTCTTTGGTATTCGAGAGTGACAAGGAACTTTTATAAAAAATGCTGGAATTATTAATAAAATAATTACCCCAAAATTATGTCTCTCAAACTTTTTAAACATTATATAGGGCTGATCAAAAATTATGATGACCTGCTTTAGGTTTCCTTTCCCCAGAGGTCTTCATATATAAACTTGATGACCATTTGTTGGATACACATTAGTGTCACAACAACTATTGGAAGTATTTTATTTTTCTCATTGTACTGCTGAAAAAAAACTGAGGCAGAGATATTATAATTTATATTTTTTTAAACACAGTGTAGTACTATCAAAATAGCTTAGACACAACAGATACTTGACAAATCTATGTTGATTTATTTTAAAATAATTTGATTAGTCCATTTTCCATTATTTTAAACCATCTTTCCCTCTAACTAGTCTAAAGAACTGACTGATGTTATAGTGTACTAGAAGGAACTGGGAAAGTTGTTGTAGGGAATAGGATTTCACAGCAGCTAGCTAGCTAGTTAGGTGACCAGCCGGCTCTTTTGGAAGGAACTAAGACAATGACTAATGAGCGACAAGACTGGCACATCAGCTGAAAACAGAGTTGATCTCTGAACTCACAGTTCTTTGAAAGTTTCCCTGGCTTGTTCAAAGTCCAAACAGAAGGAAAATATAAAACATAAAGAGCTCTGTGAGAGCTGTGGTATCAAAGCAAGTCCCAATGACACAAAAGGAAACTCAGAAAGAAGAGATGACAGCTTCCAAAAAGGAAACCAACAGCTGTGGGGAACTTTTCAATCAGCTGGAAGTCTAAGCCAATCAGACAGCAAAAATTAGGTCAATAGATTCCACTATTTAACAGGTGTAGATCTTTTAGGGTAAGAACCTTTGATGGATTTGGTATATTGACATCAGCTGGAGAACTGCCTCTAGACTTTAATTTGAAAGGTGGTCATTAAAATGACCCTCAATGGATTGATCTCACTGAAATCCATGTTGATAGCTAATTGGTGAATGTGGCCAGTATTCATGCCTTAGTTTGGTTTCCTTCTGTTTCTGAAAAAGTAGCTTCAGCAGCAAATGTTGGATGAAAAAAAGCAACACAGAACGTTTACTTTGGCGATCTGTCATATCCCTTTCTTCATATGTTTACTGGGGGCAACAGAACTATAACCAGAATGGGGTTACTGGTTCTTTGACTGAATGATGAAATTGAGAGTTTGCCAAAAGCATTGTCCTGGGTATATGTCCTTTCTTCTCCTGCAACATCCTGGATGACCTCCCACAACTTGACTTCCTTTCTCCTTGCCTCAGATGCAAAAATTTTCTAGTTTAAGGCGTCAGGAGGTAGCACTAATTATGAGAAAAAGAACCTCCAAAAATGACTTCAAGTTGGGAGAAAATTGCTGTTACTTGTCATGACTTTTCTCTCAGGTTAAAAAAAAAGCACATGGGAAAAGAAATATCCTCTATCTTCCTTTTTCTCCATCTTTCAAGAATTCTCTTTCTGAAATCAAAAGGGAAAAAGCCATTTTGTCCAACGCAATTTAATACTGAAAAGTCACTTTCCACAATTTCCTTATATTTCAGAGGAGTCACATTTTTTTTTTCATTCTTCATTTTTCCCCTCTTCTTCCTTTTATCCTTTACACTAAATTTAAATATATTCCTTGAGAGTATGATAAGACTAGTCAAAAAGTACATACTAGCAATCACTAACTTTCAAGTAAATCACGGGAGATTAATTTTATCTCTCTACAAAAGATGGAATGGGGTGTGAAATGGGCAATTTAAATATTTGTGGGATTGAGGGTCCCTGCCTTCCCTTACTGCTTTAAAGCAATTGGAAAGATAAAAAAAAAAAAAAGAAATGAGAACATTTGCTCTCCCTTACTCTCCTCTTAGCCAGATACTCTCTCCTTTAAAAGGCTTACACAGACAGTATAATGAACGCATAACCCATCTGTCAAAGGGCATATTTCAGCATTTATGAAATGATTGGCGTTTGCAGAAATGACTTAAGCACACTATTACCTTGCAGGGCTTTTAAACAAAGAGCTCACCTGCTCTTTAGGTATTATCTGATCTGGGAAAATAGACTGCTATATAGAGTTCTATAGAAAACTCTTCCCTGTTTCTTTTACTTTGGGGCTCTAAGAACAGCAAGGTCAGCATCAAACTCTTATTTCCTTTGCTCTCAGACTCAGCTTTTGCATATAAACAGTCTCATGTTTCCAGTGTTGGGTGAAGACTCCTTTTTCTGAGGAAGAGTATATCCCTGGGCTGTAGCCTGTCCCAGTTGTGCACATTGCATGCCAAATCCTTAGAAGTCACCAGATCTCAGAGTTTTAGACTTCAGAGTCCATCGAGTCCAAACCATAAGTGAACAATGGTGTCCTTGAGAATATAGCCTATAAATGGACATTCAGCCTCAGCTTGACGAAATCTGGAACTCACAGTTTTAAAAATGAATGTTAAAATTTGCTTTTACATGTAACGGGAAAAAACACCAAATAAATGAAGTGGTGGAGAGAAGACTCATTCTTTTTTTAAATTAAAACTTTTTATTTTCAAAACATATGCATAAATTTCTCCCTTGAAAACCTTGTGTTCCAAATTTTTTTCTTTCCCTACCCCCCATCTCCTTCCCCAGATGTCAAGTAATTCAATGTATGTTGAACATGTACAATTCTTCTACACATATTTCCACAAATATTATGCTGCAGAAGAAAAATCAGATCAAAAAGGAAAAAAATTAGAAAGAAAACAAAATGCAAGCAAACAACAACAAAAAAGGTGAAAATACTATATTGTGATCCACACTCATTTCCCACAATCTCTCTCTGGGTGTAGATGGCTCTCTTCATCACAATCCATTGGAACTGACCTGAATCACTTTGCTGTTGTAAAGAACTACATCCATTAATATTGATCATTGTATAATCTTGTTGCTGTGTACAATGCTCTCTTGGTTCTATTCATTTCACTCAGCATCAGTTCCTATAAGTCTCTCCAAGGCTCTCTGAAATCATCCTGTTGGTCGTTTCTTATAGAACAATAATATTCCATAACATTCATATACCATAAATTATTCAGCCATTTTCTAAATGATGGGCATCCACTCAATTTCCAATTCCTACAAAAAATTACAATTCACTACAAAAAAGGACTGCTACAAACATTTTCACACACATAACCAGGTGCCTTTTCCCTTTTTTATGATCTTTTTGGGAGATAAGCCCAGTAGAATGCAATAATGGGTCGTTATATATCATAAAAATAAGCCCAGTAGAAACACTGCTGGATCAAATGGTGTGCACAGTTTGATAGCCCTTTGGGCATAGTCTCCAGAATGGTTGGATCAGTTCATAACTTTATTAACAATGCATCAGAGTCCCAGTTTTCCCACATTCCCTCCAACATTCATCATTATCTTTTCCTGTCATCTTAGCCAATCTGAGAGACATATAGTGATATCTCAGAGTTTTCTTAATTTGCATTTCTCTGATCAATAGTGATTTAGAGCATTTTTTTCACATGACTAGAAATGGTTTTTCTTCTGAATTTCTTCATCTGAAAATTGTTCCTATCCTTTGACCATTTATCAATTAGAGAATGGTTTGAATTCTTATAAACTTGAGTCAATTCTTTATGGCTTTTCTTCTAATCTTGTCTGCACTGGTTTTGTTTGTCCAAAAACCTTTTAACTTAATATAATCAAAATTATCCATTTTGCATTCCATAATGTGCTCTAGTTCTTCTTTGGCCACAAATTCCTTCGTCTTCCACAGATTTGAGAGGTAAATTATCCTATGTTCTTCTAATTTGTTTATCGAATCACTCTTTTATGTCTCAATCATGAACCCATTTCGACCTTATCTTGATATATGGTGTTAGGTATGAGTCAATACCTAGTTTCTGCCATACTAATTTCCAATTTTCTCAACAATTTTTGTCAGATAGTGAGTTCTTCCCAGAAGCTGGGGTCTTTGAGTTTGTCAAACTCTAGAAGGAATCCTTATTCTTGAGGCATCCTGATTACACTCCCTGGGGGATAAAAGTTTTTCGATTTACTTTTGGAGACGAAACAATTCAAGAACAGTCCTTTCTTTCACCAAAAAAAGGAATTGTGTTCTAAGAATGCCATAACAGAATTAGAAATATGAAATGGATAGATCATGCTATATAGTACACTCATATAAATACCAGTTTTACAATAAGGAAAAATTAATATATCTCCATCATGTAGATATTCTTGTTTTAAAATACTAAAAAATGTATTTTTTTTAAATGAAGGAAAAAGGTTATACTTTCAAATCTATAGAAGATTGTTTTTGAAAGCTTCATTTTTGAGAATTTTCAGTGCATATTAAAATACCGTTTTATAGGATCTATCTTAGTTGAACTTGTTCATTAGATTCTAATGGCTGGAGCACTGTTGTAAAACACAAATAGAGACAGGGGCCACTAAACTCTACACAAGGATCCCTCTGAACTGAAATTGTTTTAGAAAAGCACATATTAACATTACCTGTATTCTATTGTATTTTTTTATTGTTGTTAATGTTTTCCAATTTCATTTTAATCTGGGCGAGTGAAACAGTTCATAATGTGGCACTCAGACAGGTTATGTGATACTTTTTCATGAGAGTATATACATATAATTTGAGTAGTTCAGGTGATTGTATACACTTAAAAAGGATTTATCTTTTACTAGGGATTATTACTCGTTGTGGGCTAGCAAAACATATTAAATTCATAAAATTTAGAGATTGTTTAGTTCTACAGGGCTCAGCCAAAGATTGCAAAAGTTGTTAGTAGCAGATCCAATAACTGTACTTGGGCCATCTAACTCTGAACACCATTATCCTTCCTTTGCTTCTCCCTATTTTTGATAAATTGCAGCTTTTCTCTACTTGATAGAATTCAGCAAGCTCCTTGATATTGAGGTTGTATAAACAGAGAGGGAAAACTCATTTAGAGTTACCTCTTCACTTAACAGCCTTAGGCCACATCCCACCCACTCCTGGAAGATAGTAATTGGAAGATAGAATATGCTGTTTGTTTCTTGGGGGTATGCTTTGTGTATAGAGCAAGACTTGATTGACTCTTGATTAAAAGGGCAATAAAAGCATTTTATGGTCTAAAGATTTAGTTTCTTCTAATATTCCTATCCTAATTTAACAAAAATTATCAAGGCACGATTGTTTGAAGACTTGACCATGTTGGAACAGAAGGCTGGAATAAAGCTGCTGAGAATCTTTCAGTCCAGGATTACGATTTTATTTATATTAATTAATTTCCAATTTAAAATATGCAAATACTAAAATGGACCTATGACCTTACTCAATTCCTTCTAGCAGTTCAGAGTGAGTAAAACTCATCCACTCATGACCATCCTGGGAGTTTCTGGTCCTTATACATAGAGATGTACTGAGTGTTGGAGATACAAAGGCAGAAACAAACTTGTCCTTAAGGGTCTTACTTTTTCCTGCTGCGATAAAACATTAACTTGGGTAAGGAAATAAATGGTAATTTGAAGACCAGGGAATACCAATGAACAACTTCTGGAGTGAGAGAATGGTTCACAAAATTACACCTTCACAGTAGATAAGGATTCTGAGTCACAAACGAGAAGGAAGCACATAATAGGCAGAATGGACAGCCTTTGCAAAGGCAAGGGGATTGATGAGTTCCAGGAATAAGAAGAAAGGAAATTAACATTTATTAAGGACCTACTACTATGTGCCAAAACTGTGCTAAGTGCTTTACAAGTGTCATCTCACTTGATTCTTATAACCCTGGGAGGTAGAACTATTATTATACCCACTAATTGAAGCAAAAGTTAAGTCACTTGCTCAGGAACACAGCAGCCAGCAAGTTCCTGAGGCTGGATTTGAATTCATGTCTAATTGAGTCTGCTTCTCTAGGATTAATTAATAACTGTAATAAGAATTCCCCCTCTCATTTTGTGATTTTTGGAAGAACCCTTAGGGACTTGCTCCTGCTTGCTCATGGCAGGTCTCCTTTAAATTAGGAAAGAGAGAACTCTTTGAAAGGTACAAAGCTCATTTAACTATAGCAGTAGTTCCATTCAATCCCATGTGGTAGAAACTTGTTTTTTGTATGCTTTAATTCTATTCTAGCATTTAGCTCACTCCATATTGAATCATAATCCAAGTTTAAAAATCTGTAAGGATTATATCCCAATAATTTCAAAGTTGCTGAAGCTTTGAAGCTTTGAGCTGGTATGCCAGGAATACTTTCCAAGCCTTCCTTGGATTAGTCTAGAGTTAGGTAGAATTGCTTAAAGTAGTTTCTGGCTAATAAGCCAAGTTGACCCTTATGTGTGCTTTCCCTTGAGGATATTGCATGCAAAATAATCCACCTTCATTATGGCTTGTGCCGAAAGAGTGGCTCGTGTAGAGAAGGATGCAATGCTGGGTCGTTATATATCATAAAAATTAGAGCTAGAGAAAAAGGCCCAATAGGTCATTCAGCCTCTCCCCTGCCAGGACAGGACTGTTCCCTGCCAAGTTTTCTTTAATGTTTCGTTCAGTCTGACTTTAAATGACCCTAGTAATGGACTCTTGGCTTTCCCCCTTGAGATTCCAGTTGGCGGTGAAATGGGCTTTGTTGTTAGCAAATTCCTTCTCCGTGTTCAGACAATTTTTTCCTTTGCTCACTCTTATCTCATTACTGTCTTTATTTTGCCAGTGATATGCACCTAGACCACCTCTCTCTCTCTCCCCCCTTCATGTTGATACTTTACTGAGTTTTATAACTGGTTTTCACATGCCTCTTAGTCATTGTTTGGCTCCTATGTGTTTGCCACGAGCCTTTTAAACTTCCTTCTCTTCCTCACACATATTTGTAGCTCTCCTTGGGATTCTGACTTTCTTCGATCAACCCTTTTCAGGTCCATAAGTGTCTGGCACACCATATTTCACATGAGATGATGTCTCCTCAGAGCCATCTAGAGGGGGTGATTCTCTCCTAGTTCTGTGACTGATGCTTTTGTGTATATAGCTTAAGATTGTATTGCTTTTCTTGCTGCCACATAAAACTGAGAAAAGGAGAAAGACTGGATCTGATATAATGCATGGGGGTACAAAGTAACAATCTGTTGGACAAGAAGGGAGCAGTCGACTGGTGTGGCTAGTGATTGTGTGTGGACTCTGGGTCATTATTCTTTTCAGAGCTTTTCTTAAGGCTCGACTGAATTTTGAAGAAAGTTTGAAGAAAAATGTATTTTCTCCACTTCTCCATCGTCCCTTCTTTTCATAAAAAGGAGATCTAAAGATGGCCTGAGAATAGGGGAATGAACAATTTAACCTTTATGCCTTCTCTTTCATGAAATGAAGGAATAATGTAGTAATGGAGAATATTCACTTTTCTGAACATTTCCAGATTGCCTCAAATTTTGGGAAAATTCCCCAAAAGAATCAATAAGAAATACACAGGAAAAAAAAGAATAAAAAAGTTACCTGTGTATTACTATATTATTATACACATTAGAAACTACTATAGATTTTACTATATTACTATAGATTACATTACTATAGGTATTAGAAACAATAACTTCTATTACATAATATTTTAGAAAATACTTTTTCCCATATGATTTAATTTGCTCCTGACAACAAGCTTATGAGGTGAATGCTTTTTTTTATTCCATTTTTATGAATGAGGAAACTGAGGTTTGAGCATTTAACCCTTGTCACTTAACTCTTATTAAATTACTCACGTTCCAAAGTAATCCCAATAGGCTTTCGGCAGAAAATGCCATCCTCATCCAGAAAAAGAATTATGAAGGTGGAATATAAATCAATACATGTTATGTTTGCTTCTTTTTTCTGTTTTTTTTTTCCTCTCCCATGGTTTTTCCCTGTTCTGATTTTTCTCTCACAACATGATTCATAAAGCAATGTATATTAAAATAAATAAATTAACTTAAAAAACTTAAAGATAAATTATCTGTGTGGCTCTTAATTAGAGTTATACAGGTAATAAGTACTAGAGGTGAGACTTGAACTCAGGTCTTCATGACTAGGTTTAACATGATATACTATGAAGATTCAATTTGGAGTTATTCCATTCAAGTACAAGCCACAAATCAATTATTTAATGATAATGTGATGTTAAGTGAATCATTTCACTTCTCTGAGCTGCCTCAATTTCCTTTTTTTGTGAAAAAGGGTAACAACATTTATTTTACCAGTCTCAAAAGGTTTTTTTCCTGAGGATCAAACTAGATAATGCACTCAAAGTGTTATATAATTGTCAGCTGCTCTTGTTATTATGTATATTCATCAAATTCCCTTGAGTTCTCAGAGTTGTTTTTTTTTCTTTTTGCTGATGCAAAAGTGAGCTGTTATAAATATCTTTGTATATATAATCCCTTTTCTTTTTCTAGGAGTAGTATGATTGGGTTAAAGGGCATGTACTTTTTGGTAATGCTTTGCATAAATTTCAAATTGCTTTCCAGAATGATTGTCTCCATTCACAAGCTCACCAATTGCTTTCATCAATGTGCCTATTTTCTTATGGGATAATTTTCAAAGAGATAACAAGGGATATGAGGGAATGCAAATAGAATTCTGCTAATTTAACAAATAAAACTTCAATTAAAAAGAAAATAATAATGTATTTGAGTATTTAAAAATCACTAAAAAAAAAAAAGATTGAGTCATGTCTATTCCCTATAATTTCACAATGCTTTGCTGATATTTTGAAGACTTCACTATGCCAGAGTGAGACTGGATAGATTTTCTTTTCAGATTATTGGACACTTTCAGATTCCTGGATGTGTGATTGAGGGGTTAATTTATCTTTCTCTACTGACATCAGTTCAATGCCCACTCTGGTGTACTCTTGCTGTTGCCAACTGCCAGTAATTAGTACCCCAATTCTGTTTAATTATTTAAAATATGATTTTGCAAAGGCATATTTATTTCAAAGATATAGCAAGTTTAGAAATTATAACCATTTCTCTCCCTTTCCTCCCATTACCACCTCTAATACTTTGGGGGCATAGTCTTTCTTTTACCTTTGTCCTTGGAGAGAGGGGACTTAAATCTAATGCAGTTTCTACATTGCATTATCCCTACTAAATTCATTTCTAAATTTGGTATAGCTGCTGCATGAGTTCTTGTGTAAACTACCTCTGAGCTGGGTTCTTTAGGTCATTTTTAAGGCTTTGATGCTAGGCTGGGCCCCAAAAGTCCCTTAGTGACTCAATGCCTCAGTACAAAATCTAGCATATACTCTGGCTTTTAGACTCTTGGTGATTCACTATTCTAGTCTTGCAAAGATCAAAAGGTCATAGATATTTTCAATATTCTTTCACCTAACAACAGGAAAGGGAAAGTACAAAAAGGGTGCTAAAAGATGTCTATATTCACAGACCACATAATGGTCTGTCTCTTTATATCATTTTCTCTTTTACCCCAACAGTTAGTAGGCAGACAAGATTCAGCGCAAAGTAAAGATCTCATTTTAATGCCTTTCGAATGTATTCTACTTCTGGCTATGAATTCAATTAGTGGTCTGTCTCTTCACATAGTGAACCAGATTCAGTTACAGAATATTTGTGCATGTTCCATGTCATGGAAGAGAGCATTTCTGTTCATATAATTATTCCTCCCAAGAAGAAGTCTCCCCAACTTCTTCCATGTGCTTGAGCCCCAACCTTCAATTATGTAAGCAAGATTTAAAGATAAATGATTGCATCAGCCTCATGTTTGATAAACTCAACAATATGACCTATTGGGACATATTGACTAAAAAAGAAATCCCCAAACCAAACCCAATACTCTTGGGGATCTAGAAGTCAATTTGGCAGAAAATGGGTTAAAACCAGTAACTTACACTATATACTACAACCAGTTCCAAATATATGTGATAAAAGAATACTTAAAAATATAGAACAATGGAAGCTGTATCCTTTAAAACTATGGATCATAGCTTCAAGGATCATAGAATCCAGTGAATTCAACTTACTTTTTTAATAAGTGAGATGTGAAGTGAATTAAAAGGTCACTGACAAAGCCAGCAAATATTTGAAGTAAGATTTGAGATCGTCCTAACTTCAATGACAACTCTCTCTCCATTATATTATACTATTCCACCTATAACTATGAAAATAATTCACAATAAGAAAAAGGATAGAGAAAATTACAAAAGATGAAGTGTCTTCTTTTAATTAAATGAGACTAAGAAACTTTTATTTATAATAATAGTTAGCATTTATATATATATCACTTTAAGATTTGCAAAGAACTTTACATATCTCATTTGGTCTTCACAGCAACCCTGTGAGGCAGATGCTATTATCATCTTTTTTACAAATGAGGAAACGAGACTGAGAGGGGTTAAGTGATCAGGGTCATCCAGATTATGTTTGAGGCAGGATTTGAAGTGAGGGCTTTCTTACTCTAAGTCAAATACTCTATACATTGTACTACCTACACAGTTTACATGAATAATATTAATGCACCTAGAATCAAAAAAGAGAGATAATCAAATTGGAAATAATCTTTGGATATAGAAGTTTTGAAAAGGTCTTTCAAGCAAAATCTAAAGCATCTGACTCAGATTTATAAGGCTAAAACCTTTTCCTTTGTAAATAAGTGCTCAAATTCTATAAACAGTTTCCCAAAGTAGAAAGGTAGATTAGCAATTCTTATATGAAAATGTTCCAAATTATTGATAAAATAAAACACTTTGAGGAACCAACTGACATCCATAAAAGTAATAAATATGTTAATGATTTGATATTATCAATGTTAGAGAGATTGTAGAAAAAGAAGTACCCCAATCCATTGTTTATGGATTTAATACCTTCTATTATTTATGAAAAGCATAGCTAGTGTGGAGTGATGGGGCTTTATCTTGGTGCTGACATCTGGAAGGGCCCTTTCTGTAGTAACTACTACTCCCATCTTATTGTGCCATGTAGGGGTTCAATTGTTTATAGATTATTATTTGTGCCTCATTATTGGGTTGCCCCTCTTATGGACCTACCATTTTCCTCAGTAGCCAGAATTCCTAAAGAATGGGCTATCTTTCCAGGCACAATTACACCAGTGGTAAGAGTTTTTAACATCACCAACATCATTTCCTTAAACAACCAAATATACCCAATGAGTAAGACTCCCTAATTATATTTCCCTAATTATATTCCTATATTATATATAGATAGAATGTTAAAATAATATAAGCTATTCTGCCATGTTGTTATTTTATTGGTATATCCCATTGAAAAGCCAACTCTATATAAAATAAGTAGAACATGGGGAAAATGGGAAACTTTTTGTATATTCTTAAAAGAAATACCCCCCATTCCCAAAAAAATACAGCTTGCACTGTCCTTGAAAGTAGAAAAGAGAGAGACTTTCCATTTAGAAACTGTTTGGTCTTTGGGGATGAGCCTCTCAGAGAGAAAGAGAAGAAATCATAAAAAATGAAGATGTGAAACTTTATGTTAGAAGTGGGAAAATGTTTGCATTTTTGGAGGAAAACCTTAATTTCACCATTTATGAAAAGTCAAGTATTTTAAAAATTGAATTTAAACTTTTCTTTGTTTTTTAAAAATTATTTTAGCTATTTTGGAAAGGCAGCTTTCTCAAGCCAGAGAGAGCCTAGCATCTCAGAATTAGGCTCAGCATATATCAAAATTTAATTAAAAATTAAATTTAAACAGTCTCTGGACTCTGTTTTGCTTTTTTTTATTTTTTATTTTAACACAATTGATAATTAAAGGATCATAGATATAGAGCTAAAAAATTTCCTCAGAAGAGATCTAGTCCAATCCTTAATTTTACAGATGAGGAAACTGAGGGCGGCAGATGGGCAGTTTGGGAAATACATATGTTTTAAATTTCTTCTGAAATATACTTATGAAAATGAGAAATTTGTGTTCTCACTTACATCTTGGGATTCTGCATTTCCAAGAAGCTTTTTCAAAACTTAACGCTTATTCATTAAGCAAAATAAATAGACCAAGTTAGCTTCCCTGGAGAGAAATTGAAGACCTCTATGGTTTGAGTTCCTCACCTATGGGAAATTAACAAGGGAACTGATGGTTGCTATGACACCTTTCTTTCACATCCTGCCAGGTACTCCAGAGCTTTCACTCATTAGGCCCACTGTGTAGGATCTTGTCACTATTTTCCTAATATAATAGTTTTATATTTCTATTTTTAACTAGAGGACAATTTTCTTCCAGGAAGAACATTTGTCTCCTCATTCACATCTCTTTTCTGTTTCCAACCCCTTCAAAATATATGAAACTATGGTGAGACTTAGTTGTAGGTTTTCCCCTTCTCTTTGTCATTTTACCCCTGATCTGCCAAATTCAGTGAGAGATTTGGGTTTATTAAATGCACAAGGCTTTCCCAGTATTTATCACAGATGTAAATGAACAGTCTGTAGAACAGCCTGTTTTGGGGATGACGCTGATGATCATGTTGCCATAGTGATAACGGAACATACAGGTCCATGAGGCAGGAGCTTTAGTAATTCAGCAGCTTGAAACTTAATCAGTGAGCGGCGACTTCTCCCCCATATTTCAATATCACTTCAGCAAATTGAATTCTAAGTCAGTTGTCAGTCCAATGTATTCCCTGCGGTTTCCCCTCTGCAAAAATTGCCTCTTTATTCTATACACTGATGATCAGAGAGTAATTGAAATCTGCAGCTGTTTGTCATGCTATTTATACAACTTTGCCTTGTAGCCAGCAACCTTGGTGGGGTGTGCTCTGCAGGTAACAATTAGATCTGGAAATCTTTTTTTTTTTTTTTCCTCTGGGTTGAACAACTGAAGGATTGTTTTCACACAAAATTTTTTATTTTAGGTACTTTATGTGATTTGCCTGTGTGTGTTTGGTGGGGGGCAGGGTGAAAAATAGGGTAAGTTGTATGGGGTTTAGAAGAGGGAAGTTCAGCCAAGGTTCAATAGTGGTTTCTAATTAAGGAAGGACCAATTTTGCATTCTGTGTTTTTTTTTTCAAATTGCCCAGAGAACTGGTGTAATGAGGGAAAAGTATTTGTTCTTTGGGGATCTTTTTCTCTTGATTTTCTAATAATCTGCTCTCCTGCTAGGAGAAACTATGGCAATGGTGTCACAGCTCTGGGGCAGAACAGCTAATGTACTATTTCATATCTTAGCACTTTCCATTTTTCCCAATGAAGTTCCTCATTGTCAAGTCTTCCCACAGTTCTTTGGAGTGGGGTGCTCCTTTTAAAATCATTCCAAGAAGTCTCTTAAGGATGATCTCTAAGAGAATTACCATTGAAATCTCACTATGAAACTTTGCATATGAAGAAGGTTCAATTTGGAGTGGGGGACTCCATTTAAAATCATTCCAAGAGTTCTCTTAAGTATGATCTCTAAGAGAATTATCACTGGTCTTACTATGGAACCTTTGAATATGAAGAAGGTTCAATTTGGAGTGGGGGACTCCATTTAAAATCATTCCAAGAGTTCTCTTAAATATGATCTCTAAGAGAATTACCACTGGAGTCTTACTATGGAATCTTTGGATATTAAGGAGGTTCAATTTCGAGTCGGGGCTGGGGGGGGGTGCGGTTCCTTTTAAAATCATTCCAAGAGTTCTCTTAAGGATGATCTCTAAAAGAATTACCATTGAAGTCTTACTTACCTTTGGATATGAAGGAGTTTCAATTCTTCTATTTCCCCTTTGTCATCTACTAGAGGAAAGTAAGAAGCTACCATAATTTTCCTTTCTCGATTAAAAGGAAAAAAAAATTAGTAATGGGCAGAAAAGGCAAGTTTGGTTTTAAAAAGTGATATGGCTGGAGAAAATCTCCAGAGTCTCAATGTGCTACCTCAGATAGAGCTTTTCTAAGACTTTGTCTTTGTCTTTTTCCAAATCCCTATGAAACCCCACCAAAGCAGGACCTATTTTTTCCTTCACCATTAAATGAAACTGCCATTGGTTACTGGCTTTTCCTAAGCCATCACTCCAGCTGTGTACATTCTTTTCTTTTCTTCACTCACTTTCTCCCCCACATTCTCACTGTTGTGATATTTGGAAACTGGTATTGTTTGAGGGTTTTTTGTACAATTTAAAAGTTATTTTCATGTGGTCTTGAGGTCAACAGCAAAAACAGCCTTCCTGAATGCCTATTGAGGGTAGAATACAAAGACAGGCAGGGTGCCACAGTGGAATTCCACTAAGTTAATAGAGTGCTAATAAATATGGGCAATCGATATTGCCCATCCTATGCATGACTGAGAACTGCATTTCATATTTTATTTCTAAATATTACTCCTCATATTTTGCTGGAAAAGTTTTTCAGAAACCTGGTAGAGTTCTCATATTGGCAGATTTTGCATTCTGTTCAAATACCTTGTTTGCAAAATGATACTGCCTGCCCGCAATCAATGACCCAAAATTGTTTAGAAGAGCTCTGCAGAAGAGAAAACTGGCACATGTTGGATGATGGGTGAATTTTTGGTAGTTAATGATATCAGGGTCCCAAATCCAAAATTGCTTGACATTTAGCTAGCCCTTTTTTTCTCCAAAGTCTATATTGTCCCTTTTTCACTGTTCCTCAAAATGATACTGCAGATCAAGTCTTGATATAACAAACTCTAAAAGATTACCCCAATTCTTGGTTGCATGGAATGTTATTTGAAATAAGTGGACTTCTGGCTGGGCTTCTAAATCCTTCTTTTGTTATAGAGTTATTGTAATAGGATTTGCAGTAACTACATTTGCTCTAAAAGGATTTACACCTATTTAACGACTGGGCATTTTCCAGGGACCCATAGGCTGGCACAGAGCAGCTCAATAGTTGCACACTGTTAGGGGAGTATAATAGGCAAAGGGATGTCTAACAGTGAACAGGTAGCACAGTGGAAAGATCATTGCCTTTGAAATCAGGGGATCTGTATTCAACTATCACCTTTTATACTTAGTAGCTATGTGGTCTTGGATAAGGCACTTAAAATCTCTCATACTCAACTCTATTTATCAATAAAAATGAGGGGGTAGACTGGATAGCTTGTGATTCTTCCTAGCATCTCTCAAAAGACTATAGGAAAATCTGAAAATGGAATCCTGCTCTAGGAAAGTATTTAAGACATGAGATGATCAATATGGAAAAATAATTTATATGATTGATTATAAATATATAGCCTATATCAAATTGCTTACTTTTTTAGGAAGAGAGGAGAGATGGAAATAGTAAAACATTTTAACTCAAAACTTGGTCAAAATGAATGTTAAAAATTGACTTTACATATAATTGGAAAAAATAAAATACTATTAAAAAAGATGAGTTGGTGCACAAGGGGAAGCAATGAACAGAAACATAACTTGGCTATATATCACTTAAAGTTTTTTTTTCTTTTTATCAGGAATTTTTTTTTTAATCTCCAATGAAAAATCTAGGTTTTTGATCCTATGACTTTTTACCTGAAATCCTCAAGAGTATCCCAAATTTTGGAAATGTGGGTTTTGATTGAGATGAACTTAGGAGTTCAAAGAAAATGACAGCCCATTCTTCTTATCTAGATGAATCCCAGAGGTTTTTAGGACACCCTGTGGGAAGGCATTAGAGTTTTTTCCTAGGTTTTCCAGATATTTTAATTGGTTTGAGAAAACTCTAAAGATTTCTAGATGAATCACTTTGGCATACTTGAGTAAGTCCTATGTCCTTTCTTCCCCTTGTTTAAGAAGGAAACTTCTTTTTTGTTCCCTCCAGTAGCAACCAGGGCAATCATCAACACAATTTAATCATTTTGTGAGTGATGATAATTGACAATCATAGACCTGGGGTTGCTGGAGCTGGGCTTAGCTACTGATTGTGTACAAAAACAATAGGATGCTACAGCAAAGGACAACACCCAAAATATTGGTTCTGTTCTGTACTGTCTGTTCCCTACCAATTTGGGGAATGAAATCTAACAGCCAGAGGCATAGCTAGAAGTGTCTTTATGGGAATCTGAGTTTCATTAATGGGTAAAGTGAGTAATTGGGTGACTCAATGGACAGAATGCTGGGTCTGGAATCAGGAAGACTTAAGTACTTGAGTTCAAAATCTGTTCTCAGATACTAATTAGCTGAGTATAATTTGCCCCAGTTTGCCTCAGTTCCTCATCTATAAAATGAGCTGAAGAAGGAAATGGTAAGTTATTCCATTATTTTTGCCAAGAAACCCCCAAATAGGAGCATGAAGAGTTAGCCATGATTGAAATGACTGAACAATAATAAAGTCAACAACAATGGGCAAAGTTAAATTCCCACTCAGCAATTTACTCAAAGATATAAAGACAGCTAGGATGGTAGAAAATAGATGATCAGAAAACCATAGTTTTGTTGGCAGGACACTCATACTTAGTAGTTGCATAATAATTCTGGGAGCTATCCTTAGCATCCCTTGAAGTATTCTCTGTCCTTAAATAGCTCAATACCTGGCTCACGGTTTTTTCTCTCTTTCACAGTTTCTTTCTTTTTTCAATATATTTAGGACTTTAATCTTCATGTTAATGTTTCCTTAAGTACCCTTGTTTCTCTGTTTATAGACCTCAACTTCCATGATTTGCATCTTTATTCCACTTCAGTCACACTCAGGGACACATAAACCTTTAGACTGTTATCTACAAGAGTTCCACTCCTATTATCCATAATTCTGGTGTTTATCTGAATGCTACCTCCTATTATTCCATCTCTTCCAGGGCTTCACCTCTTATAAATATGGTCTTTGTCCCCACTGAAATGTCCGCTCATTTAATTTAATCATTCCTGCTGGAACCTTATTTGTTTTCAAAATCTTGTTCCAATAGTTAAATTAGTTAAATTTTATATCATCTGAATCTTTTTCTTCTTAACCTTTTCCAAGCACCCATCCCAGATTACTCCCACCATTTACCTTTTCTTCTTCACCATCCTTGCTGCTGAAGGCAGATGAATGCAGAGGGACAGTCTTACCAGTCTTCTCAGTTCACAATAATCTTGCTATAGCATCTCAACTGGACCCTCACTGCTGCATCCCAAGTTTTTTCATTTCTTTTATTCTTTCCTGATTGACTCTCTCTGTTTTAATCCCTTCAGCATCTGTTCAAATCTCTTCTCCTCTCAAGTATTGATTTCTTTTTCTTCTTATCTCTTTTGGTAGATTATTTCTCTGATCATTAGCTCTCCTTAATTTTCATTCTCTCCTTATTTACTGGCTTTTGTTTTTTACTGCTTACAGACATGCACAAACTTCATGATTAAAAAAAAAAAAAAACAAACCCACAAACCTTCTACCATTCTGTTTATCTCTCTTGTCTTTTACAACCTCATTCTGAGAAAAAGCTGTCTACACTCATGACCATGTTCTCCCTTGCCATTTGATTCTTGCAGCTTGGTTTCCAACTTTACCAACTGAAACTTCTCTATTTGCAAAATCCAATTACTATTTTTTTAGTTAGTATTCTTCATGATACTGCCAAAACATTTGATACCCCATCCTTTAAGACATCCTCTTTTCATGATTCTGCCTTTTCTTTCCCTTAGTTCTCTCTTTACTTATTTGACTGTTTCTTCCCAGTGTACTCTGCAGGATCATTACTATTATCTTATCACTTATTTATGGATACATTTCAGAACTCTGAACTTGAGACTCTTTCTTCTTCCTTCTTCCTTTCCTTTTCTCTGTCCCCTTCCCTTTCTCCCTTCACTTCTCCCCTTCGCTCATCTCTTTTTCCTTCTCGTCCGCAGATGCCATTAAATCTATGCAGCCAATTCCTAGATGCAATCTTTCTCTCTTGAACACCAATCTGAAGTAAATATTGATAAAATTACTCCCTGGGGCAAGCAGGGAAGGGCGCTGATGGGGATCAGGTCACCCTTAGAGTCCCACCCTCTGTGGAGGATAGCCCCACCTTGCTGTACCCAATCAGATATCCAAGAAATGTCTAACCCCTGAGGTTGAATTTCCTTTATAAGTCTGTCCAAGGCTCACAATATCTTTGCTTTTTAGGTTAGCCCATCATGGGATTCTGCCTCGTGGTGTCTTGAATTGGATATTTTGTAGGCATCTCAAACTCCACATATTTAAAACAGAACTATATTTTCCAGAAATTCTTCTCCTTTATCTCTGTCAACTTCCCTATTTCTGTTGAAAGCAGCTCATCCTTCTAATTACTAAGATTCATAAACTTGCAATAATTTTTAATAAAGGTGAAATGAGTCTTCTTGTGGTCTCACACATGAAATTCCATCTTTTCTGTTTCCAAGCCCTTGCACTATTGATCCCCTGAATCTGGAATAATTTTCCTTTTCACCTCTCTGTCACAGAATCCTTTACTTTTTTTAAACTCACATCAATTGCACCTTGTACATGATGCCCTTTCTGAAGTTCCAATTACTAGTGCTCTTCTTTTCTAAATCCTATACTATTCTATCCTAAATCCTATCCTAAGATTCTTAGGAACAATTTATATATAGGAATAACCTATATGTAGGAATATATAAGAGCAGTCTAGGAAGATATAGGAGCAAACTATATGTAGAAAAATAGAAAATAAATAGAAGTTTTTTTTTTTCTTCAGCTTTAGAAACTCAAGACTGTATTGAAACCAAGCATTTATCCATACATGCATTGAGTTTCCCTAAAGGGATCTAAGTTCCCTGATAGCAGGGTCTACTTCATTGTTTGTATTTATATCCTCAGTACCCGGCACATAGTGAGTGTTTAATAAATACATATTGATTGTTGGACATTTCTCCCTCCCTTGTCTCTCATTCAGGCAATTTGAAATCTGCACCATTTCCTCCTCTCCCTTTTCCCCTCAAACATCACCCTGGTTCAGGTCCTCATTCCCTCATTGACTCTTGCTGAGATTATTGGTAAAGTCTTCTAACTGGCAATTTCATTAGCCACATGTCATCTGGACCATTAACCTAGAGAACTTTTTCCTGCTTGGATCTCCCATTTTGGGGCCAGAGTTTCCATTTCACTTTATTTTCTAGTGGTCATGCATACATTCCCCCCTCTCCCAACCCTGTTCCCCGTCCCTCCTTTCTATTCCACTTTTAGTTTCTTTATTCTTCTACTTTTAGAACAATAATAAAATCAACTCTTTCCTAGTTCCTGGAAAAAAAAAGGGGGGGAGGTCAGTCTACTCTGTTATGGCTCCACTTACCATCTCTGTAAATTTTGAAGTAAATTAATCCTTCCTGAACATCGCTTGCTCTCCTCTATCTCGTCTCCCCTATTAGAATAAAAAATTTGAGGGCAGGAATTATTTTGATTTTGATTTTATATTCCCAATCATTAATTCAGTGCTTAGCACATGATGTAGTTAATAAAAAGTGTTTCATTCATTCATTCATGTATTTTCATCCCTTCCCAACAGTTGTGAAATCTTTATTCCTAAAGCAAAGGTCTGACCATGTCATTCCTAATGCCCAAGAAGCTCCAATGGCTTGCTCTTACTCTTAGAATAAATAAAGGGGAAATGAGTCTTCTTGTGGTCTCACACATGAAATTCCACCTTTTCTGTTTCCATGTCCTTGCACTACTGATCCTCTGACTCTGGAATATTTTTCTTTTTCATCTTCTATTTGGCGTTTGAACCCCTTCTCAATTTAGGGTCAGTCTCTCCTTTCCAGGCTTATTAGTTTTTAAAAATCTCTTCTGCTTTCTGGTGGACGACATGCTGTATGTAACAATGATGTGTTTGGGGTACAGCACCAAATGATGAGATTGATATAGGCATCCAATATTGGGGTTTGTTCACGGGATAATTCACAATGACCATTCTCTGCCAAAAAGTAGATTTATTTATGCGAAGAGGTTACAGATAAAATGAAATGGTAAAATAAACACCAGGAATGATAAATAGGACCTGGAGTTAAGAGCCCATGAGACCTGGGGGGGGGGGGGTGAATGGAGTAAGGAGAAAGACACCATAAGGTATGGAGGAGGGATGAGGGGAAAGATACCTCGAGGCAGAATCTCATGATGGGCTAACCTAAAAGGGGGTCAGCAAAAATGTTGTGAGCCCTGGGCAGATTGATAAAGGAAATTCAACCTCAGGGGTTTGACATAACTTGGATATCTGACTGGGCACAGCAAGGGGGGGCTATCCAAGACCTCCACAGAGGGTGGGACTCTAAGGCTGAGCTGATCCCCATCAGTACCCTTCCCTGCTTGCCTCAGGGAGTAATTTTATCAGTATTTAGTTCAGGCTCTCTACCAAATTCAGGACCTCATGGATAATGTTCCATCTTAGTATCTATGTCATTGTTCAGGTTGTCCCCCATGCTGGGAATGTATTGCCTACATAGTTCTGCTTTGTAGAATCTCTAATGTCCCTGAAAACTTAATTCAAGTGCTATTCTAATTCACAATTGCTAGTGATCTCCTACTGAAATTACTTTGGGGTTATTTACCATTTAATTTCTTACATACATGTTGTTTCTCCTCAAAAAATGTAAGCTCCTTAAGGGCAGGAACTTTTTATTTTTATATCTGTCAGTATCTATCATGACATATGGCATGTAATAGATTCTTTTTTGTGGGGGAGAGAAGACAATTAAGATTCCATGACTTGCCTAGCATCACACAGCTAATAAGTATCAAATTATTCCAGGAGACAGTAGTAGGTTCTTAATATTGGATAGTAGACTCAGTTACAGCGGCAGCTAGGGGGTACAGGGATTAGAGCCTTGGATCTGGAGTCAGGAATCCTGCCTCAGTCACTTAATTTCTCTTTGCCTCAGTTTCCTCATCTATAAAAAAGAGAATAATAAAGCACCTCCTTCCAAAGAATTATTGTGAGAATCAAACGAAATAACATCCCTAAAGTGCTTTGCAACCCTTAAAGTTTTATGTAAATGCTAGTCATATTTCTTTAATTAAATTGATTTTAAATACCCATTGAATAGAGTTGAACCCTAGAAAGGATAGCATATAACAGAAAGAATGCTGACTTTGGAGATTTAGAAGAAACATGGATTAAAATCCCCCATCTGGCACCTATTGGTTCTCTTTCAAACTGAGCTTCAGTTTATGTCTATGAAATGCAGTTAGTAATTTCCATAGTAAGTAACTTGTGGTGTTTTTGTTAGAGACGGATAAAATAATGTATAGTATATGCTTTGTGAACTTAAAAAGTAGATAAATGTCATCTGATATTTTAAAAGCTGGTAGACTTGAAGGGAACATGGATTATTTGGCAGGGCAAAGGAAAAAAAAGGTACAACTAGTAAATGTATCCTTTTCAATAAATCTGTGGACCATGCCCATGGCAACCACATAGGTGATTAAAATGTGGAGCTGGGTGCTTCTCTTGATCATACACACAGGCAATCATTCATTACCTACTTTGCCACAGGTCTTATGGGATAGGTAAAAGGGCACCGGGCTGAGAACTGGCAGACTTTGAGTTGAAATTCTGGCAATTGCATTTCATAGTTCCCTGACCTTGAGCCTTTATCCGTAACTTTGGCATTGTAGCTGTCGGAGCCATTTTATAGGTTTGTTTTGAAGAAAGTCCAGAGTTAATGTGAATTGTTATGGTGATCTATGCACAGGGTTATTGGGATTCTCAAGGTGCATATGAAAACACTTTGTTATGGTCTAAAGTAGTAATTGGCCAAGAGCAATTTGTGGTCTCACTTGACTTGATTTGATTTGTGGCTGATTTGAGTCTGGATCCTGCCTTTAAAGTACAGTTCGGGTACCAGTCAGTTAGTCAACCAGTCAATAAACATTTATGAAATGTGAGATACTAGGGATATGTAAGAAAGGAAATATCTTACCAAGAACTCCACAGACTCACTGATAAAGGCAGGAAAGATTTATTTTACATTCTTGCAAGAATGGGTGCCTAGGTGAGTAAACACTCCTTTGGAACACCAAAGGCAGCATTTTATTTCCTATCCTGAAGCAGAAAATCTTCCCCTGTTTCTCATTAATTGGATGTTACAGAAGTTACAAGACATGAATCTCCACCCCTCATTACATAGAGGGTTCTTGCTCCCAAAGGAGCTTCCATTCTAGGAGGGGGAAGCTAACAGGAGAGTTAAAGGAAGAAAATAAAAGATTCTTTTCAAATCTCACCCCCAACCAGGCCCTGAATCAGGTGGTCAGTCCTTGTGGTCAGTCCCTGCTTCCAAGCAGCTTATAGTCTTTTGGGGGATGATAATCTCCATCCTTGATTATTCTTTTATGTCCTTATAGGTTTCAATTTTCTAATTTAAGTTTCATTTCTCCAATTTAATTTTCATAACTGTGGAAAACAAATGCCCATCCATTTCTCACAGATACATTTGTGAAATGTTAGATACTAGGAATACAGAGAAAGGCAAAAGGAAGTCTCTGTTCTTAGGAGCTTACAGTATAATGGAGGAGACAACATATTAACAACTATGTGCAATTTATATTTATAGGATAAATTAAAGATAATTGACAGAGGGAAGGCACTAGTGTCTAGGAGAAATGGGAAAGGATTCCTGTAGAACATGGGATTTTAGTTGTGTAAGAAACAAAATATCTTACTCAAAACTTCATTGACGCACTGATGAACGCAGGAAAGATTTATTTTACATTCTTTTTTGCAGCCTTTTCTTTTTTTATTATAGATTTTTATTTATAAAACATATGCATGGGTAACTTTTCAACATTGATCCTTGCAAAACCTTCTGTTCCAACTTTTCCTCTCCTTCCCCCTAGATGGCAGGTAGTCCAATACATGATAAATATGTTAAATGGTTATGTTAAATCCAATATATGTATACATATTTATACAGTTATCTTGCTACACAAGAAAAATTGGATCTAGAAAGAAAGAAAAAAAATCTGAGAAGAGAAATAAAAATGCAAGCAAACAGCAACAGAAAGTGGAAATGCTATGTTGTGGTCCACACTCATTTCCCATATTTCTCTTTATGGGTGTAGTTTATTATACATTCTTACAAGAATGGGTATTTAGACACACTTCGAAACTACAAAGGCAGAATTTTATTTCCTATCCTGAAGCACAAATCCCTTCTCTGAAATTCTTCCTCATTATTTGGATGTGACAGAAATTATACATTATAAATCTCTACCCCTCATCACATAGCCAGTCCCTGTCCCTAGTGAGTTTACACTCTAGAAAGGGAGGGAAGAAGCTAATAGGAGGACTAAAGGTGAGTAAATATTATTGGATAATTTTAAATCTCAGGCTACCACCCTTCATTATTAGAGTTAGCCCCTATCCCCAAGGAGTTTACATTCTTTTGGGGGAAGATAACCTTCCTCTTGATTATTCCTTGAGGTTCTTGTGGGTTTCAATTTTCTAATTTAAGTTTCATTTCTCTAATTTAATTCTCATAACTGGAAAACAAATGCCCATCCATTTCTCACAATTCCCCCTTCCCTTTTTAATAATTTAGTTTCCACATCCTTTTCAAACTCCTCAGATTTGGCTAATTTTTGCATCCCACCTCATAAAAGTCTATTAAACCCTGCACAGATCTCCTTACACAGGATGGATAATCCCTGAATTCTCTGCTAATTCTTTTGATGGGGCTGTACTAGGAGTGAAACCCAATTTGTAACACATGTTCCTCCTCTTCCTTTCTAGAGTTATTCTGTTTTCCCATGCCATTCTGCTAGTGCCATTTAACTATTCTGATATTCCCTTCACTGCTTCTCTGGTGTAATTTATCCAGTAATATTTACCCTCCAGAGTAGGAATGACCCAAATCCAGAACTAGATTTTTAGCCTTGAATTCACCAGTTTCTGTCCTTGGCTTAATTCTTCCTGATTCAGTCATACTTTCTTCCTTGAATGCCAAGATAAAAGGAATAGCCATTTGGTTTGGGGCACAGGTGCCCATTCAGTTCCAAGGCAAAGCAGGTTTGAGAGTACTGCTTCCACAATACCACCCAAGGTTTGTTTGGGGAATGCTCATTCTAGAAATTGCCAAAGCTACCCTCAGTTACTTTCTAGACTCAGGTACATACCATTACAATCCCTAGATTTTGGAATCTTTCACCCTGCCACAAGAGGCAAGCTGATTGATCTCCAGAGGTAAGACTAGTATAAAGCATTGCAATTCTTCCCAGGACACTGTTGTATCAATTGTTTTTTATATTTACATAAGATAATTTAAGGACCTTATTTCATACAGACATATACATCTAACAACAGATAGATGACTAAGTCAAATTACTCATTTACCTAATTATAAGATATAATGACTACATATTTTCAGGTTGAAAACAGCAAGGTATTACATACTTGAACTGTGCTTATGGCATCTATTGACTACTTATTCTGATAATAGAAATTTGCAAGAAGAGGAAAAAACAGGGGGCATGATTATAATAGCATCAAAACTGATTCTTTGGGGCTTCAGTCTGAAGGCATGGAAGTCATAGCTGACAACCAATCATGTAGTGACAATCCCACCTTATTTCCAACTCAGCCCTCAAATGGTAGGTTACTAACTTAATGATTCATCAGATAATCATTCCCAAATTCAAGATTCAAAACAATAACAGTTATAATCCCAAGAGATTTCATCTCAATAGCAAGTTTCACTAATCAGGTTTTAAATCCTAAACTATTTATATTCCATGTGCTTGTAGAGCAAGAAAGCTATAGATTATATTCATTTAACAAGGAGACCATGATGCACTTAATAAATATTAGATAACTTGCTAAATGGGCTTTGAAATAACCATTTTCACAGAATTTGCAATTAACCAGAAATCTAGCAAACTTCTCTTAGAAGTCCTTTGCAAAACCCCTTTGATATAAATGACCTTGTCTTAAAACAATCACAAACTTGAAAAAACAAAAACCAAATATTCAGTTATTAACGCCATGTAAATGTAAGCTATTCCTTTAAACAATAAAAGCACTTAATGTTAAAATAATTTCATTAACTAGCAGGGATGATGGTGGCAGAAATTGGGTGAGCTCCAGTGAGGTTTATTTTCTCATTTCTAAAGAGCAGCCACATCCGATGAGAGAAAGGTAGACTAAGCCTTCATCTTCTCAAGCCAACAGATCATACAAATAACTAGTATACAATTTTCAATCGCAAATTTCAGGTTAACTACCCAAAATTCCAATCAAAAACGTTCAGAAACCAAGGTGAAGAGATTGGAATTCTGCACCCAGAACCAAGTTTTTCCAAACCCAGCAAGTTCACAAACAGGGGAATGAACCCCCAGAGCATGGGCTAAGTTTAGCTCCATGTTTCCCCCTTTGGGGAGGTGGTTCAGTCTGAAATCCAAGTTAAGTCCAACTCCTGAGACCCACCCTCCACAGAGGATCAGTCTCACCCTGCCATGCCCTGCCAGAAATCCCAGCCATGTCCCTGAGGTTAAATCCTCCCCATAAAATCTACCTATGGCTACCCCATGGCTGTCTCCTTCCTTTGGGTCAGTCCACGATAGCGTTTCATCTGGGGATCTTTCCTCTTTTCCCCTTCTCCCATGCCACGTGGTGTCTCTCCCAACCGCACCATGCTTCCTGATCCCACTTCTCCTTACAGCTAACTCTCTTAGGGTTCTAAGTCCCTTTAAGGATTTAGTCTGCTTCCTAAAGGTACAAACCTCATGGAGTGTTTCATTTATCCTGGCAAATGACAAGTTCCACTAAGAAGCTTGCCTTTCCATTATTAATTATTAAACCCTTTTCTATGCTTTCCCACTCTATTTCATATTTATCTTTCCTGGTGTCTATTGCATGCCTTCATTTTGCCTGCAATCTGTTCCCTAAATAAATCTACCTTTTGCCAAAGAGAATGGCCACTGTGAATTATTCACATGACTAAACCCCTTATCAATTTTAGATTTCAGTATTACAACAATAACCTCAAATAACTTAATTAGCAATTTCACAATTCACAAGATGATAGCCAAATAGACATAATGTAGCCTGTCACAAAAATGGATAGGAATCTCAGGTAATTTGCAGCAAAGTTTCCAACACACCAATCGAAAAAAAAGTTATTTTAAAAATCAATACTTAAGCTTGTGAGATTCCAACTGGATGTTTTATTCAAACTATCAGTTGCTTTTGCACATCAATTTTCTTGCCCCTTGGTTTTTTTTTTTAATTTTAAGATTCACAAAACCAAATATCACAAAATTCATACGTATGTAAATTTTAAAGCATAGCTCCTAATTTTTACAAATTACTCAAATATATAATTTAGAAAGCAACATATTTCATCTTATTAGAAGATACAGACATGTGACCTCTTTAGGTAAGTTACCAGAGAACTTTGTTTTAATAAATATTTTTTAAACTTCAAATCAAATCAAATACAGACTTAAACTTTGAGTAGCCATATTCTAATATCAATACATATATTACTAAAATCTTATTCCCAAATGCATCAAAGTAATTCTATCATGTACTTACAAATATTAAATTTAAACACATAGTAATTTAGTCACTTTTTTTTTTTTTTGGAGAAAACTCCTTTCCCCCCTCAAAACTTTCTTTTAGATTCCTTGAAATCTTTGAAATAAACTATGAAACCTGAGATGGAGATACAGGACCCTGGGAGCAAAATGGCCATGACTCCTATTTCCTCCCTAAACCCATGTGGACTGCTCATAATGGGAAGGGAGAAAATTTTTAAAGTGTAAAATGGATTTTCCTATGTTTCCCAAAGCCAAGTAGAGGTAGACCACATCCTTTTACAGAATCCAGAGTCCTCTGAGAAGATTTTGGGACTCTAGAGGTTGGGTAACATAGATATCTATCTAGAGAAAACTGAGGTTGACTTCAGAGCATGAGGTTTTTGGGGAACCTACCATTCTTTGGAGAGACTGGACTGGATATAAGTCCACATCCAGCAGCCCTGTCATTTTCAGTCTCCTCTAGGGAGAGAAGCTTGAAAGCTTAAGAAAAATTCAGGTTACTTTGCATCAGGATGTACAAAACAAGTGCTTTTAAATCCCCAAATGGCCATTTCTTTTACTTTATAATTCAGCTGATTAAGAAAAAACATAAAAGACAAAACAGACTTACACTCAGCCACAAACACAAGCTGCTTTTAAATTCCTTTTCTTTCTGTTTAATATAGAGTTGTTCCTTTCCTACTTCATGGAAAAGAACCTCTTCTCTTTCAGGGCCCCAATTCTTTACTTCTATCCTAGAGTTTCTTAGAAATTTCCCTTGTGTAGATCCTTCCTGCACCCCAGCATGAATCTCTCCACTGGGATCACTGCACCCCAGATCACTAATATTTACTCAACTGTAGATTTCCTGACTCTCTTCCAGCTCTATATGAGAGATATGTCCCAGGAGTTTTCACTCTTTGATGCCATTACATTTCCCATCATATTAACCTGTCTGACACCTCAGATCCCATAAGATGGCCCCAGCCACTAAATATGATGCTAAATAGTCCACATTATTACCTTTGGTCTGTGCTTCAAGTATCCCTGGCTGCTGCAGAACTACTCTGGTCCCCTTCCTGGACTCATCAGTAGTCTTATTTTGTGGTCCTGGGTTGGACATCCATGAGGGGGGAAAGCCCGAGGCTAATCTCTGTCTCTATCTCTCTCCCTCCTTCTTTCCCTCTTCCCTCCTTCTCTCTCTCTCTCTCTCTCTCTCTCTCTCTCTCTCTTTCTCTCTCTCTCTCTCTGTCTCTCTCTCTCTCTGTCTCTCTCTGTCTCTCTCTATCTCTGTCTCTGTCTCTCTCTCTCTCTCTGTCTCTGTCTCTCTCTCTCTGTCTCTGTCTCTCTCTCTTTCCTCTCTGTCTCTCTGTCTCTGTCTCTGTCTCTGTCTCTCTCTGTCTCTCTCTCTTTCTCTCTGTCTCTCTGTCTCTGTCTGTCTCTCTCTCTGTCTCTCTCTGTCTCTCTCTCTTTCTCTCTGTCTCTCTCTCTCTGTCTCTGTCTCTCTCTTTCTCTCTGTCTCTGTCTCTCTGTCTCTCTGTTTCTCTCTCTCTTTCTCTCATTCATTCTCTCTCTCTCTCTCTCTCTCTCTCTCTCTCTCTTTCTTTCTGTCTCTCTCCTTCCCTCTTTCCCTCTTTCTCCTCTCTCTTTATCTCTCTGTCTCTGGCTGATTATTTCTCTGCAAAGCAATTGGGGTTAAATCACTTTCTCAAGATCACATAACTACTAGTAGTCTAGGCTGAATTTGAATTCAAGTCTTCCTAACTCCAGGCCAACACTCTATCCACTGGGCTACCTAGTTTCCCCCAAAGTTTTTTGAGTAATTATGGATATCATTTAGGAAACTTTGCAATGTTTCACAAAGGTGATACATAAGGATCACAATGAATGAAAACAGTGGTAATGAATACAACAAAAACACTTTTCACACTAATAAAGTCAGATCTAAACAATTGGAAAAAATATCAATAGCTGATGATTGAGCTGAGTCACTATAATACAAATGATAACTTTGCTAAACGAATTTACTAATTTAATGCTATACCAATCAACAAACAAAAATTATTTTATAGAGCTAAAAAATAGTAACAAAATTAACCTGGAAGAATAAAAGTCAAGTATATTACAAGGGAATCAATGGAAAATATGTAAAAGAAGGTGGCTTAGCAGTACAAGACTCAAAACTCTCCTATAAAGCAGTAATCACAGAAACTGGTACTGGCTAAGAAATTGAGTGGTTGATCAGTGGAATAGGTTAGGTATACAAGATAGAATAGTAAATGATCATAGTAATCTAGCATTTGATAAGCCCAAAGACTTGCCTTTGAGATAAGAACTCACTATTTGACAAAAATTGATGGGAATACTAGAAAACAATATAGCAGGAATCAGGTATAGACTAATACTATATACCAATATATTTACACTGTATGCCAATATAAGAGTAAAGACATAAAGAGTGATGTCATAAGCAAATGAGAGAGTGTAAGGAATAGCTTCCATGTGAGATCTATGGAGAAGAGAAGAGAAGAGAGAGAAAGTATTATGAAATGCAAAATTGATAATTTTGATTATATAAAATTTAAAAAAATTCTATAAAATGACTCAATGTAATCAAGATTAGAAGGAAAACAAAACTAAGAAACAATCTTTCCAGCAAGGGCCTCCAATAAAGGCCTCACTGCTCAAACATTTAGAGAAATGAGTCAAATTCACAAGAATACAAACTATTCTCCAATTAATCAATGGTTAAGTTTCCAGGTAGTTTTCAGATGAAAAAAAAAAAACTAAGCTATCTTTAAGTATATGAAGAAATGCCTTAAATCGCTTTTGATTAGAGAAATGCAGATTAAAACAACTCTGGGATACCATTTCACATCTAAAATTAGCTAATATGACAGAAAAATAAGATGATAGATGTAGGGGAGGATGTGGGAAAATTGGACACAAATTCACTATTGATGGAGTTGTGAACTGATGCAACAATTTTGAAGAGCAATTTGGAACTATGATCAAAGGGCAACTAAACTGTGCATATTCTTTGATGGAACGTGCCATTACTAGGTCTGTATTCCAAAGAGAGTATAAAAAAAGAGAAAAGGATCCACACATAAAAATATTTATAGCAGCTCTTTTTGTGGTAGCAAAATTTGGAAATTGAGAGGACACCCATTAATTGAGCAACGGTTGCACAAGTTGTGATATATAAATGTGCTATAAAAATGATAAGCAAGTAGATTTCAGAAAATCTGGAGAGACTTAGAGGAACTAACATAATGTGAAATGAGTAGAACTAGGGAACATGGTATAAAATAATATCACACTGATGATCAACTATGAATGACTCAACTCTTCTCAGCAATATAATGATCCAAGACAATTATAAAGGACTCATTGAGGAAAATAGTACCCATATCCAGAGAAATAATTGATGGAGTCTGAGTGCGGATCAAAGCATATTATTTTCACTTTATTTTTTCATGTTTTTTTCCTCTTTTGACCTTTTTCTTTTTTCACATGACTAATTTGGAAATATGTTTTATCTGATTGCATATTTATTACATATATATGATATATTCATACAAACACACACACTTGTGTGTGTGTGTGTGTGTGTGTGTGTGTATAACTAATAACAAATTGCTTAATGGAGGAGGAGGGAAAAATTTAAACCCAAAATTTTGTTTAAAAATGCATATTAAAATTGTCTTTACAAATAATTGAGAAAATACTATCATATATTTTAAAATAAAATGGTGGCAATGGTAAATATTATTGATATGTTGCTTTTTTACTTTTAACATCATTCTATAATAAAAAGGACTCAAAGAACATAAGGAAAGAAATAACTCAAAATTCATTGCATTAACATAAAAAGTTTAAAGTGACCAGAAATAAAATAATATCTTTAATTTGTGAAGGATAGAAGAGAAAACTATAGCCTGATTGTTACTACTGAATTTCCTTGATGTTTATCTTCATTTCTTTAAGGAAAAGAATCTGTATCTATTTTTATGAATGAGCTAATGAATTGAATAATGCTTACTGTGCACCATGGCACATATATACTCTAAAGATAATTTACCCCAAAGATGATTCCATTCTATAACATTCAACTACCATGACCATAGTTCACAGACATATTACTGGGGAGTTTATTGCACTAGAATAAAAATAGTAAATTTTTATCATCACTATCATTATTGCCATCATCATCGTCATCTTTTATTTTTATTAAAATAGTCTGGTGATCAGGTACAATGTCAGGCTGGGAGTCAGTAGAGGAAAAAGGAACATGTAGGGCAAGACCCTATCTTACATTAATAGACATTCACATTTTTATTAAGCTTGACATAAATTAAAATATTTTAACCTCAGACAAAACCAGCAGTAGAGTATGGGTGGGAGAGTAGTATCAGCAGTGGCAGAAGACAGTCTGAAAATGTAGTTTGGTAGTTGCCAGTGAAAGGAAGAAGGGAAACTGAAAATTTAATCAGAGTTCAGAAAAGGCCTTTGATATATTTATGGCAATATGCAACCTTGGCAAGTAACACAGTGTCTTGTGCATCCTATACTTCCATAAATATATTTTGACCTGAATAGACTTCTAGTGAAATAAATTCTAGTTGCATCCAACCTATACTGATGTTTGCTGGTGATCCATACCAGTCCAGATGCTAAGATCATTGAATAAAGAATTGGCAGGAACCATATTTTCACTTAGAGTACCATCTCCTCATTTTACAACAATGAAGTTTCTGATGAGTTTTTCTTTATTCCTTCCATCCTCATTATTCTAAAGGCTTCTTTTGTATATAGCCCTTGAGACCTCAAATCCTATATGATAGACTTGCTGAGAGTATGTGTTTGCATATTTATAACAGCACAACAAAGGAAGGAGGAGGAAACAAAAATCTCCACCTAAAGAAACATGGCTCGGGAGGGGGAAAAGTATAGTAAAGATGGGAAAAGGACAAAACTCTTCCAGAAGACAAGAAGCAAGGTGATGGCAAAAGCCGCATACATTCTTTCCCCTTGGGAACTGCTAGACAATAAAGATAAAATGGTCTGCTTATTTACATGGGTTGCAGTTGCACAAGTCTTCTGCAGACTGGAGCTTTCCTTAACTTCCAAGGACACACAAGGACATCCAATTTGGAATGCAAATAATAAATTAGGTCAGCTAGTGGAGAGAGGTTTATTCTTGGTATATTCAGTATCTCCTATATGCTCTGAGTCCTGTATTTCTGGAAAACATGGCAGCTCAGAAAGACTTTTCACAGGATTCTTAACAGTCCTCAAAAGCATTAAGCTTTGTGCAAAGTCCTTGGGGAATAAATATATAGATTAAAAAGAAAGCAGCCCTATCTTAACATTCATACCTTATGTTCTATTGGATGGTAAAACAACTCTATCACAAAAGTGATTAGGAATTGAAGGTGATTTCAATAGAGGAATAAGCAAAAAGAAAAATCTTTTATGTGAATCTTGATGAACTAAGTGGGGACAGGGGTGAGTGAAAACGATTGGCTGAGAACTAAGTTGAAATTTTTATTGTGCTTAAAGATTACTCACATCATCAGATAGAGTGGTTCCTGTTTGGGAAGAATAAAGCCGGCTACTGAGTTTGGATGCTTTGAATTACAGTAGGGCTAATGCCAGTTAACTGTCCATGCTAAGACTGACATAAATATAGTAAATCTTTAAGATCTGAAGGCCAAAAGACTGCCTAAAATGGCAATTTGGCTGAGATTGGAAATGGAAAAAAATCTAATCATGATCAGTATTGGGAGTGGGCTGGTTAGTGACCATGTACTTTTAGCCTGGGTGAGATAGGGAGACCTAGTCTCAAGAAAAAGGAAGAAAAAGGAGGAAGAAAAAAAAGAAAAAAAGGAAAGGAAGAAAGAAAATGTTGCTCGACATTCTGTGCAATCATGCTGGATAATGCCAAGCTGAATCCAAAATGATTTGATTTTTGTATAAATGCACTTCTTCATCTCTTCCTCGTCCCCTTCTCTATCTCCCTCAACTCCTGGGTCACTTTAGTGAAGGTATCTCTATTGAATAAGCAAAATTTAAGATCAAATTTTTGCTCTTGGATCCACCCTGTGGAGAGAATGTAAATCAAATCCAGATTCATGTTTTATATGTAAGCTTCCAGGTGTTGCTGATGAGTTTTCCCCGGAGATTGACCTGATAGTTTTATTCATTCATTCATTCAAGAATGCTTATTGAATGCCTACCAGGTGCAAGGAAATACTGCAAATTTGCCAATGTGTTTCAGTCTCATCCCTCAGAATGTACAAATACCGAAACAAATTAAATCAGACAAATGTGTTATTCAGTCTGTGTTCTTACTCATCCTTAGATATAAATAAAAGTTTTTTTCATGTGATATCCTTCACTTGTGAATGTTATACTACCAAACCCTGGTCAACAGAACACATATAAAAGTTTCACTTCTAGTAGCAGGTTTCGTTTGTCTTACCTATTGACACTTTCTTTTCCTCAGCCCCTCTATGGCCTTTAGCATATAGCATACATTTATTGGCTGGTCAAGATAAGAAGAACAGCTCAGGGAACAGAACAAAATTAATTGAGCCTCATGCAACTTAAACTTAGGAAATTTCCCCCTCTACTTTAGCACAGGTGAGCTATGACACCTGGGACATGTCTTCCAGGAAGAACCAAGTTTGTCCCTGAGGTTTCAGATAGAAATAATGACTGTCCTATGGTCAAGACTTAAACTGAATAGGATTTCAGATTTGCTGTCTTTTTTTTTAAGCCTAGGGAGATTGGACTTGGAAGTGTATACTTGTCTGGCAGAGTGTAAATGGGGTTCAGGACCTTGATTTTTGCTCAGGAAAATTCCACCCGGATGCATTGGCCCCTTAGCAATGTAATAACAGGAATGGGAGACTCAGCCTGATTGCAGAGATTGCCCCCAGCAGTAGTCAAGTATAATCTTTTAATGACTCCAATGCTACCAGTTAGTTCAGGTGCCAGTTTAGAAAAGCTAAACTTGTTTAGGCTTCTCTTGCCTAAAGCAGACTCCAGTGCAAGGAAAGACACAGGGTTACTTCATGAAGGTTTGTCAATTTCTGGGGAAGAAAATCCACATCGACATTACAAAAGATTAGTTTTGTGTTATTAATAATGACTTTTGGTTTTGGTTTTCCCGAACACTCAGCAAAGGAGGAAAGCTCACAGAAATAGCACAAAGGAATAATTGCTTCATATATTACGTAGCACAGTAGGGAAATAATGAGTGGGAGACAGTGACACATCTAAGAAACCCAAAGACTGACAATCATAGTTCTGTAATGCAGAATGCTGAGCAACCATCAAGTTTTGCCCAAAGGATAAGATAACAAATGTTGGGAATCTTTTTTGGGGAAATGCAATTGGAAATGAGACTTAATAAAGTCCAACCCATGCAATGGGATGAGATGAGTTCCTTTTCTTTTGTTCTTCCTATGTAATACAAGATAATAGCAAGAAAACAATTACATTATAACGAAAGGAATTAAACAAAGCTCCAAAACATAAATTAGAATTTAACTATGCCATTAAAAACTAATTTAATTTGCAAGCCATCATTACTAGATAATAAAGACCAACTGCAAAATGCACAACAATCTCATGTGAACACGGGGGCAAAAAAACCAACAAGTCATAAATCTCATTGAGCAGATGAGTTTCTGTTACATTAACAGAGAAAAATGCTGAATGGTTGTTTCAGTACGTAATGGAAAAAGAAGTAATGGAACCATTGGGTTGCTTAATTTTCACCACAAATGGTTTTACAGTGAAAGGAAGACTGCAGGGAAAGTTGGGGGAGTACCTACAACACAGAGTTTTGATTTGGTTCGGGAAGGCAATTCTCAAACTTGACAGAAAAAAGTCATAAATATGATTTAAATTTAAGGCATTATTAGGTCAGTGCATGATCTATATATGAATCTGCTTCATTTGAGTGCAGACTGACAATGATGCAACTGCTTATATATATATATATATAATATATATATATATATATATATATATATATATATATACACATACATACACACACACACACACATTGCTAAGGGGCCAATGCATTCAGGTGGAATTTTCTTTGGTATATACATATATATATATATACATATATATATATATATGTATATATATATGTATATACATATATATACCTAAGGGAGAACATTGATGTCAAATTTCCCTTAATGCACCTGATAATATTGTGCCTGAAAAACCAAAAATGTGTTTATCTCCGAGGACATAGAAAAATAAATGAAAAAAAAAAAAAAGATTCCCATAGCTCTGCTGGGACTTCTTAGTACTTATCATTTAAGAATTTTGCACAGACTTGAGTGAACTGGAGTAGGAAAGGACTAGAAAAACAATATCCAAGACTATACTGGCATAAAGAAGATATTAAAAGTAAGTCAAACTCTAGAAAAATATAATGGCTAATTTAGTTCCAGAGAGCAGATCCAGATGGGGAGGGGGGCAGAACTGCCGTTGCTATGAGATGTTATATTACCAGTTGGTTTTGTTTAATTATTTTTGGGGGCGGTTTACAAAGGAGAGTTCAGTGGTAATCTATCGGACACGACCGCGGTATGAAAATGAAACAGAACGGAAACAAACACTGATCAATATCGCTAACATTTCCTTTCTGATTAGAAAGCCATTCTAATTATTACAGACATCTTAAAATAGAACTGAGTTATAAAAGAATAACGGAGACCGCTTAAAGAGCCTACATGCTTTCTAGACAAACACAGCTAATGCTAGGAGGCTGTAAGTATTCTTGGGAGAACAAACATTTGTATTTATTTTCTACTTACATGGCTGCTGGGTAAACATCGAATCAGAAGCCCATTCCAGCCCAATCCCTTGTCAATTACGAGGCTGACGTTACGAAATCTGGCCAGCAGATGGCAGCATAGCTCTTTGCTGCAAATGCAACCATTTCCAGCGTTCTGCTTTTAAAAAGTAACGGCGATTTATGTGGGATGGTGATGAAAGCGCACGTGTCCCACCTAGTTGCCTCATTCCATCAGGGCTCATCCAACTTTCCTACGTAGCCTTTCATTTCAATCCATCTTTATAGGACTTGGCACTCCTCCCTATTTATAGAAATTACCATATCGATTTTCCCAAAAGGTCACCCATTAAATTATAGCAGGAGCAATTTCATTAAATAGCTTGGTTGTTCTATATAGTTAGACATGTTAATTGAATGTTTTATGTTTCCTCCAAAGGTAACAAATGTTAATGTAGCGATCACCATTGTACTCCTGGGAGGGAAATTAAAATATGTAACATCTCTGTGTGCATTATATATATTTATATTTAATTATTATTAATTAATATATATTTATATATAAAGAGATACATAACTATATCTAGACATATCTATATATGTAAATATAGATACACACACATATATATTCTGCTTTTTGCTAGGTTTCCATAATAGCCAGCATACATATAGTACAGCAAGTTTGCAAAGCACCTTTGATACATTGCTCATTTAAGCCTCAAGAACCTATAAGTTAAATGACTTTCCCATAGTCACAGAGCTAATGTCAGAAATGGATTTTGAATGCAGGCTTTCTCTGATTTGTAGTTCTAGATTCTATCTCTTGCGTCATGTCAGGAAAGCTTGTGGATGTGTTGACCACAGAATGGATCTCCAGGTTTCCCACTCTTTCTCTGCTGGCTAGTTAACAAGAAAGTTTCCAGTCTCTGGTAAAATTATTAGTAATAGAAAATGGTATATTGCACCACAATGGGCTGAAACAGGACACTTTCTGGTGAACTTTTAAAAAAAGATGCTTAGTGAGAATGAAAACTTGAAGATCCAGTAATATGGAAGAGAAGACAGAATGTCAATACTGGGGTGACTTTAAGGTGAGAAAATTAAACAGTATTTATCAATACATATATTATTGATTTCTAAAAAGAATTCTCTTTCTTTGGATGCAGATAGTACTTTCCTTCATAGGTCCTTTTTAGTTAAAGTATTTAAAATAGTCAAAATGACTTATTCATTCAAAGTTGTTCTTAAAACAATATTGCTGTTACTGTATAGAATGTTCTCTTGGTTCTGCTTATTTCACTGTGTTTTTCTCAGATCATCAAGCTTATCATTTCTTTTAGCACCGTAGTAGTCCATCACAATCATGTATTACAACTTTGATAGGAAAAGAATGCATAGTTATAGTAATTTCTTTTCATGACATTAACTTTTTTTCCCCATTTGCTCTTTTTTTAAATAGCTTTTTATTTACAAGTTATATGCATGGGTAATTTTACAGCATTGATATTTGCCAAACGTTTTGTTCCCATTTTTCCCCTCCTTCCCCCACCCCCTCTCTTAGATGGCAGGATGACCAATACATGTTAAATATGTTAAAGTATAAATTAAATACAAAATAAGTGTACTGACATTAACTTTTTTATTTAGGCTTTCATCATTATCCATCATCATCATTATTTTGGAAATGCCTTTAGTATTTAATATAAGATTTTTTGGCTTTTATTTTTATAACTGAGTAATTTCTGGATCTATTGCTTTTTCTTCTATTTTCTTCTCCCATCTCTTCCTACTCCCCCCAAAACCCCATTTTTTTCTGCAGTGAAAAAGAGGAATCTCATTTTATATCTTTTTTATATTATATTTTATTTTATATATTTATTTTATATCTTGTTATTATTATATATAATTTTATTTTAGAGTTCCAGTTGACTAGAGATGAAAAATTTGTTTTAAGTAACCCCAATAAAGGTCTTATAATAATAATAACCATTTTTATCAATGAGAAGAATGAGATAATGATAATCACATCAAACATTCATATAATGCTTTAAAGGTTTTAAAATGCTTTATGTATTAATTCCTAATGACAGTTAAGTTGAATAGTAGATAGAGTCAGAACAACCTGAGTTCAAATCTACACCAAGCTGTGTGATCCTGGGCATAGCATTTCACCTCTCTGTGGCTCAATTTTCTCATCTGCAAAATGAGGGTGATTATGGCACTTAGCTCCAAGGATTGTTGTTAAGATAAAATATGATAATATTACTGGTGGATTTTGCCAACCTTAAAATACTATATAAATATTAGATATTAAATCATTTCATTTCATCCTCAAAATAATCCTATGAAATAGGTAGTATAGGTGTTGCTTAAATCCCCATTTTACAGATGAAGAAATACTTGTTGACTTTGGAGAACTTTTAGCTTGTGATTATCTTCCCTCCCAATTCATTTACTCCTTTTTGCTACTAGATTTATCAACTTCTTAGAGCAGCAAATGATGTAAGTGCTGTGTCTGACCCATTTCTCACTGCAATAGCATCTTGCTGCCACCAATTCCGGGACCCTCTTGTCTCTAGAAGAGATGGATTCTTCCTGGCAGAGGGTACTGCTGTCATCACTTTAGAGACAAGTCTAGATTATAATATCCACAGGGTCCTTGCTCTATGCTGTGTCTGTGGATGTGATTACTTATTACTTAAGCAGAGTACTTCTTCAGACACTCCTAGGTTTTAGCCTTGGCAGGGTCTTCTTCCTGTGTCATAATTCATTTAAATGCAATTCACTGAGGTGGAGGCTGCTGAATTTTAGATACAGACTTAAGACTTTAGCATAGCTGAAGTTATTAGGGGATCTAACCTTTCTATTCTTATGAACTCCTTTTAATCATTTGAATCAATACTTGTCCATTGGGCAGACTGACCTTTTCATTTCATTTTCCCAAGAAAGAAACTGAGGCATAATAGCAGTGAAGCTCCTTTCAGAAGAGGTTTTGAGTAAAGAACAAAGCTGGCTTGCTGCTGGACACATAGAAATCTTTCTCACAAGGTTTTGGGTACTTTCTTACTCTCACACCTTAAGTCTCAGTTTTTTCATTTGTAAAATGAGTAGGGGAAACTTGATGACTTCAGAAGTCCCTTACAGTTCTATTATTCTATGATCCATAATTTAGGGGACAAGGGAAATCAATCAGTTCTTCTGTCAACACTTTCATGAAACCATGATGATAACAGTAATACTATTTCCATATCATTCATGAGATAAAAGTATTCAGGAGACTTTGGATTAAAACCAAAGCAAAAAATTTATTTCCATTGGTCATTGCCTCTAAACATTTTAATTCTCTATTCTTCAGCCAGCTCAGGGCATATATATGGATCAATTCCATCAACCTCCACTGCTTTAGAGCTTATTGTGGTGGAGCACCATTGAAAGCCAGCAATTCAGAGTGCAATTGCTGATACATAAGACTCTATGGATTCATTTAATAATAATATAATCATATAATATAATCATATAATAACATAGCTATAGCCCTTTGTGTAGTGCTTTTCATGTGTTATCTCATTTAGATTTCAAAAGAACCCACAAGATAGATTCTATAAGTGTTCTGATTTTGTTTTTAAGTTAATATAGTTTTTTCCTAATAACAAAAATGTATTTTCTTTTTCTTCTATCTTTGCCCCCTTCCCATAGAGAAGCAATTCCCCCCAAAACTCAGCCTTTCCCACATTTAAATAGACATACATAGTCAAGCAAAACTAATTATCACTTGACAATATCCAAAAAATATTTATGCACCCTGAGCGCATCACCTCTCTGTCAGGAGGTGGGTAGCATGTTTTATCATGGTTATTATTATCATTCCTATTTGACACATAAAGAAACTGAGACTTAGCCAGAGTCATATTTTATGGCATCATCTGAGGCTGGATTTGATATTCCTTACTCCAAGTCCTTAAAGCACTTAAAGCATGTACCTCTCAGATCCCACTTTTTTTTTAAAATTAAAGTTACATGGATAACTTTCAACATTCATCCTTACAAAATCTTATGTTCTAAATTTCTCCCTTCCTTCTCCTTCCCCTCTCCCCTAGACTGCAAATAATCCAATATATGTTGAACATGTGCAATTCTTCTACACATATTTCCAGTTATCATGCTGCATAAGAACAATAAGATGAAAAAGGAAAAAAATGAGAAAGAAAATAAAATGCAAGTAAACAACAACAAAAAGTGAAAATATCACATTGTGACCCACACTCAGTTCCCATAGTCCTCTCTCTGGGTGCAGATGGCTCTCTTCATCACAGGATCATTGGAACTAGCCTGAGTCCAGATCCCACTTTCTTAACCTTCTTTTCTCCTCATTGGGGAATTTGAAGTACACATAATGGTCTTTAGTAGCTCGCTGTAACATTTCTTCCCTGTATCTTGCTTAGATTGCAGTGAGTTCATGAGGGGAGACCAACCATACAAAACGGCTGCCCTGTATAGAAATAATGCACGTTTGTGATAAATAGGGCTTGATAAAATGCCTGCTTCCAGGAGTATGCTTTAAAAAAAAAAAACTTCTTCCAAGGAAAAAAATCAGGCAACATAGCTGCAAATTGTTATAAGTACCTTGTTCTCTCTCCACTCCTTCCCTGTTCTTTAGGGGATAAGAATCCCTGACTTCCTTAGGAAACAGAAGATTTGTCTTGTTTCCTTGGTGCAGCCTTTTCTTCTCTGTGTTTTAGTTCCTCCCTTAGCTTCATTGAATATGAAAGCTTCCAGCAAACCAGAAGAGCAATTATTACAAATTCATTTCAAAACATTTGAAAAAGCCTTGTGCATTCTCCCTGATAGAGCCTGGTGGGTCTAGCTGGGTTCAGTCTTGTTTTATCACTATTTCACTTTACTATCATCCACAGTGTCTTGGTGCCTCATCTAGAATGTCCCCCAGAGGTGCTTCTGTATTTTATGGGCACATTCAAGACTTAGATGAGTTGAGTGCTGGGTTAGGAATAATTCATAGTACATTGGAACTGCTTGCCTCTGTCCAGCCTCAGGCATTGCTGTGAATTTCACCTGTACCAAGTCCACAAAATATTAAATTCTTTCGAAAGGAAGGAAATAAAATGAGCATTTATTAAGTGCCTATCATATGTCAGGTGCTGTGTTAAACAGTTAACAAATATTATCTCATTTGATCCTTACAACCTTGGGACATAGTATTATTATTAGTATCTTCATTTTATAGTTAGGGAAACTGAAGTGATTAGAGATTACATGGCTTGTCCACTATTGCACCATTAATATTTAATTATAAAATTTATTAAAAATTTATATAAATTTTGTTAATAAATTATATAATTTTTATATAAATTATAAAATTTATATAATTTAATTATAAAATTAAACTTGGATTCAAGCCTTCTTGATTCCAGGTCTAACATTCTGTATACCTACTTACCTTTAGAAGACAGAAATAGCATTACAATAGATTTAAGTATATAAGAACATCTAATTCTATACTAACAAAACATTTCAGAGGTCTCCAGGAACTAGTTAGACAGTTATCTTCTCTGGACCCATATTGCTGCCATAGTTTGAGGATATGAGTGAAGGACTGAACCTCCACAAATGCTCATGGCTTGTCACCCATGATTTGTAGTACTTTTGCAAAGAGCTTTAAAATCTCTGATCTGTTGTATTTCCTCATGAGGCTGAAAGAGCTCAAGTTATAATGATCTCAGATGGATTGTGGAAGGGAGCAGGAGACTCCCTGCCAGTGGCACCTGGTGGAGTCATTGTATGTAAAATCTGGGGGCATCTCATTGTGGGAATTGTGGATTAAGGAGCTTCCCTAAGATTATGTACATCCATTTAGTATTAAAATGCATTTCAATGAATGGATAAGCATAGTGAGGTAAGCATTTTTATCAGATGTGGGAATTCCTTCCACCAATGTAGATTACAACTCATCCATGGTTAAGCATCTGGATCTAATCATGGTTTGGTAGAGAATATCATTGGCATTTGAGTCTTTGAGTTCACATCCTACTTCGGATCCTGCTATCTGACTTTTTAAAAAAAAATAAGTTTTTTTTTTTTAATCACCTGGGCTTCAGGTTCCATAAAGTGAGAAAACTGGACTAGTTAGCCTCTGAGGTCCTTTCCCGTTCTAGATCTGTAAACATACTAGGAAACTTATAAGTGGGCTTTCTGAGGCATGGAAAAGTTCTGTCTTGCCAGATATCCCACAGCTAATAAGCATCAGAGAAAGTGTTTAAAACCATGTCCTCTTGACTCTAAAACAAACACACTATTTATTGTGCCATATTTCTTTTAATTTTCAGAAAATCTCCTGAAAAATATGCTATGACAGAATCTCAACAACTGACAAAGACATGTGGACCAAGATGCTGTGAGGATGCCTTATTATTTAATCAAACCAGCAGTGCTCATTTGGAGCAAAGACATGGAGATTGGAGATGAAATGTCATATACATGGAACGAGTTGTTTGAACCTCCACTGTAAGGGACAAGTCAGGAAAAATCAGCTTAGAAAGGAAAGCTGGAATCAGATTCTAAGGGTTTTTAAATGCTAAATACAGGAATTTCTGTTTTATCCTAGAAGCAATGGAAACTACTTCAACAGTAGTAATTGATTCAACAGAATCAAACCCATGCTTTAGAAACTACTATTATAATTGAAAGACACACAAAATATTTACACACATTTGTTAAACAATCAGTGTTTTTCTTTATGAAAAGGAAAAGTAGGAGTTTGGAGCAAGGAAGAAGACAGTTAGAAGCTATAACTTAGTTATCACTCGGGGCATCCATTCCCTTTATGTACTTTTTCAGAAGAAAGGGACTGGCCAGATTGCACACCTACAATGGATTGGACAAATTTATCTATCCTCTAGCCTTCATTTTGTAAACTTTCAAATGAATTAAATTCTAAGCTTAATGGAATATGGGATGATAGAAACAGATCTTACCTTTTGGATCCCTCATCTTCTTTAGAAAGATTTTTTACTGAATTTCACTTTATTTCATTATAAAATCTCCTGCTTGGAAAGGGGTTTAGTAGATATCTAGTTCAACTATACCTGAAACAGACAATGTTTTCTACACCCTCCCTAGTAAGGGTTAAACTGATCCCCTGTGAATCAGCCTATTCCACTTATGGATAACTAAGTGTTGGGAAGTTTTCCTCTTGACATCCAGGCTAAACTACCTTTCTATTTTATTTCTGAAATCCTTCAACTCTGGATTTTACTACTCTTTGTATTGTACTCTGGCTTGTCTTGTACTCTGAATTCTAGTAAGCTTTTCTTACATCAGTCCTGCTAATTTCCTGGATTAACACTTCTCCTGGATCTTAATAGTTTTCAAATCTAGAAAATGATTGACATTTATGTAGTTTTTTGAAGGTTTGGAAAATGTTTTACAAACATTGTCTCAAGTGATTTCCACAATGATCCTGTGAGGTGAAATCTGTAGATCTTATTGTTGCCAGAACGGCATAAAAGATAGAGAACTCTGATTTTACATCCTGCCTTTGACATGTATTGGCTGTGGGACCTTGGTCAATCCTTGCACTTGTCCATGAACAGTGTTTTAGACAGTTTTTAGAGACTATTGATTGCAGAGAAGATGCTGACCTTGATTGGTTGACAGGATTTCCTTACTTGGGTTTCCCTAACCCAAAGAAATCCCTGTTCCTATTTTTACAAAAAAGGAACTTGAAGCTGAAAGGAGTGAAGTGATTTGCCTGTGGTTGAACAGTCACTAAATATTTCTCATAATCCATTTCCATTGCTCTATCCACTTTGGCATGCTGCCTCAAATAGATAAAGAGGCAAGAAAATGAAAGTTACAAAAGGATAGGAAGATGGTGACTTACCATTTCCTCTCCCACTCATGGATTCCACCATTTCCATAAAGATTTTCTTGCTTATATAGAAGTAAGTTCAGCCATGAATAGAAAGTCTATTTTTGTTTCTAATTCCCCAAAGCATCTTATGCATGGTTCTGCATGAGGTAAATACTCCCTAAATAGTGTTGATGACATATCATATGACATATGCTTTACTAATTGTATTGACTATGGTTATAGATACAAAAATATGGTTTTCAAAGTATTTAATATACTCATTTCCCAATTTTAAATGTCCATAAATGATAGATGTTGGATTAAAGACATTAGAACTCTGATCAACATAATTACATAATTACCAATTTACTTGTCTTGACTTCAGGGGACTGATGGAAAATTGTACTTTTCTCTTTTTAGTAGAGAGATGATAAAACGTAGGTGATGGCTGAAGCCAGTAGGCATGACCAATGTGTGTGTGTGTGTGTGTGTGTGTGTGTGTGTGTGTGAGAGAGAGAGAGAGAGACAGAAAGAGACATAGCTGGAGACAGAGAGAGAGAAAAGGAGAGAGACAGAGAGAGAGAGAGAGAGAGAAAAGAGAGATAGACAGAGACAAAGAAAGAGACAGACAGAGAGAGAGAGTCAGACAGAGAAAGAAAGAGAGAAAAGGAGAGAGAAGAGAAAGAAAGAGAGAGAGAAGAGAGACAGAGAGACAGTGAGAGAAAGAAAGAAAGAGAAAAAGAAAGAGAAGAGAGAGAAAGAGAGAGAAAAAGAGAGAAGAGAGAGAATGATATGTGGTTATTGGTAAAAAACATCTATATGGAAATATCATTATTTACTGAAAAAAAAAACCAGAAGTTGTTCAAGACAACTTTTTGTAGTGACCTTTCTGTGTTCTCTAACCTTTAGCAAGGTATATAGCCAATCAGTATCTTAGCTTCACTGCTTTGAAAATTGAGTAATCCTTACTGCCTCTTGCCTTAGGAACATGATGAAGAGCAATGAAATAATACCTGGAAATTGCTTTTTCTTCGCCCTGACAAAGGTGTTATACATGTGCAGCTCATTATCTCACATTATGCCTTCTCTCTGCCAACAGCAGAGCATTGTAGAGCTACTCCCTTTTCTTCCTCTATAATCAGCCGGTCTTTCCTGTCTTTGGGGGGCTTATTGGGCTGCTTTCTATGAGAAAGCCTTATCCCACCAATACATACATGCTTTATATTCTTCCAAATGTGGGAAAATATTTATGGTTTTGCAAAAGGTCAAACATGGTTTTGATGAGCATGGTAGGAGCACAGAGATTGTAACAGATGCATCCCTTACTTGGTGAAATATTTCAACTTTATCTCTTCCCACATTGAGAGTATATTTATCATCATCCTTTATACCTGAAGAGGCTGTTGCTGCTGGTGATGTGGCTGTCTGGGTAAATGAGAGCAACTGTGAAGTCTGTATATGCTCTAATATCTTTGTCCCTTTGGGCACCTGTCTAGGAGTAGTTTGTGTGCAGTTTGCTGGGATGTTTATGTTTGGATCTCTTTTTCTCTTAATTGAGTGGGGCTCAAAATAAGCAATCCTTTCCCATTTCTGGTTACCACCATTTGGATGGTGTTTTCTGATAAATAGAACAGTGGACCTGGAGTCATGAACACCTGTTTGGAAACTTGCCTGGGATACTTACTAGCTCTGTGAACTTAGATCACTTCTCTTTGAGCCTGAGCTTCTTCACCAGTGAAATGGGGATAATATAAACCATTCCATTTTACAGGGTATAATGAGGATCAGATAACATAAGTTTGTTAAAATGCTTTGTGAAAGTTTAAGGACTACATAAATTTAAGCGATTATTACTCATTCCTGAAATGTAAAGATCATCCACATGGTATCTTTCTCTTTGAAAGCTCCTTGGATTTTTAGTTTCATCAGATCATGGTCTACTCTTCTATTTCTTAGCTACAGCCTTCATTTTGGTGCTCATTGTCAATGTTCACTGAGAATCAGTCATCAAGCATTTAGTATGCTTTCACTATGTGACTTGTCATGTGCTGAGCATTGGGTAATTACTGAGTACTTTATTCTCAGGAAATCCTTGTTACAGCAATAGGAGATAGATATCATTATCCTCCTTTTAGGGATATGAAAACTGATACCAAGAGGAAGTAAATGACTTGCTGATTTAACCCCATGTCAATACAAAGAATTCTTAAATCTCTGCTAAGTCTGGAATCAAATGTAAACTAAAATGTAAATTTTGAGTCAACAGCCACCTTGCTTTTTAAAGCTGAAACTGTGCCCAGTTTAGGAATTGGATGATGAGTTAATAGTTTGTCTGACTGTCCTTCAAGTTACCCACAGAATTATTTTCTCCAATGAGGACTCTAGAACAAGTGGAATGCAGTGGAATGAGTGGTTTGAACTTGGGCTGAAATCCAGTGTACTTCTTTCCTTCAAAGGTTTACTTGGGGCAGGGCATTTAACTTCCCCTATGCCTTTCTGACTAAAGACTTCTTTATGGATGCTCCTAGCTTCACTTTTTAGAATCCTAGAAATGTGATTGGAGAAAGTGTGAATGGAACCCAACAAAACAGCCCAAACATCGAAAATATATAGAATGGCTTCTTTGAATCAGTCTCTGATTTTGAATTTGTGTTGTATTTCATCTGCTCATCTTTGAATACTTAGACAACTTGAATTCATTAATTCTTCCAACTCTAGTGTGACCTGGAGTCAGAGATATGTGAAGTATTCTCTATCTTACAGCTATAGAAACTGAGTCACATGCCATTTTATGGGTAAATATTGGACTTTCAGACTTATTGTCTCTAAAAATGAGACCACAATTCATTCTTCTTTAAGATACAATTTTCCAATTTGCTTAAAAAAATCCACACAGGGAGCTTTCATCTTTTTTGGGGGGAAGTGATAGTTTCACATTTTGTTTGCAGAATTGTATCTGTAAATGCTTTCATTCTTCAGTAGATCTGTCTACTTTTGTGTGTGTGTATGTGTGTAAAACATAATAAATAAGGAGTTCTGCATGAAAATAATTAATTTTTTTGCTTTTATTTTTTCTTAGTTAAACATATGCTGAAAGCCTTGCATGAAATATAAGAAGTTAGATATTAGCTTCTATGACTATATCATTTTAAATTGTGAGCAGAAATCAATTTTTACCCATCTGCTTCTTCCTCCCTTCCTAGTGATTCTGTCACCATCAAATAATAATTAAATAGTTACAGGCATTTAACCACACAATATGACATTAGAAATTGTTCTTTATTTTTGGCTATGCCTTCTCTAGGTTTGAATGTTTTCATCTGGAAAATGGGGATTAATAATAGTATCTATCTCATAAGGGTTGTTATGAGAATCAAATGAGTTATCATGGTAAAGTGCTTTGCAAACCATAAAGTATCATAAAAATGCTAGCTTATAAATAACAATAATAATGAGACCTGGTGCTATTGATGAATGCCTTGATTTTGACCAAACTTGTCCTGTTATTCTTCTTTATGCTTTAACCAGGAAATTTTTGCCCTTATCTTGGGCCTACAAGAGAGAAACTGATAGTGACTCATAGGCCTGACTTCCCTGCCATTTCCAACAAAAGTGGGCAGAGAAATCTCTTGTTATTCATGTGCTGGAAAAGAAAAGCCCCATCAGGGAAATGAACATCTTATTGAGGGGACAAGTGGCTAAATGCTAACTTGATACTGTTCTGATCTCTGTCCCTGAAATTCAAGTCAATGAAAGATTTTGCTTTTCATTGTCATGGAAACTAGAGGAAATGGTGGTGATGACACAATTCTTTATTTTAGATATATTTTATTGATATCTTTGGTTTTTAGTATCTCTTATATTTCCCTGCCTCTTTCCTTTCTCTCAGAGAGTCATTTTAAGAAAAAATCTTAAGTGACTATCTGAAGACATCAGAGCATAGATTAAGAAAGGAAAGGATTCATAAAAGAAATTTAGTTTAACCTCTTTATTCACAATTGAGGAAACTGAGGCTAAAGAAGATGACATGACATGACCAAAGTCACATAAACTGGACAAATAGGTATTAGAGCTGGGGTTGGAACTTCAGTCCTTTGAGGAGAGAGAAATAAAAAGAGGAGGCTGCAATTGGGTGTCATGTTCTAAATAATTTGCCTCATTTAGGGCTTCTAAGACTTTTTTATGTTATGAACTCCTTTGGTCATCAGTTTGATGAAACCTATTTTCTTCTTCTCATAATATTTTCATTGTCTAAATTCATAATTAAAGGGAAATCCAGATTTAAGGTGGATATTATTTTCATTATGAATGTATTTTTTTCAACCTTCAAGTTCATGGATTTCCTATGAAATCTATCATTGGATCCCTAGGACTCCAACTTAATAATCTTTGTCTCAGTTATTTTTCTTTTCTCCTCAAATGATTTCTCTTCCCCTCATTGTCTCTGTCTTGGTCTCTGCCTCTTTCTCTGTCTCTCTGACTCTCTCTCTCTCTTTTTTTCATTCTCTCATCCATCCATCCATCCATCCATTCATTTATGTATTTATTTATATTTATTTTCCCTCTATGCCTTCACTCCATTCCTCCAAATCAAGAGAATATAAGCTGCTTGAATTTAGGGACTGTTTTTCATATTTATCTTTGTGTTTGAAGTAGTAGTTCCCATACAGTAGGAATAAAATAAATGTCTGATGAATTAAAACCATAGTAGGATCTACTAAATGCCTGTGTAGTGGCTGTAGAGAGATGACAGGTGAAAGAACTCTGAAGATCTTTTTGTAAAACTAAGCTCATTTTATTACTTAAGCCTATAATGTCTCATCTTTACCCTCTATTCTCCTTTTGTCACTCCTTCTTCTGCTCAATGTTTCATCAGAGATCAGGAAAGAACAATTTCCAAGTGGGAGGGAATTGCTTATAGACCAGGAAGCCTCAGTACATAGTAGGGGTAGGGAAAAGAGGATTTACATTCTCAGGTTCCAGAAATCAGAAGAACACATCAGATGATCCTTCATTTCAAGTTTGTAGAAATAATTTTTTTTATACTGAATAGGTAACAAAATAGCATTCATTCTTTCAACATATGTATACTGAATATCTATTTAATGCAAGGCACTATACAGTTTCTTAGCGGGATGCTGAGATTTGTAAGGTGGCAGGGGGAAGACATACAGTAGTAATTTTAAAAAGAAACTATGTGATAAATACACTTAAGATTGGTGTGAAGAGGAATCCAGAGGAGGGCAAGATTACTTTTAGTTGAGCTAGCAAAGACTCCATAGAGTGAGCGAAACTTGAATTGGGTGTTGAAGAATCAATAAATGTTTGAATGAATGATGAAAAGCATTTATTAAATGTTTATGACACATCAAGCACTGTCAGTAAAAGTTACAACAGGTATCTAAATAAGGCTTTGAAGCACTCAGAATGTTTTAAATATACAATCTCATTTGTGCCTTATAATAATAAAGTATAGTTGTTTAGTTGTGTCTGACTCTGTGCCAATTGGACCCTATCATGCTAATATTATCTTTGGGGTTTTCTTGGAAAGATACTAGAATATTTTACCATTTCCTTCTCCAGTGAATTAAGGGAAACAAGTTGTGACTTGTCCATGGTCACATAGCTAGTAAGTGTCTATGACTCAAGTCTTCATGACTCCATTTATTTACTGGGCTATCTAATTGCCTCAAGCCTATGAAGTTTATTATAGGGATTATCATCTCCATCTTTCAAATTCAGTCAGGTATATCGATCTATCCACTTTTATACAACTTCTAAGTGTCAGAGATGTGTTTCAAATTTGGATCTTCCTGACTCCAAGTCAAGAGGAAGCTAGGTACCCCAATGAATAAAGTATCAGGTCTGGAGTCATGAAGACCTGAATTCAAATCCAGCCTCAAACACTTACTATGTGGGTATCCCTAGGCAAAGGATGGGGGTGATAACAGCACCTATCTCCTAGTATTGTTGTGAGAATCAAAAGAAATGATATTTGTAAAGCCCTTAGCATAGTGCCTAAGACATATTAAATGCTCAATACATATCTATTTGCTGTCCAGAACTTTATTAGCTACTCTAAAATATCATTATAATTGAGTGATTTGGGAGAATAGTAATAATTATCATGATATTATGTAATTCTTTAAAGCTATTCTAACATATATCAATGATCATCTTTGACAGGGCATTTTAAGTAGAGGGAACCACATGATTAAAAGATCATAGGAGGGAAATAATAGGATATGGTTAAAAAAAATGATGGCCATTTGAGTTTGGTTAGAGCATAGGCAAGCTTTAAGAAATCAGATTGGATAGAATAGAATGAAGATAGGTCTTGGGAGGCTTTGAATTCCAGTCTGTGGAGCTAAGATTACACTGTAGACAATGGGGAGCCATTGAAGATATTTCCCAGTAGTGAACTAGTAACACACAAAAATTGAATATAATTTCCCAGAGCACACAGCATATTCCATTACTCAGAATTTTAAAAAATAAAATAAAATTTAAACATATCAGGGTATGTTTATTCTATTTTATTCCATTTGTGATCAGGTCTATCATTAACTCAAAACTTTGCTACATCAAGGAGAAGCATTTGGCCATAACTTTGTATAAAGGATTCTAAAACATGCCAATTTTCAATTGATTACTTGAGAAATGGCATTGTTCCAGCTCTCCTGTTACTATATATGTAGAGTTCTTTGGATGAATTCCATTTGGCTAAAGTAGACCAGAGCACATTAAAGAGATGCTGACAGGAAGAGTAGATATAGGCCCAAAGCACCAACTAACTCATGAAAGATAACAGAATTCACTTTTCACTTTTATTCCCAGTCAGAGGGAATTCCATTCTCAAGACTCCAAATACCTACTATGGGTAAAAGAGAGTAGAGAGCATGGAGGAATTAGCCCTTCAGAATAGAGATCAAGAGAAGCAAGCCCAGTGGTATCATATAGGGTCAGATTTCTGAGTACCAATTCTACATTTTTGTGAGAATCTGTGATAAGATTTGTCCTTGTTTTTTTTCTAATAATAATAATATCTGACATTTCTATAGTGCTATTGGATTTATAAAAGACTTCACATATAATTATCCCTCAACATACTCTGTTTTTTTTATTTCTTGTGTAGGAGGTTGAGTGGGAGATATGTGTATGTGTGTGTGAATTAGTGGGAATTGATTTAAAGTGTTAGATTTGAGGGCTTAAGCAAACACTAAAGGTCCAGAACAACATTTTTCAGTATTCTGGACACTTTGGTGTCTTTCCAAGACCTGACTAATGTATTTCAAACTCAGGAGTGATTTAAGAAACATTAAGTAGCCTCAAAATGACCGAATTAACACAAGTATAATGCTTCTCAAATAGAGAGTGAGCTCTTTATTATTGGAAAAATACAAGCAGAGTTTGGGTGACTGTCAGGGATGCTATAGAAAAGATTTCTTACTGAATGGGAAATTAGACTAGAGAACTTGAAGACTCATTCTGCCCCCCTAAATTCATGATTATAGGAGTCTTAAGTTTGGTGAAAATCAAAATTATAAATGAAAATGCAATGAAAGGATTGAACAGGACTCTATTCCCTAAGGAAATAGAAGGCAACTCAGAGACTATTTACTCTAATATTTTCCTCTCTTCCTTAATCCTCAAGAAGCTCAGCAATTCATCCTAATAAATAACTATTGAATTGAATTGAATTAGGTACAATTTATTAGACTATAGGCTTCTGTGGGACAGAAGCTAAGTTTATTTTTTATGTTTGTATTTAAGCACAGCTTCTCTCTCTCTTAATATATTTTATATAACACATGTGTTTATACATACATAAAGAAAACTATAATTTATGGATAAGATCATGCTGATTTATATCAAGTCTCAAAACATTTCAAAGTTTTTTGAAATGTTCAGTTTGACCACCCACATAAAAAAGATCAAATAATTAGAAAAAGTATATTATTCCCATTATGACAAAATTAGATGGGCAGTCCACAAAAAGGTAACTTACCTTCCAATGAGGGAGACAATTAATACATAATGAAAATTACAAATAAAATACATACAAAATAGTTAAATATAAGATGGTTTTGGAGCAGTTGAATGATCAGGAAAGGCTTCTTGCAGAAGAATGATGCCCAAGTTCTGGAGAGCTCCTTTCCTAAGATACCTTATGATGCAGGGGCAAGAAAAGAATATAATTTAGGCAAGGAATATGGACAATGAAAAAGCATGAAGATGGGACAAAAACAGAAGGTTATGAGAGAGAAGAAAGATCATGGTGATCTGGAAGGTCACTAATGGTCAAGGGGGCAAATAGGAGAGTAAATAATGCTGATGTAACAGGGAGAGGGCTTTCTTGGGATGTGGCTAGGGAGAACAGGCTAGAAAAGAATCATTGGTAGCTTCCTATTTTAAATATCTCCAGGCTAACTAAATTCAAGTGTGGTCAGCACCCTGTAAAAACTTAATTTTTCATCTAGATATGGTTCTCTTTTCAATTTCTCTTCATAGATTTCTTTTAAAATGGCTCCTATTCAATCTTCTGACTCTCTCTAGACATGAGTGAACCTTTCTCACACTCCCTTTCCTTCAGGGTTATCTGACCTAAATGAATTAAACAAATATTGATTAAGCACCTAATATTTTCCAGGCACTAGGTTAGCCAATAATGATAGAATGGAAAAAAAATTAAGCAGTTCCTGACCTTAAGGAGCTTGCATTCTATGGGGAGGGGATGGGATGTTTAACACTCACCAGTATATAAAGAAATAAATTAAAGGTCTATACAAAGCACTCCCAGGTATTACAGGGAGTGATCAGAGGAACTTCCTAATAAGCTGAAATTGGGCATTTTCCAAGAAGTGAGGATAAGTATTTTGACTCTGAAAGGAGAAGAATAGGTTCAACTTTGCTAAAAGATAAACCAGATCAGATGTAAGGAGAAAGAGGGAGCTTCCAGATGTCATTGAGTGGGTCTTTTTGTTGGATACTGCCAATGTTTCTGGCCATAGTAAATGTGAATTATGAAAATAATTTCAACATAATTTCAAAACAAAAATAATAAAAAGATGGATTAAATGAGGGGAAGGAAATAAACATTTATATGGTGACTGTATCAAGCACTGTACAAAATGCTTATTTAAAATTATCTTATGTAATCCTGAAAAAACCCTGTGAAATAGGTTTTAATTAGCCACATTTTATGGTTGAAGAAACTTTGTATAATGGACTCTGAACTGTACCAATTTTCAGTTGATTACTTGAAAAATGGCATTGTTAGATTAGATGAATTGCCTGAGAGGACACAACTAGTGCATAAGACTGGATTTGAACTCAGTTCTTTTTGACATCAGTCTCTGTACTCCCTCTTAGCTACCTCTAACTTTGTTGTTGTTGTTGTTGTATTTCCTTCCTTCTTGAAGAGGACTATGACATAAAGGAGATGACACAATGACATGCAAGTTCATGGATAAGGAAGGACTGGAAAAGGTTCCCTACCTCACTTTCCCCTCCACTGTGGATGCTAATAAGCAGATCAGGAAAGATCTCAACTAGGAAGGTGAATCTGAACTGCATTTGAAGGAGGCTAGTGAGGCTAAATGGCTAAAATCCAAACAGAGATCTCATTTAACATGTGGGAGTATCTCTCTGAAGAGATATAGTGAAAAGAGATAGAAGAGCATGAACCATGAAGGACATTTGCCACTTTGGATCTCCCTTTACTGCTCTGGTCATTGTTAGTCAATGGGAATTGGAAAATTATGCAAATTCTTAGCTCTGCCATAAAACTTTCCACTCAAGAATATTTCACAATGCTGCACAGACTATTTGGACACATAGTAGAAATGTGATCTTTTGTTAGGGGGTTATCTTCAGGTTTACTTATACTCTAATACCACAAAATTTCTCCACATTTTCTTTTATTTGTCTCAAGGACAGTAGCAGAGGTTTCAGAATTTCATCTGTTACCACCTAACCTTTCTCTCAATTGGCACTTTGCAGAATATTATGCTAATAATTACCAAGTGTTCTGTCCTTTAAAAAAAGAAGAGAGGAAAGAGAAAAAGAATAGAAAAGCTTGACCTTAATGCACTATTTACATCATGCAAGAAAGGGGCTTGTTGGCAGGTGGGGGAAGAGGAAAATTTTCCCATTCTAGGTCCTATGGTGCCTACTTATTCAAGATTTGGTTTATTATCTCATATCTTTGTTTTTCATTAATTTTATTTAGACTTTTCTAAAACTGACTGGCATCAGGCACTTATCTGTCCACAATTCTAGCCTACCCAAGCCATTGTGATGTTTATTGCTTTCCTACCTTGTATCGACTACATTCCCCCTTTTGTGTCATCAGCACATTTTATTCCCTTACTGTATTTTCCTTCTTTTAGGTCAGCAAAATAACCAAAATCAATACTAATGCTGATCTTTATGACACACCACAAGTCACTTCCATCCATTTGGCTCTGCTGCCACTCATAAGCACCTTTTGGCTTCAATCTGCTCTCCAGGTCGTTATCTACTTCAGTACCTCGCCTTCTATGTTATATGATGTCTTCGTGCAGAACACCTTTTCTAGAAGGGGAAAATAAGTTCAAAGATCATAATTTCTTTGCTAAGAAGTATAGGAAGCACTTTAAAGACGGAACAGAAGTGAGTTTCCAAAGTAGATGTGACACTTTTTGATGAAAGTTTTGCAGTCATAATCCTAGAACTAGAACAATAGTGTGGGAAGCAGAGCTTTTAGATTCTGAATGTTTTTGCATAAGTCTTCTACACTGAAATTTTAGGCTGTTATTCTGGGAAAGTCAGTTATTTGTTCTCTTTCTTTTAGTAGGATTGTTTCTACAGCTATTTTTTTTTTAACAAACAGGCTAAGAACATTAACTAAATAATTCATTTAATGTATAATATTTATAAAAACCTAATGGAAGCACTTGAATCAAAAAGAGACTTCACAAGTCTCATCCATGGCCATACTGACATGTTGTCACCAATAGGTATTGCTAACAATTGATATAAATGACCACAGGAAAATCAGATTGAGTTAGACAAATTTCCCAATTCCTTTGGCATACTCTGCATTTTGGCTTCCCAATGAAATATTAATTCCCTTGCTATCATAAATCCTTGCTTTGACACCCAGTCTTGTCATTCTTACTCCTTTGGATCTTAAATGTTCCAGAAATATTTTGATACCAATCTGGGCTGACTTTTAAGTCTATATTTGTTCTCGTTCCAACTCAGACCCCATTTTCTCTGCCTTAATTTGGGCTTGTTTTCCCCTTCTCTTTCTCTCTTCTATAATTTCCCCTGGTCATTCTGCTCTGATTGTCCCAGCTCTCTAGTTACTCAATGATAGAATTCCTTGGATATCAGTTAGATTTGAAAATCTGTGATGAAACAGGAACTTAGTAGTTAACATAAGAAAGAAAGAAAAAAGTGAACCAATTTCTTGTTAGTGCTCAAGTGGAACAATTTTTTCCCCAGTCTTCTCTTCACAGTCATTATGGAAAAAGTCTTATTTTTGATAGCCTGGGAGAGCCTGCCCAATAATTTTAAAACTAAAAGAATTATAGTAAAATAAATTCTGATATTGTGATTAGGATTCATTGCATTAAAATCATTCAGGTTCACATTTCACTGTAAATACAAAATTATTAAGTAGAAGCTAAAAGATAAATTCTTTCACTTTTCTTCATTTACTTAGTATCTCAGAAGTGTCAAATAGTGGAAGAACTATGAATTTCCAGTGCCATTATCCATATGTTTTGGCTCAAAATTGTTATTTGGGAAGTGAAATATGCCTCCCTGACTGATACTCTTACATGTGATTTTTAGACTTATAGTGTAGTCCCTTTAAAAAAAAAATCTCTAAAAATGGTGACGGTTGAGCCAACGTTTTATTTTTTCTCTAATCCTGGTCTTTTTGGATTAGGCAGCGTGTTCAAGCAAATTAGGCTACAATTGCTTAAAAAAAATTGCTAGACTTGTGATGGAGAAAGACATCTGCATCCACAAATAGGACTATAGGGACTGAATGGGCAACACAACCTTTTTTGTTGTTGTTTTCTTGCTTTTTTTGTTTTCCTTCTCATTTTTTCCTTTTTGGTTTGATTTTTTTTTGTGCAGCATGATAATTGTGGAGATATATATAGAAGACTCACATATATTTTAACATATATTTAATTACTTGCTGTCTAGGAGAAGAGATGGGGGAAGAGAGGAAGAAAAATTTGGAACACAAGATTTTGCAAGGGTGAATGTTGAAAACTATCATATATTTTGAAAATAAAAAAAATTAAAAAATAAGAAGTAGAATTTTAAAATAAAAAAGAAATATATTACCAAAAATTATTCTCATCCACAAGAATATATTTGATTGGAAAAGGAAATGGGCCTCTGTCTCTCTTCTCTACTCCTTCAGCCCAATCAAGTGAGCAGGATCAGGTGGGCAGATTGGGTATGAAATTTTGTCCCCATGGAATGTTTATGGAACCCAGAGAATCTCTAGTATATTGAGTTAAAAGTCCATGGAGGAATTGTATAAATACATAAACAAGAGTGGAAGTCACAATCTGCTGATACATGAAATATTCAGTAGTAAGATATCTGATCCATTGAAGTATCTGAGTAATTTTGAGATCACTTTCTAAAGTATCAATTCAGTTCTATTCAGTCCAACAGATATTTGCCTAGTGTTTATTATGTTTGATGCTATGTATTATATTCTGAGGTCAGTGCCTCTCTCCCCAAAGGAGATTATTATTTTGTACAAGAAGGAAGAAATGAGATAACAATACCCAACTAAGTATAATACTTCAAGATAAAATGTGGTAAGGGCAAGAGAGGAGTCTGAACAAAACTCATGAAAAAATTAGAAGAGGGGAAGGTTTCAAACACTATATGTACCTGAGCTGGGTCCTGGAAGGTTTTATGCAAACAGAGATTTGGTATAGTTCCTTCCAGGCCTGGGTTACAGCATAATGGACAGATAACATATACAATTTTGGAGATGGCAAGTAGCCATGCCCCTTGTGGCAAGAGACTAATCTTCTATAAATAACTACTCTGTGCTAACTTCATCAAAGCCAAATACTGGAGTATTCATTCATTATGTCTCCAACTACAGCTCTGTCACAGTGTCTTTTACATTTCTGACCAAATGGGAGATGTTTTGCTGAAGTTATAGAGGATTTGAATTGTTGGTTAGTTAATAATTTCAGTTTCATATAAATGGAGGCAGTAGAATTTGTGCGCATATTAAAACAAAAAGTTAGAAATCCTACATTCAAGACAAGTGGAGAAAAGTTATGTACAAGAAAAAGGAAACAAGGAAATCAGTGTTCACAGGAAATTTCACTTATGGGCTTAAACTGTTGGCTTTCTTTCTTTGCTTTGGAAAGGGAACAGGTTAGACTCTGTCAATCTCAAATAATTTCAACAACTATTTTAACAGAGACCTAAATGCCACAATCTTATAAAATCATGTGAGTTGTGATGACTCATCAAGCTTCTTTCCTGGCTATAAATGAGAACTGAAAATGGGAAAAATACAATGGAAAAATACAATGAAAAAAACCACAATGATTTCTCATAAAATACAGTTTTAGTATTTAAAAAGCTTTCATGGCCAAGGCCCACTTGGTGAATGAATTATTCTGAGTGTATTATGCAATGAGTGGTCTCATTGCTTCTGGTGAATTGCCTTTTCAGTATAGAAACTATACATTGGATAGTTTCTTAATCTGATAGACATTCTTTTAGCAGTCTTTATTAATTTCATACACTCTGCTAACTGTTGAGGATATAATGCAAAGTATTGTAAAAGTAGTCCATTCCCTCAAATAACTCACACTCCAATGGGGAACCAACATGGAAATAACTAGGTACACATAAGAAATAATGTGCAGTAGAAGAAAAAGGAAGTAGGGAAATTAAGAGAAGGTTGAGTTGAGGAGGGAAAGTATTGCAGACATGGGGAACAAGTTATGCCAGTTTATGGAGAAAGGACAAACAGAAAGAAGATGGACTATTACTTTCTAGGAACAACAAGCAGGCAATTGGCTGGATCGTGGAGTGTCTAGAGGGGAGCAAATTATAAGAAGAATGTAAAAATATAAAAGACCTTGGTTGGGAAGGTTAAAGGACTAATGGAGGACTTTATTTCTGATCCTCTCAGAAGTATTAAACATATGACTCATGAATATGGCCCATAGTACTCTTAAGTGGAGTCTGAACCAGATTAAAATGTAGTTCTAATCTGATTTTAGTATGTTGATATATTTTTAAAAAGAGATCCACAAACATGTATGTATGGTTTTCTTTCTTTAAAAACATATCTCATTTGATCCTCATCACAACTCTGTGAGAAAGAGAATCCCATTCCACAGATGTGGAATCTGAGGCAAACAGAGGTCAGTTACATAATTTGTCTTGGGGAGGGGGATTACATAACTAGGAAACTTCTGAGGTTAATTTGAATTCAGATCTTCCTGACTCCAGACCCAATATTCTGTGCAGTGTGCTATCTACCTGTCTCACATATGTGTTTTTTCTAAGTCAATATGTGGTTTGTAGGCATTGTTTTGCATGATTTATTGATTTCATTTGACTTTAATACAACTACTCTATGTAATATGGATATAGAGGAATTTGAGTAGTGAGAAGGTTGATCCTCTGACATATATTACTAAAATCACTTTGGCAAAAAAGTGGAGGATGGATTAGAGTGGGTAAAGATCTAACACAGGGACATCAATTAGAAAGTTATTTCAAGAGTCCAGTTGGACTAGAAGTCCTGGCTATAACTGGAGAGAAAGGGACTTATATGAGAGATATTCAACTCAATTCAATAAACATTTTGTAAAATGCCTACTATGTGCCAGGCACTGTGCTAAGTACTGGGGATACAAAAAGAGGCAAAAGACAGTCTTACTCTCAAGCAGCTTACAATCTAATGGATATTATGAAAGTAGAAATGACAAAATTTGGCAAGAGATTGGATATATTGGAAAGAATATATTCGAGGATGACACATCTTTAATCATACTGCTCATACTGTAATCTATCACAATTCCTATGTTTTTCAGAAATTTATGTTTTACTTTTGTAAAATAACTTGATGCATACATAGAAAGTATCTCCAAAGTGCAAAAGAAGGATATAAAATAATTTCCAGTGGAAAGAAGGACTACCAACTAGGGAAGATCAGAATAGTTTTTTCATGTCAACTGAACTGTACTTGGAAGGAAACTAGGGTTAGCAAACCTGCTCATTTTTCTCACTATCTAATTTTTGTCATTTTCTCTAGCTCAATTCCTAACTAATATAACTTCTCAGAAAAACTTTACCTAAATCTTAAGCAGATGGCAATGGGATAATTCATGGATGAATAGGGCTACTCCAACATTCTCACCTAATGGAATCATGGATCAAGGAAAGGATCATTGATTAAATTGAAAACACTAAACAAATAAGTCTCACATAAAGTTGAAAAGAATTCCTGCTAGACCTTTGTTAGTAAGCCTGAGGGAGAGGGAAGCATAAAAAAAAAAACACCCAAACAAAACCAATTTAAAATTAAAAAAAATTAATTCCAATGAATATACAATGGGAAGAAATGTCATTCTTGGCTCAAAAAAAATCACAAAATACACTTTGATTAACTACTAAATAATGATGTTAAAGGGTAGTGAATGCTGCTGAAATTCATAAAAAATATTATTCCAAGACTTTTTTTTTTTTTCTGAGGCAATTGGGATAAGTGACTTGCCCAGGGTTACATAGCTAGGGAGTGTTAAGTGTCTAAGGCCAAATTTGAACTCAGGTCCTCCTGATATCAGGTCTGGTACTCTATCCATTGCACCACCTAGCTGTCCCCCAACGCTCTTGAAGGCAGCAAAAAAGTATATCTTCTTAGGAATAAAAAGGAAGGAAAAGCTTTTTAGAAATAAAGCTCTGGGCTGTGTGAATTATTGCCTGTGTAATAAATTAAACTTATGTTTTTGAAATTAATAGTAACATGTAATAGTAAATAATAAATGAATCAATTGATTTCTTGAGGATTTCCAGTGACTCTGCTTCCCAGCTATTCCTAGCTTGGGTATCAATGCAGATCATTAATTTCCTGATTCTCTGAGGCTTTTACTCAGTAGAGACCCTGAATACCAATATAGAATGTTGGGGAGAAGTAAAATGAGAATTAAATATATCTATATCTATATTATATCTGCCAATGTTCTTTGCTATTAAACCTGCAAAACCCTCAGGGTTACTGGATTGTGAGGGTACAATAAACACCTTATTATTGCATTTGGGCAATAGAAATTTGGGCAAGGAAATGGCCATGGTGACCTTGTTTTTCTACAAGGCAAAATATAGCTGTCCTGGACCAATGCCCTAGAACAAGATTATAGATCAATGTCCATCAGCTTCCTTTTTCTGCTCAGCAAGCTAAGAAAAGTTTTGTATTCTCAGAGCTCATGTTTCAGTCTTACTCACTTATTTTCCTTTCCAAGATCATTCTTGAGGGAGGGAAGGGAATTCCTAGAAGCCAAATTGGGGTAAATAGTTATATAAGGGCTCATGGGCCCAGGATGCTAACTAAGTCCACACACTGGCCTGCTCACTTCTCTGGCAGCACAGCTGTGTTTGGGAAATCTTTTCCCTCTAGATGGCATTAATGCTCTTTCATTCTCAGCCTCTTTTGCTTTTTCCTTACTGTGTCTTGGATGATGGTGTCTTTCAGCTCCAGCATGCTGTGATTTAACCAGCGCTTTGATGTGGTAGGATGTTGGCTTGCACAAATCAGATCTACTCTTCTTCCCCACCCCCAATCTAAAGGATAATATACTGCTTTTTCAAAGTCAATTAACACTTAGGGCAAATGAAATAGAGAGAGTGAAAGGTCAATTACTTAAGGGTTGCCACCAGCCTTCCCAGTTTATTCAGCATTCATCTAGGAATAACAGATTCTGGGAAAAGAAAGGAAATCATAATTAACTCATTTGATTTCCTGATGATTTTCAATGAGATAGTTTAATATAGCTTATCTGTTTTGTTTCATAACAATGCCATTGTTGAAGGATTGGCTCTGGTATGGACCATTTGAAGGTATTTAAGTAGGTGGTCACCTCAGGATCCTTGGAGAGAGACTTGACAATTTATGTATCCAAGAAAGATGAGTGGAGAGAAACACACGACAAATTTCAGTTTGGAGGTTTTTTAATACATTTTGTGAAAGAAAGGAGGCTTTGTAGCCTCCTGATACCAAAACCAAGAACAGAAGAAAGTCAATTACAAGAGATCAGAGAAGAGAATAGGGGATGATTACTTGAGGAAGGAAATGAAAAGTTTTTCCACTTATAAGACTAGCAAATATGAAGCTCAACAAAAGCGTTGCTCACCTGAAACTTGGGGATGTGTTAAATTGAAATCCTCACACATTTATTATGTGCCTACTATGGACAAGGGACTGAGAGATATAAGGATGAAAATGCAAGAATGCTTGCATTCAAAGGGATTACATTCTGCTTAAATGCAATTCATCAAATATTTATTAAGCACTAAGTACAGGGCACTTTGTTAGACACCGGGGACACACACACACACAAAAGTGTCTACTCTCAAGAATTTTTTATTCTTTTGGACAGCGATCACCAATATGTAAATATATTTATGTAAAGTAATATCAAGAATAAATATGTAGCTATATACATTATGCTCTCAAATGTGCTTCCATGTCACTTCACAAATATGAAAATATTTCACCATCAATTTCTTCAAATGGTAATAGAGTTCATGATCCAGAGGATTATAGATTTAAAGCTGGCTAGACTCTTGAAAGTCAACTTAATGTTATAGATTTCATACCAGGCATCTTTGTAGAATTTCCTTTGGAAAAAAAAAGACAAACACCAAATTAAAAAGAAAAACCAAAACAACAAGCCTCAACATAAATGAGGTTATTATAAAATTAATGCATAAAATACATATTTATATAATCCTTTTAAGTTTGCATAAGCTTTTCCATAAGCTTTTCAACAACTCTTTGAGATAGGTGATATAGGTGGTTTTTTTTTTTTTTTACACAGATAAGGAAACAAACTTGAGGTTAAGTGATTTGCCCAGTGTCATCAAGCAAATTAATCCCTTAATAATAATATCAGACATTTGCAGAGTGTTTCAAGGTTGGCAAAATGGTTTATATATATGATCTCCTTTGATCCTTGCAATAATCCTGGCCCCTTGGGACCAGTATGACCATCATTGTTCACAATTCTCGTGTTATACTTTATGCTTGTGATTGTAGGCATAGCTCTTCCATCTTTATATTTTATAATAAAAAAGAACTTGGCTCAGCTTCATAACCTTTTCCTTCTTGAATAAGGAGTTTCCATTTGCAGTCATAGGAACAGGAAAAAAAGACTTGCTCTAGCAATGCAAGGAGATTGTTTTATGCCTTGTGACTAAAATAAGGTTTTTGAAAGAGCAGAGGAGATGGAATAAGTACATAATGAGCAAATTCTTGTGAGGCAAATTATTATTCTGGGATTTTGAACTAGTCTTTTAAGAAAAGCAATAATAATAATTCTGACCCTGCAAGTGCTGATGCCAGAAGAGAGGCAACAGTGACTCTGCTGGAAATCCAGTGGGGTTGCTGTCCATTGTTCTGCTCTCACGTTGTGAAGCCTGAAACAGATTGGTAAAGGGTAAGCCCTGATCTCTACCAGTGAAATATGTCCTCCCATTTGCAATCCATCACTGAAAGAGGAGGAGGGCTCTTTTGTTTTTTCTAGACACCTTTGGGCATACCAAGGTGTGTGTTTGAGTCATAACAAAGACAAAGAAAGGGAGGCATTTGCTGTGGCTACACAAAATAGAGGATGCAGAAAAATACTAATATGTATCTCTTATCTCCAGTGTTCCATGCCATTAGAATCAAATAGGAATGGATTTTATGTTTTTGTCTCAGAAGCAAAAATTAGTAAGCTATGGTTTTTGTGTGCATAATATGAGCTTGGTCCAACTGCATCTACTTGGATAAGACCAGTGAAAATCAGAATTGAGTAGGAGAGTTGAATTGAGCCACAAAATTTCATCATCAGGTAGGTTTCTCTTGGAATTTAGCTAGCATCCAGACATGCACAGGTTTAAGACCCAGAATAAATAGCTGGAAGGTTTAACATAAATACAGGTACAAGAAGACAAATCCCAAGTTATAAAGGTATGTCCCAATGGGTCAGGGACAGGATTCAGAGTTGGATCCTGGATCCTTCTCTCAGTAGAATCAGAGATCATTTTCTCCCTCATAAGAGAGTGATTACTTACTAAAAGCTCCACATCCTAAGTCTAATGGCTCTTTTGCATTGCCTCCTCCTCCTGGTCTCTGGGATATCTTGAATTTACTGTTGCTTTCACTTAAAGTAAACTGCCAGTAGGATGAGGACAAATTTACTTGCAACCAGAGCTATTACTTGGAATTTTTACTCCCATACTAAGAAGAACATGATGCAAGAGGAGCTTACCTGACTTAAAGTCTCCTGCAGGAACAAAGCAAGGCTTGAGATGAACAGTGCTGTTGGTATCTTCTAAATGTCAGCACACTGTAACAAAACCATTGCTGTCTTGCCCTGGTTATGCCTTGTTGCTTAACAGAGTCCTAGAGTACTCCAAGGGAAGATTACATGAGGATGATTCAGGATAACAGAATTTAGAGCTGAAAAAGACAATGGAAGCCTCTTATTTTAGCAATTCAACTATCATCTATTGCTTTCTTCCACTTCAAGTAATCCCATTCCATCCCATTTCCTCTGAGAGATTCATTTCCTCTTGTCTTCTCCTTTCTGATCACTTCAATCTCTCTCTGGCTTCTTCCCTACTACCTCATTCTCAAAAAATCTCCCTTAAGCATTCCAAAGTCACTATCATTCTGTATCTTTTCAGCCCTTCATGGCTTTGAAAAGGTCATCTAAACAGGTACCTCCACTTTTTCTCCTCTCTTTTCTTAAACCATTTATAATCTAACTTTTGGCCTCATAATTGTACCAAAATAATCTTTTCAAAGTAACTAGCAATCCCTTAAATTGCTCAATTCAATGACTTTTTCTCAATCCTCATTCTCTTTGACCTCTCTGCATCTTTTGATACTATTGATCACCTCCAAGTGATAGTCTTTTGTACCTAGATTTTCAGAACACCACTCTTTCTTGATTCTCTTCCTACCTTCTGGCCACTTCTCAGTCTTCTTTGCTGAGTTCTTAGCCAGAAATATGTTTTCTAACCTTAGTTGTCCCTAATAGCTTTATTCTGAGTACTCTTCTCTCTCTCTACTCCTTCACTTGGTGCCTCATGAGTTCCCATAGATTTAATCACCATCCTATGATGATTCCATCCTAACCTCATCTCTCTACTGACCCCCAAACTGATATTTCCAACTGTCTGTTTTTCAGGCATCTTGGCTGGATGTCCAGTAGACATCTCTAAATTCTACATGTCTCAAACCGAATTCATTACCTTTCCCTCTAGTCACTCCCCATCTCCTATCTTTCCTTTTACCTTAGGGGGCAACATATTTCTCCCAATTCCTCAGGCTCACCTATCTCTAATTATTCATATCAGAAGTGTTGCCAAAGTGTTCTTTTTCACCTTTGCAGCATCTCTCCAATACCCCCTTTTCTCTCCTCTGCCACTTTAACTATTCTGGTTCAGGCTCTCATCATCTCATGCTTGGATTATTGCAATTGGCTACTAGTAGATCAGCCTGCTTCATGTCCATTTCTACTCCATTTAACTACCAAAATGATTTTCCTGAAGCACAAGCCAACCACATTATCACTTTGCCCAATAAATGCCAATGTTTTTTTAATCCATCAGTTTTTTATCAAATGATCAACTAATTGATCAAAGGGTAAAATACAAAATCCTTTAATATTTAAAACCCTTCACAACCTATCTCTTTCTCTCTTGCTAGTCTTCATAGTACTCTTCCCTTCCTCCTCTCCTTAACCTCTGCCACTTACTTTTTGTTTCCATGATACCAGTCTCATGCTTGAAATGGTATCCTTCCTGGCTTTCCTGGTATTTAAGTTACAACTAAAACCCTACTCTTTGCAGGAAGTCTTTATCAATCACTCTTACTTCCAGGGTCTTTCCTCCAGGGTCCTGTTAATTATCTATATACATATACCTGTATCTTGTTTGTATATATTTATTTACTTGATGTCCCCCCCATTAAATTCTGAGCCTCTTGAGAGTATTCCCAGACTTATCACAGTATCTAATACATAGTAAGTACTTAATTATTATTTAGTGACTTATTGATCCATTAAACATCTAATATTCACAAAGTCCTTTCCTAGGACTAGGGATACAAAGTCTAGAACAATCAACATTTTCTACTCTTAAAGAGCTTACATTTTTTTCTGTATTCAGAAATCTATGGTCCAAAGAAGTAAAAGATCTAATCTAAATAAAATGCAGAGATAGAATTTGATTCCAAATGTTCTTATCTCAAACTCCAGTGCTATTTGTTTTACATCTTTCCACATTGCAGCCTGCCACATCTCTGACTCTACTTCCTCAGGATTTATCTTTTGTTCTCTTCCTGTGGTTTACTCTGAACCTTCTTCTTGAGAACTATGTCTTGATTTTGTCTCCCTACTAACCTGTTCAGGGCGTGGAATTTAGAAGGATTTTTCAGTCTAGATTTGTTGAGTTGTATATCTAAAGGACCTGTTCTTATTCTTTTTTTTGTATCATGAATCCCTTTGAAAATCCAATAAGGCTTATAGTTCCCTTCTCAGAATAATGTTTTTAAATGCATAAAATAAAATAAGTAAGATTATAAAAGTGGCCAATTATATTGAATAATGATGAATTTTTTTCCCATTGATGTCTGTAAAACCTTTGAACTCTATCTATCCATGGATTCTTTTGGGCATCTGTGGATTACATTTTAAGAATTCCTGACCTAGAGGAATAAATTTTCTGAATCTCTCCTTTTGAAATCATTAGACTCTTGTAACATTATTTTTTCTTTTGAAATTTTAATATCACCCACTGAATATTTGTGGAATTGGAATTGGAGAAGGGAGTTAGACAACAGTGAGACTGAGCTACTTTTTCACCATCCTTTGAAATGGAAATCAAAATAAATCAGGCCAGTGGTGGCCTCATGGTGCCTTGTGGCTATGGTTTACTGGATTTCTGACCTTATCCTTCATCTGACAGCTCCTTCTTTTTACGTCTGTGCAGAACTTCTGTGCATGTTTCCAGCTCATAACCACTTTCCTCCCCAACCCCCTTTAAGCACATGTTATTCATATGACACAAGACTGTCACCAAAAGCAGCCTGGGCCTTCTCTCTGTCAAAAACACTATCAGCACCTGACCCCCCCTCCCCTCTTTCTCCTTCCCCAGTGACTCAGTCCCTGGCAGGTGTTACAAGTAAAAAAGTTTTATGGCAGCTGTTCTGGGCACCTCAGAGACAAAACCACATGTATGGGAAGAGGGTAACAATGAGGGAACTGTCTATCAATGCTCTTTGCCAAATCCCACTTCATCCTCTGGAGACTTTGGTTTCTTGCAGAACATTTTTTTTTGTTTTCCTATTCTCTCTCTTTCTCTCTCTCTGTATCTATCTGTCTATCGCATATCTATGAATATATAATTTATCTATATATTCCATTATTCATTTATCTATTTGTTTTAGTTCAGTTTCTTTATGTTCATTTAAAAATTACACTAATGTTGTTTCTTCATTAGGGGTGAATTTATGAAATAGTACTTTTTATTTGTTTATTTAGAAAATTATAACAATTCTGTTTCTTTATTAAGGGATGAACTCATGAAATATTGCCTTTCCTTGGATTTCCTATCTAAGTAGCAGTGTGCTTCAGTAAGCATGCAAACTCAGAATAGTCACCTAGCAACAGTAATCCAACACTAATTGATTTCAGAGCTTTCATATTTCCCCTTGTATGGACAGTATATTTGCCCTCTTCCTCTTTGCAATTCATGGAAAGAATATCAGGAAAGAGAATGGAATACTGTATTATCTCTTCTGTTATAAGATTCCCCATTTCTCCCCTCCTTTGACCAATTAATTGTAAGGACTTAGATGAATTCTTCAGTGTTTTGAGACTCCATTGAGGGCTTCCTCACTCAAATCACTCCAAATTAAAAAAAATATATATATATATATATATATATTATATATATATATATATATATATATATATGTGTGTGTGTGTGTGTGTGTGTGTGTGTGTGTGTGTGCATTTTATTTATTTATTTGTTTTCACCTTGATTAATATTCACCTTCCATCTTTTGAAAATAAAGAATGGTTAGATAGAAGCAGAACTGTGAGGATTTTGTCAAGTTGATTGGAATTGCATTTATTGGCAGATTACTAAGACAGTTGGATGAATTAAAAAATTGATGGAAACTCCCAAACCAATAAATAATATTGCCAGCAATTCAGCACGGGGATATTACCTTTATGATAATTGTAGTTGGATTATCTTTCCAGTTTTGATACATATTAATTCCCTTTGGCCAATTTATAGCCTTCTCCTTTCCCTAATACAATGGAAGGCAGACTTTGAAGCCAGACTGTGTATCTATCTATCTAATGTGGCAGAGTATATCATTAGGATAATACAGTCTCTGGGTGTATGACTATGGAGGGTCTAGGAATTCAGGTGCATATCTACCTTATTTTGATGTATTATGAAGAATATTTAATGGAAAAAACAAGAGTTCTTACATAAAATGATGATTTGATATTAAAGCATCAATCTCTTCAGAAGTAATCAGAGAATGGAGGTTCTGTATCAAAGCACCTGATTGCACTTTAAACTTTATTTGCTCATGGCAGGGCATGAGCTGAGCAGGCTTCTTGTGATTTGAAGTCGATTATGCAGTTCCATATTATATGCTACTATATATAGTACAGCGTTCAGGCTCAGAAGCTCTGTAAACTATCTAATCACAGTAGAGAAACTAACTTGAAGACTTGGGAGGACCCTGATTCCATCACTGCAGCTGGAAAGACATAGATTTTGCCATTGAGAAGACATACCAGTTGATTTCAGACTAAACTATTCTCTGATGGATAGTAGCTGGATTAGGAGGTTTCGGTTCTCTAAACAATCCATGTCAAAGAATAAACTCTTTTGACATTATTGCCTTTGCCTTTTGAATTAAGAGATGCATTTCCTCTGTGTGATCCAGGCCTCTTTTTATAAGAAGTTTAGCATCTGTTCCTCAACTCTGCCATTGAAATAAATGTGGTTAACAGTTATAAAATAAGGCCAACAACAACAACAAAAACAAACAATAACCTCAAGTCAAGACTTCAGTCTCCAAATATGTGAAAGCAGATCATTGTGCTTTGGTATCCTTAGAATAGGCAGTCTGTAACATGATGAAGCTGAGTGAAGACAACTTCAAATTGAATATCTGGAGGAATTCATAATAATGAAATATATTAAACAGAAAAAAAGTCTCTCAAGGGAACTAGAAGAAGCTTTATGGCTTGTCTCATTTGAAACAAGGCTGAACCAGGCACTGGATAATATACTGAAGGAAATTCTTCTGCACCAGAAAGGAAACAATCATGATCACTTGGAAGGTATTTTTCTCCTTTTAACATCTAGGATTCTAAATAACAATAGCTACAATAGCTACTTGGAGGATAGGGGAAGATTGTATTTTGTAGGTCTTTATTTCTCAATAATCCTATTTTTCCTTTAGTCCTTTGTTCTTTCTGGGATTAGAAATGATACAGAGATAATAATTATTTTTTATATTTTTTCTTCCTATAAATTACTAAAACTGATGACTAGAAGGGTTAGTGTTTTTCCTTGGACTAATAAAACAAATATGCAATTAAGATGACACATTTGTCTTTTTGAAAATAGGCTTATTATGATGTCACTTGTTTTTCACAAGTCATTTCTTAAATATACCCCTTTTGCCCCTGAATTGAATTATCCCCATGTAGCACTTAAACCAAACTATCAGGGAAGCACAAACAGCTGAACCAATGATCATGTCTATTAAAATATTCAATATTCTACCTTAGCAGTTCCTCACCTCTTTACTGAAAGGGAGGTATGTTTCATTTTCTCTTCTCCTAGAACAGTATTTGTTTTTTCAGTTGCTCAGATATTGGATTATTTTCAGTAATATTTGTATTTGTTGTTGAAATTACACAAATTGATTTTTTTGGTACTCTTTCTCCCTATTTATATAGTTCTTCTTATATTTCACTGATTTACTCATTTCTTACTATACTGCAGTTTTTTCTAAATCATTTATTCAATGAACCAATGGATTCACAAATATTTCTGTAGTAGTTAGTATGTATATGCTAGACACTGCTGAGGAATGGGGATAGAAATACAATAATTGAAATAATCACTACTCTCGAGCTGATAGATATTTTAGAGGTAGAAATAGGTTTGACAACTGACTGGACATATGGGTTAAGGGTGCATGAAGCTCAGATGAGATATACAGTTCTGTGAGAGATGACAATCTCTACAGAGAGATGATAATTAAATACATCAAGAGGTCACCAAGAGAAAGAATAGGAAGAGAGAAAAGAGGGCCCAAGTCAGAGCCTTGGGGAATGATCACAGTTGAGGGAGATGATATGGATAGAGTCAGAAAAGGAGGCTGAGAAGGTATGGTTGGATAATTAGGAGTAGTGAGAGAAAATCAGAGGAGAGAAAGACTAAAAGAGGAGAGAGTAGTTAACAGGGACAAATGGTTATGTGACTTCCTCCTGCATCATTCAATACGTTGAGAAGGAAATAATCTAGGGTTGAAGTTTAACATTGGATAATCGGAGAAAAGATTGTGAATAAGGGAGGTGCATGAGTAGAGAACAACATGGAATTAGTTTGACTAATAGTGGGGCCAAAATTGGGGTGGAAGAATGTCGTTAGAGTAGGGTAGAAAGGATAAAGGATTAATTTATCAGTAATTGAGGCATGAAGAAAACCAGAATAATAGGATGTCACTTGGCTGAATGAGGTTTTACTTTTTTTTTTTTTTTTAACATTAAGGAACTGAAACAATAGTCAATAATCTTGAAATCCATGATGTAACAATCTGTGGGTGGCTGGGATGAAGTAGATTAGCAAGTAATGACATATAAGGAGAAATTCCCTGATAGATGAGCACCTATTTTGTTTCTAGGCTTTATTACCACAGAAAGTACCACTATGACGATTTTGCTGTATATTGGACCTTCATTTGTGTCTTTGATTTCCTTGAAATATTTATCTCAAAGCGGAACACTTTGGTCAAAAGTATGGATAATTGAGTCACTTGGTTGAATAATTCCCAACTGATACCCAAATAGATGAACAAGTTCACATCTCTACCATCACTGTTTATCATCCTTACCAATTTGTAGTGTGTGAGGTGAATCCTGAGAATTGTTTTAATTTTCATTTCTATAATTATCAGTGTGCATTTTTCTTATGAATAAGACAATCTCTTTCAGTCTGACAAATTATGATATTCCAAAGATACTCCATCATTATAAAACACAAAAAATCTGCCCCATAACACTGCCAACAAAGAACCACCCAGTTCTCTGCTGAAGCTGTCTATTCCATTTGGTGCAGTTTTCATTGTTAGCAAGTTTTCTTCAAAAAAAAATCTGCCCCTTTGCAACTTCCACCTACTACTTCTAGGTCTACCTTTTGGGGACTGTGCAGAACAAAGCAAAATTGACTTCCATATGATAGCAATTCTATGATCTTATAGGAGAACATTTGAGACTGCATAATTTCAGGTAGAACAAAGAGTTGGAACAACAAAACAGATTTCTGTACTTTAAAGATTCTGTAATGACTTCTTAACTTCTCAGGGATAGATGAGATTCGCAAGGCCCACTCAGCCATCTGTTTTGCCTGATTTCAGTCCATTTCCATCTTTTCCAGGGACATAGACACAAATAAAGCTTAGGTTGTGTTCCCAATTCTGAGTTACTTGGAATCTATCTTTGTCTTAAGGCTGTATATAACTTGATATGCAATGCCAAAATGTATTTTCAAGTGACTTTTAGTATACATGAAAGTTTTTTGTTGCCAGTGCCAGTGGCTTAGAATGTGGATTGTCCAAGGTTGTGTCATTAAATATTCTTTTTCTGTCAGAAGGGTTATTTGTCATCTTAATTCACAATCGGGAAGGGTGGATGCTGAAGGAGTTTGAATCAAAATTTAAGTAGCATGTCTCTAAATGCATATTTATGGAAATGTCTAGCCTTCTATAGTCGATATGTCTACCTCAGAAATCCAAAATAAGATGATGAAAAAATTTAATTATACAGAGGCAAAAGTACAGATCTGATGAGACAACAGTGTATAGTGATCACTGTGGAACTTCAAAAAGCAAAGAGAGAAGGACTGACCTTTAAAATACATGTTTAATTCCTTCCAATTGCTCCTTTTTGGGAAACAGGCTAAATTAGCTTAATTTTTGTAGTGAAGGGATTAGTCAGTGCTGTGGATGGAAAAGATCCAGAACCCTGTTCCAAGGCCACCCCAGCTAGTCAGGAAGATGTTACCTTAAGAAAGGAAGCCACCCAAAATGTTTGTTGAAGCAGGACTCATTTCCAATCTAATGGCATTTCTGAGTTGATCTTGTAGTTTTAACTTTCAGTTTGAAGTAGCATGGATCATAACAAACATTACTTCTTGAAAATCTGAACAGACCAAGGCAATTGTGGATGTGAGAGCTGTCATACTTTTATTGATTGGACTCTCCTTTTCTGCATATATACACATCAGTGAACTAACTGTGTAAGCACTAGGGAACGTAGCAGTTAATGGCACTGAAGGGAGAGATGCCGTTATTGTCTGTGTTGTGATGTCTCCTCTCTCTTCCCTGCTCTCACCTACTAAATCTTGATGTTTCTGTGGTAGGTGACATGGACCTTGTTCACCTTCTGTCAGAGTGAGAACCCATATTTTGTTGCAAAGGTAATGAAGCAGATCCTGCCAATTCTCCAGCTCTTGCAAGACCCTGAGATTATGTCTTGTTGGGTGGGCTCTGTCATACCTTTCTTATGGCTTCAATTAGAGCATTAACCAAGTAGTGCTGACTGGGGTCCTTCCAAGGCTAATCTACTCATGAGCAGTCCATACCTCATCATTACTATCCCCTTGCTCTGTGTAGGTGGTAACATGGGACAGACCAACAAACCCAAATGGCCATTTCTGTGGTTTGTTACCCTATCTCCTGCATCACCACAGGACCTCAATCCACAAGAAGGCTGTATGGGCACTCAACAACATTGCTGCAATACCTTGTGAACAGACCCAGAAGCATATTATCTGTGGGCTACTGTCACCCTTGATGGCCCTAAGAAAGGAAGAATGGAAAGTCAAGAAAGAGATTACTTAGATGATAGCTAACGTCATGAATGTAGAGAACATTGCACCCAATGTTTGAGCTCATCAAAGCTGGAATCCTGGAATTCTGCTCACTGTCAAAAAAAGCAAAACTTCCCTTCTCATTCTGGACATTATTACACAAGTCTTCAGTGGTTCAGAGAAACTAGGAGAAGCGAAAGGCTGTTCCTAATACAGGAACTTGGTGGACCAGATAAAATGAAGGTGTTACAATTCATAATAACAACTTGATCTTTCAAGCTTTCTTGGACCTCATTGAAAATTACTTTTCTGAAGTGGAAAAATCTCTGGTCTGCCAGAGGTAGACCAAGAAAATATTTTCAAATTTTCTGTGGAAGAGAAGAATAAAAACTTGAACTTATAAGTCAGACAATTAAATTGTCTAAAGAAATTGTAGAATGGGGAAAGGGAAAACACTTTAAAAATTACTTTCTCAGTCACCGGAGTTAAAGATAAAAAGATTTTGCATAGAGTAAGATAAGCTAATTACACAAAGGCAGAAATTCAAACAGCTCTTGCCCTCAAGGAGTCTCCATTCAATTGGTTAGGGATATAACACTTAAGAAGTAAATAGACACAAAGTGTCAACACAGGAATACAAAGTAATTTTCCAAGGGAAAAATTACTAAAAAGAAAAATTAACTAAAAATTATTAGGAAAGGCCTTTTTTGGGTAGGAGGTAGGGTTTAGCTGCACTTTGAAGGAAGCTATGGCTTTATGAGATGGAAGACTCCTACTTATCTCTAAATACATAGATGTGCCTTTTGTATCTGATGATCAGAATAATTCCTATAGAACTTTTATATACTTATATATATTTAATAGAACCATAGAAGTTTTACAAAATATTTTCTTTATAGTAGTCTAATGAATTAAATAGTGCTAGTGTTAATGTACTTTAACTGAAGGGAAAAGAGTACTGGATCTATTGTTACTGGATCAACTTAGATTCCTATCTAAGCTCTCTAACTTACTATCAGGCTAACCTCTCCTTTCTGGACTTCTGGCTCTTTATTTTTAGAATAAGGGGATGGACTAGATATTCTATAAAGTCTCTTTCAGATCAATAATTACTTTGATTCCACTAGTCAAAAATGAGTTATCCAATATTTACCTGTTGTATAGTAATAGTACCATTCTTTGAAGGTTGACCCCATCCAATATTCAGTAGTTCTGTCACAAAATCTAAATCTGGGCTTTTAGTACACATATATACTTCTGACCTATCTTATAGTCAATCCACCAAACATTACTTAGAGGTGCCAATTATGGGACAGATATTGTGCAAAAATCTGGGGACACAAAGGAAGGCAAAAGACAGTCCCTATCTGGGAGACACAATATTCAAACAGCCACATATAAACAAGACATATACAGCATGAATTAGATGAGCAACAAGAGAAAGGTATTCTTGTAGAAAGTAAGATTTTGACTGGGACTGGAGGAATCCATGGAAGTCAAGAGATAGAAAAAAAGAGAAAGAGATTTTCAAGTCTGGTGGACAGCTGCTAAAATATATATATGGAGTCAGGATATGGAGTGTTTTATGTGAGGAACAGTAAGAAAGCCAGTGTCCCAAAAGTTATGTGCAGGGGAATAAGAAGACTGGCAAGGTGAGAAGGGGTCAAATTATAAATGGCTTTAAGAAGTCATTATACAATTATACAATTGTATATTATACATTGTATAATTATACATTATACATTGTATAATTATACATTATATAATTTTAGAAGGTTTAAAATTTGATTCTGCAAATAGGAGGGAACTAGGAAGTTTATTGAATAATGGTGAGGTAGAGAGTGACATGACCAATCCAATTCAAGAACATAGTATAGGACAAACTGGAGTAGGGATGGGCTTGAGTCAGGAAGAACAACCATCAAATTATTTCAATAGTCCAGAATGCAGTAATAAGTACACCTGAAAGTATCGAAAGTATCAGAGAAGAGAAGAAGACATGTACAAGAAAGATTACATAGGTAGAAATGACGACACAGTATACAGTATGAGAGAGAGGTTGCAATCAAGGCTCCATTTTTTGAATAGCTGGAAATATACTCATAATTAGAATAACAGTAGAACCAGGCATTTATCTAGTACTTAAAGGTATATAAATTCCTTTTTTATGCACAATCTCATTTGAGCCTTACACTCAAATTAGGTAGGCACTGTGAGGTAGGTACTATAGATATCATGATCTTCATTTTACAAAAGAAGAAACCAAAGTTCAGAGATATAAAATCACTTGCCCATGGCCACTCAACTAATATCTACAATCTGGTTTTTAACACAACATTCTAGTCATTACAACATAATACCTACTGCTACAATCCAGAAAATATAATTAGCACTGTGAAGTCAGATGAAAATATTTTGAGTTTACTAGGATGAGGGTTAAAAAAATATTACCTTTAAAATTTTTTTCCTCCTCTCATGATTTTCCTAGAAAATCAAGTATGATAGTTTAAGGTAAGCTTTTGGATAATTAAGGTAAAAGGTTCATTATTAAAAAAAAATTCAGTCAGATGAAGAAGGATTTTAAAACTATAGCTATAGGACATATTATTTATGTAGTTAACACATAGAGCAATTTCAGATTTTCAAAGTACTTTAAATATATTATCTTATTGGAGCCTTGCAACAACTCTGGGAGGCAGGTACTATTAATATCCTCCTCTTAGAGCAATAAACAGAAGCACAGGGAGTTAGGAGACTTTAAGGACACACAACTAGTTAAGTACCTCAGACAGGATTCAAACACGTTTTTCTGAATGAGGGCTGACATTATATCCCCTATGTCATTCTGTCTTTTAATTTACTGAATCTGGGCAAGTGGTTGATGATTTGAATACAAAGGAAATGAAAGTCATAAAAAAGCTTGTTTGTGAATCACAAAAGATTGACTTTGTTTTAGATACTAATCTCAAGTTTGCAAAGTGGGTCTAAAAATCCAACTAGAATAAAGCCTTTGCCTGTATTTAGTCTCTGAGAAGTCTATCGGTCTTCTGCCTGTTTTGTAAAAGGTGCCTGTCCATCAAGCAGGCATATTTTACAGGTCCTGGAGGGAAGGAATAATATATTCAATTTTACCAACCTTTATTCTCAGTAACACTTTATCTCAAGTGCCCATTAGCCAACATGGACTAGAGTGCCTGTTGAATTATGATGAAGACTCTCCCAGCAGTCAAATTTTCTGGAATTTATTTATAACAAATGGGCTTCTGACAATCCTTTACCTTGGCTAATATCCTGTAAAGGAATCTTTTCTGGGAGGAACTGCAATGTGCTACTCTTAATGAAGAATCAAAGCCAGAGAATCTTGTTACCTGCTTTCCCCAAAGGTCTACAAAGGAACTTATGAACATAGAGGGCCAAATGCTTCCATCAAACATTTCAGTCTGTGATTTTAGATCTTAATTTCCAGTTCTCTTCCTTTTATGTCATGATAATAATAAAATTCTAGAAAATATACAGTCAGATTCTTTTGCGACTCATCATTTCAATATTTTCATAGGCTGTAGCTATTTTAATTAGGAGAGGAGCCTTTTGGGTGGGTGCCTTTTGTCGAATTCTAATGAAACTGAAGAGCATGAAATGCAGTTTCCCTGTTTTTAAATGAAGCTACTTTTATAGAAATAAAATGAGAAATGAAGAAATGGTTGAAGTCACAGTGCATGAAATTAAAGGAGCCTAGACTGTATTGGCAACTGTTAACATTTTTTTCCCTTTGAGTTGATGGTTGGTATTTTGAGGTCCAAAGAGGTTTCTCTCTCTCCCCCTACTCTCTCTCCTCTCTCCGCCCTCTTTCCCCCCTCTCTTTTCTCTCTCTCCCTATGTTTCTTCCCTCTCTCCCCTTTCTTTCCCCTCCTCCTCTCTCTCCCTTCTCTCTTCCCTCTCTCTTATTTTTTTTATTCCCTTTCTCTCCCATCTCTCCTCCTCTGCCTCTTCCTTTTTCTTGTCTCTGCCACCTCTCTCCTTGCCTCCTCTTTTCCCCCTCTCTCCCCATTTTCTCCTCCCTCTTTTCTCTCTCTTCCCTATTCTTCACATCTCTCTCTCTCTCTCTCTCTCTCTCTCTCTCTCTCTTTCTCTGCCTCTTCCCTCCTTCTTTCTCCCCCCTTCCTCCTCCCTCCTTCTTTCCCTCAATCTGCCTCCCTATCTCTCTCTCTCTCCCTCATTTCTTTTCTTTCTTTCTCCTCTCCCTCTCCCTCTGCCTTTCTCCTGTCTCTCTCTGCCTCCTCTCCCTTTGCTTCCTCTTCTCCCTCTCTCTCTTCCCTCTCTCCCCATTCTCTCCCCTACTCTTCCCTTTTCTCTTCCCTATCCTTCTTTTCTCTGTCTCTCTGGCCCCAGTTTCCCTCTTTCTCTCTCCTTTCCTTCCTCTCTCTCTTGCTTTCTCCCCCCTTCCCTTCCCTTTCTATTTTCCTTTTTCCCTCTCCCTCCCCTCCCCTCTCATTCCTTTCCTCTCACTCCCCCTCCTTTTCTTTTTCTTCCTCTCTCCCCCCCTCACTCTTCACCCTCCCTCTCTCTCTTCCTCTGTCTCTCTCCATCCCTCTCTTTCTTCTTCCCTCTCTCCCTCCATTTCTCTCTCCCTTCATTTCTCCCACTCCCTCCGTCTGTTTCTCCCTCTCCCTCTCCCTCCCTTTTTCCTTATTCCTTCTGTTTTTCTTCCTTCTCCCTCTCCCTTCCTCTTTCCTTATCCCTTCGGTTTTTCTTCCTTCCCACCTTTAATATTGTGTGGTTTATGATACACAATCTCTTAATGATTCCAATTGTGGTAATTCAGGAAAATTGAAGCAAAATAAGTGAAATAAAAGGTCTCATTTTCAAACAAACAAACAAAAATTCAAATTGACAATGGCATTAGTTTTGAGATAAATGACCAAATTTGGGCTGGAGTTCAAGGATAATTCAATGTGAAGAGATAGATTTTTCAGTCTACTTGCAATATAATCAAAGCTTTGATCAAGATTCAGGAACCTGAAGCTTTATAGTTACCAAACTTTATAGTTACCAAATTAACAACTTGTAAATGTGGTCACTCACTTCAATAATGAATTACTCTTCAAAGGATAAGTGTGTCCATATAACAAAGGAAAGAGGCAAAAAGTCATAAAACCTCCAACAAACTAACAATATAGGAGCCCATGTCGATGATTTTAAGTCCCAAACTGGAGTCTAGATGTTCAATGAGCTCATTTACCTTTCTTTATAACTTAGATTAATTGAATAGTGTTAACCATTCCCTTCATTTACCTTCCTCCTCCTCTCCTCCCCAAACCCCTTCTCCTTCCCCCATCCCACCCACCTTAATCAGGAAGACTGGATTTCTGGGTTTAGACTTTAATAGTCTGACCCTGGACAATTCATGTAATCTCTCTGTGACACTTTCTTCAACGTAAAATAGAGATAATAACAATATTTATCTCCCAGGGTTATTGTGAAGATAAAATAAGATAATATTTATAAAGCATTTAGCATATTGTCTTGCAAATAGGAAGTAATTAAATGCTTGACTCCTTTTCTTTTCTAGGCTGCTGGAAAGCAGACTTGGACTCAGGATAACCAGTGTCAGACATCTTCTAAATGCTTGACACATATTATAATGCTTAATAAATGTTTTCTGTTTAACCCTAGGCAAGTCATTTAACTTAACTTCTATCTGCCTCAATGTCCTCATCTCTAAAGTGGGACTTTAGAGCACTTACCTCTCAGATTTGTTGTGAGGATAAAATGATATAATATTTTTGTAATACTTTGCAAATCTTAAAATGTTATACAAATGCTAGTTATTCTTATGTTAGCTATTAAACCAGACTTGAAAGTCTTTATCATATATAACATATGAGGTTTTAGTTTTGCTATTTGAAGTGAGGAAGTTCCTCCCTCCCTCCTTCCATCCTTCCCTATCTCCTTCTTTCCATCCCTTTTCTCCTTTCTGTCCTACTCTTTTTCTTTCTCCTTTCCCCCTTCTTTCTTCTCTTTCCTCTCTTCCCTTCCTTCTTTCTTTAAAAAAAAGCTTTTCTTGAAGGATGAAGGGATAGAATCATATATTCATATAATGTCAGAGTTGGAAAGAACTCCAGTGGCTTTCTGACAGAATGAGCACTTGAAAATAATCCCCCTTTTCTGGTAATACTTTATAAATACACTGACATACACAGTGGCATAAGCCCAGAGAGACAAAGGCACACATTTGCTTAGGCATATATTTCTTTTTAAGGGAAATTACTAAATTATTTAGTTTTCATATTTAGTTTAGTTGCTTCTGAGATACATTGAGTGATTTGAAAGGAGAATAGTGAATATTTTTAAATGAGAAAGATGAATTTATTTTTTCATTACATAATTAAATAAGACTGACTACATCATCCCAGAATTTTCTAAAACTATTCACCTAATTTGGATACAGAAGGGAATCATAAAAGATTCATTTTGGGAAAATTTTCACTTTTGGTGAAGAAATACTTGATATAATTTACTAATATTAATTAGTAAACTGTAAGTTTCCTCAGGTTAGGGACTTTTAAAAATGTCTTTGTAGCACTAGCACTTAATGCTATCTATACATCTCATCTATCTATTTATATATCTTATATGTACTTGCATATATATATCTATATTTCTTATACTTACATATATACTTATAGATGTTTTATAAATACTTATATATGTTCTATATCCTACATATACATATATATCTCCTATAGCCTACATATAATTATATATATATCTCCTATATATACTTAGATATGAATCTTATATATACTTATATATATATCTATCTATCTTACATATATTTACATATGTATGTCTTATGTGTACTTATATACACTAGGTGCATCTTTATATATACTTACCATATATCTTACATATATAAATGTCTTATGTGTACCTATATATCTTATATATAGTTATATATATTTACATATGTCATATATGCTTATATATCTTTCATATATAAGTATGTATACTTCTACATATTTATACTTATATATATCTATATATCTTATATATACTTATATATGTATACTATATATCTATATAATACTTATATATAACAAATATAAGTATACATGCAGACATGTATACATAAGTGTACATACTTACACATAAAAGTATACATTCATGGATATATCTATATTTATATGTATATATATTGTGTATACTTATTTTTTAATATATATCTATATTTATAAATAATTATGTCATGTATATATATGTATGTATATATATATATATATATATAGTGTGTGTAGCTTATATATTATATATAATATATACAGTGTGTGGCATATATATATATATATATATATATATATATATACATACATACATATCCAGTAGGACATTCACTTGAGAAGATATGGGTTCAAGTCCTCCACCGGCACTAGTTTTGTATTTCTATGTATCTCCCTTAGCCTTTTCTAGTTTTACTTTCTTGATGCACTAATAATAAATAGCACCTTCCCACAGCCAAAGAAAAGATTTATAAGTTTGACTACAGTATTGATCTTGGAGATTCCTGCTCATAGTTGATATGGGTCATGCCCCAAATACAAGCTATGTTGCTAGAGGGCCATTCATCCCATCTGGAAGTTGCTTTGCACTATTAGTATAAAGCTATAAAATTCCTATCTGATGTTATGAAAACAAGGTCATGCTCAAGGCATGCTGGAGGGTATTTGCACAGGCATGAGTCTGAGACAGAAAGTGCTCCGGAGGCCATATATCTGTTCTATTTCACAGCACCATCTTCCCTGTATTATTTAATTGGTACTGAACTCCTTCTCCCCTCTGTTGAATCTGTGTTTAACTTCTGACCCAGTTTCAGAGGATACTGGTCTCAGGAAAGTGAATCTTGTCCTTTATGTTACCAGGACAAAAGAATCTCATTGTCCATCTTTGTGCACTATATGATGTTGCAGGGATGTGAATGAAGAATGTGAATCTGAACTAATCACATTACCAAGTATTGGTGGCTTCTTGGGAAGGTGGACCTCAGGCTACTTATTAGATTCCTGTTTCAGATTGTGGGTCTGAGAGCCCACTTGTGCCTTTTATTAAAGAGCCAACCAAGAAAGATGCAATATCTTCCCATGTATGGTTCCATGAAAATGTGTCGGAATTTTTCTAATTTTTAATAATGTATTAGAAATATTTCCAGGAAAAATAAATTTTTTAAAAGAAAGAAGATTAAAAACAAAGTTCTGGAATTCTATAACCTTGCCAGGAGGCAAATGATGAAATAATAATACTGTTGGAGTTTCTAGACTCATTAATTTTCATTTTTGGCATTCAGCAATATCTCCTCATTCATCCTTGTACCTTTCCCATAATTCTACCTCTATTTAGTTTCTAATTCTAATTTATTCAAGCTCATTATTTCAACAATGCCAGGCAAGAAGTTGTAAATAGCTTGCTAGCTTTCCTCTGCACGGAATGATAACATCCAATCAGAGTGAGAAAGTCATTTATGTTATCCTGATATCCCAATAGCCTATACTGATTTGGCAGTGTCCGTTCATGAACTGACAACAACATCTGCTAGCAATTTATCCTCTATTATCTCCTACCTACCACTTAACCTACTGGATCAAACAATTCAGCATTCAGTCTCCCATATCCACCTGTAAGTCAGCTTTCAGCAGGAAAAATTATGAACTACCTAGTCTTTTTAAAGTTCATAAAATTCAAGGTCTAATATTTGTTTCAATTTTCATTCTTCTCAAATAGTTAAAAAAAATTTCCTATGGTGAGAGAGGTTGATAATTCTAGTTTATTTTTTTTTTCTTCTGTAGCCTTTTGAGGAACAATTGAAGATCCCATTTGCTGAAAGTAGGAGGAAAAGTATTTTCCTATTAGCTATATCTCTTTGATTGGTCTTATTAAATGACAGCTCCTCCATGAGGGAAAATATTCTCTTGATCTGGTCCATTAGGTGGTAGTGATGGGCTTTTTCCAAAGCAAGAGTCATTTCTTAGGATAATTCTAATTCTAGGTAACATAAAGTGAGGGGGTAGGGCAGATAGTATTATCTTTGGTAATGTATTCTGTATGAGCGTGTGTCTTATATGATCCATACTATAGATACACATACATTTTATATACACATATTCATATAAAGAATTATGAAGAAAAAGAGGCAATATAGAATAAAAGCTAGAGGGCAGACCTCAGAGTCAGAGACTTGGATTTAAATCCCATCTCTGACACATACTGATTGGATGACCTTGAATAAGTCACATTTTCTCTAAGACTGTACATTATAAAGTAGTTAGTTATTCCTTTGCTTTGATAGAGGGAGTTTCCTTGTCAATAGTGATCTACATGAGGGAAATCAAAAGTCCAAGCACCCATGTCCTATGGTTTCTAATTATCATACAAATTATTTTCTCAATTAATAAATATTTGCTTTCTTTCCAACTCCTATTTTCACATTGAAGATTCATAAAAACAAATTCCTTGTGAAACATGCCCAATAAAACAAATGGTATTTCCACATAAGCCATGTGCAAAAAGGCATGTCTTCTTTTTTGCAATTTGAGCCCATCACCTTTCTGACAGGAGGTAGGTACCATATAGATTAGAGAAACACTTAGATCTCATAGAATTTAAATCAGAAAAGGACTGTATATTCCAACTGCTTCATTATAGTAATAATCTCTTTTTTTTGGAGGGGGGAAGCAGGGAAGTAAAGAGTTATGAATTTAATGGTATAGAGTACAACTAGAGAAGAAACTTGTACCTACTTTGTTTTCATCGCCTCCTCTCCTACCCCCATAACAATTATCTTCCTTAAAATGGTTAGACAAGAGATTTAAAAATGTTCTTTTCCTTTTTTTTTTATCATGATATTCCCCAAGGGAAATTTAACTAGAGTCTAAAATGAATAGGATGTCTGAATCAACTCTTCATAGTTCCCATAATGTTCATATTTACAGAAAGCAAAAATTGTATGTCTTTCCCAACCAAAACTAGACTCTCCTGCCCTCTTTGGAAGTCTATTTTTTTCTTTTGAACTTTCATTTCCTCAAAACCTAATTTCAAAGAACACGAATTGTTCAAATGTCTTGACTAATGCTTTAGGAAATCTATACAGCATAGGAGTTGGAATCACAGAAATAATTTTCCCTAGGTGGATGGATTCACTACCTCCTTGCAACAGTTTCTCAGTTAAAGTGTTTTCAGGTGTGAGGTTCCTGATGGAATGCTGGGACTTGTGACTGCCATATGGTGTCAACAGCAACATCTGCATCAACATCTTCTGGATAATAAGTAAGTGTAAAAACATTTGTCTGGGATTTATGGGGAATTACAGAGGTCTGAAAATGCAGACATGTTATATTGCACTCCTGGGACCACTGCTAAGACCAGCATATCTTGTGGCAGGTGTGTTAAGAAATGAATTAGGATCCAACATTCTTCTAGTTTTTAATCTATGAATCTGTGATTTTTCTGGATGATATTCAAGAGGATGACACATATAGGCACTAGTTTGGAAGCCCCTTGATGCAAATAAAGCTCACTGAGTTCTTTGTACAAGCTAGATTATACCTACATGGAGTACTGCCTTCAGAACTTAAATGTTACATCTTGACCCCCCGAGGTTGATGGGAAAGAATTTGAGATAGTTGATATCTCTGTTAGGGGATAAAGATGTAACATTTGAGTTCAAATTGAAGACTAACTCTTGACATCATCGTGGCTAAGCTAGTGTGGAAGGACCTGAGTTCAAATCTAGCCTCAGACACTTTCTTGCTGTATTAATTTTTCAATTAATAAGTATTTCCTTTCTCTCCAACTCCTATTTTCACATTCAAGATGCATAAAAGCAAATTCCTTGTGAAATAAGCACAATAAAACAAAAGGTATTTCCACAAAGCCATGTCCAACAATTCATGTCTTCTTTTTTGTGATTTGAGTCCATCACCTTTCTGACAGGAGGTAGGTACCATATAAATTAGAGAAACACTCTTAGATCTCATAGAATTTGAATCAGGAAGGGACCATATATTCCAACTGCTTCATTATAATAGTAATCTCTCTCTCTCTCTCTCTCTTTTTTGTTTGTTTTGAAGGGGGGCATTAGGGAAGTAGAGAGTTGTGAACTTAATGGTATAGGGTACAACTACAGAAGAAACTTCTACTTAGTTTGGGCAAATCCCTTAACTCAGATTGTCTTCAAAATAAAGAAAAAAAAATTAAAATAAGTGTTATCTGAACAAGGAGTAAGGAGCAGAGCCAGAATTTAAATATGGATCCTCCTGACTACAAATCTGTCCTTTTTTTTTTTTTAAATTGTATCCTACTGGATATGAAGTGCTATACTAGGTTTAACATCTTGACCATCAGGGAGGGAAGATAAGGGGTAACTTCTTTCTTATTGAATCTTCTCCATCCCTCCCTTCTCTCAGCTGAAATCCCTTACCTATCATTTGTATGACATTTTTAGGTTCTCCCATTCAAAAACACTTCATCAGCTAGAAGTTGTTTATAAATAAAAATCTGAGATTCTGCCAAAGCAATCAGAGAGGGGTTCTAAAGAGCAAAATAGAAGAGCTAGGGCAAATATATCTAGGGAGCCTTAGTGTTAAGCATAGAAGGTGAACACCCCTTGTAGGTTAGGGTTGGTTTTAAAGATAGGGAAGGGAGATTCTAATTGACAACTTGTCATGATGATCATGAGGTGTCTCTTAAAGCCCCAATATGCTCTAATCAACAGCTTCACATTGAGTCATTCACACTCCCTTGGCAGTTTCACCCAATCTTCCACTGCCTACATGGACCACTTGGGATCACAGTTTTTTCCTCGTGTCATACTCCCTGTCACTTATGTGTTAACTCCATTCTAACAGGGCAGATAAAAGATGAAGATACATGTATCCAAATCAAGGTTTCCTCCTGCTGTGGGAGCCAGAAAATCTATCTTAGATGCTGCCAGTTGATAAAGAGGGTATTTTCAAACAGAACATGCCCTGCTGCGTGGAGTCCACTTCTAGTCTCTGAAAATATTACTCTGGAAACGATTAGCAGAGCTCTTTGACTGAGCATGGCCACTGAGCTAACAGTACAGTGATGTATGCCCTCCTGATTAGTTTCCATTTGCTCTCACCTCCTTCCCCATGCCCACCATAGAGCTGAAATTTATACCTTTCCACTCTCTTTACAACATAATCCTCCCTCCCTGAAATTTACACTTAGATTCCAGACTCCACTTGACAACTAGACTCTTAATTCCACTCATGGAAAAAAAAAGGCTTTTACGATCTGGAAATTTATCCTTCCTTACATTTTTCTTCACCACTTTCAAAATATACATTCTGAATACTCCAACAAAAGGGAACAGATTAAGAGAGAAGGAGTATAAAATAATTCAGGGAAGACCTAATAAAAGATGCAATCAATCGAATGAGTGACAGTAGCAGTTTCTTTTAACATCAAATCTAATGGTTTCTTTTTCTAGTACAAAAGTGCTCCATTAACAGTGTGAGGCTTTTATTTGGGTAATTCACACAAGTGGTTGCCAGATGTAGTTTATTTTCAGGAGGGCACACTTACAGAAGCAACACACTGAGCTGAGAGACAGAGTTATCTCTCTCTAACTTACTCTCTAATGACCTTTCCAAGTAAAAATAACAATGAATCCCCAACACTAAAAAACCTTCAAAGGCAATCTGACTGGTACTTCACACTTAAAATGATCGACTGACATCAGGGCTGGTACTGGGCAAGCTTATAAAGTCAGATAGGTTTCTCTGCCTTGCCATCTCCTTCCTTGTTTTTGTCCCCTTGGCTTTCCATCTAGGCTGTTTTTCTTTAGCCTCATCCATCCATAGGTGTTTCTAGTGTTTCGTGGTCCTATTTTAAGCCTCTTTGGTTCAGAATTAAAGCAAAGTGAGGCTTTATGTTCAGTCTCAAGGAAATGACAGAAATTTTGGATATCTGTCCAATTAACTGGAATCAATAACTGAAGATCTGGGATCCCAAGTTAAAGACTAAAGGTAAAAAATCTTGTCCAGTAGTAGAAAACATCTGTGTAAGTATTGTTTCTTCATATTAGCACAAGAGCTCCTGGAAGGCAGGGATTGTTTTATATTCTATCTTTGTCTTCTCAGGACCTAGTACCACTGTTTTTTTTTGCCTTAAAGTAGCTTATATTTTTTTTTTAAAGTTTTTTTTTTTATTTTATCCTAATGACGTGTACTTTATTTTTCCAATTACACAAAGATAATTTTTAATATTAATTTTTATGATATTTTGCACTATATGTTTTTCTCCTTCCCCTCCCTCCTTTCTTCCTTCCTTCTCCAAGATGGCAAACAATATGATATAGGTTATTCATGTGCAATCATGTTAAACATTCCACATTAGTCATGTTGTGAATTAAAAAACAGAACAAAAGGGGAAAAACATTAAGGAAAGTAAAAATAGTATGCTCTGATCTGCCTTCAGAATATATTAGTTCTTATTCTGTATGGGTATAGCATTTTCCTTTATGAGTTTTTTGGAATTGTCCTCAATAGATGATTGTACAATATTGCTCTTACTCTTTATAATGTTTTCTCGTTCTACTCACTTTACATTGCATCAGTTCATGTAAGTCTTTCAGATTTTTCTGATAATATTCCATTACATTCATCTACCACATCTTGTTCAGCCATTTCACAATTGATGACTATTTCCTCAGGTTCTAATTCTGTG